>NC_142031.1:54431193-55100360 GCF_982192425.1 Myodes glareolus | reverse complement strand
TATCCCCAATTATCAGGAAGTTGCCAAGAAAGAAAAACAAAGTGCTATTCATTCCATGGGTCTAACTTCAATAAATGCTAGCAAATATGCAGTGAATTCTCTTCGAGGCATTTCTTTTCATGCGTGGGCGTTTCGCTGCATTGAACTCATATATGATGTTCAGAATTTGAATCCTATTTTTCCAGATAACTTCATACCTCAGAGGCAGCTTTCTTATTATTAGAAAGATTTGGGGATCTTCATTTCATCGGAGAAGGACATACTTCTTAAGAACACAACAGTATAGTGGCCTCCGATTTTGCTGTAATACATCACCCACGCATTTGTGTATTCTTGTTTGTCTTGAGACAGGGTTCCAGGGGTTGACTTGAAACTCTTTCTGCAGGCCAGGCAAACCTCAAACTCAAATAGAGATCCACCTGCCTCTTCGGAGGGTTGGGCTCAAAGGTGTGTGCCACTTGCCCTTGTGATGATAATGGCACATTTTATTTGTTCTGTTCCTGTTGTCTTTTAGTTCTTCAAATGGATTATAGCAATTCTATCCTCAGACCCACTGTCCCACAAACTGAACCTCCTGCAGCAGTGGCCGCGACTTCTCACCTATCCTTTGGTCCATAATGCACATCACAGCCCCCCAGCCTCAGCAAGGCTCATGCTGGCACTGGGTGGTGACACTTCAATTGTGTTTAATAATAAAACTTGCCTGAAGATCAGAGAGTAAAACAGTCCTACTGGTCAGCTTCACAGACCAGGGAACACACACCTTTAATCCCAGTAGCCACACTAGCTGCCATAGAAACAAGGTGGTACATGCCTTTAATCCCAGGGGTTCATACCTTTAATCCCAGCCCTAGAGAGGAATATAAAACAGGGTGGGAGTGGTGGGAGGGGGAGACAACCCTCTCTCTCATACACAGACACACACGCGTACACACACAGATGCACACGTGCGCGCACACACACACACACACACACACACACTCTCTCATTCTGAGATTCCTGGAGACAAGACTTCCATTTCAGACTGAGGTCAAGGTCAGAGCCAGTGGCTGGCTGTTTTGCTTTTTGGATCTTCAGGTTGGACCCCAATTTCTGACCCTAAGTTTTGGTTAATTGTGCTTCAGCACTGTCCACCATATTGGCAAGTGTGCAGAGAGAGCAAATTTACATGCAGATATCAAGGATGTTTTCACAGCAGCCTTGGAAGCTGGTGCTGCCTCGGGGCAGATGGGTTTGTCTTCTCACCAGCTTAGCTAGGACTGTGCTGTTGTTCACTGCCTCCCAGGCAAAGGCAGAGCATCACAGCCAGACCCTCACAGTAGAGCTTTGGAGCACCCAGTGTTCCTCAACATTTCACTCACTCCACCCAACAGTGGTACAGCTTCACTTCTGGATTTGCTCACATGAAATCAGGGAAGGAAGCTCCTATCAGCTCCAAAACCCAGGTAGTGGACTTTGACACCACCCTTGCCAGGCCTGCAGTTTGTAACTCCCGACTGACAATTCCCCATGCGCAGTGCTATTTCTTAGCAGCAGAAAGGTTAATGTTTTATTCACCATTGAACTGCAGTGGGACTTGGTGGTGGGGTCACCAGCCTGCCTTATGGGGTCCTGAAAAGGGACCTGCGTGCACAAAGGAGCCGTTAGACTTCAACAGGCTTCCGGAAGCTGAGCAGCAGACGGTAGGGGGAAACAACTTTATCTCTCCCTCCCAAATCCTTGCTGTATTGGTTGAACGCTTTTTTTTTTTTTTTTTTTTTTTTTTTTAATTCTGGAAATGATTCTTTCTGGGTTTGCTCGAAGGCCTAACCCTAAAGGGTGAGTCTCCTCGAGCTGGAGTGGTTAGGGCTGAAACCGAGAGTTACGATGTAGACAGGGTGACTGTTGGGAAAGCTGTGCCGTGCGTTCTGTGAGAAGCCACCAGCGAACTGAAGTCGAGAAATGACTACTGTCCACAACCCTTCAATTTCCCAAGTAATTGCTTGATGATTTCTGGAGCTGAGCAGCCACTTTCTTCCCGTTAAGATTCCTATTTGTAAATTCCGCCAAGATCTAGACATGATCAAAGAGGTTGACATCAAAATCTGGGGACCTTACAAACATCAGGGTAAGAGTAAAACATTAAAACAGAATTTGGAAACTTTTCTTAAGTTCAGAAACTCTCTGTGGCCCAAGGTGACAAACCATATCTTGACTTTGTAGAGAGATAAATGGTAGCAATTCCAATCTGACCCTTTAGGCATGGCATGCAAAGGCCATGGGACAATGTCCTGGCCTTGTGTTCCTAATCACAGTTTCATGGGCACACAATCGCACCCTTTGTTTATGGCTCATCTGTGGCTGCTTTTATTTGCAAATGCGGAGAAGAGGAGCTGCCATGGAGGGGGAGGGCCAAATGGCCTACAGAGCTTAAAATATTTGCTATCTGACCCTTCTCCATAGTTTAAAAACCCCTTCCAATCAAGTATTCTATTAGCCAGAGTCAAGCATTTGCGGGTATTGAGAACAGAACTTTCTCTAGTCCTTAACAATATGAATAGCTTTCATCCCTAAACTGTAAGAACAATGTTTCCTTGTTTTCTTTACCTCTTAAAACTGCGCTAAAGAGTGCCTGGGGAATTAGCCTGGTTGGTAAGGCTCTGCCATCAAATTCAGGAGAACCTGAGTTCAAATCTCCAGAGCTCACATATGTCAGGGGGCCACAGCAGCCCTCCCACATTTCCAGCCTGCTGGGCAAAGACATAGGATCCTCAGAGCAAGCTCCCTGGACACAATAGTCAAGCTAGTTGCTCTGGGATTAACTGAGAGACCCTACCTCGAAGACTAAGATGGAAGGGTGATCCAGGATGACTCAGCATCAACCCTTGGTCTCCATATGTGTGCACATACTTGCAGCCACACCCACACACTTGTAAACACACATAGCTGTATGGACATGGCTACACAAAGAGAAAAGAAAAAAAATGAATTTAAAAGCTGCGTCGAAGAAAAGGAGCAGATCAGATGACCTCTGTAGAGAGAAATGTAGGACAGCTTCGTTCGTTAACCTCAGAAAGTTTGGTTGTTGTTCTTGTTGTTGTTTTGAAAAGCAAACACTGTTCAATCAATTCCCTACCAACACAGTAGCGGAGTGTAAAATATGGTCCAGTTCCTGGGCCAGGAAGGTCAAACATCAGCACAGGAGGGGCTGTCAGGAGGTGGTGCAAAAGCAGGATTTGCATCCATGGTCACACAAGAAGAGCACTTGGGAGTCCAAGAAGGTCTCACACCCAGAATAAATACATTAGAGCACGCGAAACTTCTAAAGAACCTCCGAATGCCCCAGATGGTTCCACTGTGAAAATGAGGTTGTAGCCCCCAGGATAAAAGACACTGCAGGGGGAAATGCAGCCTTTAACACTGGCGATCTTTTTTTCAATCTGTCAGATGAAATGGGAGAGATGGAGTTCAGGGTCATTCGCATCTGTGACTCCAGGTTCCGTTCACCTGGATTAAATTAATTTCCCCAGCAATGGACACATGGAATACCGTGGCACCTTCTCTTTGAAAGTCACTGCAGATGGAGAAGACAGGAGAGCAAGAGCAGGCTCATCACCATGGGGATGTGGGGAAGAAGGCTGGCTTTGCAATGCTGCTGGGTGGCTGAGGACCTCAGACCGGTCAGATGTCCTGTTGTCCCTTCAGCCTTCCCGTGTGTCTCCAGCTCTGGTGTCTAGCTTCCACTTACCAGACAGTAGCTGAACATAGGCTCTCAGTCATGCTGTTCAGAGAGAAGAGGGAGGGCCCAGAGGGAGGCTGGTTTTTTTTTTTTTTTGAGGAAGAAACGATGTCAGGACAGATTCGGGCTCTCTCACTTAGTAGCTGTGAGAGACGGGGTTTATTCTTCATCTCTAGGCATCAGTTTCCTCAGGTGAAGCAGGCCAATGTGCAGTCTACGTAAGGATCATAGTAAGGCCACAATACACGTTAAATAGAAGGTAAACTTTCTAATCATGTTCGTTATAATTGCTATTTTTTAGGTGTGTGTGCATATGTGTGTATATGCATATGTTTGTAGATATGGGATTCCATGTTTTACAGTGTGTGTCTGTATGTGTGTGTGTGAATATGGGAGTCCATGTATCAGTGTGTGTGTGCATGCGTGTGTGCGCATGCGTGCACCACGTGTGTGGATATGGGAGCTCATGGATCACAGTGTGTGCAGTAAGAAGATAACCCCTAGTTATTGCGACTGACCTTTCCATGTTTGAAATAGGCTCTCTGATGTCTAAACCAGGCTCACTGGCCTACAAGCTTCTGAAGTACCCTGCCTTCCCTCACCCTGTTGGGACATTGGAATTGCTAATGCTTGCACTACTGTATCCAGCCTTTTTTAGTGTGTTGTGGGAATCTGAACTCGGGTCCACATACTTACATAGCATGTGCTTTTACCCACTGAGTCATTTCCCCGGCCCTTACGACTATTTTCATTATGAGAAATTGGCAATACACAAGTGAATATGGGCTCCCAATGGTTTCGCGATGTTTTCTCAGCAAAAGACACCTCATTGGATTTATGTTAGTATTTGAAGCTTTGTATCAGTAAGAAGCTGTCTTAGTTTTCTATTGCAGTGAACTGATACCATGACCAGGGAAACTCTTATAACAGAAAGCACTTAATTGGGGCTGGCTTATAGTCTCAGAAGTTTAGTCCATTATTATCATGGCGGGGAGCATGGCAGCTCACAGGCAGGCATGGTACTGGAGATGTAGTTGACAGTTCTACATTGGGATTAGCAGGCGGAGGGTGAGAGATTAAGTCTGGCATGGGCTTTTGAAACCTCAAAGCCCATCCCCAGCGACACCTTTCTTCCAACAAGGCCCCACCCACTCTAACAAGGACAATCCTTCTAAGCCTTTTAAAGAGTTCCACTCCTTGATGGCTAAGCATTTAATTCTTATTCAAACTACCACAAACACTAAGATGCCTTTTAACATCAACCATTTCAGGAATTCCCAATAAGAACAGAGGGACCTTGTGTAGCCGGATACACACACACACACTCCCAGTCCTTTTCCACACCAGAGCACACAGCATCTCACATGGAAGTCATACTGGCATCACACAGGCACATACCCATAAGCAATATATGGCATTGCTTCAAATGGTTTCAAATACCATTTAAATGGTAACCTATTAAATGCATGACGGAGGATCCCACTATTCATGTTCAGGCTATGTTTTTGAAATGCATTCATAATGAACACACTTGCAACACAAGTCCATCCACTTCTGTCATATTTCACAACTTATAATTGTGATCAATGTTATCTTATCATACGTCACTAGACATCTGGTTCACTTCAATCATACTGCATCCTAGCAAGAGATGTTCTGCCAATCAGTAGTGGACATTCACATACATCACCTTGTCTATGAGTTAGGGCATCTCAGGATGTTTATGAAAGCTTGGCTAATGTAGAGAGAGCCTATGAGTGTCTTTAACTACGTTTGTTTTCTTGGCTCTTTCCCACCCTCTAGATTTCTAAATGCTGGTGTGTCCTGCGTCCCAGCCCTCCCATGGCTTCTCTTCTCTGTCTCTACTCAGGGTTACATGGGTTCCTGTCTCCACCCTAGCTAGACTTGGCCTTGGCTGTCACAGTAACAGAAATACTTGCTCACCCTCCTATCTCCTTGAAGACACCCGCCTGTGAGAGCAATCTCTGCAAAGCCAAACATGTGCTCACTGCTCCTCTGGACCGTTCCACAGTCTGCAAGGACCAGGATGATCAGAGTTGACATTCATCTAGCTAATAAATTAGAAAGTCACGAGACACCCCACGTCTCTCACAGATAGCCTAAGCTCCCCCTTCAGACTGGAGTCATCAGCTAATTCTGTCCCCTCAGCATCACACCTGGTCCAAACCACAAACATCTCCCTCCCAAATTTTTGCAACCATTTCTTAATCATTTCCATCACTTAACGTCCACAGGCAACAGGTAATTCTATATCTTAGCACTCTGCTCCCCTGACACCATCTCACCTCAAGGAAAAGTCAATCCGCAAGGAGAGCCAAAGCACTGTGAGGTCTGGACAGTGTCACCTCCCCCACCTCACCTCCCACCACACCTGACCAGCCCATACATCTCTGCCATCCCCCTCACTGTTTCCAACATTGCAGAAGTTAACTTTCTGCATCTGAGAAAATGTCTATGGGGTTTTGTCTTAACTAATAAGATTTCTGATGCTTGGCCATCCTCAGGGCTTTGTAATCTGATCACCTTGGTGTTTGAAATCTCTGTCAGAACATGGAGCTCGTGAATGATGGGACACTGTCTTGAATGGGAAGAAGGACCTGTGGCTGCTTTGTGAGGAGAGCTGTTTGAATCCGTGCTGCTCTGCTGGTGGGGATCCTAAAACCAACTAGGCAAAGCAGCGGCTGCAGAAGCCAGAGAGAGACTGAGATTGAGCAAACAGGGTGAGGGTGGAGGCGAGCATACGGGAAATCTGCGGGGATGGCTATCCTATCACCCTGTGGAAATCAACTTCATGTCTTCCAGATCACCCGGCTTGCATCCACAGAGACTGAAGTCTGGATTTTAAAATGTTAAATAGTCCAATATTAAGTGTTTTTAGTTCATTCAAATTAGGAAAAAAAGGAGATCTTACTAGTTCTAAATAAAGCACCTCCAGGTCAGGTTAGGACGTTGAGTCTGCAGTCACTGGCACAGGGGGACGAGCTTGTGTTTTCTCTGTGCATTTTAACTTCTTCATAGCAGTTCTGGTCGCCCTGCTGAGCTGTGCTGAAACTATGATTACCCCTGGCCATATGATTCTGGAGAAGAGGAGAAGGTCCAGGTGACAACTGAATGCGAATCCACAGAGCCTGGAAGAGGTCAACTGTGAAGGCAGACCAAGAACCAGATCAATGCCAGCAGCCCCCTACCCAGAGGGAGCTTGGCTTCAATTTACCTCCCCACTGTCTATGAAAACCGAGTTCTATTACACATCTCCTTGTCTACGACAACCGAGGACTATTATACAGCCCTTGTCTCCTACCACCGAGTTCTATTACACATCTCCTTGTCTATTGCAACTGAATTCTATTATATATATCCTTGTCTATTATATGGCCAAGTCAGATGAGTGACTAGGAGTCAGGGCAGATGATCAGAACTTGGAAGCTCCCTTTTACATCATACAACTCCAAAGTTACACTATTTAGGGGCCTCTGGGATGAAGCATCCCAGGGTTCAGTCTACACAGGAATTCTCATCACAAAAGGGGACCAGGGTGCATCTCAGACAAGGATGCACAATAGCGGGAGTGGTGTGAGGGTTAGGTTACCTGGCAGCAAGCATTGCCCCATTAGCTTCATCCACAGTGGGAAGAACTCGTATCCTGGCTGCTTGCATGGGCGCCCATCATTAGATCTACCTGGTATGGAGGGGAGTGACTGAAATAAGGCATCTGACATTTGCTGAACACCTTTTAAGGCCAGCAAAAACACCACAGAGGAATATCATAGCTATCCAAAGAGAGGACAATTGAACTGCAAGGCTAGACAGCTCAGACCCTGCAGACCAGCCCTGAGGAAAGGGACCCTCATGGTAACATGGAGTTTTCCACACACAGGGATGGGGGTGTACAGATCGCTCTGGACACTGAGATGCATTGAGATGTCCAAGGCAAAGCTGTACTGCTTCAAGCCATCTGGGCAGAATAATGCACCTCTTATCAAATCTAGTGCTATCATTTTGCCGTCTCCAGGATTCTAGCTTCCAGTATATGGGTCCAGGGCCATGTTCCTTGCAGCTCACTCTAGAGAGCCCTGGCCGAATACAGGCAGCGCTAACATAGGCACTGGGTGTCTGGGTTGGAGCTGGGACCTCCAGTCCACACCTGCGCTGACATCACCAGGCCTCACCTGCCCAGAGCGGAAGGCCTGAGGATCTTGAAGGGTTGGGGGCGGGGGCCATCTGCTCCAGCCCCACAAATGAGTCCTTCTCCCAGAGAGTGAGAGCCCGCTGATTAAAATGCAGCCCGCTGCCAGAGGGCGAGGCGCGCAGCTGGACAGCAGCTTCTCCCGAGCATTTGCAAAGGCCTCCTTCACAGCTGGAGCGACAGTTGCCCCTGCGCCACTGGCCGGCCATTGTGAACTGCAAAGCGTCCTTCTTTGGGCGGAAGCAGAAGTTCACCCAGCTGTCAAATATTTGAAATGTAAAAAGCCCAGGGCACTGGGGGGAGGGCAAAGACACAGACCACGTCAGAGGAAATGCAAGCTGCCCAGGGGTGGAGGAAGCCGTGGGCTGAGAGTTCACTTTGAGCAATCAATAAGGCCTTAGAGTCAGAAGAGTAGGACAGTTCCGGAGAGGGTAGAGCCGCCAGGGGCTCAGGACGGCAAGAGCCAGCCGGGCCTGGAAGCCGCTCAGATTGCCTCAGCCCCAGCGGTGACAGTCCCACTGAAGGGCAGATGGCATTTTCTGGACCCCACTTGGCTGCTCCCCTCCTGTCGACAGGGTGGATCCTCCGCAGGACACCTGCTCTGGCGTCACACTCTGCATTTCCAGTCTGTTGTCCTTGTGTGGCTGGGCCCTAAAGCATCATTTGGGGTGTGAACCTATAGTGCAGCCTCCCCACCTCCCTCCCTGTCTCTGGTAACTTCTCTCCTTGGCTTCCCCTGTCCTCTGGGCAGCCCTCAAAACAAGCTTGGGGTCCAAATCTCTTCCTTGCTATCCCAGGGCACACCACAGAGCGCAGAATGGTTCTGCTTCCATCTACAGTGCTTAGCATTTACAAGCTACATGTCAACTACCTCGCAAGCATCCTCACACCACAAATTCACAGATACATGGGGTGGGGTGCCTGCTAGGTTAGACTCTCCCAAACATGGGGTCTGGGTCTAAAATGACTTTAGTCTCATCTCTTCACTAGAAATAGGGAAAACTGTCAAATGGATGGCATTCCCAGGTCCGTGCAGGCTGGAAGAGCAAATACGGTTGTGCTCACATCTGCCGCTCCAGGTTTCCGGTCCCTAGGAGGCCTGTACAGACTCTGGGCCAAGCTGGACACCCTGAGATGGGCCTCACAAGTCAACTTCCAGGAGTAGGTTCTCTTACTGCCATACCTTTAGCCGATCTGTCTGCATTTGCAGCTTGCTTGGTGGTTAGACTTTTTTCTGTCCCTACATGGAAACCAAAGTGGGCTTCTTTGCATTTGGGGGTTTTGCTCTGTGTAAATAATCAGATTTCTTCTTACAAAAAGCAAAAACAAAACAAACCCCCAGCTTTCCTGTTCACAAAACCATCAGCCCCCCAATATGACCAGAATCCCAGGGTGTTCAAGCTGGCATCTGTCTCCCTCTCTACCGGGAGCTGCTGCTGCCACCTGTCCCTTCTAGACTTTACTTACAATTCTCACCCTGAAAGGGAAAGGTTGGCATTCAGGAGGAAATGGGGGGAGCCGAGAGCTGTTAACCTGCCTCTGATGAGCTGATGCTCAGCACATCAGGCCCACAAAGTGGACCTCCCCTCCCTTGAATGCTCTTCCGATCTTTACGATGGCTGCACCCAGGAGGAGCCACACCTGCAGTTCTCTTGGGAATGCAGCTCATTTTATCAGTGGGATTCAGACAGCGAAGTAGAAACACACACTCTCTTCTTTTCTAAACAGAGAGCATGCAAGTTAGAGGATGGTGGCCTGAAGGCATTGATATTCTACAGCAGCAAAAAATGAATGATCAAACCTAGGTGTGGGGAACACTGGACAAAAAGGGGTGCAGAAAGTGTGGTTCTCAGTGAACTAGAGCCCAGACTATGGGATGGGAACCTGAGTAGCATCTACACCAGAGGGAAGAGTACCATGGGACTGGGGTTATGACTTCTAAGGAAAGAATGATACACTTGGCTTAGAGATGGGGAGACCCTCGGCGCTGAAAGACTGGTCCCCAGCCGGTTCTTCCGGGGACAACAGTGCTGCCTGCCACAAGAGCAGACAAACCCATCCTTTTCTCTCCTGAGCCTCACAGCCACACTGTAAACAGAACTAATCAGAGAGCCTCAGAGACTAAGAGGAAGAATTTCCTGTCTCAAGCATCCCAGGGATCACAAAAGCCAAGCACAGAGAGGATGCGGATTTGAGAGTAGCTTGTTTGGTAGTTTCTCATGTCCTCCCCCAAAGCCTAGGCCATAAGCTTCTTGTGACCATTTGCCGGCATCACTCTGAAAGTCAGCATCAAGGACTTGTACCCCATTCTGGAATAGGACACAAACCCACTTTACAGGTGAACTTTACAACTCACTGCTTAGTTAATAAGCTGGAGAGTGGGGCAGAGTTCTCTACTACAGAAAACATGATTTATGGGTCTGCTTTCCTACTGCATATGAAACACTGTGAAGGCAACGAAGAAGAGATGCAACTCTTTGCCATGATGTTCAAGTGACTCATGGCGAAGAAAAGAGACTGGGGGTTGGGGGAGAGAAACCCCAGAACTTCACAGGGAGCTGCAACGGACGATGGAGACTCAGAAAGTTTGAGCTGAGCTTTGCACAACAAATCAGACAGCTAGGAAGAGATAGCAAGGAAAGACACCCTGCTCGGGGCTATAAAGTAGGAGAATGTGCCTAGACTCAAACTAGAGAGGCAGCAGAGGGTAGGTAATGTTTTACTTGCAGATGTTGAGAAGTGGCCTCTAGATCCCCAGCCAACAGTGTGTGTGTGTGTGTGTGTGTGTGTGTGTGTGTGTGTGTGTGTGTACAAACTGAATAGCCTCTTCCTGGAAGCTGTGAGAAGGCACCATGATTGACAGGTTTATAAAACCCTTGGGACTCCCAGGTGGAGAGTCTCTTTGGTGGGATGAGAGGGCTGGGAGTGGGGTATAGCTCAGGAGAGGAGCCCCTGCCCAGGGGGACATTGCCCCTTTGAGCATTTAGTCTGTACTGCTCTCTTTTGCACAGAGCAAAACCATGCCAAGATGGATATTTGAGCAGGACTGACCATACATAAAACAACTTTTATGTATATTTATTTAAAATAAAACTCCCCGGGTGATCAACAAACCTTAAGACCTGTCCCAAAGGAGCAACTAAGAAACCCTGAGGGTGCTTTCTGTAGAGTGCTCACCCTCGCCTCCCCCCCCCCCACCCCGTGGAGTCCCTTATTAACAGCCACATAAAATGCACCAATCACCTGAATTTTGTTGCAACGCAGTGACATCTAGTGTCCAGTCTAGCTAACACCAAGCGATTGTTCCCCAGGGAAGCATCCACTCGCCTAGAAATCCCTTCTGGGTTGGACAACCAGAACTTTGGACCAGAAACCAAGTCTCCTGACCTCCCCTTACTCCGGCAGGTGGAGAAACCGCGTGAACAGAAAGACAAGAGCCCCTGAGCATAGATATTTACCAGGGAATATGCTCAACGGAGTCCAGACTCATGTGGCCTTCAAATTCCCATCAGAGGGCTGTGCTTAGAAAATAGAGGCTGCCCTGTTCTTCAGGATGTGAGAGTCTTTGACAGATTCACACTTGATTAGGAGTTTGGCCATATTGTAGTACAATTATTAGAATTTTGATTATCAGCTTGCCTTAATTTGTCATTAAATTTTTACAGGTAAATATAATTATCCTATAATACCATTCTGGTCTGAAATTGCAAGGCTGGTTTGTAGACATATTCTGAATGGTTAGATAACAAACAGACAGAAATGAGGCACGTGACCTGGCCTCCCAACACATCCACCCATCTTGCAGCCCCGCTGAGCATGAGCAGTTTACAGGAGGTTAGGTAACCCCTGACCCTGTCACTGTTTTCAGGTACCTTTGATGGCCCCTTCAGCAGGACACCTGAGCCCATCAGCTACTCTGAAACCGCGGCATGCTGCCAGGACTCCCCGGCACATTTTCTCGAGATTCACGGTGAGGGTTTTACATGTCTCATCCTGTCCATCTTTGCAGCTCGGCTTTCAGACGTGTTGCTCTCTGCAGCCTAGGAATGGGGAGAGGAAGACAAAGAGAAATGAAAGTGGCTATGTAAGTGGCCGGTTTGGACACGGAAGTCCTGGGGGTCGAGAGGCGAGGGGACGAGGCCATGGCCCTAAGCAGGCTCTGGGCAGACACAGGAGCTGTGAAGAATGCTGGGCATTGTCTAGATGCTACATACACCGGCAAACACATCTGAAAAGCATAGTCCTGCGCCTTCAAGGAAGTGAAAAGCAAGACAATTTTGTATATCTGTCTCTATGTATGTATGTCTAATTCTGTCTATATTGGTGTCTGTCATCTACCCATATTATTTATTACATATCTTCTATACTATTTTTATTATCTACCTATAATCTATAACCTATCTATTTATCATATACATAATGATGTATAATATATGATATATATAAAATCTCTCTGTCCACTATCCCTCTATCATGTACCTCCCTATTATCTGTTATTCTATCATTTATTTTCTGTCAACTATCTTTATCTATCATTTACCTATCATCTATGTATCTAATCATCTATCTATCCATCTATCTACCTACCTACTCATCTATCATTACCCTATCACGAAGAAACCATGGGTTCAACGATGCTGGCATCTAGAATTCGAGCATTGTGATTATTGAGACCATCAAACCCACCTTGTCACCAGACAATGCCCCCCATTTGTGTAAGTACAATATGCACATTGGTTTCACCAGTTCTGTAGAATATCAATCCTTTAAGACATCAACTCTTTTCCCAAGAAGCTTTCAGTATATACTAGTCTCTCCTTTCCATGGTTAACAATCTCTACAACTGTAATAAGATCGTGTTGTTTCTGTCTTGGCCCCTGAGAGCTGGAGTGTGCGGCCCTGTGGGGAGTAGTTCTAACCATCTCTCCAGGGTGTATGAAAAGCATATCTGTACCAATGTGAAGCCACAGACAGCAGTGCTTGCCTGCTTACCCTGATCCAGGGGTTCACAGATGTCAGCCCCTCAAGGAGGGAAGGTGCAGCTGTTAACTCTCTAGATGGGGGTGTATTTGGGGTGTGGCTTAGGGGTAGCGCTCGCTCAGCACCCTAGCACCAGGAACCCTGCATTGAATCCCAGCACTGCAGCAAACAGACAGACAAAAGAGCATCCAGAGGTGCCAGGGAAGGTGGCTCATGACTGCAACCCAAATGACACAGAAGTCGAGGCAGGAGGATCACAAGTTCAAAGCTAGCCTGAGACACACAGGGAGACCTTGTCCCTGCCAAAGTTCTCTCCGGCCTCTGCTGTTCTCTTCCCCACACTGACCTGTGTTAGTGAAGTTTCTATTGCTGTGAGAACACCATGGACAGAGAAGGATTCGGATTCATTTGTCTTAGGCTGCTTAGGTCCTTGAAGGAAGTCAGGGAAGGACTCAAGGCAGGGGCCTAGAGGCAGAAACTGAAGCAGAGGCCATGGAGGAACACTGCTCACTGACTTCCTCCTCAGGCTCTTACTCAGCCCTGGGATGACACTACCCACAGCAGGCTAGAGCCTCCCACATCAATCCCGGATCAAGAAAACGCCACACAAGTCTACCTACAGGACAATCTGATGTAGACATGTTCTCTACTGAAGTTTCATTTTTCCCCCTGTGATCCTAGTTTGTGTCAAGTTAAAAAAATCTCCTTCCCCACCCCTATGCCTCTGCTCTCGCTCTCTCTCTCTCTCTCTCTCTCTCTCTCTCTCTCTCTCTCTCATGCACACACACACATACACACACACACACACATGCACACACTCTCTCTCTCTCTCATACACATATACACACATACACACACACTCTGTCTCTCACATACACATACTCTCTCTCACACACACACACTCATTCTCTCTCTCTCTCTCTCTCTCTCTCTCTCTCTCTCTCTCTCTCTCTCTCTTTCCCCTTTGGTTTTCTGTAGACAGGATCTCTCTACATAGCCCAGGCTGCTGGCCTCGAACTCAGAGAGACCTACCAAATTGTGCCTCCCAAGTGCTGGGATTAAAGTCACGTGCCACAATGCCCAGCTACTCACATAATTCTTAATACGTAGTCTTTGATACTTTTGCAAATATCTCTAAGCCCCTATCCTTCTGCACTTGATATGGCCCCAAATAATATTTCTTCCCTCCTCACTCCACTCCCTGCCCTCTGTGCCTGCTCTGGCCCACCCTCCTGCTTCCTCGTTAGCTCTGGGTTAGCTCAGCCTTCATAGTACCTGTCACCTGAGCCCTGGTCACAAGCCTACTGTTTCTCAGACTGACCTAGAAACTCTCAGCAGTGAGAAGCTTCTCTGCCCTTGTGTGCTGCGAGCTAGATTCCAGGAAACAGTCCTCTAGAAGGCCTGTGAATGGAGACTCTACCTGGGAGCTCCCTCTGGGTACACCATGTAGAGGTGGCAGTGCTGAGAAGTGAAAGTGAAGAGACCCCAGAAGTGGACCTATAGCAGGGCAGAACTTAGGCAGGTGGGGAAGACAGAACTGAATGCTGGGAGAAAGAAGGGCGGAGTCAGAGAAAAGCCATGGAGCCGCCACAGACGCTGGGAACTTTAACGGGTAAGCCACTGTCACGTAGCAATACACAGATTAATAGAAATGGGTTAAATTAATATGTAAGGGATTAGCCAATAAGAAGCTAGAGCTAAGGAGCCAAGCAGTGATTTAATTAATACAGTTTCTGTGTGATTGCTTTGGGTCTAAGCTAGCCGGGTGGCCAGGAACCAACAAGCAGCCCTCCCTGCAACATTGTTCTCCTGAAGGCACTCTGCAACCAGAACAGCCCTGACTTAGAAAGCATTCTCTGGCCTTTATTCCTGCCATCTTGGGACACGGCATGATGTTGGGTAGGATCCCATCTGATGACACAGTCAGGCTGGGGACAAGCAGAGCCACCAGTAAGGAGATGCTATTCCAGTCAAATTACCATAAACCGGGCTCTTGAGTACATGGAAACACCAATCGTAAGCGCTATAAACATGATGATGTATCATATTCTAAAGACAGACAGCCCAAAGTGACTAGACACAAAAAGGAGATGCAGCTATGTGAAGCATGCATGTCCCCCACGGCCTGCACTGTGATGCAGTGGCTACTGTGCCCTTGAGAAGTCATGTGGCTTGTGCAGAGGCAATGTAAAATGATGCTACCTATGGGAAAGGATGTTGTACCAGCGTTTCACCTGCTTCAGTCCGTGATGAGATTCTGTGCTCTGCTTTCATACGTCTCCTCCAATCATTGGAGGTCACCGGAGTGGTGGGGGAAGTCACAGGGAGGTCACCGGAGTGGTGGCGAAGACATGGGAACAATGGAAAGCAGAGGTGAACCCTGGTTATACGGAGCAGCAATAGCCCCAAGATGGCCAAAGACCCCTTGCAAACTCTATGCTGCCCCCCCAGGAGGAGCCTTGGGGGGGCGCCTGTTCAAACCCTAACACAAAATCAGTCCTCCTTAGCCAGATGGCTTTAGTCTCCTAAAGATTATTGGCTCCTGGGCAATGGCCCTATTTGTGAACATCTGACAGCCCAGAGGGGTTTTCATCTATAGACCACTAATGAGATTAAAGTGCTAATTCAAAAAGTGCTTATCTGGGACAGTGAGGCAGCACCAGCCTCGTGCGACCGTGACTGCAGTTCTGTGTTGTTGCTGAGCAGGAACCTGGCATTCCCTTCCACAGCTGTGGATTGGATCAATCACATTAGCTGGGCTTGCAGAAGCAATCACAGGCTCCCCGGAACAGACGCTAAGGAACTGGCTGGGGCCAGGCTCTCTCTCTTGCATCCTATCTGCAAGTTGAATGCCTATTTGCAGGCCGAGATAATGCCCCACAGGTGCCCCGTGCTCCTGGCCCCTTGTCCTCAGGCATAACACGGGGTTCCACCCTTCCCGTGGAATGGAAGCATTTTGATACAGTCAATTAGCAAGAGGGAGCCATAGCTAATTCAAGGGGAGCAGCTTCTAATAAGAAAAGGTAAGAACTGGCTGTCCTTAAGAAGGCGACAGGGTAGAAATCACACATTGACGCTAGCCCTTCTGTCACTAAATTATCTCCATGGGGCAGGCAGACCTGATAAAGAGAATTCATTTCACACACGCCTCGGCAACATAACCACAGAACTGGAGATCTTTCCAAGCAGAGGAATTCAGTCTCTAAAGGAAAGGCGCTCATGCATACTTTAAGTCTCCTTCAAATCGTAGCAAGGTCATCGCCCTTACAGCATCCAGGGGCAGGCAGCCTACCTGACTGTAACCTCTGTGCCGTCCAGGTAGCAGTGAGTGCTCACCACCAGGCACAGCACTTCCGTAGGACACGAATTTGTGCCAGGAAGCAAAATGAGCACACGGCTCTGCACGGTCATCTGTAGGGTTCAGCACAGTTCACCCCCGTGACTCAGTTAAATGGTGGAAGGCCCTCACATATTTCCACAGACTGAGATGGAGTTATATATATTGAGCAAATAAAAACTCTTTTGCTTTTGTATTAAGTTCCCACAGTTTATTTTCTAATCAGGCTTGAAAGTTCCTTGTGTGTGAAAGCACAAGGAAGAGAAAGAAGGGGGGGGGCTACATCACGGGCTTGTACCACGTGCAAATAACAGCACTCCATTTGATGCTTCACATAAAATGATGAGACGTGAGTAGAGCTGGTGAGATCAAGAGGAGGAGCAAAGGCTAAGAGGGCAGTGGGCACAGAGGTCATGACCCTTAAGTAACATATAACCAGTAGCCAATAGTTGGCCTCTGCTCTGATGTCATTACACAGCTAATTATGTAGTATTAAGATTCTACGGAAGTGCATGGAGGAGCTCCCTGTCAGCAGGATGAGCGCCTGGAGCAGGGTTCAACTGACCATTCCAGGCCCTGAATTTAGAAAATCACACCTCAGCATCCTTACATTCGCCTGCTGATCCTCTCAACCGTTCACTTCCGCAAACTGCTCCAGAGTCCAGGGCACTGTTGGTGGGGACACAGGGAGCCACCCTTCAGAGACTCGGTTGGACTGCTCTCGTCCGTCGCTCCATGGGGTATGCAGAGAAGCCACTGACTCTACTCAGGGGAGTGGGAGGAGTAGTAAGTTTTAAAACAATATGTTAAGGGACTGTAGAGATGGCTCCGTTCTTGATGCACAGGCGTGAAGAACCGGGTTGGGATCCCCAGCATTGTGGAGGCCAGATACAGGAGAATTACTGGTACTGGCTGTCCATCAGCCCCGCTCCAGGGGCCAGGGAGGACCTCGTCTCAAAGGAATAAGTTGGAGGGTGATAACGTAGCACACTAGAGGTCCTCTTCTGGTATCCTGGTCTCTGTGTGCACAGAGGAGTACACATCACACACACACACACACACACACACACACACACACACACAGAACAGGAAGTAAGGTGGCTACGCGCCCATACACCCTCAAGCCTGACCCAGTGATACACTTCCTCCAGCAAGGCTGCACCTCTTAAAGATTCCAAGACCTCCCCAAACCATACCACCAAATGGGGACCCAGTGTCCAGACACATGAGCCTATCAGTGGACATTTCTCATCTAAAGCACCACAGCAGGCTGGAAGTCTCCATAAGGAGTCAGATGCACCCTCTTAACTTACGCATCTTCTAAGCAAGGGCCTCTAATGCTCTCAGCTAGTCAACTCTAGTTCCAAGCTAATGGAACCCACTTGCTAAGGAAAGTCACGTTTTAACAACCAGCTATCGGGCAGTTGTCCCCCGAAATAACCAGCGTACTCAAGGTCCCATGCTGCTCGGGGACTCTCCCAGCAACCTAAATAGTCTACCAAACACCCTACAAGCAGAATAAAAATATCTTTCTACCCATAACACTACTATTAATTAATGCTCTGCCTTGTTTCCAAACAGACTTTAAAAAACTCTATTTATATTTCTACAAATCCTGGTGGAATTTGGCAACATTTTTTCTTTTTGTTGTTGCTCTTTCAGAAAAGATAAGCGATCCTAGAATCTTCTTCTGAAGTTATGATTTTCTGCTTGCTTTATTCGGCTGAGTTTCCTGCAGAAAACAAAACCAAGCTTTTGAGCACTTTAATTCTTCATTAATCTTTAGAGTTGGCAGGCTGAGTTTCACTGTGCTATTTCCAAACACGCTTTGCTCTTTCTTGTCCCTTCTCTCACTCCCCTCCCCACCTGGTGCCCCTCCCTCTTTCAGTACCCTCCTTTCTATGTTGCTCGTATCCCATCCTCCTTTCTTTGCCCCACCTTGTCCCTAAGTCCTATCTATCCCCTCTCATGGTCCCTTTGCGGATTCTGCACATGCATGCATGTATACACATGTACATACACATTCCAGAAACATACATGCATATATGTACATACACATACACACATACACACACACATGTACATACATATTCACTTAAGTCTAAGGTCCACATATGAAAACATCTTATTTGTCTCTCTCAATCTGGCTTAGTCTGCTTAACTTAATTTCGATCCCATTTGTACCCGTTTTCCTGCAAACGTCATGATTTTCTTTTTCATGGTGACTAAATGAAATTCCATTGCCAGATTAGAGAGAGAGCTCAATCAGGAAAATGCTTGCTCTGCAAGCATTAAGACCCGAGTTCAATCCCCAGAACCTTTATTAAAATGCAGGGTGTGGAAGCACAGGCCTGTAATCCCAGATCTCGGGAGGGAGGTGAAGACAGGTGACTGCCTAGAGCTCTCTGGCCAGCCATCCTAGGCTAGTGGGAGAGCTCTGGGCCAGATGAAGTCTGCCTCCAAAGACTTTCCTCCCAGGACAACCGAGGCCAGCTTCTGGTTTCCTCATACACAGACACATACATGTATACACACCCCACTCACACGAATGTTTGCAGTTCTTTAAACATTCTAGATACTAGTATCCTGACTGGTGGTTAACAAAGGTTGTTTTTATTTCCTTGTTGTGGTCTGTTTACCTGTTTGTTTGTTTGTTTGTTTGTTTTTATTCTGTCGGCTGTCTCTTAACTTTGATGGTTACTCCCTTTACCATGTGAAAGCACTTTTGATGGTATATAATCCCAAACAGGAGGCAATCGTGACGACCTGAGTGCAATGATATTTCAGATAGAAGAGCAAGAGCAGAATCGGTGACAGAAGCAATTAATTAAGCTGCACTTCACTGAAGTTGGCTGCTCCTACTCCATGAAAACACTATCAAAATAATCAATAGCCTGGGCGCGGTAGTACAGGCCCATGGTGACACAGCTACTCTCCACGCAGAGGCAGAAGGATCACATGTTCAAGGTTAACCTGGCCTACAGACTGAGTGCAACAGCAATCTGGAAAACTTAGTGAAACCTTGTCTCAAAATAAAAAGCAAAAATGAGCTGGGGATATAGGTCAGTGTTAGAGTTCTTACTTTATATCCAGGAGGCCCTGTGTCCAACCTCCAACACTGGTATACGGAAAGGAGAGTGAGATAAGGGGGGGTATGGAGAGATAATATACAATCCCCAAATTTGGAAGCAAATATTTACAAAATAAATATCTAATAGAATGCACTGGTACAAAGGATTAAAGGAGAACATTGGGTCGGGAAGATTTAAAGTGGAATGCCAGAGCTGAGGACAGGGTGGAGGAGTGAGAATAGGGAGCAATAAATAACGCTGAAGGACTTTTGGGAAAGATGTATTGAAATATACTACCATAGAAGCTTGCTTACACACACACACGTACACACACACACACGTACATATATGTACACACAAACACCAAGGCCTTGGGGATTTGTTGGTGTCCAACCTCAACAGGTTCATATGTTCCAGGGCAGAAGCGTGTGGATTAGAAACGTCAGGCAGAAAAAACAGACACAAAAGTAATAGACAGAGACACAGGATAGTCAGGAGGGCAGCCCAGTGAATACTGAATCTGCCCACATTTCTTTTTCACAGGCTTTATATACCCCAATCTAAAGAGGAGAGGGAAGACAAAAGATTTCTTCTTTACCAAAATGCAAGGAATGAATAAAGTGATCTCTTCTCAAATACCCAAAGCATTAAAGAACCACATCCTAGGTCAAAACATCTTGTTAGGAGCCACACCCTGGGTTAGTCCTCTTAGCATAACCTTGAAGGAGCAAGAATAGGCCTGAACTCCCTGATCTTCATTCAAGGTGGAACAGAACCATATCCACGGCCCGGCAGGGAGCACTGAAGAAAAGGGAGCAGAACAAGTGTAAAGGGCAGAGACTCTGGAGGACAACAAGGGAGCACCATTTTCTGGACACTGCAGGGAAGCTACATACATGAACTCACAATGGTTGTGATAGCATGCACAAAGCCAGAACAAGTCCAAGACAGACCAAATCCTAGCATGGAGAGGGGAGATGGGCACACAATCCCACCCCTAGCCACGGAGCTATTGACAACCTGTTACACCTTCCAGGGGAGGGAGAGATAATTTTTTTAAGCATATAACCCTTATACACCTATATAGTCCCGTCACCCATGCTCCCATGGAAGACCACCCCATCCAAGAATATTTGGGAAGCACAAATTGGTCTTGAAGGATTTGAAAAAGAAAAAAAGGGGGAGCACACAGCTAGGTGGATAGGAAAAGAGAGTATCTTGGGGAATAATTTGTGTCGGGGATTTGAATATAACCAAAACATGTTTTAAGAAACTCTCAAAGAACTAATAAAATATTTGAAAAAGGAATATCTAATAAAGAACTGCTATCTGAAACATACAAGAACCCTTGAAACACAAGGGTATACTAAGGAACTACTCAGGGAAAGGACATGCCAAAGTCTTTAAGGATCACCTTACTGAAGAGAGGAGGGAGCATGTAATTGTGAGAAGATGTACACACCATTAAAAATGCAAATCAGGACTAAAGGGAGATACTGCTCTCTGTTCACCGAAGTCCAGGATGATCGCCAAATCAAAGCCTGGTGAGAGGATAAAGCAACAGTAACTGTCTTCCCCGCTGGTGGGAAATCAAAATGGTGCCCTGAGCTGGGTAAACAGCTGGCATTTCCTTAGAAAACTGTAGACACTCAGACTGTGGGACCTCACAATCTCATTCCTGGCACTGACCCGATAAGTTGAACAATGACATCTCACAAAATTTTGCAAATAATATTTGTATAAGCTTTATTCATGGTTACCCAAACTTGAAAATGACCCAGACAGAGGTTCTTGGTTAAAAGATAGACTAGGTACAAAGAGATACTGAATATCATTTTAGTTCAAAAATGAATGAGTTATCAAACTGTGTCAGACACAAATGAAAGTTAGATGCATTTTACTAATTGAAATAGACATGTCTGAAGCAGCTACATATTACTGGATTCTGACTCTATGGCATTGAGAGAAAGGGAAGTCCCTGGAGACATTGGAAAGATGAGTGGTTTTCAGAGATGGAGGAAGAGGATAGATGAGAAGAAGCCAGCGCACAGAGGATTTGCAGGGCTGTCAGACACTGCGATGTGGTGTTACGATGGTGTGTACTTGACATTATCTCTCTTAGTTACTTTTCTATGGCTATAACAACACACTACAACCATGGTGACGTGTCAAGAAAGTATTTAATTCAGGGTTTACAGTTTGAGAGTTAGAGTCTATAAGGCCAGAGCAGCAGAGACGTCACAGCTTATGCTCACAGGCACAAGGTCAAGAGGCCTCACTGGAAACGGGTTGGGAACTTGGAGCCTGGAAGTCCATCTCCAGTGGCATACCTTTTCCAAAAGTGTGACACCCAGGAATCCTTCCGGGACAGTTCTACCAACTGTGACCAAGAGTTTAAACATATGAAATTATGTAGGTGGCCATTCTCCTTCAAACCACCACATTATGTATTTGTCAAAAGCAACAGAATAAATAGATGGGGGGGTAAAGATGTGTCAGTATAGGTTTACCAATTGCAACAAATTCACTGCTGTGGTGGGAGAGGTCCTGATCCCAGAAGATGTGGGGCACTTTGTACCTTCCAATTTTCTGAAAACCTAAATCTGCTCTGAAAAAAAAATACCTTTTTTTTTTTTAAATAGAAGTATCAGGTTGAAATGGATGACAGCGACAGTTCATAGACACAAGATAAGGTAAGCAAGAGACAGCAAAGGCCCCTACACAGTAGAAAATGGAATCCAAGGGTAGAATACAGATATTGACAGGGCTGCGCTCCTGGGATTGAAGCAGTGTGCTCAGTGAGGAAACGTGGAAAGGAACATGGACCCCAGCATGGTCCCTGGGCTCGAGGACTCTTGCTTGCTTGAACTCCCGAGACCTTTTGGACTTCACTAGCATAGAGGACCAGCATGAATTAATTCAGGAGCACAAGGGCAAAGCTGCAGGGCACAGCACGCTGGGAGTTTATTAACATTCCGTATAACATTAGTGCAGATAGTTCTCAAAGGGGAAGAAAAATGACGGGCTATGCACAAACATATATGATTATTGAATGTTGTTAGAGATTTAGAAAATGTTTCCAGTGCCTTCCTTATGTGTTGCATTCTAGCTACCACTAACAGACCTGAAACTATCCGCTGAAAGCGGACATGTCAGTTTTTTGCTGACTGACATATGCCAGGATGAGGATGAGCCTTTCCCCATCTTAGAGTCCAGGAGAAGTGATTTTTTCCAACAGAGGAAGTAAAGGGCCAATCAGAATCCTGTATTCAAATGTGTTGTTCACCTCTTGCCACAGTGGGGTGGGGTATCAACAAACCTTGCTCCCTAGTAACTGGGGCTGCATGAACTGTGCTTCTGTGAGGACTCCAGAATGCCTAGTCTCTCTGGAAAAACTCCTGAAAATCTGCTTGTTAGCTTTGGCTATCAACACAACATAGGCTCCCTTGAGAAGAGAGCCTCAAGGAGGGACTGCCTCCATTGGAATGACAAAGCAGGTACAAAGTGAAAGAGGGGCTGAGAAAGAGGAGCATTGCTCTCTAATAGGGATGGAGATGGCTGGAAGATCACCTGACTACACTGGGATCCTGAGCCAAGCAAGCTCTGCCTCCTGACCTCCTGCTTCAAGGACCTATGGTGACGTGACAATGACACCTTTCCTCTTGCAGTGTCAGAGGTGTCTACACAGAGAATGTTCTCCACTTCACAGCGGGAGCATTGCTGTAGAACTGTGGCCCTAGGCTAGGATCCGTACCTATCACTTCCTGGCCACTATTTCCCCAAACTACATCTTAATTAATGTAAACCTTCTAGAATCCTTGCACTTGAAAGTTCCCCCAGTCCTGTCCAAACGGTGATCCTTCGTGCACTTTGCACTGTTGTGGCTAAACATTCATCTGGAGGAAGACAAAGTTATCAGCTCACATAGGATTGGAATTATGATAGGGAGTACATTTCATAAAGAAATGGCCGTATGCTTTTTCCTTGGGGGTTCTAGGAGGAGGATCTCTCTCTTTCTCTCTCATTCCTTGGAGGAAAGAATTCAATCAGCACACACACACACACACACAGAGAGAGACACACAGACACACAGACACACACACTTAGCAGAGCAAAGTCAACACTCCAAAGAGAGATTGGAAGGGGCTGCCCCAAAGTAGAGAACCCAATAAATTCTGCCTTGTGTGTTATAAAGGTGTTTTTATGCATATGTATGAAGAAAGCAGGCTATTACTGGTGTAAGAAAAACCGTTAACCTCCAAATTATGTTAGAGCAGATCTTCTTTGGGGTCTAATTTTTCCCATGAAAACCACAAAAAGGGGAGGTGTCCAAGCCACAATGAGAGTGCTATTATAAAGTTGACGTCAGCTCTTCTGAAGATGCAGTCCACATGGCTGGGAGAATGCTGAGCTGCCTTAGCTGTTGATGTACTGGGAACAGTGTTAAGGATGCTTTAAGGAACTCCTGTTTCCTTCTTTCCCTTGAGTCTGTTCCCTTGTGTGCTTGGTATCATGGGGAGCATCCCCTTCTCTTCAGAACAACGGAATATAGAGAGAGTGGAAAAAACATCCCAAGACGTCTGTCTCCATGATTGAAAACCAGTCCTCCAGCACCAAGGTTGAAATAAAATGGAAAGCAACTGAAGTCAGTTCTAAAATACGGTCGCGGTCTCTTCTGGGCAGCCACCAAGGACGTGTACATGTGGTGAAGGTAGCACACGCTGAGACTGAAGTGGGTTGTCCACCACCCCTAGAGTGAGGCATGAGAAACACCAATCCAGCCTCAGTTCTGCTCCTCTGAGCACCCTGGTAGTTTATAGTCACTTGCTCGCTGGCGGTGGGAGGGCGCTCTATCCACTACTTTCCAAGTTTCTATCCCAGTGTTAAGAACTCAGACCCAGAGAGCTAGGCTGTGGATTAAAGTCCTAAAGAACTCCAGTCTCAGCAGCTCGTCTTGCCAGAACATTCCTCTTGACAGGTCAGCCACAAAGAGAAGCACAAGGCTGAAGAGCTCAGTGTCTGAACTCAGCCTTGAAAAATTACAAGAAGATGTGGAGAACTCTGTGAGAAACCCCAAGAGGCAACTAGGTACTGCTTCCTGTGCTAGAGAGATGGCCCAGCAAGTGGGAGGGTGAGCTGGCTGGTCAAACCAAGCTGACAGAACTTTATGATAAACTAATGGAGTATGGTTCCCTTTTATCCCCTGGTACTTGCATTTACAGCCGTCAAATGACATATTTCAGGAGCATCAAGCTTGCAAAACCTTTAACTGCATATTCTCCAGTGTAAATATTCGGGAACTCACTTGCAACCATGTCTGCCTTATTTCTCCATTGCTTCTGAGGACTTTTTCTGCTGGGTGTTATATCAGGAAGAAATGGCTGCAGGTTACCATATTCAATGACCGCACGATGCACACTGTATGTTCAGGGGATATGGCTTTGGGTAGGTCACAAGCCCTCTCTAGGACACAGTGTTCTTACTGTACAGTTGAAGGAGCTAGCCCATTCTGCTAGCCCCTCAGTGAGAAAGCACCCAGTGTGTTTACTGTGTGATGTGCTGCCATTTGCTGGCGACACTGCTCATTACCTGGGGTGACAGAGGCATACCGAGTGTCCTCTGCTCTAGAGACCAGGTGCCAAAACATTTATCCCCCGAGACCAGTCCTGTCACGTTATCGTGAATACCCAAGTCCAGAGTACCACAGTCAGTGCAATGGTATCTCCTTGAGCTAGTCAGGCCCTTTAGCCTCCTGAGGCTTCACTTCCCTTCTGACCACGGGAGATAAGAAGACATCCCAGAGCTGCCTGTTGTGCGGAATAAGATAACGTGTATACATCCTGGACACAGAAGCTAGCCCTCAGCACAAGCTCCAAAAAAAATGGGAAAATTTTCCATCCAGGTCCCAGGGGGTAGAAAGCAAGAAAATATAACAATAAAGGCAAAGGGTTTCAGGGGTGGGGTAGGGGGAGCAAAGATGGATTGCCATTCTTTAAATAAAACCAGGGAGCGAGGTGTGAGAAAACCAGAGAAACGCAGAGAGTGGGGAGAGAGGAATAGCTACAGGCGCTTGGAAGGGAGCTGAAAGAGCCTCCTAAGCAGAAGCTCCTTTTAAAATATTGGAGTTCTTCCATATGGGAAGCTTGGGGAGAGAGGAGAAAAAATTAAATTAAAGCATCCGAAAGTATATTATAGTTTTATCTCTTTGGCTCTGCGATTTCAGAAATAATATAATTCTATGGCATGCACGCTGCCAGAGGGTTTTGCAGAGTAGCGCCCGACAGAACGGGACCGAGTGATGTCAAGGAAGCCTTCTATAACAGTTTTTGTTTGATTCATTTACATAAATCACATTTACCGTAGGTGTTTTATTCAAAATAAAGTTTGGGGAAAAATAAATTGAACAGATGAACCTAGGCAAACCTGGTGATTTTTTTCACGAGTAGTGTTTGATGATAAAGGCATAAAAGCATAATGTGGTATCATTTCACTGAGGCACAATATGGATCACCCATATGGAGCAGAAGCCGATAATGCTGCAGAGAGGCAAAAATAAACAGAGCAGATGCACTTGCAAAATCAAGTCTGCACCCACCCCTGAATTACCTGCTTGGTGTTGGAGAAGTTTCTACCGAACTCAAAACTGGCTTTGAGTCACCTTCCCACAGGGACTCACAGGAAGCCAGAGATGAAGTCTTTCATGAGCAGAGACAGGAAGAGGTACCCTAAGTATCACATGGCCCTCAAGGGACGTAGAACTGGAACCTGCCTGTTCCAAACTGCAAGCCCCATGGAAGCCTCAGCCCTCAGTTCCAGTTTCCAATCCCAGTTCTTCCTGCGGCCAGGCTGTCTCTACCCTGGATCTCTAAGTCCCTCAAAGGAAAGTCACGGAGCAGTAAGGACTTCACGGAGGTAATGAAAGGTTCAGCCAATGAAATACAAAGGAAGGAAAGGGATGGACAGAGCCAGCACCTCAGAGGCAGGAGACTATCTCAAGTGGCTTGCCATGGGCCTTTCCAGAGGACACAGAAGGAGGGCGCTACAGGGTAGTCTCAGTTTCACAAACAATAAGGTGTTTGGGGAATCCAAGTATAGCACTTAACAGAGATCTCACAGAGAATCCTATCATGCCCAAGGTTAGACCAACCTTAGATGACTTCTCCGACAAACAACAGGCCCACGAAAACTTCACAGCTCTTCTCCATTCAATCTGTCCGGACTCAGCTAACCCTGTGAGGTCTACATGAGGTAGAAGTGTTACTGAGCAGCCAGCCAGACGGTGCTGATCACGGAGGGTACTTGGGTCAGCCGGGACAGGGAACGATTTGTTTAATACCACACGGGTAGCTACCGTCACACGCTGATATCTTATTTCAACAGCCACGAGGCAAGCAACCTGCGCCTGGGGGTGTGGCTCTCTAGAGAACAGGTGAGACGGAAGTGGTAGCCAAGGATGATCAGTTGCCTGCAATCTGTAAGTTTTGGAGTTCTTTGCCAACTGTGAAGTACTGAG
Source organism: Myodes glareolus (assembly GCF_982192425.1). NCBI lineage: Eukaryota > Metazoa > Chordata > Mammalia > Rodentia > Cricetidae > Myodes > Myodes glareolus. The sequence continues at coordinate 55,073,534 of NC_142031.1, read as the reverse complement.
TACAGTGGACTGCATTTTGGTCTTGGATCCAGTTTCACACCAGAGGAACATTCGGTGACCACAAAAAGACCTAAGGCCCCTAGGGGTCTCAGAGCAGTGTCTGAAGGCTCCTTTTGGGGATGAGCTCTTCCGAGGCCTCCCTTTACCTGATCTGCCACCTTTCCAGAAAGGGAGCTGACCCCTACACCGTGCGATCAGCTGATGTGACTGAACTTCACTGCTCCTCTGCACGTCCTGCAAAAGGTATGTGTGTGGTCGTTCTCTTTCTTAGAGAAAGTATGAGCTGCCTACTTCAGGAGGAAGCAATCAGGTGTGAACACAGCACAGCAATAGGACTCAGGGAAGCCGGAGGCCAGGGGAACCCGAGAGCACACAGGAAACACTCTGCCTTGCCCATAGTAAACCTGGTCACACGGTCAACATCTGGAGTACACCACCCATGGCCCCTGGAGTCATCAAGCAGCCCCCATCTGCTCTGTTCCCAAAGCAGCCAGGAAAAAAATAGCGTCCCACGTCCCACACACTCCAGCTGTCCCTGACATCCAGTGCTCAGGGATTTTTTTTTTTCTAAAAATAAAATGAAAGAAAAGTCATCACTTTTCCAATCAACACGAACGCTTATTTCATCAAGAACGGGGTGGGACAGGAGCCATGGTCCCAAAGCTACGTGTAGGCTTCTCCAGAGTCACGACTTCCTGGGAGTTCAGGGGCATCTTCACACAGGGAGATGCGGGCCTGCAGGGAAAGGAAAAGATGTATGCTCACCTGGGTGAAGCTGTACACTCACCTGGAGAGTGGGGAGAGGTTTGCTTGACATCTGAGTTGAGTGGCCCCTGTGCGTGGGGACTGAACATCGCTTGCCTCCTGGCTCAGTTTGCCTTGAGTCACATTCTAATCTGATCCTCAAGCACCCCATCTAGAATGTGGACATATGTCAGTTTTCAAGAATAGAACAGACAGCTATTTGCAGACATGCAGCCTTTGGGTACGCTGGCATCATCTCCAGCCGACTTCAAGTTTAGAGGAAGTACTTCCCCTTGGACTTCAAGTTGGAGACCAGAAATGACAAAAGAGGACCCGTCAGTGAGCAGGAAGGCTGCTTGCCCAACCACCACAGCAAACAGAACCTCTCCCCTCCTCAACTCACCCCTCCCACCCTCTCAGAAGGTCTCTCTGCATGTGGATCGTTCCCTGGCTATGCCTACCATGCATGGACATCCCAAGTGCATGACAAGGGAACTTCTATTCGCTGCTCAGTTCTATCAGGTGATTCTTCTAATATCCAAAAGACTGCAAAGACGTGTTTGCAGGCGGTGAACTGATGAGATGGTTGGGACATGACATGTGGCATCTCCTCCACCGGGACATGTATGTTTATTTGCTTAAGAAATACTTAGTATAAGCCATGTACCAGCCACTATTCAAAGTAGTGGCTACTCCCAACAGCCCTGGGAATCACTGCTCCTTGCTGTAGCTTTTCCCAGAAAGGGTACACTGAGACAAACAGAAATAACCCAGAGTGCAGATAACCAAACAAGTATCCTGACCAATGGAGCCTGTCTCCAGAGTTCTAATTCTCAACAGATGCACGATAAACATCTTCAGGGCAGAAGAGACACCCCATGTCTCACTCACTCCTCCCTGTCCCTGGCCAGTTTAGTGAGCTTCTCCAGACAAAGCACAATGCGACCTTGACAGGCACCTGACACCACAAGCAAATGTTTGAGGAAATGGTCACACTGAGGCCAGTTCCAGAAAGGGCCTTTGTAACTGGATAATAAATCCGAGCAGGCTGTGACCTAGGAACACTGGGGAGCAGGTCAGAGACCCATCACGATGCCTGCTCCTCAAATATACAGACCGATGGTCATGGATCCAGGGACCTGATCACAGAATGGCTGAACAAAATAGTGTTTCAGGAAGTCAACAATCCACGTGTTAATATCCTGGCCCAATATTAAGCTAGTGACGCCAAAAGCAGCATACTTGGGGGAATCTGAACAGGTCTAAAACCTTCTGTGCAGAAATCTCCCGAGAGGAGAAAGCCCAGTGTGAATCCAGTTAACTGACCTTCGGACAGGAGGCTCATAGCTGCTGCGCTGCCCCATTCTGACAAGAAGCCGAGGCATGAACCAAACCACTATGATACATGTAAAGTCCCAGGAAGGTAGGCACATACAGAACCCTGGCATCCATCTGTTAAGCAGACACATGCTTGGAGCCCCAGGACCCGTGAAGAACACATAGGAATCCACACAGCTACCTACACAGCAGTGAGCAGGCACTTTTACTTATTCAGAGCTTTGCCAAGGACACAGGAGATGGGTTAGCTTGACTCTAGAGGGTCACAATGATAGGAAGCTTGTCCACAGGTCAGCTGAGCTGTACAGGGTTGTCCTTCTGAGCCTCCATCAGCACATGCTATGGGGCAGCACCTGTCTTATCATCTCACACACCCTCACAGTCCAGACATAACCTACAGAGGCGATCCTGGGCTCACAGGGTCCTCTCCAATTCTGAATTCTTAAGGCTTTCTTTGGGAAAGGTAGGGGTAACCTAAAGCTTGGGTTGAAACTGTGGATGATCATCCTACAAATGACCCAGGAAGGAAAGATGACATTCACCCGGGGGGGGGGGGCATTAGACACTCAAGACTCAACTTTAGAATTAATAAAACACCAATGTCACCATTTCCCTGAAGATATCCAGAGCTACTGTTCACATTAAACACGATCAAGGCTTTGATACCATCTTACACCCTGCCTCCTATAAACCTGCACCAGGCTAACACAGTTTCTCTCAAGGTGTTCTGAAAATGAACACGCTGGGGCACTGCCGCAGTGCATCGGTGACACTGGAAGTGTCTTTGCAGTGCCGAGTTGGAAACACACTGAGCATGTAAAGGCCCTCGTACACTGGGTTTTGTGTGGAACAAATTGAGAGAGCACCCCCAGGGCTTTTACGAACTACAAACTGCATACACTCCCCCCCTCCCCGCCCTGCCAAACCTCAATAGGAAAGGTTCTCATGGAAACATAGGAGCATGCTCAAGCAATGGCTTTAGGACATGATTGGCTTATCTGAGCTCCTGTCCTCAAACACTTCAGTCAGTGAGCCATCTCCCCACACCTTCCACCCTTGCTGGGGTGCTAAATGTCTTCCATATTTGTAAATGGCTCCATCGGTAGAACACAGACTGCAATTGAATGCTGTGACCCCAGAGGTGAGCCCCAGGTCCATGGGATGCCTATCACCCAGGGTCCTCAGTAGCCTGGCCACATGCACCTAGCCTACTGGAGCTCTCTTCAGGAAGTCCAGCTGCAGTGCTGATTCTGTTCCAACAATCTCCTGAACTGGGGAGTTGATGAGGGTCACGTGAGGACATGCATTTGTCACAGGGCAGAGCAAATAGACAGATAAAGGAAGGGTTACACATGTTCTGATACCCAGTGGGTCTCAGGAACACCCTTATCCACAACAGGAATAGCAGAAGGCTCTGGACGTGGTAGAGGGGGATGATATCCAGGGGCAACATCCTTTTCACCCATACTTTCCTGGTCAGTTCTTGCTCCTTCCCTCCTCGTCTTTCTTCCCTGTCTCCCTGGAAGATGATGGATTGTCACTAAGTGTCCCTGCCCACCTCTTCTTCCTCTCGCGCATCTTTACAAACCTTGAGACATTTCAGTAAGGACCATCAGTTCATCTCAGCAGCTCCTTCAGCTCCAGCGTGCGGTTACTCTTTCTTTCTATTGCACCTTTGAAAGGATTTTAACAAACAAGAAACTCTAAAATTACTCAAGTCTCAATTATCATAATACTACTAAAATAATCCACCAGGGACAATAAAAACAAGTTCCTTTAAGGATGCTCAGATGTAAATGAGTAGTCTGCGGAACTGTTGTCAAGACGAGCCTCATTTCTCATTTTAGTTATTAATCTGGTAGAGGCGTGTGCCGAGTCCCTCCCGAGTTTGCAGACAAAGCTAAAAATGTCACGGAACAGAAGACATCAGGCTGATGGGTAGACGGCAGGAAGATTGCTCAAGGCGGGCTGTGGGTGGAAGCGGCAGATGAGTTTCAGCGTGGGGAAGCGCAAGGAAGTGCAGCGTGGGAACATGAGGTCCAGAGAATTCGCTCCTGAGCATTGGAGGCCTGGAGGACGGGCACCAGGGGGACAATCTTGAGTCACAGGAACCTCAACAGGAACATGCAGACGTGAGCACTCCAGTTGTTCTATTTCATAGGGTGAACAAAACTGTGTTAAAATAAAATCACCAGGACTGGGTGTCTCTATCGGACAGGAGCACATTAATGGCTCATTATAGTTCATTACAGTTATGTGGAGGCCTACCAACCAGACAATTTGACCGTGAGTCCCGCCCCTTCATCTAGAGGACAATCTAGAAGGGCAATCACCCATGTAACCCAGTTTGTCCCATCTTCCCAGCACTGTTTTAAACATGAGCGCCGAGTGCTGTGCGGTGTGGGAAATCCTTCAGCAAGGACAGACAGGGGCGAGAGGATGTTATGTAACCTGGGCTGTGAATTCAGCGTGGCATTTGTCTCCGGGTACTTTTGGGCATCTTCACTGTCCACATCCAGGAAGTGTCTTTCGGCTTCATTCCTAGACATAGATTTGCTTGTCTTAGAGGGAAATGAGAGAGCATTTTGCTTTATTTATTTTCATGGTTCTGTGGAATTTTATCGTTTGTAACTGTTCTTTTCTCCCCCTTCCCCTCTGTGGATTTCAAGAAACAAGAGTAAAGAGTCAGTTTGGAATCTCCATGGAAAGAGTTGAAGAGGCAAAATGTGAAGTATTGTTATCATCAACCCATTGGCTTAATCTAAACCAACCAAATGGCAGTGCCAACCAACTGCTAGTACTGCAAGCCACAGTTACCGCAGCTACATGGAGCCACAGATCCCCATATGATCTTCCATGTGCTGACATGAACATGCTCCCTAGTTCCCGCAGTTGTGTGAACCCCGAGACATGCACACGGTCCTCCCTGTGCTGATATGGAACGCACCAAGTGGTCCTGTAAGGTCTATTCTTATCCATGTCCCCCGATTCCCACGCTGCGTTACTCCACACGGAGGTACTTCTCCTCATCTGGTTCTCCTGACTTTGGTCTGTGACAATGCAGAGATATCTGGTCTCTCTACTCTTGAAGCATTTTCTGCTCCGAGCCGAGAGGACGGGTCTAGCCATGCGCAGGACATTTCTGCCCAGGAGATACAGAGGGTGGCTTCTTTGATTTTTTTTCTCAAGTTGACCCTGTAAACTGAGTTATGATCCATAGGAAGTCAGTTCAAATGTATAATTAGTGATCAGACTCAACTTTAATATAATATAAAAAGTTGTCACTAGGATATGGGACCAAAGAATTTGGGGCGAATATTGGTTTATTTACTACAAATAGCTCTGTTTTTTAAATCCTACTCATAGGAACAGGAGAGCGACCTAACCCCCTGAGCGGGTGTACAGGAACTGTCAACGCAAAGGAAAGCTATTTCAAGAAAATGATAGGCTGGAGATAACAACAGGAGGAATCTTACAAATCCCTACCTATTATGTTCATTGCTAAAGATTCTCAAGGGTAGGGAAAGGCATTCAACACCATTTTACAAACAAACAATATAATCTTGTCCATGCAAACATTGACATTTTCTTAGTGAAGCAAAGATGAGTTTTGAACCATGTACAAATCAGTCTCATTTTTCTCTTAAATATTTGTTTAAAACTCAATTTAAGTTCAGTGATTTTGAATTCAGTCACTTGGCCATCTCTAGTTTTCTGGAAGCAGGCAATTCTGTCATCTGGAGTTGGTGACTGGATAAAGTATGAGGACGCCATGACTCTAAGATGTGTGACTTGAAGAATTTGCATTAAAATGAACAATATATATGCAGACAGACAGACACATAGATAGATAGATAGATAGACAGACAGACAGACAGACAGATGATAAATAGATATGGAGATATGGATAACGATGAGATACTACTGGGTAATGCCATTCAAAGTCATCAGGAACTCTTGGACTTCATCTAATCTAAAGGTTCCCAGTCAGAGAAACTAAAAGCTCACACCTAGTTCATGGGGACATGGGAATCTCCAAGTCAGAGCATAATCCCGTGTGTCGGTGCTCCCAGCTCAGGACTTTTCTCCAGAAAATACCACACAGATTTGGATTCAGGTTTGCTCACTGCTCCCTAGTTAAGAGAAAAATGTAGATCAGAGACTGATTTGTACATGGTTCTCACAAGATTCAAGTCAGGAGTATGGCCTCACCTTCCCCCTTAATGTCTCCTAGTGTGACCTCACATACCAAGCCAATGACTAAACCCTTAGCACCCAGCTTCAGGTAGGGCTGGGGCCTTCTGAGTATTTAACCGCTAGCTCTACCACTCACAACGTTAACTTATTTTCTTCTCATGAAATTTGAGACGAAATAAAAATATCATTTTATTACTTGAGAATTTCATAAATGCATACAGTACGCTTTGATCAAATCCAACCATAACCCTCCTTTCTAGATCCTACCCCATCACCGTTTTCTCCTCTAATTCATCTGTTTTGTTTTTCATTTTTTAAAATAAAAACAATCTACTGACTCCATCTAGTGCTGTCTAAGTGTGCATGGGTGTGGCACCATCTACTGGGGCATGGGTCACCTCTCAGGAGACGTGACCTGAAGAAAACCACATCCCTGAAGAGAACTGATTCTTCCTCTCCCAGCAGCCATCAATCGCCAAGAGCTCCTTAGCATGGCGTGGAGCTTCTCCGGTCCTTTCCTATTGCATGCTGGTACTTTGGCTGGTTTGATCTTACCCAGGTATAATGGGTGTAGTCAAAGCTGTTGTGATTTCATATGAACAAAGGTCATGCCATGCCCAGTAAATACTGTTTCAGTGCAGATATCTCCACAGCTGATTCCTGGTATCTTTCCACTTCCTTCGCCAGAGTGATCCCCAAGCCTCAGGAGTGGAGTTATGATACAGGTTTCCCATTTAGAGCTGCACACCCCACTGCCTTGTTCTGCCAGCTGACCAATCACAGGTTTCTCTCACGAGGGCTGGAAGATGCTCCTATCTATGGGTAAAGACAAAACTCAAGGGGCAGGTATTCTTTTTCCATGTCCACTTAGGAGAATAATGGTATTGGACTCTCGCCTGCGACTTAACCACAGGTGGGGTTAATTTCTTAAATCTAAAGCCTGAGTGAAGTTTTTAGTGAGCACCTCTTGTCATCGGAGGGTTCCACACCTTTGAATTTTCCACAGTATGTAGGTTTTATTTCTGTCAGTCTCTCATTCTAACTTCTCACCTTCTTGGGCCCCTTATGCAAGCCACACCTAGCTGAACTTCTCCATTGCAGAACAGCTTTGTTAAAGTGGCTTGAGGGCTTTCACAGTCATTAGCTGCGCTCATCTGCGTCTCTTCTTCACGCCCCGAACCCCTCTCTCTCTCTCTCTCTCTCTCTCTTTAAGCTTTCATATCAGCCCCCTCTTCTCTTTCTGAGGGGTGAGGGCCTTTCCTCTGTTAGCAGCATGGCGACTGCCTAGCCTCACCGCTAGTGAGAGCACTTCATAGCCTGGAACCCAGGGCAGGGGTAAGCTGCCTTAGCACCCGCACCATTCCTGCTTCTCCTCGGTCTCTGGAGAGTCTCTTCTACTTAAGAAATGCTGAGGCAGAGCCAAATGTATAGAGAGAAGGAGGATGCGTGATGGCCAGCAGCTGTAACGTCTTTGGGTTGCTGGTTGTTTTATGCTGACTAATCTAGAATGACAGTGTTCTGTGCTTTTTTAATGCAATTTGTGGATTCGCGCTTATTTCCTTCGGCAATATCAGTGTGGTCACATTAAGCAACTCTATACTCTCTGAATAGGTTCCCTCTACAACAGGGGCAAAGGAGATGGGGAGGGATGACTCGGTGCTTAAGAATGCTTGCCTCCAAAGGACTTGAGTTTGGTTCCCAGCACCCAAGTTAGGCAACTCACAACAGCCCATAAGTCCAGCTCTAGGGATCAGACGCTCTCTTCTGGCCTGCACATGCACACTCTCATACAGATGTGCACAGACACCTGCATAAATGAAAGCAAGTCTTTAAATAAACAAAGCCTGTCTGGGGATGAGAAGACTGGGCAGACATTTATGAGTGCCAATGCTGGCCTATCTGTACTGGGTGCTCACCAAGTCAGCGCGACTACTTCTTCCTCTAAGCTGTTTTCTTACATAAGTGCTTTCTCTTTGCTCCTTTAGTAAAACAGAAGGCTCACAAATAATTCAAACATGGCACTCCGCTGTCCGAGAATATTCTAGCAATAGTGACAAAACACACACACTGAGGTACTATGGACAAAGGTAAACAAAATTCTCTGTGTGTTTTATGTTCTGTGTTTTACTAATTTAAGCTGTATCTTTTTTTTGCTACTAATCTATGTTTTAATGGTATCTCAAAATGATACAGAAGAGCCTCAGAGTTGGCTTTAATGGTTAAGAGCACTAATTGCTCTCTTGCAGAGGACCTAGGTTCAGTTCCCATTACCCATAAGGTGACTCACAACTGTCTGTAATTCCAGTTCCAGGGAAATCTGATGCCCTCTTCTGTCCTCTTTAGGCACTGCATGCACGTGGTGCACAGGCATACATGCAGGCATGCACACACACACACACACACACACACACACACACACACACACACACAAATATTAAAAAGGGATACATAAAATCTCTGCTGTACCACCCCATAGAGTTAGCAGGAGGAGTCAAGGAGATACAAGTGGCCTCTAAACTTTGTAGACTTCTGCATAATGCTCATGGTCTCCAGGCATTAATAAGTATCTCAGTTGCAAAGACTGAGGTGTGAGGGTCTGGTCTCTGCCCTTAAAGAGTTTCTAGTTGATCTTTCAGGAGCCGGTTAGAAGGATGACAAACGGTCAGCACAGCGTCATGTGCCAGGAGTTGTTGTAACCGCAGGGCACACTAAGATGTGAGCAATGGTCTTCCCAATAATTGCAATTCAAGTTCCTGGTCTTAAAAAAAATGAGTATAAAAATATTCTCTCTGCTTCTTTCATACTGAGCATCAAGAATTCTAAAATGGCCTCAAGCTCTCTCACCCCTAACGTCTGCACCTGGCATGCCACCCTGGTCTCAAGCACAGAATGAGTTTAGATGAAGGAGGGGTATTGGCCTCCATGCTCAGGATCTGCTCTAAGGAAAATCAGAGGAGATGTTGGAGTTGTTGTTGAGGCTCAAACCTTTGGGATCTCATTCCTATGGGAGGTTTTCTGCATTAGCAAAATCACTGAAGCAGGCTCTCCCCATCTCTTGAGAAATCCTTTATTGATGACTATGAAAGAAGAGGTGCCCATGCTCCCCACAACCACATGCATCTGAATTCCACATTCAGCCCAAGAAGCTGGGAGCAGAACTTTGCCCACCGAGCCTCTAAAGCAGTGGATCTCAACCTTCCTATTGCTGCAACCCTTACTACAGTTCCTCATGGTGTGGGGACTCTCCAACCATAAAATTATTTTCATTGCTACTTCATAACTGTCCATTTTGATGGTCTTGTATGACCCCTGTGAAAGGTCACGACCCACAGGATGAGCACCACTGATCTAAAGACAAGCTATCTTGTCTGATCGCTAGCTTATTTGTTTGTTTATACATGATCGTGTGCAGCTGAGGCTGGCCTTCAGCTTACTGTGAACTGAAGAATGACCTTGAACTAATGATCCCCATCTCCACCATCCCAGTGCTGGGGTTCAGGTGTACACTGTCACACGCAGTTTATACAGTACTCTAGATTGAACTCAACGACTCCTATGTGCAAAGCAAGCACTCTACCAACTGCACTGTAGTTGGTTGATACCTTGAACTTAGTAACTTAGTAATTCTATGAGCTAAGGCCCCGGGTAGCTTCACCTGAATTTCCAAACCATCGAAACCATGATATCATAAATGATGATTATTGTTTGTGGAAATTTATGATATAGCCATAAACATCAAATGTAACCACTCATACAAGATCCCCCAATCTGCACACGGAAACAGACTCTAAGCTGTCATTCTCCTGAGGCCCTGTTTCTAGACAGTTCCCGTGGGTTCTGAGCGATAGAGAGACAAAGATAAATTGGTTCAGAAATACCTTGTGAGGAGAAGGGGAGGCTGCCGGCTTAGAGGAAAACTCTTAACTCCAGAAGGGACACTCAATTTCTTTCAGTCTGAACTTGCTTCAGTCAGTGACACAGCTGGCTCTGGAGGATCCAGAAGTACCCAGGCCTTCTTACTACCTCCTGACCCAGGCCAATATTGATGACTCCCCCGCCCCCTGCACTGAGTTCAGGCCAGACGCCGCCCAGTTAGCATCATCATCATAGCCTTTATTTATTGGCCTTCCAAGGTTCCAGCGAAGGGGATGGAATATTAGCCAGTTTTGCATGCTTATGTAACACCGGAGGTCTTTTGCTTCATCTTGTCACATGATAAATTAACAATAACTTCTCAGGCACATTTGGCAAGCTGATGACAAATGGGTTTTCCCAATGCATTGAACAAACACCATCTTCTGGTTGACTATCTCCCATCCTCCGCTGGCTTCAACACAGCACGGGTTTATTGACGGATGAGCTGAAAGCTCCATCTGAACGATTGCTTCATCCATTACGCTATGCTACATTTCATCCAACTCTGGCTGCTCCCATCGCCCAAAGACTTATTGGAATCCGTTGTTTCAGGCTCATAAAATATACATGACTTGGAGGGAGGGGGAGAAAGATTATTGCACCCACGAACTCCACCAGCCTTTGAAGCTGCGTCCTTAGTTATCTGTCGAAATTCACTTCGTTTTTTCCATCATTACCCCAGTGCGCACTGCGTTCCACTATAGAGCAGAAATATACAATCTGCTCCGTAAGGCAGTTTGTAAGATGCTAGTGTGAAACAATGTTTTCGGTGTTAGGGTTTGTTGACTGCTTTTTTCTTTTTCTGAGAAACTACACCCATAAAACAGAAAACTTTGCTCAGAAGTATGAATTCTAAAATGAGCCTTTAAAGAAGGACAATCTGATCTAAAACCTTAATTAAGCCATCCTGTCTTTATCAATACAGCACCGATGTGCCACACCATAAACATTTCTAAGGGGAAGGATGGATGGGAGGTGTGAAACTACACAGTTGAGGAAATGCACAGAAACCAGAAGCTGGATTCAGTGCCTTCCCTTACCCTTCTAGATGGGCCATTAGCCTTTGGTGTCAGGGCCTGTGTCTGTGTACTTCAGGGGTGGGCACCTCTGCCCTAGGCAGGAAATCATGAAGGGATGGAGAACTTTATCGTCCCACTTCTGTTGTGAACAAAGACCACAGGGACAAACATCCCTTTCAAGGGATGCAGAATTTATCAGAAGCCCTTTTTGCATGGAATCATTTGGAATCAATGGAATCAATGGTCTAAATGTCCATGTAGACTTCTGCTCAAGTCCTGCCTCATCTCTACTATACCATCCACACCCATGTGTATTATTCCTGTTAAAACGATCTCACATATATCGTGTGTGTGTGTGTGTGTGTGTGTGTGTGTATGTGTGTGTGTCCTAGGCTATTTTTCGTTTTTCAAAACAAGAGCCACAACTGGGTAGTTTAGGTGCCTGTATGATATCTCCTCATTTCTTCTCTATAAGGCCAGGGAAATATTCTTGCATGATGAGCCTATTGGTGCACAGCACGGGAAAATGTGAAGTTTAATGCTTATAAAGAGTTCAAATTTCCATCCAAGGCTTGGTCTGCCCAAGACTCGAGAGCGTCCTTATGCAGGCATGCACAAATAGCTCAGGCACGGTCTCTGCAAACTGGTGACCATAATAGGAAGAAGGATGTGGAGAAAGCCAAAGCTGAGACCAGCGTGAGGAGGTGCGAGCTGGATGCAACTCCACGTGTTTGGGATGCAGAGTGGTGCAAGTTTCTAGCAGAAGGTGCCATTTGAGCTGGCTCTCAGAGGATGCGTGGGGCTCGATGCAGAAATGGACACACTAATCCAGGATGAGAGCGTCATGTGCAGAGCGGGACAAGACACAGAAGCGAAGCTTGGGGGCTGTGGTCCTTTAACAGGCGCCGTGTGTGAATGGCGCTCTTCCGCTTGACCTTTGAGACCTGCAGCTCAGCTGGTCACCCAAGGGCAATCCTGATGCCCAATTTGTTAGAAACGACGCCTGCTACGTATCCCAGCATGCACCTCTGGGTTCTGTGAGTCGAGTCTAAACTTCATTCACAAGAACTCAGGTGCTCCTGAGCCACACCAAAGTTGGAGTGCAACTTCTGTGAACGGACTGGACCTGGGGAACAGAGCTGGGATCAATAGGAGACCCAGGCCTGTGGTCTTCCCTGGCTGTACTGAGAAGGGATGAGAGCAGACAGGAAATAGATAGCAAACCTGCTCTTGTCTAACTCTGTCTGTGTCTACCTGGAATCAACTCGTCTGCATTTACGGAACATGCCCAACACGAGGGGATTGGTTCACCTTCTCCTTAAGAACTACTCCAAATTGGACACCATTGACCTGAAGCACTTTTCCATCTACACCTAGTAAAGAGAAGCTGGGGCGAGACGCCTGGACTCAATAACATAGCATACGCTCAATAAATATTTACTAAATGGATTCATAAGAGGCACTTGAAAACAACTGCTCAGCCTTCTAAAGAGCACACAAACAGAAACTGAAAAGCTAGCAAAACAGTTCCTAAGTCCTTAAAAGTAAACAGGTCCGGTACCCAGGGTGAGTGAGGCAGAGTGCAAAGTCACTTCCCACTTGGAATTTTCACCGCTAAGCATCTAAGCCCACGGCCAGGGCCTTGCAAGCTCTTCTGTAACAAAGCCACATCGTTCCGAGTTGTGTCCTGGCTCCATCTTCGTGCCACCTGGGGCTCCGTGCTGGCTCTGACTTTGACTCTGGCATCAGCACACCTGTTCTGCCACCTGCCCCACTCCCAGTCCAGCTCCTCTCATCCAAAATCCCGACGCTGTCTTGCTTTAGATCTTTTGTTTTTATCCTCAACTCGCTCTCTTTGATCCCCAACTCTCTATCCGTCTTGGGTTCTCTTTGAATATAAAGGTGGAGCTAATTTAAATCTGCATTTAAATGTGTATTTGTGTCTAAATACGTATCTTAATTATGTGAATTGTATGTGGTATGCATATGATATAAATAGTCAGACAAATGGAAAATAAAGATATGATTAGAAGTAGACAGATTGACAATAGATGGATGATAGATGAAAGACAGACAGACAGATAGATAGATACATGTAACAGCCCCAACACATTGTTTTCATGCCTCCCACTGGCTTCTGAAGGTGGAAAAGGCCTAGCTTGACAACACCATTCCCATGTTCCTAGAGAGCACAGGCACCAAACTCCTGTGAGACCTATTATCAGTCACTTAAATGTCTCGGGTCACTGACTGTGTCCAACTTTAGAAGGTCATATGTCTCATCTTGTGGTCCCCTGTCGTGTGAGGTAAGATGGCCCAGCAGCGTACACAATTATCAACCCACGTCCTCATATCAGGCTCTCTTGATGACTTGCCTTCAGTGCTTCCCAGAGTAGTAGCGGATCTTCACAGGAGCAGCTCTGGAGTCTGTGGGGTTAGAATGAACCCAACGGTCTCTGCATCAGGTCCGTGATCCTTGCCCAGCAGCCTAAATCTCACCTGAGGCAGAAAGGGAAACTCCAGGCCTACGGAGTCAGACACTGACAGACCTTTGCAGTGCAAAGTTAGGTGCAACTTCAGATGCCTGTAGTCACACTCAAGGGTGGAAGGCGCTTGTCCAGGAGAGTATTCCACACTAGGCGATCCTTCACCAGGGTTACCCATAATCCACCACAAGGAGCTAGCTTTCAGACTCCCCCTTTGCCTCTGTCAGTCCCTCTACCCTTCATCCCCTCTCTCCAAGAATTCTTCCGCTCCTCCCCTCTCCTCTCCTCTCTCTCCTCTCCTCCCCTCTCCTCCTTTCTCCTCCCCTCTCCTCCTCTTGCCTCCCCTCTCCTCTCTCCTCTCTCCTCCTCTACTGTCCTTTCTCCTCTCCTCTTCTCCCTCCCATCTCTCTTCACTTCCTGTCCCTTCCCATCCCCCTCCATTTGCTCTCCTTCCCTCCCTTCTTCTCCTCTTCCCCTCTCCTCTCTACTCTCCGCTTTCCTCTCCTCGCTCCTTTGCTTTCCTCTCTCTTCTCTCTTGCCCCCTCTTCTCCTCCTGTCCTCCCTTCCCCTACTCCCTCCCCCCTGTACCCAGATATTTAGCTAAAGAAAGTAGAATTTATCATGACCATCTTTTAATTTTAAGGCAGGGTCACATTCTGTAAACCAAGCTGTCTTCAAACTCATAGAATTTCCCTCTTCTCCAAGAGCTGGAGTTAGAGGTACCAACTACCACTTTCAGCAATAGTAAGATAATAAGCATTTTAGGATATTTATTGTGAATCTTCCTTCCTACTGTAATCCAATAATTTCAATCTCTTTCCCTCCTACTCTCCATGTCTTGCCACTCTGCTTCTCCTTCACCCTCACATCTAGTACCATGCTCTAGATTTCATGGACTACACCTTCATATTCTTATGTAGTTGATAGAGAAACCAGGGGATAGTGTTGCCTTGGCCTTGATGATCTGACTGAGAAATCTGCACACACACTCTGTCGGCCTGAAAGGTCTTCTTTCCTAAACCACTCATTTAAAAAGGAAGATTGGTGTGGGAGGTCCTTCTTTCTATGAGTTACTTTTATTGGTTAATGAATTAAGAAACTGCCTTGGCCTGTTGATAGGGCAGAACTTAGGTAGGTAAGGAAGACAGAAATGAATGCTGGGAAGTAGAGGTGCAAAGTCAAGGCATGCGATGGAGTCACCGCTGGAGATATACATGCTGGTGGGCCACGACCTTGTGGTGATATACAGATTAATAGATATGTGTTAAATTAAGATGTAAGAGTTAGCCAATAAGAAGCTAGAGCTAATGGGTCAAGCAGTGATTTAATTAATACAGTTTCTGTGTGATTATTTTGGGGCTAAGCTAGCTGGGAGTCTGGGACGAACAAGTGGCCCTTCTCCTGCAGAAGATTCAAGCTGTTATGTAGCTTGAAGTTTATTTTTCTCTGACATGCTGTATTCACCTTTAGACGCAGAGACATTTGAAGTAAATACAGAGATGGGACCAGAACCTGCAAAGACTTATATTCTCAAACCTTATAAAGGAAGCTGTTGCTGGGACCCTACAAGCAAGTGGAACCCCCATTCAGTGATCTTTAGGGGTCTGAGATGAAGGGTTATCTGTCATCCCACATGGCAATCTTAACAGGTGCTCATTCAACCAGGACTTGCAAGACTGACCAGGGTGTGGGGAGAACCAATTACTGGAAACTAAAAAAAAAATGTAAACTTTTGTAGAATGGAGACCAAATTTCTTCTTGTGCCTTTTAGGGATAAAATTTGTGTGGGGAAGAACTGGGAACAGCCATGTTGCTGCTTTGTCTGCTGTGAACGATCACCTTATGTCCTCGAGTTTCTTTTTCTCCTAAGGTTGGGCACAGCAGATGCTGGATAAATCAAGACAGACCCCACATTTTACGTCCCTCAACTCCTACCCAACACACTGGGCCGGCAGAAATCTGTGCAGTTTCTCAAGAGCACCCTGAATTTGCACATATGGTTTTGACTTGACGTCCTAAAATATCTTTGCCTCTTTTATTTGACTATTTCTTACTTGGTCTTTAAGATATTGTTGAAGTGTCCTTCCCATTATGGAACCTCCCAGCACCCCTCCCACCTCAGCCTGTCCTCAGGATCTCTGGCATCTTTTGCAGCTATTGCCGCGCTGCACAGTTCCTGTTTAAATTTATGCCCATCCAACTGGACTGCGAACTCTACGAGGCCAGTGTGTAACTCTCCCATTATCCTATCCCTGGCAAATCTTCGTTTTTTAGTTCCAATTGTATAAAACACACACAAAACGAAACTTGCCATCTCAACCATTTTTGCATGTACAGTAACTAGCCTATTCATGGCACCCAAGAGCCAGTTCTCGGGAATCGCCCATCTTGCAATGTCCGTTAAAAAGAGCTCTCTCTCCATTCCCTCTCCTCCCAGGCTGTGGAGCTGCTTACTCTCTGCAGATTTTACTAAGAATCAGGCATGAGAGGGAAACACAGGACCTATATGAAATGGGTTTGTCTTCACTTAGCAAAATGTTCACAAGGGTCACACCTGTTGTGACATACATCAGACCATGAAAACAGTCTTCCTTCCAGGGGACAATGGCCATCATGGACTACATATGTTTATCTACCCATCAAACAATGTATAATTAAGTTACCTCTATTCTTGGCTAATTGACCGATGTTACTAGAAAGGACCTCTTCAGACTATAATTTCAGTTCCTTTGGATAGAGGCACAAACATATACACACACACACACACATATATGCAATATACATATATATTCATGGAGTATACATTTTTCAGGGAATACATATATATGTGTGTGTATACACACACACACACACACACACATCCATACTAGGTGCAATATCTTACATTCCATTAAAAGAATGCAGGATTAAGGGCTGAAAAAAAATAATTCAGCAATTAAGTGTGCTTTCTTCTTCTTGAGAGAATCTGAGTTCTGTCGCCCACACCTGTATCAGGTGGCTCACAACTGCCTGTAACTTCAGCTACAGAGAGTCCAACAGCCTCTCTGGCCTCCTTCATAACTGTATATATGTTGCATGAGTGCACACACACGTAAACAGAAGTAAATAATCAACTTTAAAATTATACATGTTCCATTCTCCCACATATTTGCCAACACTTGGTAGTTTTGGACAGAAGCTAATCTCATGGGCATGAAATATTTTTGGAAACCTTTTAAGAGATGATGGGCAGGAGTCATTAGATAGATTTGAAGCTCACATCTGGTGATGTGTAGGTCACTGCTTTCATCCTGGGCAGAGGGGGTCAAAATGGCTAAGCAAGGGCAGTTGTATCCTCTGTGTTTTATAAACATGGCACCTGGACTGGTCAGATCAGTATCATGACAACTTCTAAGGAACCATAATTTACCTATGACATTGGCCTTTCCCTTGCCAAGAAAGGCAGGAGTTGAGTGGGGGCATCTCCCAGCTACAGACCTGCGTACTCTATAGGGCCCCCTTCTCTCTATGAAAACCCCTGGACACCAGAGCTCCATGGTGTGAGAGCATCTCTCCAGAAAGTACTACATAGGATCCAGTCAGAGCAGTTCAAGTCCTGCTACTTTATCTTCTCTCAATATTACATCCATTTTCCAAAGGACTGCCCACCCCTCCTCCTTCCACATCTTCCAGCTTTCTGTTTGGCCAGTACAAGACAATACCACCCGTGTATGCCACAGACCAAGCTGTGCCCTGCGTGCTGTCCATATAGTTACTTACTGCCTATCAAAGACACCAAAATAAATTCTCATCAGCACCATCACCACTGTAACCATGACCAGAGGAAGAAGGTCAGAAGGAATAAGTTCCTCAGAGATGAGCATTTATGGAAACGTAAGCACAGGTGGCCTGGATCCTCTAGTTCACTTCCCCAAGTGAATGAAACAATAAGTCTGGAAACAATAACTTCTATTTGCATCTGTCATGACCTCAATCCCCATGTCCTTTCTGGTCTACCATAATGCAACTGCCACCTCAAGCTGTCCCTTTATCTTCTGTGGGTGGAGGCTGCTCATTTGTTCCCAGACACTTAGACCCGAAGTATCACTCAGAAACTATATTATTTGCAATACTGTTTGGCCAATAGCTTATTACTTGCTAGCTCTTATATCCTAAACTTACTCATCTCCATTAATCTGTGCATCACCACGAGTCGTGGCCTACAAAGTTTTGGCCACTTCTGGCGGCTACATGACTTCTCATTGACTTCGCCTACTCTCTCCTCCTCTATCTGCTTGGAACTCCTACCTTGCACTATTCTGCTAAGCCACCAGCTGAAACAGCTCTACTCATTAACCAATAAAAGCAAAACATAGACAGGATGACTTCCCACACCAGTCTTCCCCAGTGCCATGTATGGAGGCCCCACCACCTGCCCCTGTCCATTTCCCTGTGCACACATCTCTGACAGTCCACTTCTACCTTTGTGCCAGGCATTGCTGGTGACCTGATTTACCTACCAAGCCATGCCCCCAAGCTACATACATGGGCATCAGTCACATCTCCTTCATTCTGGTTATAGCAGGACTAAGAATAAGAACATTTAGGTTTGTGGATGTAACCAATCTACTCCCACTCCAGCCCTGCTGTCTTGAGAGCAGGCCGGGCATCAGCAGTGAGTTTACAAGGCCAGGGACTGTCCTTCCAGCCCACACTCTTCAGCCGACACCAGCTTCATTTAGCTCACCCACCAGCATCCTCTTGGGTTCACTCAACAGAAGATGTTGGTTGTGTTTTTGGATCATAACAATCTGTCATTTTTCAGGTTCTGGACAGTCCCTCTACTTAAACCAGAGGGGTAGGATCTAGTTGGAATTCCCAAAATTACAAAAAAAGCTGGACTGACCCAGCCTGCTGCTGTAACCAGTTGGGCAAGTACTGGGGCCATCTCTCTTTCCTGTAAAACACTGACTCTCCATTGGCTGGCTATGGTGCCGTCCAAGTGCTCTGTGAACACAGTAAGACTACAACTGAAAGGCTGCTTTCTCTTTGTCGGCATCTGTAGACAGAACCCCAGCCACCATCCACAGGTCGGCTGACAAGCCTGCCCGTGTTGGACAGAAGCAAGCATTGCTCTTTCACAGGTTCCTAAGAGTTGCTTAGCCAAGAGAACCACACAGAACATGGCAGGTGTTTCTGTGCCTCCATGTCCCTATATGAACTTAGGGTATATCTAGAGACAGAAGGGTCAGAACCTGTTCCTGGGGGTCATCTTAGGGACATGTGGTCAGCTCCTTTTCTCTTCTCTTCCCTCCCCTCAAGCACAAGCCTTTGAAAGGCTACTCAGAGAGCCCCATAGAGTCAATACTATGGACAAAGCGGTGTCACCCCAAAATGTGTAAGTTGAAGGACCAGCCCTCGGTGTGGATGATGGGATGTGTAGGGAGGGATTCAGGAAGCTGATTGGTGTTAAAACGAGGTCTTAAGAATAGGGTCAGAGAGTGGCCCACCTCCTCCTTCCCCTCTTCGTCCTTGGCAAACACACTGAGGAAACCACATGTGAACACAGAAAAAATGGTTGTCCTCTACAAGTCAGGGAGAAAGAACTCATCCACACCTGATTGCTCTGGCCCTTGATCTGGGACTTCAGTTGCCACAAAATGCATCCAGTTTTTAGTACACAGCTAAGGAAGCCCAACCTGTCAGCAGTCACCGCTGTCTTCTGAAATTATTGCCTCCAGTGTTTAAAGCTCTCTGGTGATCTATGAAGAACCTTACAGGATGAAGGCTGAATCTAAAATAACAAGGGACCCATTTTATTCCTGATTACAGCCACAGAAACTGGAGGACCTGCTGTCCACAGCCACTCTACATGAAGGCAGAGGAAAAGGCACATGCAACCCAGAGTCCTGCCTCCTGTGGGCAGGGGTCAAGAGTTGACACACAGACAGCCAGAGAGTGATGAGTTCCCTGTGAGGCCTCTCACACTGTCGCCCAAAGAGCCTCATTCACAGAGTGATGTGGAATTTCCCTCTGTATGCTGTGATTAACATTAATGTATAAAAATGCTTTGAGCCTATAGAAAAGCAGGGTGGGGTGGAGCAGAGCTAGGTGGGGAGGACTGGACTGAATGCTGGGAGAAAGAAGGGTGGAGTCAGAAAGATGCCATTTAGCCCTGCTGGAGACAGATGCCAGAACTTTTGCCGGTAAGCCACAGCCATATGACCATACACAGATTAATAGAAATGGGTTAAATTAATATGTAAGAGTTAACCAATAAGAAGCTAGGGCTAATAGGCCAAGCAGTGATTTAATTAATACAGTTTCTGTGTGATTATTTCAGAGCTAAGTGATTGGGAACCAACAAGCGGCTCTCTTCTTCTACAATAGAGGGTCCACTGATAAATTCACTTAAATCAGAAGCAGTCTACAGTATCCACAGGAAATGCGAGTTTAAATGGTAAAGACTCGACAGCTCTAGCATGCAGGAGAGCAGAAAGGCGATGTCATTCTCCAAGCCTTCCACCACAACTTTAGGGTTATGGGGTTTTCCAAGGTGCCCCCCTCGCTTATGGTGATTTCCTGTGAGAACTCATGGGGGATATTTATAGCTCACACACTTGAAGGACTACAATACTCCCACACTGCACCTTATATCAGGGAGAGGATACAGACTAAAGCCATCTGCTACTCTTTATTGTCGGTCTGATTAGATTAAAGCCCATCCGGAAGGCATGCCCTTTAGGTACTGGGTGTCTTTAAAGATGTCTCCCGAGAGGATGAACTGAGGAGAGACATCCCTCCCTTCACCATGCCACATCGGTTATTTGATTCATTCTGTTCTTCTAGTGTTATGTAGGGGCTCTTCCTGCTCCCTAAGAACAGTGACCTGCCGAACGAATGGGGCTATTTCTCCAGAATTAGGGCTGCAGCCCTGAGATGGCGACCCCGTCACTTGCAGTACAATGCAATAGTCACTTCTGATGGTCACCTCTGCCCCTGAGTTCAGGACCTTGATGATGAAAGAGGCCATCAAAAAGACCGAAGAGGGTTGAAGCTCAGTAGGAAAGTGCTTTCCCAGCATGCACAAAACCCTAGGTTTTGTGCCTAGGTTTTAGAGCCTGTTAGGTCTAGACCTAGCCCTTGGGAGATGGAGACCCGGAGATCAGAACTGAAAGTCATCTTCAGCTACATGGCGAGTCTTAGGTCAGCCTGGGTGGCAAGAGGCCCAGCCTCAAAACAAACAAACAAATAAACATGAGGAAAGGTCTTAGGGCTTTAATATCACTTTAATCATCTGGAAGTAGGATTAAACTGCTTTTTAAAGCTCCTATGTTGAGTCATGAAAATTATTTCCATGCACACACTGATACCAGCAGTCAGGCAAATTCCTCAGCCTAGATGAACACAATACAAATCCTTCTCTGAAGATAAGTATCAAACTAGACACCTAATGAAAGGGTTTTGTATTCGTAGTTTTAAAAAGTATACAAATATTTTAGACCTAAAAAAGAAGGCAGCGAGCGTATTATGGGACTTGCTCTCTGTGGTGCCGGCCACTGCGGCATTCACTGTGTAGAAACGGGCCTGCCATCTGCTGCAAGAAAGCAAAGGTACCGAACTCAACGTGGCAAACACCTGGTACCTGCAGGCTGATGCCTCCGCAGCCAGATGCTCTGTCACCAGGCCTGCGCTCTGCACTTCTCCCCATCTGACTACATCGACACTGCCTCATCTCATGTCACCATAGAAGGACAGAAGAGTAATATGCAATAAGAAGACTACAGTACTCAGGAGGCAGAGGCAGGAGGATCTCTGGGAGTTCAAGGCCAGCCTGGTCTACACAGTGAGTTCTAGTTTAGGGAGGGCAATATGGTGAAAGGCTGTCTTGAAAAGGGCAGGCAGGGATCATGTGGCCTTCCCTGAGGACTAGCTTTCATAGTACCAGAAGGCACCACCCAATTTTTCAGAGGAGGATGAGACCAACGGTTGTACAGCTAAGGTGCTGTGAACTGCAATGACAAACGTGGCACAAAAATCCTAAGGGTGCAGAAGTGGTATCCATACCTTGTAGGAACCAACAGCTCTCTGGTTGGACTTACGACTCACATAAGGGAAATCACGTCTGGGACAGGAAACCCAGCCCACTCCCCAGGTCTAGTGAGGCCGTGGATCTTGGAGGAGAACCTACAACCACCACTTTACTAACCCAGCATAATCCCCAAACTACTTTCTAAACATTCGTTCTTCTACATACATCCTCAACCCTCACCAAGGAAGATTTCTCTCCAACATGGAGAGCACGGCAGAAAACCACAACCAGTCAAAATGCAGAGCTATGGAGCCCGATCCCGAAGGATGCATCTAGGGAACAACATCCGTACTAAGTAAGCTTCAGGGAGAGAGCGGAGATGAAGTGGAAGGACTGTGAGGGCTCAGGGAGTTTCTGGCGAGATGATGTCTGGGGGACAAAGTCTTGTCAACATGGCTGCCTCAATATAAGCTGGAGGAGGGCAACAATAGATGTATAAAAGTGAACAGGGGACCACGAGGCCTCAGCCATACAAAAAGTACAGGTGCCTGAGGAACACTGACAGTGGGAGATACTATCTTCTTCAATGAAGGGCACATGACTATGTACGTGCATGTGTGCGTGCGTGCTTGTGTGTGTGTGTGTGTGTGTGTGTGTGTGTGTGTGTAGCAGCAATTAATTAATAAAAAAAGAGGCTGTAAATTTGAAAGAAAGCAAGGAGGAGGCTTGGAAGGAGGGAAGGGAAAGGGGAAATGATGTGATATTACTATAATTTCAAATATAAAATAAATAATTTTTAAAAAGAAAGAAGGAAAGGAAATAATACAGTAAGATGAAAGAGGGGAGAGAGAGAGAGAGCACACAGCTGCATACCTTTGACTACAGAACATTGTTTTACTTGTTCTCATATGCTGTGGATCTTTTACAAATAAAACTTTATTATCCAGATCCAGGCATCCAGCACCAGTATCTGGGGCTGCTGAAATAAGGTAATAATGAGAGGGGAAAGTTAGTGTGATGTTGGAGGCTGTGAGTCAGACCAGGGGCGGGCAAGGGCGTGCTTCTTTCTGGCCTTCAGGGAATCCTGCCTCTTCTTGTCAACAGTCTTCTCTTCAGATCCTGGACCCCCAGGCTTTCCTTGGCTTGTGAGAGCACCACTCAGCGCTAGCCTCCATCCTCACACAGCCATCTTCACATCAGCATCCCTACTAGATGGACCCTAAACCAGCATCAGCATCCTCCCTACTAGATAGACTCTAAATCAGCATCAGCATCCCTACTAGATGGACTCTAAATCAGCATCAGCATCCCCACTAGATGGACTCTAAATCATCATCAGCATCCCCACTAGATGGACTCTACATAAATTGGTTAGGAGCATCACTACTCTAGCACAACCTGCCTTTAGTTTAGCAATAAGAACCTGTTTCCCAAAAGGGTCATGTGATAAGATGCTGGTGGTAGGACCCCCTGCCACTTCTCCCTCTCCTTGCCTGGATGGGCAACTGGGACTTCATTTTTGATGTCTATGTAATTTGAGGTTTTAATCCCACAACATGAGAGCATTTTTATTACGTTTTCATCTGTTCATTTCTCCTTTGCCACTTTTAAAAAAAACGTCCTGTAAATCTGAAACTGCAGCCAGAGCCTTAGGCTGTACCCAGGTCCCTTGGCCTTCCTCTTCAGAGAGGTAGCTCCCTCAAGGGCCACATGGAGAAGCTGGGCAGCTGCAGGCACACACTCCACATGGCCATTTCCCATGCATGTCAGTGACAGAAATCTCTCCAAAGCATATGGAAGGCGGGGAGATAGAGAGGTATGCCTGCAGCCAGGATGGAGGGAAGATCTCAGACGTGCAGGGGAGGGGCACAAGCAACCAGCAAATTCCCTCTCTGTGGAGAACTACCAGTGAGGAGGCTCGACAGGCAAGTGACAGGAGTAAACAGGACACGGATCTGGGCTCATACACTGGACAGGTTGGGGCTCCAGATGGCAAAACGAAGAAGAAAGGGAACCATGAACAACAACAGTTTTATTCGGTTTGAACATTTACAAAGTTTTCTTTAATTATTGCTCCCTTCTGGGACTCCAGCTGAGCAAAGAGTTCCAGGGCAGACTCCCCAGGGAGGCCTTCCTTGCCAAAAGCTGGTGGCTGAGTGTGTGCTCAGTCTGGCCAGCTCTGGAAGCAAGGTTCCGTGGGACCCAACCGACAGGCTGTCAGGACATGTGGTTTGGACTTTTCCTCCCTCAAGGTACACGTGCTTTGAATGAGGGAAAACAGACAGCTGGGCTGGGAAACTCGG
This sequence comes from Myodes glareolus, assembly GCF_982192425.1. Classification (NCBI taxonomy): domain Eukaryota; kingdom Metazoa; phylum Chordata; class Mammalia; order Rodentia; family Cricetidae; genus Myodes; species Myodes glareolus. The sequence continues at coordinate 55,049,521 of NC_142031.1, read as the reverse complement.
TTTCAGCCCGTGGTCAGCCGATGCCCTTGGAGAGGCAACATGCAGGGCAGCCTGGCAGGATTGTCAACGCCGCTGGCAAATAGCCAGTGAGCGCAGAAGAGGCCAGGCGTGCTGGCAGGGGGTGCAGGGAGGGAAAGCAGGAAGGAAGTTTCTAAAGTATTCTTCTGTAAGATGAGTTCCCAGAGCACATCCATGCCCTAGAGCTCTGTGGTTTGTAGGAAGTTTGCAAAACAGAAAGTGCAAGGATGGAGGGTTTGTGATCTGGCTTGCGCCTTACAGAGGATGCTGGAGCCCGGGAATATGGTGGTGCTCTCAGTCTTTGCATAATCTAACACACCCTCTTTTGGAGAAGAGGACAGAGGTGTCCACGTTGACACAACAGCTCCCGTTCTTCCTACAATGAGATGCACTTCAAAGCCCCATGGATAAGTCTTCTTGCAATTCTGGATTTGTCTTCTGTGGCCAAGGCCAATGCACATCACATTTACCCACTTGAAGGTCAACAACCCAAGACTGAGCATCCTAGGGTTGATGATATAGGCCAGGCAGGGAAGTGCTTAGCTGGCTTGCTAGAAGCACCAGATTTGAGCCCCAGGACCACACAAACCAGATGTGGTGGTACTGCCTGCATTCACCACACATAGAAGGTAGAGGCAAGGGGACAGGAAGTCCAAGGTCATCCCTGACTCTACAGAGAAATCAAGGCTATGGACTATGTGATATGTTATCTTAGAAAGAAGAGAGAAGGAGCCCCCCTTTCTCCCAGCTTCCAAAGGGAATACAACTACCTGTGATGAGTCCAAAAGTATGGGGGTGATCCATCTCTTTCTCTGCAAAGGAAATTAACACTGGGCACTGTCTGGGCTCCATCCAAGCATGGTGAGAGAATGAATGGCAAAACACTACCTTCTCCTTACTTCGAGTGTATAGAATTAGTTCAAGCAAACTGCATGCATGTTAGGCTTTCTACAAACCATTTCCACATAACTAACAAAATATTAGTGCTTCCCCCAAACCCGAGGCGTCTGACAGTACTAGGGCAGTGTGACCCTGTGGGAGTATAACCGAGCTTGATGCCAAGTGGGATAAAGGTGAGTCTTTCACCAACAGGTAAATCGTGTAGCCTCACTCAGTAGCTTCCGGTACCCGGGTCTTTGTCTCTGCTTCCGTAGGAGACTTCACTGCAAAGTCACCATGGTGGCAAATACATGCACAAGTGATACGGTCTTTGACTCAAACGCGATGGTTCCAGTGCTAACTCCAGATGTGCCTGCTTGTGTTCACCCCCAGAAGTACCGTCCTCATTGACCATCGCCTTCTCTTCTGCAATGTGGAGTAACTTTAGGCAGACAGTAATCACACTTTGGCTCAGCAATGTGTGTGTTTGCAACTGGGGGAACAGAAACCTCCACCTGCTCAAACAAATGTTTTCTATGTTTCTGTAGAACATTCCTGTCTCTTCCAGACATACTCCATGAGAGATACTTGTCACTGGCCAGGATGACTCAATCTTTGCCCACACAATGTCTCTGTTTTCCTAATGTCAACTTGCTAATAATCAGAACTCAGTGACTGCTTGCTGCATAACCTACTTGTATGCCGGGGTGGGGGACACTTAGGAAGGGAGGTGAAGGTGTCTGCTATCAGGGACATCTGAGCCCTGGACGGCAGTCACCATGGTTGTCCCAGAGCAGGGTCCAAGTTCCAGGAACCTCAACAAGGCTGAAGCCATGGTGACCAGAAGTGGGTAAGGGTGGGTTAAGTGGGAAGGGCAGAAGCTTGAAGGAGAGGTGCCCCATCCAGAAGCCACAGATTCTAGAACAGTATTAGTAATTCTGATTGTAACTCTTTTATATAAGAAAGGCATCCTAGTGGGAACAAAACTTGGAGAAAACTCCAGAATGATCCTTCTGATTACAAGGTAAAGAGGCACACAAGAGAGTAGACACTTTTGGAAGAAGAACACAGGCCTGGAGAAGTTCCTGCTCTGCAGACTCCTTAATATAAGGACAAAGCAGCTGGGCAGAGCTCAGTGCCATATCCCAGGTATAAGCTAAACTACCACCTTTGAAGGGCTCAGCCCTCCATTCTGCTGAAAACAACAAGATTCCACAAAGGCCATTGAAAATGACCAAATCCACTGAATGCTATCCAACTAAAGGCGACAGCAGCCTCTGAGATTGTCAGAGTGGCCACAGGTACTACGCACTAACTCCCGGTGTCCTCTGACTCTATAGAAAGTAGAGACATATTGACTTCAAGGCCAGGGTCCAGGAACTCAACACCAGACAGGATGCGTGTGCCTGCATGCCTGCCATGTTCCCATCGCTTGTTTTAGGATGTCGTGACTGTGGTCCCCAAACTCAGGTGCCTCTGTCTCCTCTACACTCTGTTGTCTGCCTTGGGATCCTCCCATGGGCAGCAGGGCCGGGGTCATCCTGCTCTGGCACTTGGAAACCCTCTAGAGAAGGTATCAAGGGAGAGGAAGTGTCACCAGCCCCAGTGTTCATATGACGAATGTGTAGGCTGAGCCAGCTGGTGGGTGACATGGATGTTTTACCAACTTTAACAGAGAAGTGGCAAGTTAGAAGCTAGGTCCTCACTCCGCATAGAGGAAGCAGAAGTCTCTAGCGGACAATCACTCCAGGACCGCACATGACTTAGAAGGCCAGGCGGCTTCTGCAGCCTGATTCCCTGACTCCTGGCCCAGTGGCTTCAGTTTGGACGACACCAAAGCACTGAGTCTGGTGAGGGCCCAGCCCCCAAGCAACGGTCCCCAGCCTCTCCGCTAATTAAAGGTTCACATGAGGTTGGAGGTTTGGCATTAAAGCTGCTAAAGCTTTTGACATCTGTCCAGATTAAAAATAAGCCTCCCTCCGCTGTGTCAGAGATCTTCTGGCTCCCGCCGTAGCCGACAGCAATTTGGTTCGGCTTTCTCTGTTGCTAGACTGGCAGGGTTTTGGCCCAAAGCAAAACTCAGCAAACAAGACAACCAGAACAGATTGGAGGCAAGAGGCAGTTTCACTTTTAGATTTCTTTTCTTCATCCCCTCCTCTCTCGGCTCCTTTTCTCTTTTCATCCTCCGACATGTTCAGGGCAGCACAGGCCAGGCTGAAGCCGCGTTCTGTCTAGTGAGTAGCAGGTGTGAGCACATGGAGCCTTCAGACCCTCACCAGCCCTGAAGGTTAGGGACCAAGCTGAGCACTAATTGTGCAGCATCATGCCAGACACTGGGAATACAAAGAGAATGGGCTGCGGGGATTTGAATGAGAAATGTCACCCATCGTAGTGAGCATTTGAACACTTGTTTCTCAGATAGGGAGGCTGTTTAGTGAGGCTCAGAAGGTGGAGTGCTGTTGGAGGAAGTAGGTCTTCTCCCACTCACTGCCCATTTGCCCTGATTGCAATGGAAGATGTGAGCTCTCCGCCATCATGTTTGCCTCTGGCTGGCAGGATTCACCTCTGGGATGGACTTACCGCTCCCACCGCTGAACTGTAAGCCCAAATAAATCTCCCACAAGTTGCCGTGGTCACAGTGTTTTATCATAGCAATGGAGAGGTGACTAATATATGGGGCCAACTTCTTTCAGGCTCTAGGGACAGAGTTTTGGGGACTCCTGGCTGAGGAAGCAAACGCCAATTAAGGGAAGGACAAATGCAGGGTGGCCCCTAGGGCACTGGCCCCTGTTTGATGAAGAGTCTGTGAGTCACTCTTCAGCTCTGGACAAATTGCCCAGAAACCTGCACCTAGGAAACTTCCCACATCACAACAGAGAAGAGGGTCAGCCACTCTTCTCCTTGCTGTAACCAAATAACTGACAAGATGCAGCTGAAGCGAAGAAAGGTTCCTTCTGGCTCAGGGTTTGGGGGTACACTCCATCATGGGGAGGCATGGCAGTGGGATGGATATATTTTTTTGTCCTTGTACTCACTGTGATGAACCCTTTCTGGTTACAAAATCATAGAATCTAATCCCCTGTGGGGTTGTTTTTTTAGCCATCTGGAATCAACTCTCTGACTCTGCCTAAACCTGGGAGTTCTCAGAAGATGGAGCTTGTAAGTCTAGAAAAATGAAGACCAAACTCTGGCACAGAAAGTGCCAGCGCCTGGGGCTTGGTGACTCTCGTGGATGCCACCTCTCACTGCAGTCATGTTCCCACCTTCGCAATTTCACTTGCAGCCTCAGCACCAATCAAGGTCCTCTCCGCATCTTTCCCTGTGAAAGACAATATGTATGTATGCCTATAGCTTGTTCATTGTGTGTAGTCTCAGATGCGAAACACTCATGTACACATATATGTGATGTGTACACACACACACTCTCTCAGAAACTGTATTTTTACAACCCCAGGACAAAGCAGGCAGAGCTCCCACTTCCAGTCCCACAGGGAGTCTCACGGATGATCACCTGGGAAAGGAAGCTGTTGAGTGGGAGGGAGAACTGGCGCAAAAGAAGCTTCAGCAAGGGAGAGAGGCTTCCAAAACAGGAGGCCTACACACAGGACTATAAGGTCTGGGCTGAGACAGCCCAGGAGCCTAGGACTCATGAGCCCACTGATGACGTCCAAGCTCTGGGCTTCTGGGGGAGGTAGGCAGGGAAACTTTTTGAGCGTTTGTAGCTCAGAGGTGCTGTAGACAGTGACCATCTTTTGTCTGGCCCTACTATTATTGAGCCTCTATTTACCTTAAATGATTCTGTTCAATGCGAGCCTCTATATGATTTCTAGAGGCCTAGAGGGACCATGCTGCATGCAGTCAGTTAATCGAGGCACAGCTGACAAGGGCGTGGCTTGTTCTTTGGTGACTCTCCCTATTAGAAGGATTTGATGTCCCTGGGCTCCGATGAGAGAGTAAAAACATGTCTATCCTTCCTTAGGGCACACATCACAATGTGTGAGCACTGACTGCTGCTCCATGGATTCTCTGTGAGACTCTAAATACCACCTGCTCAGTGCCCCAAGACCAGGGAAGGCACTTAGATACTAAGTGAATAAATGAATGAATGAAGCACCAACATAGTATAAATAAAGCCAGGAAGACGAAAATGTCCTGTAAATGGAAATAACTCCTATGCAGTACAAATGCTGCTAGGTTGCACGAACATGCTTATGTGAATTCCAGGACTGCCAGAATCCTTGCTCCTTTTGCACCTGCCTTCTCATCCTTGTAGAGCTGGTGTTCCTCTGGGTTCATCTAACTGTTCTTCTCTGAGCTCGACCACAAGCTATTTCTACATGAAATACACCTCCCATGCCCTCTCATGCCCTGTACCCCGGGTTTGAATGAAACAGCATGGAATAGTCTTCCTCCTTGGAACCTAAGACATGCATTATTTTCACTTGTAATTGAAGGCTCAGATTCAATTACACATGAGCTGCTCATTCCAACATAAACAATAGAGGCCACTGTTGCTCTTGGATCCACAGCAAGAAGTTGGGCATCTCTGTCAGCTGGCAACTCTGCAAGTGGGTATGCAGACTGCAGGGGTCCCCAGGGTGACTCACAAGAAGACTTTCTATGATAATCCAACCCTTCTCCCTTGACTATTTATCCACTTAGAAACCTAAGAACTGAATGGTGAGTTTCTAGACATTCTATTCTCAATATGTGGGTCGCAACCTCTTTGGGGGAGTCAATGGATCCGCTCGCAGAGTTTGCATATCAGATATCATGCATATCAGATATTTACATTACAACTCATAACAGTAGCAAGCTCATAGTTATGAAGTAGCGGTGAAAATAACTTTATGGCTGGGGATCGCCACACCATGAGGGACTATGTTAAAGGGCTGAAACATTAGGAAGGCTGAGTACCACTGCTTTAAAGTCACTACTAGGACTTCTGATGCTCTAGGACTTCCAACTTCACTAACATTTCCGTTGAGTGTTCTCCAGTCCAAGGAATGAAATTCCTTCCACGGTGGAAGCTGTGGGATCTTTTCCCCCATAACTGGGACAGAATACCTCACAGAAACAACTTTAGGGAGGAATGGATTTGTGTTTTTGGCTCATAGTTCAGGAGGATACAACCCAACACAGTTAGGAAGGTATGACAGCAGGGCCAGCTGCTCCCATCCTACAACAGAGGTCAGAGGTTAAATCAGGGATGTAATACAATCTTCTAGCTCACCTACCAGCAATCAGTTCTTCCAGCGAGGCCCCACCCACCAAGAATTCCCAAATGGAAGAGCAGCCACACTGCCTAGATACTAAGTGTTTGAATCCAAGAGCCTGCTAGAAACATTTCACAATGAAGCCAAAGCCACAATAAGAGAGAGACAGGCTGTCAAATGTGGGAAGCAATTCCTTGGTAGGTTTATATAATAATCCAATGACTATGAAATAACAGATTCCAATGAAAGTAACAGTTCCAAGAAGACCTGCTGTCAACACTTTGCTAAAGGCTTGACTAATACACCAGGTAGCAGAGAGACATAAATCCAATTGATTGAGGGATCTATGGAAGGGTCTTTGGAGGGAAACAGCAATTAGGGACATACCATGAGAAGGAAAGTAAGTTCATCAGTGCCTCTGGTAGGAAAGAAGATGAGGAGGAAGAAACACAAAATAGACATGCAGATCCAAACTGGGTCCAAAATTTTGTTGGTCATTCTGCAATCTGGGTTTACTCTGATAGCTGAGTATGCTGTTGGTAGGACCAAGGTCTTCTATTTCTGAGTCAATGGTGTCTATAGGACAGGCTTCTATAGGACAGGCTTCTATAGGATAGATCAAGGCTTCAAATTAAGGTGGTAGGGAAAGGTCAGCAGCGAAGGACTGGTATGTCAGGGAGAAAGCCTCAGAAGTGTGGCAGAAAGGCCAGGCCACTGGGAGAAAGAATCGGCAGCAAAGTGAGTGGGCCAGGCCACTAGGAAGAAAGCCTCAGCTGCACAGCTGGATGTAGTAATAACAGTGGCCTCTGGAAATTATCTGACCACAGGAGCCTCAGCTTCAGCCCCACCAAATCCAGGAGGAATAACCCTCTGAGCCTTGTGCCCGTAGGCACTTGGAGGAATGATCACCAAAGCTCTCCTCTGCCTATACTTGAAGGAACAATCAACAGAACCATAGCCCCCCCCCAACTACACCAACAGGAGAAAGAAGGACACCCATGAAACACAGACTCTACCTGTTCCAGTTAGAGAAAGAGATGGATAGAGAACAGGGTGAGAACACACTCAACAATATAAAGAGCAATACGATACCACCAGAAACTTGTGGTTCTACAACAGCAAGACCTGAACATCCCAATACAGATGAAGCAGAAGAAAACTACCTTAAAATGACTTTATGAAAATTATTGAGGCCCTGAAAGATAAAATGAAAACTTCCCTTAAAGAAATGGAGGATAGGAGAGTCAAAAAGTTGAAAGAAATCAGCAAAACCCTTAAAGAAAACCAAGAAAAAAGCATTCAAACAGGTGAAAGAAATGGTTCAAGACTCAAAAACTGAAATAGAGGCAATAAAGAAAGCACAAACCCAGGGAAATCTGAATAAATAGAAAATCTGAGTAAATAATCAGAAACTATGAGTGTAAGCATAAACAACAGAATACAAGAGATTGAAGACAGAATCTCAGGCGTTGAAGATATGATAGAGGAAATAAATTCATTGGTCAAAGAAAATGTTATATTCAACAAATTCTTAACACAAAATATCCAGAAAACCTGGGACACCATGAAAAGACTGAACCTAAAAATAATAAGAATTGAAGAAGGAGAAGTTCTGTTCAAAGGCACAGAAAATATACTCAACAAAATTAAAGAAGAAAACTTCCCCAACCTAAAGAAGGATATGCCTATGAAAATAAAAGAAGCTTATAGAATACCAAATAGAATGAACCAAAAAAATAAAGTTCCCTTGCCACATAATAATCAAAACATTAAATGTATAGAATAAAGAAAGAATATTAAGAACTGCAACGGAAAAAGGTCAAGTAACATGTAAAGGCAGACCTATCAGAATTACACCCAACTTCTCAATGAAAACAATGAAAGCCAGAAATCCTGGTCAGGCATTATGCAGACACTAAAAGACCATGGATACCAGCCCAGACTACTATATCCAGCAAAGCTTTCAATCAACATAGATAAAGGACACAAGATATTTCATGACAAAACCAGATTTAATCAATATGTATCCACAAATCCAGGCATACACAAAGTACTAGAAAAAAAAGCTCCAACCCAAAAAAGTTAGCCACACCCATAAAAACACAGACAATGGATGATCTCACAGCAGCAAATCCCATAGAAGAGAAACACACACACACACACAAATCACACAACACCACCACCAACAACAATAACAAATATTAAAGGAACTTGCAATCACTGGCCATTAATATTCCTTAATTATCAATGGACTAAATTTGCCTATAAAAAGACACAGGCTAACAGACGAGATCTGCAAACAGAATCAATCCTTCTGCTGTATACAAGAAACACACCTCAACTACAAAGACAGACATTACCTCAGAGTAAAATATTGGGAAAAGATTTTCCAATCAAATGGACTTAAGAGGCCAGACCTCTGGGAGGAAAAGTGGGAGCAGCAGGGCTGATGGCTGCAATGACAGCAGAGGCCTCCAGAAATTGTCTGACCGCTGGAGCCTTGGCCTCATTCCTGCCAATCCCAGGATGAATGACCATCTAAGTCTTGGGCCCATAGGCACCTGGAAGAAAGATTACCAAAAGTTCTCCTCTGCCTACACCTGAAGGAGAGATCAACAGAGCAAGCCCGCAAATACACCAATAGGAGGAAAAGGGACTCCCCTGTAACACAGGCTCCACCTGTTCCAATTGGAGGAAGAGAAAGGAAGACAACAGGGTAAGAATACTCTCCACAACATAAAGAGCAATATGGCACCACCACAAACTTGTGGTTCTACGTCAGCAAGGCCTGAACATGGCAATGCAGATGAAGCATGACTGCTTGACCAGTAGCCAGACAGGAAGTCTAGGTGGGGTAACCAGATGAAAAGACTTCTGGGAAGAAGAAAGACAGTCAAATCACCATCCAGATGCAGAGGAAGCAAAATGAGAATGCCTCACTGAGAAAAGGTACCAACTCATGTTGCTAAACATAGATAAGAATTATGGATTAATTTAAGCTGCAACAACTAGTTAATAGTAAGCCTGAGCAATAAGCCAAACAATTTATAGTTAACATAAGCCTCTGTGTGTTTCTTTGGGACTGAATGGCTGTGGGATTAGGCGGGACAGAACTTCCTTCTACAAATATGCCAGAACTTCTCCCTAGCCCCAGCAGGGCGTCCTCACCAGGAAGCATCTGTTGAAAGCACAGAGCTGAAGTTGCCTGTAGGGCAAGTATGGGGTCACAGCACTTCCCATGAAAGGGTAGGAAGTTCAGGCACTAGGTTCCCATTAGCACTCTCCTGAGCTGGCACATGCAAGTTTAACTAAGTTTTAAAAAGTCTGGCTAAAGTTAAAATTCCCCTCTGAACTCAGAACAGACAAAGCTACTCATTACAGTTTCCAACTTCATACACATCTTCTAAGCAGATAGTAAAGAAAGAAGGAATTATGGACTAGTAAGTAAATGATGAAAATTTCGTGACATGATGATTTCAATTCCTTGATTCCTCTTTAAGTCGGCATTCTCTCCACCATGCTCCCCAACCCCAGCTGGGAATCAAACCCACGGTCTTATGCTTGCTAGGCAAACACTGTACCACGGGGCTACATCCCCAACTTTTACATTTCTTATCTCCATTGCTGAAGTTTGACGGGCATTGTTTTTGAAACTTGCCTCTTACCTCAAAGGTCTGGAAGTATTCACACCTTCCTCTGCGGGCTTAGCTTTCACACTGATGTCTTAAAAGCCATGGATTTCTTCTGTGTGTAGCATGAGGCAGGGATCTAGGCAAACGTTTTCCTTGGTATCAGTTTTGTTTGGTTTCATCACAGGTAGAAGCATTTGCTTTTCTCTCCCATCTGTTAATTTGCATTTTTCCCATTCTAGCATCATCTTTATGATTCTGGAGTCCTCAGCATGAGGACATGCTCTCTCCCCAAGGATTTTGCTCTTTAACATTTTGAACATATCAGCAATCTTTAATGGCAAGAGTTGATGGGGTTGCATTTATGCCTGTGTGTTTCACTTTCAGAAATTTTTCCCAAGTTTATTATCATGATCGTGATCAGGATCTGCACTTGACTCTTATATAATGATTTTTAAGATCATTATATTCACCAAATTTGCTAAGCTTTTTTTATAATAATATTAAATATTTATATATAAAAAATTCATGTGTTCACTGTAAGAAATCATCAAATAAGGACAATTTTGTGAATTTGCTTTCTAGTCTGTAATTACTTCTTTATTTTTCTGCCTAGAAAACATGTATGATGCTGGGTGGTGAGTGCTCTTGTCTGTTCTGAGTTCAGGCAACATTTGAAAAGTTAACTCTTTCCCCCACAGTGCAATATCCCAGATACACCAAGAAGCTTTCCTCCCTTCCAACTGTGTCAATCATTTTAATAGAGACAGATGCCAAGTGTTAGGAACATTTGCTGTGTATTTATGTTATTCTTCTTCTCACATATAAGTTGTAATAACAGAATTTCAGTGTTGAACTCAGTAATGCCTTCTTGAAATAAACTAATTTGTTTACTATATTGTTTTTATTACTAGATCCCAGTTAATATTCTGTTTAGTTGCTTTCTACACAACACATATTTAAGAAATAATTTTTAGTATGTTTTTTTGTACTAACTGCATATAGCTTTGATGTCAAGATTACACAGTCCTTACACAATGTGTTGGGAAATGTTCCCTCATCTATGCTCTGGGAAAGTTCAGCACAAAGACTAGAACGTTCTGTTCCTAGGAGACAAAGATTATTCATGAAAGTATGTAGGCCTAGTGTCTCCCTGGTGGAAGTATTTTTAACTTCTAATTCACTTCATTTAATGGCTGTGAAACTATCCCTTACCTCTGTTCCTTTTCAGTATAAATTGGAGCATTATTTTTTTCTAGCAGGTGTTTCATTTTGTCTGAATTTTGTCCTAACTCATTGGCACAACTGTAATTAAAAGTCTCTTATGTCTTCAATCTCTATTGTCTACTCCGCAGTGTCCTCGGAGATTCCTAATATCTTTTAATCTTCCTATTAAGTCATGTGGAAATTTATTAATTTTATTAAAAATTAATTTTAAAATTAATTATAAAAATATCACGAATTCAGCATTACTAATGCACAAGTTACCGGTTACAGTCCACTTCCTTGTGCAGTTACCTCTGGGTGACTTTCTTTTCTCTGCCTTTTCTCCTTATTTCTTTAATTGTGTGATTTATTTCTTATATTGCACATTTACTGCTCACCTCATTTATTTTTAAACCTTGCTTAAAGACTGTAATTATCTAAGTGTGCAAGTTTTTCTCTAAAGTGTTGACGTGCCCCTTAAGTTTAGCAAGATTGTTTCAATGGTGTGATTCTTAGTTTCATAATTCTGAAGGCCTCATGGACCTGTGGGTTGTCATAACAACTCATAGGTGGGACTTACTTCTCTGCCCAGATATCGATACCTGTCAGAGGCCATCACAATGATAAAGAAGGCTCTTCCCTTCAACGTCAGGTAAAGAGGGGGAGGCTCAGTGATGTTCCACTGTGTATATGCTTCCTCTCCTAAACAGACAAGGAAAGTGTCACATGTAGTACAATTAAACGTTTTAGTCTAAATACTTGGCAAATGTTTTAACTAATACGATTGATAATAAAGCCCTCGTGATTGAAAACTCTTGCTTTGTTTACATTCAAAGTTTTTCGTAGGCCCTGTGCCTCGAGCAACTCTAGATTGAGACAGAGCATCAATCCTTGCTGAAAAGGTAGACATGAGGCCTTGGGATGCTTCTGTTGCTGGGGAGATGGTCCAGTAAGTACCGTGTTTGCCACATAAGCAAGAGGACCAGAGTCTGGCTCTTCAGGACCTAAGTAAAAAGTCAAATTCAGCAGCAAATAATCCTAGGGCTGGGGGTGGAAACAGGAGGCTGCTTGGGGTTTACTAGCCAGCAAATCTAGACCGAGACCAACAAGAGACCTTGTCTCAAAAAGGAAGGGACAGGGTAGTAGAAGATACCCCCAAAATCTACCTTGGCCTCCTTATGTGTGCACACTCTCACGCTCACAGATGTTCACACACATGTGCACATGTGTACGTATACAAACACACTGGAAGTTTTGCTTACAGGCCTTACTCTTTCCCAGTGGTAGCGGCTTCCCGTCGTCAGCTGCCCCATTAGGAGAGCAACCTCTGATAGAGCTATGCTTCTGATGCTGCTATCAATGCATCAAATGTGCTTAGAGAGCAATCCAAGACAGGCTCATGGGGTGTCACCTTATATAAAGGGCAGCTGGTAGTCCAGGCAGACTGCTCGATATGCACCGTGAGTGCAGACGGCCACATCAATAGCTTGCTTGTCACACTCAGTGCTGCCTCTCACTCGAGACAGGACACTTCTCCAGCCATCAAAAGGATGTCTTTCAACCCCAGTTCACCCTACATCACCACACGATGATTTATTTCAAGATTTCAAATAATAGTTTTCAGCTCTATCAGCAGTCTCTGGTTGAGCGGTACTAGCACGATCAATGTGATGCCGAGCGTCAACATGAACCGCTGGGCTACCTGCAAAACGGAGCCTCAGGCCTTGGTCACATCTCAGGGCGAACTCCCTTTGATACCCAGCACCGAGCATCTAGGAACGGGACACTGATGTTGTATTCAGGTCTTAGGGGAAGATCCCTCTGGAACATAGTCCTCTTGTGAGTAGGTTAGACACAGAAATCCCAGGCACCTGATATTTTGAGATAGCTACATCCAAAACTTCCTACTTTCCCTTTTCAATATGAACACCATGCCTAGCGAACTGGATAAGCCTGTTCCGGTTGTGCACCTGTGTGCGCGCTAATGTTTTAAATCTGTTTCCAGTTTGCGATCTCTGCGTTGACACCTGCTGAGAGCTGGTGTGCAATTGTTACCATTTGCTGCTCAGAGACCCCAGTTGGCTGTCGCCTTTCCACCCCGGCGTCTGGATCTCCTTGCTTTTTCCTTTCGCCTTACGGGAAGCGAATTTGACTGTTTTCAAGTTCAGATTAATTGCAGCACAGGCAGTGACAAGCAGGGCTAGCATTCTAGAACACCCTGCCTTTCTCCCTCCTACCAACTGACTCAAGTGCACTTTCAAGTTATTAGGGGGAAAAATCCTTGGTGATTGCTTAAGGGTCGTTAAATACACAAGAAAGGGGACCAACATACCCTCATTCTTAAAGTGTCCTTGCTAAGAACTCCTCTGTCACCCGAGCTTCCTATTACCCACAGGGAAACTGGGATAGAAACCACTCTCCCTCACACCCACTCTCTGTCTTCAATTGTTCCATCTTCACTGACACCCATATTTACCAAACAGTCATTTACCACCCCAAGGTTAAAGCCAAGAATGCTGCCTCCCAAAACACAGACATTAAATCCCTGAAGGTCAAATCTTCTAGATGAGCATATCTCCAGTGACTGAATGGCTAGCTTCAAGAAAGCCATCCTATAGGGTGTTTGGGATAAACTCGATACATGGTGTGAGGGCTGTATGAGCTTATTAGATTCACTCCCTGAATTCTGTAAACAGTTTCTTCGAGTATAAAGGGAATGCAAGTCTGGGACCACTCCCCCAGAGTGGTGACAGCTAAACCATCATCCATTCTGAGCATCACCCTAATGCACAATCATGTTCAACAAAGAGTTGCTGAACACATGAAATGGGAATGCACAGATGGATGATTGTAGAAATAATTTTTTATCTTCCTTCAGCAACATTCTAATATCCCAGGAGCCTATACACTCCTGCGCTATGACACATCCAATTGCCAACGGATGAAGTAACAGGACAACGTGCCACGTGGTTAGGAACTCTGTCCTCAGTCTTCATAATAGGCAGAAGTTCACATAGATTTGGTTTTGTGGTTAAACCTTGTTGCAAAAACTCAATTGCAAAGTCTGGGGGTGGGCAATGGAAACTCGGAATATTCCCCAAACCTATGTGCATGTATCTTAGCATTACATGGAAGGGACAACTGATTTTTTTTTTTTTTACTTAGAATTGTTTTCATAGTGAAACTTCCTGTATAATGGATTCAGTGCTGTAAGGATGGGTAATTTAAAATCCAATTATCACTCACATACATCAAAATAACACATTTGATATTTATATTTATCACAGATCTGCCATTTAACACCTCCATGTTATGTTCTGCTTTCTTCTTAAGACTGCATTCCAAAATAAAGTCTATAGTTCAAATTTTTTTTTTAAAAAAAGTGGGTATGGTATTCATATTGGAAAAACAGTATGTTCAATAGACTGTGGTTTTTTTGGCGGAGGGGAGTTTTGAGACAGGGTTTCTCTATGTCGCTTTGGAGTCTGTCCTGGGACTCGCTTTGTAGACCAGGCCAGTCTTGAACTCACAGAAATCCACCAGCCTCTGCCTCCCAAGTGCTGGGATTGAAGGCGTGCGCCACCACCACCCATTGGGATTCCATACCACGTGACTCATGTACCTGGTCCCTAGCCTAGAATGTGTATGATGCCTGCTCCATAATCCTCACAGCAACTCCTAAGAATCTTTTTAAAGGTTCTTACATTTTTATTTGATTTTCTGTGCACAGACATTTTGCCCGCATAGGTATCTGTGTAGCCCATGCATGCCTAGTGCCTGAGAAGGCCAGAGGAGGGCATAGGATCTGAAGGAACTGGAGTTCTAGACAGTTTTGAGCCAGCATGTGGGTGCTGGGAACTGACTGCATCCTCACGAAGAGCAGCAAGTGTTCTTAACCACGGAATAACTTCTCCAGCCTATTAAAATTTTTTATTGCATTGATCTATTCTGTATGTTTGCCATGGTGCTTGTGCGGAGGTCAGAGGACAGTTTGTAAGCATTTGCTGTCCCCTTCCATTATGTGGTGGGGGGGGGACTCAGGCCATCTAACTTGGTGGTAAACACAAGGACCCACGGAGCCCTCTTACCAGACATGCTGCTGCTATTTAAGTATAGGATCTTGACCACTGCTGAGGAATTGAAAAGATAGTTCTGATTGGTTGAGTGACTTTGGTATTCATGGTTCACTGACACCATGGAAAGTTCAAGAGAATGAGGTATAGAACCCATCCCAGACTCCTGCACATAAGCTAAGGAAGTGCTTGACCAGAAGAGGAGATCATCTTTCACCAACAGTTCCTCTTGAGGAAGTCAATCTCCTGAGCGGTGGGCAGAGTGCCCACCTTGAAGGACTTCCGACTGGTGCATTCATATTGGCCTTTTGAATGTGTTGGTTTGGTTTTATGATACTAACCCCTGCAGAAGAGCTACACACGCTTAGAACAAAAATATAAGAACCATGTGATATTTGTTCCATAGACGGTTGTCTCTTTTACAGTTACTGGATTTCGGGTCAATTCCAGACGTTCACATAGCTCAGGGCTGAGGTCAGGAAGCACAAACAAGCAGGAGACAGACTTCACTGTGATTCTACACCCACACTGCCCCTCAGAGATATACACACTACTCACAATGAGCTTTGAAACACCAAAATCCCACTGTTTTTTCAAACTGTTCTCTGTTGTTTATTTCCCTGAAGGTGAAGACTTATACTATCATTGAATTCCAAACAGGACTTCATAAACAGCCAGAGACATCAATCTATTATATATACTTATTCAGTGGACAGAACAGAGAAATGAGAGCAAAAATGATATTTATAAACATGGCTATATCAGAATGCAAACGAATGTATAAAAATGTTATGAAAAACATGTAAGAGGCAAAGTCTTGTAATTAAGAGTATCATTGTGAAAAGGGTCCATTTTTAATATCTTTCTGTGCATTTACAGGCAATCATTGCCCATGCCACACACAAGGCCACCATTAGGCAACCTCCTGTGACTAGCCTCCTTAACCAGATGGGATCTCAGATACCCTGCATCTACGAAGGGGCCGAGACACTTAGAATCAAGTGGGATCCCAAAACAAAATAAGAAGGGCTTGTGAGTGGTTTAACCCCATCTAAGGACATATGACAAAGGCTGATGGAATCCATAGTTAGTAAGCTAATTTCAACACACAATGTTAGGGGCTGGAGAGATGACTTAGGGACTAAATGACCCAAATTAATTCCTAGCACCCATATCAGGTGACTCGGGACCACATGTAACTCCAATTGCAGGGACTCCAACTCCTTCTTCTGGCCCCCAAGGAATCCTGCACACTCATATACATAAACTCATATACAAATACATATTAAAAGGAGAAGTAAATACATCTTAAAGATACAACTATTACAAATATTGAACAGGAATTGCCCTGCATAGATGGACAATGCTGCTTTCAGAATACAAGGGTTAGTAAATGAAAATGGCAGTACAAAGCGTGGGCTTCCTCCATATAAGCTATGGTCAAGAAGGTGCCAGAAATCGCCAAAGCAATGGCTATTGATGTTGCTATTGGTTTCATATATAATCACAGAGGAAAACCCTATTGCTGAATGCACCACACAGGTTGGCTGCAGGACACAGAAAAAAAAAATCATTCTCCAACTGACCAGGGAACCTCTCCCCTGCTGGCTAGAAAGTGCCATGCAGACTGTTGGGGTCGGGAGACGTCATTGTGCTTACTAATGCAACAGTGGCACAATGGCTGTTAGGGGGTCACTTTCTGATTGAATTTGAAGCACGTTCCAATAGCATGAAAAGTCATGCCTTGTATTGTAATCCTCTCAAGACTCATGGCTAGAGAGGTTATAGGCTCTAAGGTACGATGTGCTGTTGTGATTTTGCTAAACGGGCACGATGTTGTCAAAAGCATCTTCCATATTTTTGCTGATATCCGTAGTCCTGGCTGCTCTCAAGCTTGGTCACGGAAGCTTCTTCTTGCAGCAAGCAGTTAGGTGCAGAACTGGGCAAAGTGCTACAAATAACACACGGAGTGCTCAGCCCTAGATGTAACATCTAAATTAACCCTTCAACACCACCAAGACATAGGAAGCATTGCAAGAGAGGATGGAGAAAGAATCTGAGAGCCAAAGGACAGGAGGCGTGCTGTGAAATGCTGTCTTCTGCATGTGGGGCTATTCTAGGTAGGAACATACAGAGGCTGAGGTTACCTGCACGAGACCTACCCAAGAGCAAGCCAGGTATAATCCGAGCACAGACAGCATAGATGATCTCCAAGTGCCAACCCCAGGTGAGGAGCTGCTGCCAGTTGATACCGACTAGGGAAGGGAGCATCGTTCTTTTTGGAGAATGTGGCCACTGGCAGGATTCCCATCATCCAGTTGACTGACCTCCTAATTGTAGTGAGGGGCTGCGGGCAGGCCTGCTTTTTGTCCCGCCCGGCTCCTGCACGGCTAGCTTAGCCCCGGAAATAACAACACACAAATTGTATTCATTTAAGCACTGCCTGGCCCATTATCTCTAGAGAGTTAGTTACTGGCTAACTCTCACATCTTGATTAACCCATTTCTAATGATCTGTGTAGCACCACGAGGTGATGGCTTACCGGAAAAGATTCAGCATGTCTGACCTGGTGGCTGGTTCCATGGCGTCTACCCCATTGCCCTCTTCCCAGCATTCTGTTCTGTTTACTCTGCCTACCTAATTTTCTGTCCTATCAAAGGGCCAAGGCAGTCTCTTTATTGACCAATGAAAATAACACAATAGACAGATAACCCTCCTCCATCACCTAATCACGCTCACATGGAAATCACTAGCCGAACTTTAAAACCATGGAACTTGAAAGGTGTGTCTGGTGGATTGGAAGGTATGTGGGGTGCGTCAGAGGGACAGGGGATGAGCTGGAGGAGTAGAGTTTAATTGTGATCAGATTGCATTGTACACATACGCAAACTTCTCAAAAATAAAGACAATTTTAAGAGTAGTTTTGAAAGATGGGTGCTTTGGATTTAGCTCTCTTTCCATAGCTCTCATCTGAAGCTCGCTATGGCGATTCTTTTAGCCAGGGTCCTGCACCTGACGGTAGAGATAACGGCACGTCCTGTGGTGGCTTTACACACGTGGTATTCCCACGACATTCAGAGATTCCTTTGTCTTGATGTCTGTGGAATCCAAGAGAACAAGATTGCCAAAGGATATGCATATAATCTGGAAATAAATGTATGTAAAATGTGATTTTTTTCATGTATTTATTATACATGCGTATGTCTAGACAGACATAAGCACGTTCCTCAAAATTAATTTTCCAAAATACTTTATAAGGCCCTATTTTTCTCCTGTGTCATCTTCTCATTCTGACAGGAGCTTGGTCCCTCCACAACTGAAAAACCATCCTTGTTCATCTGTCTTCCACCTCCTTCCTGCGGCACCTCGCCTCAGCCACAATACAAGCTGAATATATGCCTATACACATGGCATCCCAAATTATAACCTCCCAGTCTCAGGATTGTTTGCAAAGGGCTAAAAATTGCCACACTCATAAAAAAAAAAACAAAACAAAACAAAAATGGCAACCTTGTTTGCCTTGCCAGTCTGTCAGAGCTTGAAAAACAAACTTCATACCAGAAAGACAAACATACACAGCAAACAAGGAGACCAGGCTGCTGACAAAGCCGAGAGAATTTCCAGGCCAGCGAACAATGGCAGAGAGCACAGCCTGACGACTGTGGGAACAAAGCTTGCTGTGAAACCCGTGGGAAGGCGGAAGGTTGAGCCCAGTCCTAGAACCCAACAGCTGAAGTGAGAACTTTCCCATGAGCTAGTTGCTCTTCCCAGGCAGGTCAAGAGCTCACAGAGTTGATGCTACCTGTGAATTCCATTCTGCCTAGTCTTCTTGAGTCACTGCCAATTTGGGGGCTTTGGTTCCCTGGGACTCCTGCTGCCTCCCCGGATTCCCTCAGCAGCATAATGCCAGGTACACGCATACCCACATCCAAAAGACACTGAAATCCCAGCTTCTCGAATCATTGTTGGAATGAATCGAAGCCCGTCAGCTGCACATTTCCTGGAAGACTCTGTTTTACAACCTCTGATGAGAGACAAAATGAAAAGGCGACTTTGGCGGAGAGAGATAACAACTGTTTATATTAATATTCCACACGAATCCTTTCTTCCAAGGACTCTAGAGAGCCTGCGATGAGATTGGATTCTGCCCCAGTTCTGGTTCCAGCAGGAATAAATGGCAGAGCTTGGCAGCCTCCCTGCAAACCTTCAGAGGCTGAGAACACTGTGCCGCACACACCACAAATCCTGGTCTTTGTTCATGTATGATCTGCTAGGCAAAGTTCAACAGCTGCTGGGCCTGGAAGCATCAGTGCAGATCTGGCTAGTTGAAGGCTTAAGGGGCAATCACCTCTTAAAGGGGGTTTGAATTGTGGTAGGTGAACTAAGAAACGCAATAGCACCCCTCTAGTTGAAGATTTCTGTCTGACACTACCGTAAGGTGGTATTATTGTGCTCATCATTTCAATCAGCTTGGCCAGGGGCATAGCCAGGAAGCTAGGATTTGAACCCAGTTCCTTCTGATCCCTGTTTCTTTGCCTTGTTTCATCCCTGCTTTGATGCAAGCTGACCACCCCCACCCAATGCCCAGCTAAAGCAGAATCTAACATTTGCTTGCAAGCATCAGCCTCATTTCACCTCATTGTGCCAAAGGGACAGGACTCAGGCCCATTAAAGCTCCTCATGTCTTGAACTTTGGTGCATTCCAATCCTCCTCCTGATCTAGCCTTTCCTCCATCTCCCTCACTGCTAAGATGTCTCGCCATGCAGAATCCGTTGCAATCTCTGCCTGTATCTCAGAGCCTTGTGCCCTGTTATCCAAGACAACCTGGAGGACACAGTGTTTAACTTGAATGGACAAAGAGACAAGGAACGTGACCTGTGTTGTTCTTTGTTCCCTTGCTTAATTCTCTAACTGGGCAGGTATTGGTTGATCACCTATTACACGCTATGCAGGGGGGCAGATGGAGTGACCTCTTGCCTTGTTTGTCTCTGGTAGAGTGTTGACAAGGATCGCAGATACTTGCAATCATGAGAGTTAATGCAACCAGCAAAAGCCAAAGTTAAGGCTCAATAAGGTCAGTGCTGCTTCTTCTGTGTCAGGCTCCGGCTCTATGCCTGGCACCAGGAATCCCAAAACCTGGTCCAGAATAAGGAGAGGTGAGCAAGATACCATGGCTAGCTACCCTTCTTAAAGTGGAAGATGCAGTTTCTGTCTCAAAAGCAAAGTATGGGCGAGTTATTGGGCTGAGCAGTTGAGTTGAACAGATTGAACTAAATTTAATTTTCCTGCTGTTGAGCTGGAACCAAGCGTGGCAATGAGCGAAGTCTATGAAACGGGGAGGGTGCCGCACTTCCCCCCAGCTGAGCGCTGAATATCAAGCATGGAAATTCCAGATAACCCGGCATTCTGGAAGCATGACAAACATGTCCTTCTTTCTCTAATCTGAACCCTTGCCTGGGTAGGAAGTCTCTCCAGAGCCCCATGGCCTGGGATGGGCAGGTAACAAGGCTCATGTACACACTCGGACAACAAATATTTCCCATGGTTGGTTTTGTTCCAGGCTCTCTCCTGGATCACAGGAAAGACATCCAGCCACATAAGAGCTGTGGCCACCACTAGGAAACAGTACCGTCACCACAGGGGTGAATAGATTTGATGTAGGGTGTGGGAAAAAAACAGAGCCGAGGCCAGTCTACTTTGCCCTGCCCGTCAAGTCAGTCTGAATGTGTTGTAGTAAATCTGGAAGGACAAGGGCTCCAAAGGAGCAAACCCCACATGCACCAGAGTCCACGAGGCTGCTGTTTCACTGTGAGGTCATATGTGTGTGGAGGGGGCTTTCATCAACACGTCTGTTCACAAGTAATGGAGATGCTTTGGTGGAATGAGGTGGCACATGGAATTATCTAGAAAACCAGCCAAGTACCTGAGCTCTGCCATCAAACACAAGCTCTGGTCCCTAGCTTCAGGCAAATGGGAGACAGCTGTCCAAGATACCAAATAAACAGGAGGACCCTGGGCCTCTCTCCCACATCCCTGCTAGAAGTAAGGAGGACCCATGCTGCCTGCCAGCTCGGCCTGGATGGAGCCCGGCCACTCTAGGGTTTTTCTGGTCCTCCCAGATCCCTCTAGCATCCCAGAGAACCCTGTACAGCATATGTCATGAGTCTGGGCTTGCTTTTTCATCAAGAAAGACCAAAAAAGAGCTAGCAGTGCCCTAAGATGCCACCTTCTCTCTTCCTAATCTCTTTCTTCCTCTTCCTTCTTGAGTTATCCCATAAGAGGAGAGCAGAGAGGGACCCTTCGCTGTGTTTATTTCTGTCCTGAATCCTTTTCAGCAAAGGCCTCAGGTTTGACACTGGGACACCAGAAGAAAAGATTTTCCTCCCTCCGCTCCCTGATGCTAGACTTTTCTTGGAGGCAGCTGACAGACAGCAGACCAGCTACAGCCCAAATGCTTCTGCTAAGGAAACCTGAAAGGACATAGCGGAAAGCAATCACAGAGCAAGCCACCAGCTCACGTCTCACCATCCAGTCTCGTCGTCCTAGCCTGTACCTGTGTCCTGCAGTGCAGGCAGTTCCCATTGCAGGTTGTTCTCATTTCCCTTCCCCATGAATCATGTGACCTGGACGTTCAGATCCAGGTCATGACGAGGAATAAGAGGGCATAGGAATTACTGGATCCATCCACAAATATTTACAGGACGTCAGACACATCCAATGGATAAACGAGTCATGGGTTTATTGCTGAAGTAGATCTGAGCAAATAGAGGGCATAGGTTATCTCATTTAAAATCTTTTTTGTTTTCTTCACACAATCTATTTTGTATTGAACTTTCCTACCCACATCAAAAATCTATATGTTGAAGTCCTAACTCAGAATTTTAAGATGTGACTATATTTAGAGAGGGGGCCTTTAGGGGACTTACTGAGTTCCAGTTCAGTGGTGCACGGGGGAGAGGGGTGAATTTCTGATAGAGTAAGAATATCATCTTCATAAGAGGAATAGATAAGACACCCACAGATGAAATGCCTGGCCACATACAAGTCAAAGAGGGAGGCTTTCACTGAAATCAAAATAGTCAGTGCTTTGACTTTGGACATCTAGGATCCAGAGCAAGAACAGAGTAAATATCTGTTGTTTAAGCCCCCAGCCTGGGGGGCTTTGTTCTCACAGCCTAACAGACAGACGTACTAGCTCCCTGCCACGGCTAATACCCGTCTGTTTGACGGGGTCCTGTGATGGAGGAGGGTTATCTGTCTATTGTGTTATTTTCATTGGTCAATAAAGAGACTGCCTTGGCCCTTTGATAGGACAGAAAATTAGGTAGGCGGAGTAAACAGAATAGAATGCTGGGAAGAGGGCTATGAGCCAGACGCCATGGAGCCAGCCACCAGGTCAGACATGCTGAATCTTTTCCGGTAAGCCACCACCTCGTGGTGCTACAGATTATTAGAAATGGGTTAATATCAAGATATGAGAGTTAGCCAGTAACTAACTCTCTAGAGATAATGGGCCAGGCCGTGCTTAAATGAATACAATTTGTGTGTTGTTATTTCTGGGACTAAGCTAGCCGTGCGGGAGCCGGGCAGGATGAAAAGCAGGCCTGCCCGCAACTCCTCACTACAGTCCTGGAGTTCCAGAGAGACAGACTTGCTCTACTCCTTTGAAATTTGCTGTTCAGATTTCTTCCTCCCATAAGCGCCTGCCATTTGCTGGGCCTCCTGCTGACTCTGGTAAGACAGAAATGGAAATAGTCTCCTCCTGTCCCCAAGTGGATGCTGTCTAGGACAAACTGGGTGGCACCAGTTCCCTGTGTGGTCAGCACAGAGCAGAGCCATTCATGGGGAGACTGAGTCTTTCGGTGAAGATTTACAGGAAATGAATAATGAACGCATTCTTAACAAAAGAGGGAAAAAAAAGAGAGAAATCAGAGACTCTGCATTTGTTAGCCCGGCTTCTAGGTCTCTCAGTAGTGCGTCTCCCTTTGGGTCCATTCTGACGTGTAGCTGCTCAGCCTCACACTTGGGCATCCCATCCTGGGCCCTGTTGAGAGGCTTGCAGGTACCTTGGCGTCCCTTGGGACACTTCTGCTATCGACGCCTCCTTCCCATCTGCTCCCTAACACATAGTCCCCCCTCTTCCATTTCAACTTCACTCCACCGTCACTTCCTCGTGGCGTCCTTCCAGCGAGCTCCATATGGAAGCAGCCACTCCTTCTTTGACCCCATCACGGTTCTTGCAGACAAGGCTTTATGGCCCGTGTGAAACATTGTCCTTTTGGTTTATTTATGTATCTGATCCCCTTTATTGGTACATTAGCCTCTAGCAGAAACCATGGCTTATATTACTTTATCTTTCACGACATTGGGACTTAACTGGGTGATCTGTTTTGTACGGGGCTGAGAAGCAAGTGCCCTGCTAGGAAATGGGAACGACCGACTTACTTACAGAGCAGAGTCAGGGCCACAGTTACCTGGCTGGAGGCAGATTGGTGGTGGGAATCATTCCTGTTTTGTGACGTGCCAGGCTTAGGCATGCCTGTCTCCCTCCCCATGTTCTCAACCCTGTGGTCAGCACAGGAAGCAGAGAAGATATGGACACCTCAAGAACTAAGCAAGATTTTGCACAATGGAATCCTCAGTGCTGTAAAGCGTGGAAGGAAGGGAGAAAAGACTTGGGGGGAAAAAAAAAACTCAGAAAGTAAAAAGAGCCAATATGGACTTGGCCTTCACCAGAGATCCACACAGCTTTGGGGACAGATTTCCTAAGCTGAAACTTGAAGGGAAATCGCTTGGATATTATGCCACCCTTCCCAGAATTTTAAGCAGGGGCAAGTGAATGTTTCCCCAGAATCCCCTATCAATTGCGGCGACTGACATTCACGTCGGTCCCGTGGCACCTGCTTCCACCAAATGCTAGTGTTTAACATTTCCCACAGTGTTTCTAAACTCGAATTTGCTCACTGCTACCAGCGAGGAACAGATGCACCAGAGAAAACCTATCTGAAAGTGGGTGGCTTATTATGAACAACTGAGGGTCTATAAAAAAATCTCAACAAGAGCTGGAAGGAAAAAAAAATTAAAAACTGCCAAAGCTCAAAAAAAATTCTCTTTATAAGAAAACAGAAGAGTTCTCTGCAAACCTACAAGTGTGGAAGGGCTGGGTCTCAGCAGCACGCTGCACCTTGGGATCATTTCCTCAAAGTTTCCTCTAATGTGAACACGAAGGTGAGTTACGGTCTGCGATAGTCAGGGTTTCTATTACTGTGACCAAACACTATGCACAACGGCAACTTAGGGAGGAAAGAGCTCATTTCAGCTTACAAGTATCTGGCCACCCTCCATCACTGAGTGAAGTCAGGGGAGAAACTTAAGGCAGGAACCGGGAGGCAGGCGCTCATGCAGATACTGTCGAGGGGTGCCGCTTCCTGGCTGGCTCCCCGTGATTTGCTCAACCTGCTTTCTTATACAACTCAGAACCACCAGCTCAGGGGTGACACCACCTAGAGTGAGTTGGTTCCTCCACAATAATCAATAATCACTAATCAAGAAAATGCTTAACCGACTTGCCTACACACCTGTTTTATAGAGTAGAGGCCTTTTCCTAAAAGACACTGGTTTGGGTCAAGTTGACATAAATGTAGCCAACACAGCTGATCCTTTGTCAACTTGATGTACAAACACAACCCTATGAAACTATAAACTTCCCTGTTTGTCCCCCACAATGTCATGCTAATATTAACATAATGATATAAAACATTTTAAAAGTGCCACAGTCTTTAAAAAAAAATCTCAACATCAAAGAGTCCAACACTTCTTTCAAAATTCAATCCCTCTCTAAAATTCCATAGTCATTCTCTGAACTGTGAGCTTCTGGAAAATAAATGACAAGTTGCAGGCTTTAGTAGGTTTGTGTCAAGTGGACAAAACCAACAAGACATGGCCCTGCCCGAAACACATGTGGAGGTCAAATGGAGGGGCCTCTCAGAACCAGCATTCAGAGAGTGCGACCAGATGAAATGAAGCAAATGCCTTCCTTCCTTGTCCAAAACTTCCTTATGCCATGGCAACAGCACCCTAAGCATGAAATCACATCCCATCTCGATCCCGTGATAGATGTCTAGGTCTCTGTTCCTCAGACAGAGTCATAAGGCACATGGAGTATTGAACATGGATGTAGATACTAAATTTATTGGGAGGAAGGTTTGCTGGAGTGTGTGTGTGTGTGTGTGTGTGTGTGTGCGCGTGCGTGCGTGTGCGTGCGCGCACACGCGCATGTATGATGTAACCCAGGCTGACCTTGAACTTAGTCCAAGATGACCTAACTCTTCTGATTCTCCTGCCTCGACTTCCAGAGTGCTTAGGTTCTAGGTGTAGACCACCATACCCAGTGAATGTGGTGCTGGGGATCAAAGTCAAGGCCTCACACACGCTAGGCGAATGTTCTACCAACTAAGTTACATCATCAGCCCTAAGCATGGTAAATTTAAATTTTGAAGGTTGTGTATACAAAGGAAAAATAAAGTTCTGAAAACTTTATTGGAAAGAAACATACATATCATTTTAATTGGTATATTGGTTGCATAGCAATACTTTAGCTACCTTTTGTTAAATAAAATACATTGATAATTTCATGTGTTGCATTTCCATAGTGACTACAAAAAATTAAAATTATGCTTATGGCTGACCTGTGTGACTCTTTTCAAAAATCAAAAGCATATTTTAATTTGAGCTTTTAAAATTGTTTTTATTGAGATACACATATATGTTCTCTCCCCTACCTTTCTCCCTTCACCCCTTCTACCTTCTCCCCTGACCCCAACACTCCCAATTTACTCAAGAGATCTTGTCCTTTTCTCCTTCCCATATAGATCCATGTATGTCTCTCTTAAGGTCCTCTTTGTTATCTAGGTTCTCTGGGGTTGTGCACTGCAGGCTGGTTTTTCTCTGCTTTATGTCTAAAAGCCACTTATGAGTTATACATGTTATATTTGTCTTTTTGGATCTGAGTTACCTCACTCAATATGGTTTTTTTCTAGATCCATCTATTTACCTGCAAATTTCAAAATGTCATTATTTTTTTTTTTTACTGCTGGGTAGTACTCCATTATGTAAATTTACCACATTTTCTTTGTCTATTTTTCAGTTGGGGAGCATCTAGGTTGTTTTCAGGTTCTGGCTATTATGAATAATGCTGTTATGAACATAGTTGAGCACGTGTCCTTGTGGTATGATTGAGCATTTTGGGGGTATATACCCAAAAGTGGTATTGCTGGATCTTGAGGAGAACACTTTCTAAATATAACTCCAGCACCACAGATGCTGAAAGAAACAATTAATAAATGGGACCTCCTGAAACTGAGAAGTTTCTGTAAAGCAAAGGACATGATCAATAAGACAAAATGACAGCCTACAGAATAGGAAAAGATCTTCACCGACCTCACATCAGACAGAGGTCTGATCTGCATAATATACAAAGAACTCAAGAAACTTGACAGCAAAAGAACAAATAATCCAATAAAAACATGGGGTACAGACTTAAACACAGAACTCTCAACAGACAAATCTCAAATGGCTGAAAGACACTTAAGGGAATGCTCAACATCCTTAGTCATCAGACAAATGCAAATCAAAACAACTCTGAGATTCCATCTTACACCTGTCAGAATGGCCAAGATCAAAAACACCAATGACAGCTTATGCTGGAGAGAATGTGGAGTAAAGGGAATACTTCTCCATTGCTGGTGGGAGTGCAAGCTGGTACAGCTGCTTTGGAAATCATTATGGCAATTTCTCCGAACATTAATCTGAGTTACTTTATATCACTGAAAACACTGCATGCAATATAGAACCCTTAACCTTTGACGAAGAAGCCTTGGAAGTAACAAAAGCACCCCAGAGTCATGATAGAGGGAAGAGAACTAGTGAGCAGTGTCGGCAGCCAAGGACGCAGACAGCTGTGTCGTTCATACACTGGGACTGGCCTCGAGCTTGGATTGACTTTACCCCAGTTCCTATGATCATCCATGAAATATGTGGAGCAACCCACCCTCTTTAGGGAGACACTGTCATGGAAGGCATGACATCAGCATATGCCATGGAACAGTTTTGAGAGTCTCTGGACACTCCTTTATCCATTGAACATTTTCTAAGTGTGAGAAACTGAACCCTGATTATAGAGGAAATGCATAAGAGGTATGGCCCAGCAGCTCATGTTGTGTAGAAGGCCGCAACCACACTCTCCACCATAGATGGCGCTGCACTGCCAGGTGAGCTAGAAAGCTCACACGTGTTGGTATTTTTCCACTACTGTCCCTGCCTACTCCCAAGGCATTCACCTGGAATTATGGACAATTGACCAATCCAAGAGTGACACGTCCGAAGCAGGGTCTGTTTCCTATATAAGGGATGGGTTCCATCATATCTGGGTCTCCGCCATGTGGCTTATGCTCTAGCTCCCAAGAGGATTAAAGCCTTTCTGCAGAAGAATCCTGTGTCCCGCGTGGTTCTTGCAGGCGAGGCCGAGCGCAGGACAATGTTGAACAGAGTAGGTTTTGAGACCAATGTGGGTGATGATGGGGAAACTTCTCCGAGGACTTGATGGCAAGTGGCGCCTACCAGGTAATGTCTTTCAGGTTCCAGTGAGAAATGACTGTTAAGTGCTACTGCAGATGGACATCATGTCAAGAGCAAGTGAACTGCGGCCAGGGGCAGAGCGCCTCACTGGATCCAGAGCCAGAAGCAACTTTTGATGCGACGGGGAAAGAAGAAAAGTCCATGAGAACAATATTACACAATGTTGAGATGTGAGCCATTCTCTGACCTCTGAGGTAAGTGGCATTTCTCACCCTACCAGGGGCTCATCTCATTGTCTTCAGTCTTGATGAAAGGTGACGCTCCCTTGGTGGCATTTTGCAGGGATTTGAGGAAAAGTGAGAGAAGTTTTGCTCCACTGGAGAAGACAGAGAACAGGCAGGCATTGGGACTCAAGGTGGCCAGTGACTCAGACAATGTGGCATATCAGTGGCAGAGGTGCCAAGATGACCCTGAGCCTCCTGAAGTATCAAAGCCCAGAATATCAATCTAGGCGAGTCAAGCTTGATACCACAT
Source organism: Myodes glareolus (assembly GCF_982192425.1). NCBI lineage: Eukaryota > Metazoa > Chordata > Mammalia > Rodentia > Cricetidae > Myodes > Myodes glareolus. Next base: position 55,021,389 of record NC_142031.1, on the reverse strand, counting down.
GTGCCAGGAAAGCTCTTCTGTAATTTCAAAGTAAAATATGATATTCTGGGAACGACTGCATAATCCCGCAGGCAGCTCACACAAAGAAATGTGGTCTTCTCAAGAGATACTAACAACCAGGCTCCCACAGTCAGGAGGAAGTTAGATCTCTACCTCAGACCACATAAAAGAGACTCAGAATTCATGAAGAATGTTTGGCCCCACAACCCCAGTATTTGGAAGGTAGAGGAGGACAACAGGAGAGGAATTCAGGATGACTGCCATAACTTTGAGGCCACCTGGGTTCTAGAATGAAGCTCCGTGTCACCGCAAAGATGACAAGGGTGAAAAAGAGGAGGGAGAAAGAAGGAAGAGAAAAGGGACGAGACATGAAGAGAAGGAAGGAAGAAAAGAAAGTTATGGAAACAAAAATTAAGGGTTAAATGCATAAAGAACTAAGCTATTAAACTTTAGAAGAAAATACAGACATCAATACAGTTGGGCTGTACAATAGTTTCATAGACATGTCATTAAATGTCAAGTCAGAAACAAAACAAACACAGCTTCAAGAAAGTGATAAATGTTTAGATTCCAAGGACACTGCCTGCCACGGATGTGGAGAGAGAACAGGGAGAGACAGAGGACATACATACAGGTCACATTCATTAGGAAAATGTGAATGGAAGGAAAGAGGCGTGCGATATTGATCACAAAGCAGGCATGTGACATCTCCCTTGAGTCCTCGGCAGCTAGGACAGCCTGCACATGAAAGATTGGTCTCATCAACATTCTCTCAAGAAGGTGGGGCAACTCATGGCTCCCACCTCCTCCCTGAGGATCTATAAGCAGTTAATGGTTGCTGGGGGGGAGGGAGAGACGTTTTCCTCAGTGGTGTAGCCCCTGGGGGTGTTTATGCTCCTGTAACTGCCTAATCACCCTTATTCAGATAAGCAGCCCTAATTAAACTCAGTGATTCTCTACCCCTGTCAAGACAAAAGCCGGGGAAGTGGAATAGGGACGGTTTGGGAAGAGGGCGAGCATAGATAGCCTCAGCAGGAGTGGAAGGAACAAGATAGGTATGAGGGATGATATGATCAAAGTACATTATATACATGTATGGATATGCAGGAAGGTCATAATTAAGCATATTTTTCTTGCATGATCAATGCTACTTTTAAACTTTTTCCAGTGAAAAAAAATCCCAGCATGGCATCAGTACCACTCACTGTGTTGACATCAGTACAAACAATTGCAAACAATAGCTGGATCCAAAGACCCGACTCTTCACACTCTTCACACGTGGCTGGGAAAGTCACCTTGCGCAAACCACTTTCAGGTTCTGAAAAGCTAAACATGAAAATCACCGTAGGACCTAGTCAGTCAGCTCCTAGAACAACTAAAAATATATGCCTACACATGCTTCCAGCAGTGTCATTCAAATGGTCAAATGTGGAAACCCTGCCTTCATAAAGCAGGGGGTGGTACTCTAGTCCACAGTGAATGACATCCTGGTGTGAGCTAAAGCACATGGCGAAACTGGTAAGCAGTAAGGGACAGAAGAAAGATTCAGATGGTTGTGTCCCATGTGACCCACTTACATGAGATCTCTGAACAGGGCAACAGTGTCAAGGCAGAACGAGGCCAGGATGGAGGGAGAAGAATGGCCCCTGGGAGACATATGGCTTGTTTTGAGAACAAGAGTATTCTGGAGTTAGGTAGCGGTGATGGGCAGACAACTTGGGCAATTATAGACTTTGGGAGGGGATTTCATGGTATATAATTACATTCCAAGAAAAAAGAAAACATGACCTTGGGGTGGGAGAATTATCTGTATTCTGTCAATCATGTATTTTAGTAAAATGCTGATTGGCCAGGCAGGACGTATAGGCAGGTCAACCAGACAGGAAGTAGAGGTGGGGCAATGAGAGGATAAGGCTAGGGAGGAGAAAGCTCCCTCAGGCACTCCTGTGCAGACCAACGAAGAGGCAGCATGTAACCTGTCCTGCTGAAAAAGGTACTGAGCCATGAGCTAACATAGATAAGGATAATGGGGTAACATAAGTTATAAGAACTAATAAGTAGCCTGACCTAATGGGCCAATCAGTTTATAACCTTATGGAGTCCTGTGTGTGATTTCTCTTTGGGATTTGCCGGCTGTGGGGTACCAGGCGGGACGGAAACCCCAACAAGCCAGCCCTCATGTTACTTGACCTCTTATGATTGAGGTTTGGGAAGACTGGTGCAAATGGGAAATCTGGACACACACAATGTATATACATGTACACACATATGCATACACATGCATGTAATGAGCATCTCCCGTAAGTTACTCCCTATTGTGAGAGTTCATATTTATGCACACAACACATACATGCATATTCTTTACTATGAACGTTTACACTAGTGACTGATGCCCGTATTGCAGAACTGGGAAAACTGAAGCTCACAGGTCTGTCTAAGCAGAGTGAACGGGTCAACAAATCCAAAGGAAGCTCTTGCTGTTCCTCCTGAATTCAGTTCAGGAAGTCGTTATATCCAGTTAGCGTGGGCTCTCTTCGGGGTCGTGTATATCCACCCCTGCTTCCCAAATGCCCAAACACCCCTGCAGAATGCCGTCAAAGGCAGTTTATCTCAGAGAAGGGAAGGAGTCCACACCCAGAATCGTACTTCTACGTAGCCCTAAAAGCTGCAGAGCCAGCAAGTCACACAGAGCTGCTGCCTAAGAGATGGAACAGCCCCTCTGGGTCATTGTGTGAGGTCTGATGAGGTGGAGAACCGACAGAGGACTTTGGGCTGCACTCGTCCCTCGCACTAAGGTCAAGGGGAGTTCAGCACACTCGGTGGAACCTAGCATAGAGATCCATAACTGTCCAAAATGCTGAGAATAGATGGTTATATGGTTTCCCCAGAACCAAGTAGTTCATTATAACACAGCCCCTGCTCCTAAGGCTCCCAGAACCCTTCAGAAGATGTAGCAGAAGGAGAGTTAGAGCCAGAGCACCTTCCATATGGCGTCTTAGATGCATGTGTAAAATCTCGATAATAAGGCTGTCTAAACAGGACCTGCATGATGATGATCACACTGAACGGCACCCCAATTTCCAGTGGGGGGACTCTGATAAGGCCCCACCCTAAATGAAGAGGTACAACAATCACCAGCTATTGAGAGAGGAAGAATCGGTTTCCTCGAGGGATGAGCCCACTGCTTGGTTATTTCACTCCAAGTAATCAGCCTTAAACACATACACATACAAGCACCAACACCAAACGGACTCAGCAGGTGGGTATAAACATGCATATGTGTGTCTGTCAATATGTGTGTATATATGTATATGATATATAGGAAAATAATAAACAAAGAAAAAAGCTTGAAATTAAGAAGAGGAGACACAGGAGAAGTTAGAGGGGTAAAAGGAAGGATAGAAATAATATAAATCAATTAATCATGAATGAAATTCTCAAAAAATACTTTAAAAGCATTCTTTTTAAGATATAACATGGAACCCTGAACCCTTCCACAAAACCGCAGGACATCTCTGAAAAGCACACAGAACAGGCGCATCAGACACAGCTAGGTCCATGAAACACTACCCCCGGGAAAACCGACCCAGAACAGCATTCTGCTGAGTGTCTCTGCTGGCTCTGTGCTTCCAGCGTCAGCAGCGTAACCAACCTCAACAGATCTCTGAACTGAGGCCATCTAACCACACACAGTTAGCTGTAGAGTCAGGCGTATTGTGGGGAGGCAGGAAGGACCTCAGAGACAATGCCAGCAGACACCGAGAGGAACCTGTGGGACAGGGGCCGCTCTGCAGAGAGACTTCTGGTTCACAGTTTACTCTCACGCTGCAGAAAGCCGTGCCTGGGAAAGGAAGGACTGGCTACTGGGTTCCAGGCACAGATGCCATCTGCCTCCCCACTCTCAATGGCTGAGTTCTCCTAAGACAAGGCTAGCATTGAAAAAGGTGCTTGAGATAAGGTCTAGACATGAAGTCTGAAGACCTGGGATGGACAAACCCCCTACTGGGTCACACCACAGGATCATGAACATGCAGTGACACCCTGGCCTATATGGGAAATTGGCATGTAAGGGAGGAAAGACCCCAGGAGCCTGAGCTGGTGACTTGGGCCTGCACCGTTAAACCACTCATGCTACAGTCAGCTCAGATCATGGCTACAAGAAACATGCATTCCCAGGGTTAGAGGAGAAAGTTGCCAGGTTTACCAAAGCTTTTTCAGAAATTTTGATGCTGGGCCCTGAAGGAGAGGACAATATCAAGGCAGGACATGGTCTAATCATGGGCATTGAAGGCTCCAACCCCAGGCCCCAGTGAGTGTACCAACACCAAATAGCCGTCCCTATTGGCCAGTCCAAATTCTGAGCAAAGCCTAAGGGAGCAAAGACCAACAGAAGTGTCAGGGGTGTCTCGCATAGAGGGCTAGCAAAGGAAGAACCTGAGCGGCTTGCCGTACACACACTGCTTAGAGAGGTAGGACGGATCACAGCGCCAGCATCTGAAGTTCACCAGCTGGCCTAGGTACACAAATCAAGGTGATACTCAGCCAGAATTCAGATCCAAATCTCTAAGACGCAGGTGGCCATCTCTTTCCCAAGAGCCCCAGTCGGAATGGAGTGGAATTGTGCAACGTCACCATCGCACACGATTCGGTAGCTGCTAAAGGAAACTAAAGCCAAGGATGCTAATGGCCTCCTTCTACCTCTGGGTTCTTTGCAGCTGGCAGAGCTCAGTCACGGGCTCATTTGCTTGACCTCTGCAGCAGGTCCATGGGACAGAAGGAGAAGAATGCTGATCAGCACAGAGGAAGAAGCCGACTCAACGAGGAAAGGCATCCATCAAAGGGAGAGGGCTGGTAGGTACGGAAGTGAGGGCCGTTGCCTCTGTTCTCATTGGAGCTCGTAGATGATGCCTTATTCCAGTGGCCAGGCGCCTACCCAGGAAGCAAGCCAACCACATTTCCAGGGTCACATTTACACGTTATGTGTGCTGGAGACTTTTATAGGCCTCTCAGCCAATGAGTTGGGCTGAATGCCTTTCCTTGAATAGGAACATAAATTGCATTGCATTAACTTTTCTAGAAAAAAAAAAAACGGAAGAGATAGAACAAGAACAAAACATGCTTTGGCTTCGTCCTAATTTAGCTCCTGGATCTGCCTTTGTATCACACACTAGGTGTGATCGGCTTTCAAAAATGCAATGGCAAAATCGAGACTCTCTAGGAAACTCTTTCTCATGTTTTCCCTAACATGCTCTACCCAACATCCCAAGGGACATCCAAGGAAATATGGTCCGTGTTCCAGAAAGTTCAAGAGGTCATGGGGATTTTCCCTTGCTTAGTGCCATCTTCATCTTTCAGTGAGAGGGTGGGGGACCCTTACTGCATAGACCAACGGATAATAGGATGACATCAATGCACAGAGCAGCCCCAGAAGGGTTCGTCTAGGATGCTATGACCAAGGGGATTTTCCCATGTACATATCTCCCAGGACACCAACGTTAGCCAGAGACCCACCCCCCTTCCCAGAACAGGCAGGCTCAGAGGTGGTCTGGCCATGTACAAGTCCTGGACCCACACTGACTAGCCATCAACCAGCAACTTTTTCACTTCTCATAGGACTGTGTCATCATCCAGGCTCCTAGGACAGCTGCAGAAATTCTGACTGTGAAGCAACCAGAAGGGATGAAAGAGCGTGGACCACATCTCTATCAAACACATCCCTCCTGATTTTTCTTTCACAGTGAATTCTTCCATCCATCCACCCATTGCCCTACCTCCCCCCTGTGCCTGGGATGGAGGTTGGAGAGTCAGCATGACATCTTGTCTTCACACCGCCACATCTAATCCTCTCAAGTCTGGTCTTTTCTTCGCAACCGAACTCAGAACTTTATTACCCAAATGCACTCCCTTCTAGAAGGAACCCCCCCTCTCCAATCACATTAGTGAGGTCAGGAGTGTTTGACATAAAAATCCGGTAACAGGGACTTGGTCTGGAGCTGAGTCGGTAGAGTATTTGCCTAGTATCCTCGTTCACTTTCCATTGCGGTAAGAAAGTGCCATGACCAACATTGGGAGTCAAGGGTTTATTTGGTTCAAACTTTCATCCCAATCACGTTCATCATGAAGGGAAATTGGGGCAGGCACTCAAAGCAAGAACCTCAAGGCAGGAACTGAAGTGGAGACCACAGAGAGATCTGCTTACTGGTTTGCTCCTCATGGTTTGCTCAGCCTGCTTTCTTATAGAACCCAGGACCATCTGCCCAGGGGTGTCATTATTCACAGTGGGATGGAATGCCTGCACTAATCACCAGTCATGAAAATGCCCCCATACACTTGCTGCATTCAGGTAATCTTATGGAGACAATCCCTCAATGAGGATTCTCTCTTCCCGTAGGACTTAAGCTTGTGTCATCTTGACAAAGAAAACCTAACTAGTGGAGTGGGTGCAGTAGCCTGCTTATAACTCCAGAGCTCAGGAGGCAGAGGAGGGGGAGTCAAGGTAAATTCATTACCTAGACTGCCTAAACCAGCAAGATCTGGGTTCGAGGAATGACAGCCAATACAATGGAGAGCGATCCAGGAGGATATACCAGCTGTCAATTCTTTTGCCTCCATATGTATGTGCACTGTGCTTGCTCTCTCCTTCTTTCCCTCCCCTCTCCGCTTCACCCAGCCTGGGACACACTCTCTTCTTTCTGTTTCTCTCTGGTATCAGAAGCTTCACTGATAGCATTTGTTCAACAGTGCCCCTTGCACAGTCAGGCTCCTCCCTCTGAGGGAACAAAAGCCCTGGGGCTCCATCTGAAAGGTCTTTCCTAGAAATACATTCTCCCCTTCATGGCACACACCACAGTATTAGGGAACATATACAGATCCTTCTGTATGTGTTAGGTGGTGTTTAGATCTGTACCCAACACCTAAACAAGCTTGTCTGTTTGTTATTTGATATGTAGTCTGGATAGAATCTAGACTATACACTGGAACTGCATGATTTGGGGCGAAAGCAAGGGAAAAGGAATCCCATATTAATTTTTTTTATCATTACCTGCCCTAGTTTGCTTTTTGTTACTGTGATGAAAGGGACCAAAAGCAACTTTGGAAGGAAAAGGTTTATTTTAATCTACACTTACAATCAACTATTGAGGGAAGCCATGACAGGAACTTAGCAAGGCCATGAATCTAGAGAATCTAGGAACTGAGGCAAAGACCATAGAGGAACACTGCCTTGATCTCCACAGTTTTCTCAACCTGCCTTCTTATACAACTCAGGACCTCTTATACAGGGGTGCCATCACCCACAGAAGGATGTGTTGACATCCAGACGAACCTGGCACTGCCCCTTGAGTACCTGACAGATGTCCTGCATCATGCCTGCAAACAGGGTAGGCAGTAGCCTGTCTCTTTAAAAAGCAAAACTCCACCTACTTTCTTTCTCTCCCCCATCTCTCTGTCTCTCTCTCTCTCCCTTTCTCTTCCCTCCCCATCCCCTTTATCACAATAAAACTCTTTATTTAAGCTCTGCCTGCCTGGTGTATTTATCTCTCGCCCACTGTGAGGCCACTGGCTCTCACCCGCCAAGATCTCTTGCCTGCAGAATCCCCGTGGGTTCTCACTGTGGTTTGGACCTGCCTGCCACTAAGGTCTCTCTTGTGCCCAAATCATTACAGGATGGGCCCTCTTTCACCAATCATTAATAAAGAAAACACTCCACAGACACGCATAAAGGCTAGTCCAATGGAAACAATTCATCAACTGAGGTTTCCTCTTCCTAGGTATGTGTCAAACTGAAAAAAAAAAATCCAGGCACGATATTACCTGTTGACAATGTTCCAGGTACATTTTGCTAAAATGCATGAGAAAATTGACATGGCTGCTAGAAAATGTATGGACCTTGCAGTTGGATATGTGCAGAGATAAAAGAAGCCAGTGGCCCGAAGCAGCATAACTAGATGCACCTGCAAGATGAGAAAGCAAACATTATTGAAAGAAACTTAAGACATCTTTGCACATGGAAACACATGTAGACAAGGTATGGAATAGCATATAAGCTTCATCTGAAGCTCCTAAGATGCCCACTGCAGAGGACATGTGATTCATTCCATACCCCAGATGCATCTGCAATGTGCTCTCCTGAGTCCCTGGACTCACCTTGAGGAAGGATAGGGGCTGGAGTCCCAGTATTGTCCTTGGGCCCTTTTCTTGCCATCAGGCAGGTCCTGTCCCTTACTGAGGCAAAGATGACAGTTGCCTTGGTTGCTCTTTTGCTCTACACCACACTTCTAACTGGAAACAACTTCCCTCCTGCCTTGTCTTCATCAGTTTACCTGGGATGGCAAAAGTGGCCAAGTCAGTCACCTTTGTCTCCCTAAAAAGAAGAGACCCCATCTCTCAGTTCTGAAAGGCTATAAGGGAAAATCCTGTAGGAAAGATCATGCCGGTAATAGTCTATCCACCTCAGCACAGCCCCCTGCCCTTAGGCCACCACCATTCGTGAACAGGATAGCAAGCAAACTTTGGCCTCATCTCTCCAGGGAGGAAGCAAGGGACATCCTGTGTTTCTTCACAGAAATGAGTCCCCACCTTCTACCAAACCCACATCAAAGATCAGAGACCCTTAGGCAGATAATGGGACAGTGCTTGTCCAGCCTTCACATTTAAGATCTCAAATAGAATGTTTCCAGCACATTTGCTCGCTTAGTGCAGTGAACAGTTTTGGGAGAAAACACTTGATGTCCATTTGTCAGCTTTTCTACTGAGGTACCTGAGGCTGGGACAACAGGGAAGCCTTGGGCTAATCCATTCCTCTTTTCCCAGTGTCTAAAAGGAGGTAATGAGCTAATGAACCAAGAAGGTGGTTCAGCTGGGTCAGAGCCAAGGCTGCTGTTCTCAGGTGCAATGAACAAGCAGCTCAAAGTCAGCTTGCAGGATGGCAGGGGGCTCCTGAAGCCAGCATGTCAGCTCCCACAGAGTCCTTGGAGCCAGGCAGAGACTGTGGTATGGAGGGACTGTGGTGTGAAGGAACCATGGTGTGAAGGTACCTTGGTGTGAAGATCCCAGACTGCCCTGTGAAAGGACCATAGTGTGAAGGAACCGTGGTGTGGAGGGACCATGGTGTGGAGGGACCATGGTGTGAAGGGACTGTGGTAGGGACCGTGGTGTGAAGCGACCATGGTGTGAAGGGACCATAGTGTGAAGGGACTGTGGTGTGAAGGGACTGTGGTAGGGACTGTGATGTGAAGGGACCATGGTGTGAAGGGACTCTGGTAAGGACCATGTTGTGAAGGGACCATGGTGTGAAGGACTATGGTGTGAGGGGACCATGGTGTGGAGGGACTGTGGTGTGATGGGACCATGGGGTGAAGGACCTTGTTGTGAAGGGACCATGGTAGGGACTATGGTGTGTTTTACCGCCTTGCTAGGTACTCTACTTTTATCTTGGCATTTGTCTATGCTATGGGTAGTCATTCGCAGCACGAGCTGGTGTTTCTATTTATTATTCTTTGACAACCTCATCCGTGTTCATACTGAATAGGGATACCTTTCCCTCCCCACCGCCCTCTTTCACCCTTTCCTCTCTCTCTGACCACAGCCCCTCTTCTTCTGGGAGTGGCTCCTGGGAATTTCTCTCAGACAACAAGGACCTGGACTAGTGCAATCTGCCGCATTTTCGGAGCTCCTCCGTGCTGTCCCCGCCATGCTAAAAGCTCTCTGCACTGAGGACTTGCAGCGTAATCCAAAAGATAGCCACTTTTCTTCATGGGGACATCTGAAGATTGAAAATGTTAACAAGAACACCACACAAAATTGGATACGAACCACTATAAGAAAAAAGTGATGTGGAGGCTTATTTTGATCCATTCATCAAAGCCATAAAATATTGAATGTTGAAAATTATAGAGGTAGGACTGGGGAGAAGGCTCAGTGGGTAAAGTGTTTGTTACACATACTTAAGGACCTGAGTTTAGATCTCCAGAACCCACACAAAGCCCAAAGCGGCAGTGTGCAGACGGTGATGTGCGCTATGCCCGTAATTCCAGTCCTCCTGCTGTGAGATGGGGCGGGGAGACAGGAAAATCTCTAAATGCTAATGCGCCAGCTACTCTAGTGGGCATCACAGCAAAGAGACCCTCTCAGACAAGGCAGAAGAAGAAGACCTATGCCAGAAGCTGTTCTCTGACCCGCATACACACACCTTAACATGTGACCAAACGTACACACGCAAACACAACATTCACATATGCACATTCACACAAAGACCAAAATTAGTTTTTCTCTTAATACAAAGATACAATTAACAGGAGAAATTGCCATATCTCTTGTCTATTCATGTATATAATAATCTCAGTAGTGTTAAAATGAAGATATACTTTTATAAATTTAAAATAAATGTACATTTTTATAGTATAAATAATCTAGACATATTTGCAGATATGTAAATAGAAATCTCAAATCTATCTAGCTATATGTGTGGCTAGATCCATATGTGAGTGTGTGTATAATGAATATATATATTCATACATATATATATATACACACACACACACATATATATATATATATGTATATACACACACATAATTCTGAGTGGCTCCAAAAGAAATTTAAAGTCCCAATTCTTATAATAGAGGAGCTTGTGGTTAACCTGGGCTCCGGAGCATCATAGAGACTGAACAAGGAACCAGTCGAGCACAGAGCTCTGCAAACATCAGCTGTGTCAACAGATTGATTGCCATGAAGGTCGTGAGGGAACCATCAGACCTTCCCACTTCCCCCATCACCGGAGCCTAACTTTTCTGATTCCAAAGCCCAGACATGACTTTTCCGTCTATTTGGTTTATTTTGCAGTTTTATTATGGCTTCTTATCTCCTAGATAACATAACAAGAACAGGCCATGTCGCGAGTTCCGGCCCAATACCTCATCAGTACCACATGGAATCCTTGATTTCAGCTACTCTTTCAGGGTCCCTTGCGATTGGTCTTCACCTTTCTCCAACAATCTGGCCTCATGCTTTACAGACAACAGCAAAACAAACAACAGCAACAACAATAACAGCAACAAACCCAACTACAGTGTGTGGAGTGCCTCCGTCCTCCAGGGCGAGCAAATGTGGGATCATCCACCCCATAGGTCCCCCTTCCTGTTCCTGTTGCTTTGATAGATGTACCGATCTCCCTCATCCCTAGGGCTGGCTCATTCAGCCTGACTTGACGTTTACACAATCATTAGTTTCCTTCTCTCTTCATCTTCAGTTGGGTACATGCAGTCCCAAGTAACCTGAGAAGCTGAGCTGAGGGGCTGACTTAACTCTTAAAGCTGAGGCCCATCAGGCAGCATAGGATGGAGATATGCTGACTCAAAACCAAGAAAACCAAAACAGCTTCATTCTGCCTGCTGAATTCTTCTCTTCGATGCAGACCTAAATTTCCTCCTTTAAGAAAAACAGAATCAGCTTCTATCCATGACAGGGAGGTGCAACCGTGACATCCAAACAACATGGTCTCCTAAATAAGACTCACACAGTGCCATCAGTGGGCACGCTGACGTGGATGGGGGAAATCTCAGTGGGCTCCACCCATAGCTGAAAAGTTACAGGACATTCATGGCTGCTGAGAGAGGGAGAATCAATCTTCTCTAAGAACCAGTCCACTGGAGGACTGCCTAGTCCCAAGTGGTCACATATACATTCACATGGATCTAAACACACACACTAATAGTACTAAATGGACTCAGAGGGTTATATGCATATAGAGCAATGATAATTTAAAAGAAGGGGTCATGAATTTGAGAGGGGTTGGGAGACACAACGGGAGCTGAGCGGGGGAGAGAGAAGAGTGGAATAATGAAAATATTGCTCCCACACATTAAGTTATATTTTAGTGAAAATACCGTATATTCTCAGATACATCTGGGTATTTGAGTGAGGGATAACCATCCAGTTCAGACAGGTTCTGAGTTCATGCACAGCTGGGCTGTGTCCTCTGAGAGAACTTTGAAAAGAAAGAAAAATCCCTAATTACAATCCTATGCCTATGCCTATGCCTGATTGGACATGCATATGATTAAAGTCAGATGAATCATGGGAAGTAAAAGGAGCAGGAGAAAAAAGGCTAGATAACACAAGCCTGTCCATCAAACAAGAGATTCATCCTTGACACATCCCCATAGCAACCAGCTCTTCCTCTTCATCACCATAAAAGGAAGTCAAGGCAATAACCCGGGGCCTGAGACACTCTGGAACTCATATGGTGCTCTGTCTCTCCTGGCAGCATATCTGGCCTGCAATATCAGTTTTGCTATGGATAAAGTTTCCTTGCTACATGGCAATCTGGGTTTGCCTTTATTTTTTTTTTAAATAAGGCAATGAGAATCTGCATCTGTCCAGCATACAATTCAGATACCAACCCCCAATAAACACTTCAGCTTTATGTTTCAGTTCAGTTGATTGGTAGTCACCCAGATAAAGGAGACTTCCTCTCACCTTTGTTGCTTCTGCTCTTTGGTACCTTCTGGACAGCTATTCGGGAAAGGCAACCCTCTGCTCCGCTCTGGGTACTCTTGGATGATTTACTCGGAGGACTTCATAGCATGAAATCAGTTATCATACTCGGTTTCCCCTTCAGTGCTCACTGCATCAGGAGGCACAGTGAGGAGGGTGTGGAGATGATTTATTACAGGGGACCCAAGTTCCTGTTTACACACTCGTAAAGGCCATGCCTGCAAGATCTATAGAGCCAGCTCGCATCAGCGCACCGAGCTGAGATGAATAAATGAATAATTTGCCTCGATCGCATTAAGCAAGCATGTGTCATGTTGCCTTCCCACATCTGTTATTAACAACATAAACAAAAGGAGTCTTCACCAATTGCAAGTTACTTTGCTTTCAGGAACAATTCAAGGTGCCTGGATGGCAGGCTAGTGCGGGTACTGTGCAGACAAGGTCTCGTTCTGAACATCCCAGGATGAAATCAATGAGTACTGGTTTAACACCAGAGGACTGAGTAGAAGTCAGTTAGGATTTTCTGTAAAATCCCTGTTCCTCCTGCCCTCTAAGATTTTAATTCAATATGGCTGCAGTGTAAGATAGGGAAAATCAGGAGCTTTTAAAAGAAACCTCAGCAGTAGCTGAGGCAGGCAGGTCCAGAGGCAGGACCCCCTCTCTCACAGGCCAGCCTCCCATGCAGCTCTAGGAATCCTCCTCCTTCTAGCACTGGCGGTGAGAAGACTTTGGGCAATTCTGACGATGCGAGCTCCTTCCTCACACAACTCTGGTCTCTGAGGGTTGCACGGTTCTTTCTGAAAAGTGTTAATGTGTGGATATCAGGCTGGGTGAGCATCTGTCCAGATTCCGGATTTCCTGGCTCTCATATCTTAGGACAAGGACTTGGACAGCAACAACAAACTGATACATCCCAGGCAGGGGAGCAGACATAGATCAGACAGCATCTCCTGAGAATCACACAGAAGGCAGGGATGGGAGCATCATACCCGGAAAGTGTGTGGCCAGAACACAGTAGGTGACCATGTGACTGTCACATACTCAGTCCAGCAGGCTCTTTACCACTTTGCAGCATAACTATGGAGCCCATGGAATGTTCCAGGTACAAATCTAGATCGTCATGCATATGGTGTCCCACAACCCTTTCAAGGAACAGAATGTGACATTTGCTCCAGTCAACACAGAAATACCTCGAGAATGTTAGGACTTCCCAGGTTAGTCAGAGAAGTTACAGCATTTACAAAGCACTTATCAGAGTTCATTGTCCCTTAAATTTTATATCACGTGGCAGACAGTCCTTGCCGTTTTTTGTTCTGAGATCACATGACAGCACTGAGCCCAGCATCACAGGTGAGCCTAGCAAATCCTAATACAGTCTCCAGACAGCTGCTGCTCGCCTCTCAGGAAAGGCTGTTTTCATGGACTGAACACTGACATCAGAGTTCAGCTTGGTTCAGGTGGGCCAGCTGTGGACAGATGCAGGCCAACAATACCTGGATGGATGCTACCAGGAGGGAACCAAGGAAGCAGGGAGGACAGAGTACCAAGTTGTACAAATAGAAAGGATAGAATTTACAGAGAGCAGAGGTGCCACTCAGGATCACACCCTTTGTAGTGCACGGTTTTGCCCAGGAAATGATCTGCAATTGTTCTGGGGAGCAGGCCACTGGGATGTGTGGTTACATGGTATCGTGGTTTGAATGTAAAATATCTACCACAGCTCGTGTGTCTGCATACTGGGTCCTCAGCTGTCAGTTGATGTGGGATTCCCCTCTGTATGCTGTGAATGCCATTGGTTAATAGAGAAGCTGCTTTCAGCCAATGACTTAATAGAGTAAAGCCAGGCTCAAAGGTATATATATATATATAGATAGATAGAGAGAGAGAGAGAGAGAGAGAGAGAGAGAGAGAGAGAGAGGGAGAGAGAGAGAGAGAGAGAGAATAGGAAGAGTCAGAGGGAAGCCATGTAGCCACCAAAGGAGACAGATGCCTCCGCTGGAGCCCTCCAGAACTTTGCCAGTAGGCCATGACCTCTTGGTAATACACAGACTAATGGAGATGGGCTAGTTTAGGATATAAGAGCTAGCTAAAAATATGCTTAAGCTATTGGTCAAACAGTACTGCAAATAATATCATTTCTGTGTGATAATTTTGAGTCATGGTGGCCGGGAAAGGAACAAGCAGCCTCCCCCAACAGTCGGTGCTGTTGTAGGTGGTTATGGACTCTTCATGAGGTTGCACTTGGGTGGGAGTGGCTACAGCTTGGTCCTGCTTTGACTCTAGCACTCTGTTCCATGGTCCACCGAGATGTGAACAAGCTGTTGTCCCAGTGACTACTGTCACCTCTCGACGGCTTCAGCTGCCTCCCCCACCGTGATGGACTGTGCTATCTGAGACCACGAGCCCACATAAACCTTCCCTTCTTATCCTGCCTCTGCCAGGCATTTTTGTCTCAGAGACATGAACTATAATTTAGCCAAGAAAATGCATGGGATAACACTGGCCTGTTCTTCAAGTTCCAAGTACCAGGATGTAAAGGGTGAGCACTCTTCCCCTTCTCTCTTTATTTTTCCACAAGGTGGTCACACAGTGGCCTACACTTGGCCATTTGGTATCGCCTGCAGCTAGGGGTGATACTTCTGTTTTAAATGACTGAAAGCATGAAAGAAGTCTGGCACTTCCTCCCCATGGAACTGAACAAATTGCAGCGCTGCCTACTATTTCCTTCCCCAATCTTTCACTCTGCGTGCAGTTAGGACGGGAGAGACCACGCTGCTCTCTCAAGGCTGTGGAACAGCATCCCAGGCTCCCTACATTTAAGCACCAGCTGCACATTTCCTTCTAGGTTCCGGGCAATCACAAATGTCTGTGTTAACTGCCGAGTGCTTCCCTTCCACTGAAACACAACCGTGTTCTTTTGTCTCGCCGTCGTCTCTGGTCCAGGACAATGTTGGAGGACAGGTGTCAACTGAAGCCATCTGCCCACAGCACCTTCCACACTTGCTCTGATCCTAGCAACTAATGCTCACTAACTCCTGCTTTCCCACACAGAAGGAACTCAGTGCTGGGAAACCCACGAGGAAGGGAAAGAGTAGGTTGCTCAGGCCTACGTCCTCACTTTTCTGATGTAAGTCACAGGCACCCATGCCACGATGGCAGCTAGCCTTGTCCTAAGACACTGCACATGCTCACTAACATCTGAGGCCAGCCTCTTCTGATGACACTCCAGGAAGCTAGGACCACAAACATCACATCGACTGAAGAGAGAGAAAGGAACACCTAAGACCTGTAAGCAATGCTGGTCCTGTCTAAGCATTACAGCCTTAACTGGTTCTAAGACAGCAGATGACAAACCTTGTCAGAACTGTGGAAGAAAGGGGAGTTCAAAAATCAACATTTATAGACTATTTGGCCATGTTATAGACTCAGAGACACTCTGTCTTCCAGAGAGTTCTTAGAAGCACCATTGGTTCCTTTAGTTTTTGTTTTTTGGGGGGAGTGTTTGTTTGCTTTTGTTTGAGACACAGTATGACTTTGTAGCTCAGGCTGGCCCAGAACTCACTCTGTACTCTAGCCTCTAACTTGACGCAATCCTCCTGGCTCTGTCTGCCAAGTTCTGGAACTACAGGTGTGAGCCACCATGCTCAGAAGCTATTTGCTCTTAACATAGGAGGAGATTCCTAACCACACGGGACTAGTCTAAACCTCACGAAGTCAGAGGCCAACTTGGTCCAGAGTGAGCCTCCCTTTGGGTATCTCCCTCCCTGTGGGGAAGATAGCACCTGCTCAAATCAGCCACATCCACAAAGATAGCAAATCTGTCTCTAGGGCAGACTGACAATTCTAGTAGGTCTGGGCCTGAAAGGAGATGAGAGAAAGACAGTGAGGTTCATGGATCCTTTGGTGTCCATGCCAGGGACCTGCAGAATAACCAGCGCCAGCTCTGAGGACTGACACTCTGGGTAAGACTGTCTGAGACTTTGCTAAACCAAACGCCTCCATGGGGTGTGCTGAGTAGCATGGGAAAGGCACTTTCAGTAGCTTGGAGAGGGAGAAGTCATGTGTGCAGAGGCAGGCAATATAAAGAGAGATTCATCACTTGTTCTGATAACTTGACAGTGAAATTAAAAAGCTTAATTATTTCAGCATGAATTTTGAGAGGCTTCTTTTCCCACTGAACATATGAAATAGTTTCAAAGCATTCCGCAGCAATAAAACATCTGTGACCCAATTTACATAAAACAGAATAAAACCAGGAGCCATTAGGATAGCAAAGAGCACCAAGGCAGTTGTGAATGGCTGCTTCATTTTCCAACCGTAAATAAACCCAGCGCACATTGCAGGTGAAGGAAAGGTCTGGAAGCATCTTGAATATGTGGATAGATGTGGAAGGTTCTTAGACCCCAAGATACCCCTGAGAAGAATGTGTAAAGCCCAACAGATCAAAAGTCAAAGGAAGAAGCCACAGATAAAGAGGATAACAACTTTCAGGAGGCTGGTAGGAAACACAAAAGGGAGTGGATGGATGTGAAAGACAAAAGCACCCTTGAAACATGAATCACAAATACTTAACTGCAAACACTGAATTCAAAACACTCAGAAATGCCTTTCATCTCATTTCTTGGGCTGCTAATAAAAGAAAAATATAAGCACATGGTCTGAAAGGTTTGGTGGGATTCTGGATTGGTCTTGACTCTGTCCTCGATACAGCCACAATGGATCTCACACAGCAGTGAACGAAAGTCTCGGTGAGGAAGGCTGAGCTCTGATCCCACACTCATTACACAGCCACAGTCCTTGAATGATCTGATCCGAAGGAGATTATCTGAAACTGATACAAAAGCAGGCAGAAACCTGTCCAAAAGAATGTAGGCAACATGGACACAAGCTGTCTTATTCATTAGACACAACTAAGCAATGGTAAGTTCTGTAGAGCAGAAAACTTAAACAGTGCACAGAGTTAACTGGGTTCACTCAATGATATAAGTGCTCTGATATGATGTTGCTATTGTTGTTGTTTTATATTATCAGTCTTATATGGGAATGTCTCAGCTAACCCACAGTCCTAGTCAACAACAGATGAGTTTTAAGGCTTATTCACAGTTATCCAGTAAATTACAACGTATCTATCATACACCCGCATGATTTTCAAAGGAACAGGTCCTTCTTTGATGGGAGATGGCAAGCATCACATGTTAGAGACTTCTCAAAACACAGAGCTACCTACAGATTTCATCCCAAGCCCTAGAGGAAAATCCTAGCATGCATCTCCAAAGGGGCACAAGCTAACAAAAGACTCGTGTCCCCCTCTTAACACACACACACACACACCAAAGCCTTTATTCAGTCACCGTCACTGATGAAGATGGCTTGTTTATTCTCAAGTGTGTTTGGAACCCCAAACTGAAGGAACGTTGTATTCAACACAGTCAGGACTTCCATCTGCTCTTAGCTCAACAGAGTGGCAAACAAAAGAGCCTCCTGTGTGGCGGGCCAAAGGGAGAAAACAAACATGGGGGTATCTTAACTTGGTGTCATGAAGACCTTCTGCAAGCTGAGCCTGGAGAAGCACAGCAATAGAATGATGAGAAGCACAGGTGCCCACATTTATCTCTGGAGGAAGTCAGCCAGCATGAAGATCTGTTTGCACAGGTGGCTGCAATTGTGCATGTGACCGTGTCCAGTAGGGAGAGCCAGAGTATTATGTACTAGGTAGATAGGACTCTTGGTCCACCATGCAGGGGGCTCTTTATCCCAGTGTAGCCTTACAGATGAGAAAAATCTAGTAGCACCCACATCTCAAAGTATACTCATGACTGAAAATCTCCACATTAATGTGAACTCATTGTGGTGGTTTGAACAGGCATGGCCCCCATGAACCCATGTGTTTGAATGCTTGACACCCATAGGGAGTAGCACTATTAGGAGGTGTGACCTTGTTGGAGGGAGCGTGTCACTGTGGAGGTGGGCTTTGAGATTTTGTATGTTCAAGCTACATCCATTGTGGCACACAGTTCACTTCCTGTTGCCTGCAGATCAAAATGTAGAACTCTCAGCTCCAGTCCAGCGCTATGTCTATCTGCATGTGGCCATGCTCTTCACCTTGATGATAATGGACTAAACCTCTGAAACCGTAAACCAACACCAATTAAATGTTTTCCTTTATAAGAGTTGTCATGGTCATGGTGTCCTTTGACAACATTAAAAACCCAAACTAAGACACTCACTTACAGTATACTTTATTTATGCAAACTAATATCCTTCAAGTATACACTGTAATTAATACTATAAATAGTCTTTTGGTTAGATGTGGTTCTGAAGTTTCCAGTTTCTCTTACTGAGTCTGGTTTCCTGAAATCTTATGTGCATAGACTTGTAGAGCCATTCCTCAGTGCATGGGTCTTCCCTTTGCCTTTTCTGGCAACTCATGGGTTTCTTTTTCTGGTTCCTTGCTTTTGTTTTTAGATGTAATGAACACCTGGAAACATTATTTAAAGTAGCCCTATTGAAAACTGGGAATATAGGTCAGTGGAAGAATGTCTGTCGCACATGTATGAGGGTGGTACATGCATGAGGCCTCAAGCTCAATCCCAGTACCGATAAATATGTCCAAACAATAATATTTGTGCCTTTACAAAGCTTTTCTTGTATTTTGTGCTAGGTTTGGTGGTCTGAATCAATAACCTCAGCAGTGGAGGCTGAGATAGGAGAACTAATGCATGTTAAAGACTAACCTGGGTTACGTAAGCATCAAACTAGACTAGGCCGTAGTGAAATTACAGGGTTCAGTCAGGATATGAGACCCACTTAAAGGTGGAAGGGTAGGAGGATACGCAAACTGATGTCATTCTTAGAGCTTGCCAAGTTCTTTCCTGAAATAACACCATCTACTTCCAACCCACCCCCGAATAGACCCAAGCTGGTCTAAACTAATATCCACCACTGGGGTGACAGTCTGGATAAACTCAGATCTGTCCAGGAGGCCCCGAGTCTGACTTAATCCTGTCATGAGGAATCATTTCAGCACCTACCGCATGAGCAAACTTTGTTTGCTGGATAAGAAAAACCATTGTTGGTGGACTTGTAATAATCTGTTTACATTGGTATTAAAATGAGTTTTGTTTAGGGGGGTTAGTTTTGGTTTCAAAGAAAATGCTATTAAAATAGGAGCACCTTCTATTCTCTACGGATACCCTACAATGCTTGGCTAAAAGAAAAGGAGACAAGGATTCTGATGAATTTTGGAAAGGGAAGGGATAAAGAAGACTGAAGAGAGAGAGGGAGGGAAGGATGAAAGAAGAGAGGGAGGAAGGTAGTGGAGAGAGAGAGAGAGAGAGAGAGAGAGAGAGAGAGAGAGAGAGAGAGAGAGAGGTGGTAAGTAGGCAGATACATACATACATAAATACATACATACATACATACATACTGTTTTTGCTGGAATCAATGACCTATCCAAGCACCATTTCCACCTCCCCTCTGACTGATCCACAAAGCTATCTTGTATCCATGATCATTTCTGAGCAATGCCTTGCAGCCTCTTGTCTAGCCCCTTCACTGCAGTGATCCAAGCTGTCTTACCCAATCCTCATCCAAAGGAATGTAAGGGCCTTCTCCCCAACATCTGTGAATAACTCTTTCTTTACTGATGAAAACATTATAAAAGAGATTCTACTTTGACCAGGCTCTATGGCATGTGCAGGCATTTCTAGACAAATTTATAAGCACAAGTCAATAAAGTAAGAGCAGAAGAAATCTGGAACATTCCAGAGCCTTAGGCTCCTACCTACCTTGGACTCCTTGCCATGTTTGATGGATGTGTTCGCTTGTTCTATACATTGCTAGTAAACTCTGTATTCACTTGCAGTCAAAGTCAGCCTAATTACACAGTTATAAACACTGTAATTCTTTCCCTTCTCTCATTAGCCAACATGAAGCCAAACACTAACTTCATCCACATATGGGAGTAGAAGAGAATGTACCTAAACAGCTTGACTTGTAAAGGAAAACAGGCTATAAGTAACTTCTTCCCCAAACACAGGAAGCCAGAAGTATACAGAGAATTGGTATGCAAGGCTCCACAGAGAAATGTACAGGTTCGGGTCTGCTCTAGCATCTTCGTTCACACGGGCATCAGCTACAGAAAGGCCCTTTTGAAAGAAGAAAACCAGTGTTTTGATACATCAAAAACTATGACCCATGCTGGCAAGCATTCTAAGGTACACTTTTATTTGGACCATGTAATCAGATTTTCAAATCAACCTCACACAATTGGAGATGCCCTGATCTTAATAATGAAAAACTGGAAAGATGTTAGTTAGAAGACCCTGACAAAGCCCTGGACAGGAACTTGCCAAAGCAGTGATATTCACAGCGGGAAGAGCAGCAATGTCAGTGGTGTCTTGAGCCTGCAACTTCCTGGTTTCTGGATATGGAAACCCAAACACCATCTTAACTGTTGTGAAATAATCTTTCTTGTACAGTGTGAAGATGTGTCACTTGGATTGGTTTAATAAAAAGCTGAACAGTCAATAGGTAGGCAGGATTTCCAGGACACTGGGAAGAAGTGAGGAGACGCCAGGGATGCAGAACAAGCAGCACGGGCTTTATAGAGTAATGGAAACCAAGCCATGTAAAAGAACATAGATGAAAACGTATGGGTTCATTTAAGTTATAAGGATTAGTTAGTAACAAGCCGAAGCTATCGGCCGAGCTTTCATAATTAGTAAGAAGTTTCCATGTTGTGATTTGCGAGTTGGCTGGTGGGACAGAGAAAGACTCACTACACTCAACCAGCATGCATAGCTTCAGAGAACAAGCAGAGGGGATAGTTCCACTGTACTTTGAGGTCGTGTTGACATGAGATCAAATACTGTGACTTGGCTTAATAAAATGATTAAGTGAAAAATTATATCTGGGTACCAGACTGACACCAATGTCAGATAGTCAATTCTCTATGCTTTTATGAGAACATTTTTGTGGGGTCTCTTTCGCTCACATTTGATTTTCTTTCTTAAAAATACTTTGGAAGAGTTATAAATGTTCCCACACATACACACACACAGTAGTGGGGTGCTGTAAGTTGCCCTCAGAATGGGCAAGTAGAGGCTTCGCTAAAGAAGGTGACTGTGGTGGGGAGGCACGGGGAGGTTGTTAGGCCTCCACAGGAGACCTTCCCCACTGTGTATCTGTTAGAATAGCCACAATCCAGAGCAAACTGACTTGATAGATGCTTCTGCGTGGCACAGACAAGATAATTGTTGAGTTTTGATAATAACTGAGTTTTGGGGCTTCAGAGAAAGACTCTTTGTGCTCTACCTTGAAAAATTCTCAACATGGTAGAGCCAGGGAAATTCATATTTCTCTTTTTAAATTCCCTACTCGCAGACACCAGCAGCGTTTCTGCTGGATGACATGACAGAGACTTGGAGGAATTTTCTAGCATCCAAGGTAAATGGAGTCTGAGCCTCTTGCTTGGTGAGGAGCCTGGTAGCTTCTCTCATCACAAAGCCCTCTCCCTTTTCACACTCCTCCACCAGCCAGCAGCCATCAGGATGCCTGCAGAATGGCCTGCTCTCAGGGGGTAACTGCAAATTTCCTTCCCAAGCTGAAATTCAAGAATAACCAAGCAGGCCTTGAAATCAAAAGCACCAGTTGGTTCCTGTCCCTTAGCAAATTTTTTCTCCAGAAGTAAATAATTGTTACTGGCTGAAATGACATTCAGCCGAGACAAAATGGTCCTTGTGAGGCCCAGTGGGGTGCTAATGGTCAGATGGTATGTCCTTAGCTTGCAGGGATGCAAAGCACTGAATCTTGCCCATTCGATTTGAAACACTTAGCTTTTCAATAGGGAGTACTCAGAAGGAGATGAAAATTGCGCTGGCACCAGAATGAGCACAAAGAGGGGGGAAAAAACGGAAGCACAATTGGTGAGCATCATGCCCAGGGCCGGGTTTATTTTCTTCCTCATTGTTACATTTGTGGGAATTTATTTTTGAAAACGTCTATACTAAAAGGCCAGGCTCAATCAGGAACAATGGCATGTTTGGTAGCTAATAATCAACAACCATGCTGATAAGCCATGTGTTTCAAAATGGGGGAAAAAAAACAGGAAAGGAAGCAAAGGGGAACAAAAAGAAAAGAAACAGGAAAAAGTCCAGCCCGTTCAAAGCACAATACCACCCACACTCTTCATCAAAATTGACCATGATGGGGATTTTTTTTTAATCTCATAGATTTGAGGTTGACACACCACAGTGTCTCCAGGTTTTGTAGCTAGAAAGATTTGGCCCAGAAGTCTCTACAGGAGCCATCATTGGCTTCCTAGAGCTAGGAAGGTTGGCTGAGAGAAGTGTCCCTTGACTCAGAAGTGACCCCTATTCTCATCCCTACTCAGGTATGGCTCTCTGCTCTGCTATGGTCGCTTTGATCATCCATTAACTTCCAGGAAGGGTAGACTGCCCATCGTGGACCCATGGATTCAGATCCTTTCCAATTTTGTTTTCTGTGGAGTCTGCAGAGATTGTATTACTTCCCAGAGGCCATTGCACTGCAGGGAAATGGGTACCAGCGCTGTCCTGCAGGTTTTGAGCAACCTAACATGATACCTATTTGTTAGCATCTGCCAGAGTCCTTGTGGCACGAGGGAGCTGTGGATAGAGGCGATGCAATTTGTTCGCTATTTGTAAGATACTCCAAGCTGAAACAGACCTTTATCGCTTACTCCTCCAAAAATTGAGAGAAGGGTCTTCGCACATTTTCTAAGTTAAAAAGACACTTAACCTTGTCCCTCGTGTCACAATTAGCTGTGAGCCTTGAGCTGAATACAGACCTAGGCTTTTCTGAATGCTGGAGAGTGGTACAGTCAATAGCATTATTGTATTTTCTGGAGCCATCGGCATCCCTGGCTTCCAGCACTTGCCTGTCTGCTGTCCACTCTCTTAGCTCCCCCTGTTTTCATTCTGTCTGATAATTTGCATTTACTTGGATCCTTGAATAAATTCTTCTTCTTCTTCAAAAGTCTGTTGCTGCTTCATATTTTTTGAAGGGGGGTATAAGACTATTTGCACCTAAGAGCCCTGGTGTAAAAGACTAGGGAATCATTAAGGGTAAGAACAAGAGTTAGAGATATCAGGGAGGGTTCCGGAAGAGTTTCCAGGGTCAGGAAACAGACCTCAGACAGATGAAAAAGACAGGCAAGAACAATGGCCCAGCTCCAGAACCCCTCACAGTTATTTCTCTGGGTTTACTTGTGTCCTCCTAAGTAAGCCACCTTGATAATGGGATGAATGACAGCTCAGCTCTGCTCTCTGTGACTTTTGAAGTGTCCTTAAGGAGTTGTTCATATCTCACCTCAGCTTAGAAACCAGTGAGAGGTCATGGGGAGCTGAAAGACCACCATGCGAGTCTCCTGCCCAGACATCCACAGAGATTGTCAATATACCAGGCTTAATGAAGATCGGTTTTGAAAACTTAAATGCTCTTCAAAGTCTTTTCAGTGATATGGTTGGGGAATCAGTACAGGTCTACAGAGGGTGGAAAGAACAAGTACCAGGCTCTTTTTATTTAGAGAAAAACATGGGCCATAATACATGCATTATACATATATAAAAATGTCATAAAGAAACATATTATTTTGCATAATTAATATATGCTAATTAAAGACACATGCATTAGTCTTTCAAGCTGTGCATCCTGGTGGATTCAGCAGTTCCCATCAGTTTTCTAGACAGAAGGCTCTTAAAAAAGCAAGATGAATTTCCTAAGAACACAGGCACAGAGTGACTGTCTACCAGGACACGACTCACGTGGAGTGACAACCCTTACTGAATCTTCATCATAAAAATCAATAAAATTTAAAGGTTGCTCTTGGCCAGACCCACTCTGTTAAGTTTTCTATATTGTTCTAAAGAGAGGGAGGGGGAAATGGAATATGTTGACACTTAGGAAATGATTTGGGGCATAATCAAAGGCCCAGGAGTTGTAGCCAACAATAATCATTCTACCTCGGAAGAACATCTTCCTAGTGATGAGTTAGGATGTTAGGCCCTCGGTTTAAAGTATCAAAGGTTGCTGGAGGATGTCAACAAAATGGCATCAGAAAGAAATACATGCACACCCAAAGACCGTAGCCCAGATGTGGCCTTTCATCTTACAATTATGTTCTTTTCTTTGTCTGAAACACTGTGCTTCAGGGCTGTTCCTGTTTCTTCTGGAACAAATATACTCACCCCAGGTTTAACACATCAGTGGACACAAGAACCTGGGAAGGATGTTTCGGTAAGAAACACAAGGTTTCATGGGAGGGGGTCAAAGGGAGTCGATTTGGATGAGCTGAGTCAGGATCGCCTGTCTTGCCTGTCCTGCTTGCCCAAACTGCTCTGTCCTGTCCTGCCCTGCCCCGTCCAACCTGCCCTGCCTGCCCTGCCTGCCTGCCTAGCAAGGTCAGTAATGAGTCTCCTTTATCACCAAAGCTAGACTGCAGACTCATGCAGGATGCTGGCAGCAGGAACTGGCCAAGGAAGGACAGACGGAAGGAAAACATTTAGGATGTAGAATGGGCAGAGCTCACACAACTCATGGTTGTGTTTTGAGAATATCCCAAAGACACTCCCCAGCTTAGTCCTCCATTTCCTGTTTCACACACGCCAGTTGACACGCATGTCATTATCTTATCACGACTCTCCTGAGAGCAGAGTAAAGTGTGGAGGGAATGTCATCAGCTCAGTTCCCTGGGCCACGAAGGGTAAGAAGGTGGAACAGATTTATAGTGATCTTGACAATCACTGAAGCCAAGCTTGCTGCTTGCTCATTACTCCCCATAAAGACCCATGGGCTGTCCCTGAAAACATGAAGAGTCTAATGAGGCCCTTGAGGGAAACCCTCTGGGCCTCCCCTAAACAGCCAAATGGTTCTGCCTTAGACATTTTTCTTCACGTGAATTCAACCAGGGCCTCACACAATCTGCCCACAGGTTTTGAGCAGACTCCCAGTGTTCAGATAGTTCCCAACCGCCACTCCACCCAGATTCTTTCTTGCGGGGCTTGCCAGAGCATCATCATGACATGTATGAACCATGGGTCAAGCTGATGTGAAGCTTCATGCCATGTGGCTGTAGAACCCCGGGTTCACTCATGGCTTGCAGAAATGGACCACTAGTTCTACGCCTCTGTTCTGTCTGGCTTGACATCAAGTTCTTTGCTCTTCACATTTCAACTACTCCGGCCCCCATCTCACCCACTGTGAAGCACTGTGAACCCTGCCAGAACTCTTGCTTCTGGCAGCTTAGAATAACCTTTAATGATCATGCTGCCTGAAAAGGAGCCGTCACTCTCTGCTTTATGATCTGTAGTCGTTGCATTTCTCTTTCTTTTTGAGCTGGGTAGATGTTCATTTTTACATATGTACAGATGCTCTGACATAAAACAAGAAGTCCCTGGAGCAGAGGAGAGACCATTCCTCTGAGTTCCAGGAGTCTTAAGATGTAAACAATCCTGGTAGCATTGGAAAGCAAGCCTGAATTTTCCCATGTCTGAAGCAGGTCTACCCCACAGCAGAGTGTGCCCTGAGTCAGGGTGGCCAGCACACGCGGCCCTCTTCCGTGATGTAAAGTATGGGTTCTACTGTGTTCATGTGGACGAATGTCCTCCAGGAAGAGGCGTGAACCCACAGTGTGGGTGGCGGGGGTACCAAGTGGCTCCCAGTGGTATGAGCCTAAGGCTTTCCAACGCTTGAACAGAGAATGCTGTCCTGTCACCCTGAAGCCCACACCATCACATTCTTGCCTTGGAAAGTCTCACTGTGTGGAGACAGGGAAATATCCACATTGCTTGGGTTATCAATAGCTAGAGCAACAGCTGTCTCAATCATGAAATTAAGCATACAAAAGTCTGCCCTCAGGCATGTTTTGTTTCCCAGGAATTCCTGTTTGGCTTAGCTTAGAGTTTTGGGTTGGGTAGTTGTCTCTTATCAGATTGAAGTAACTCTCTACCATGGCCAACTCTGTCTTGATTAGGTTTTAAAGAATGGCCTTGGTAGGAAACCAATCTAAGAAGTAAAGTTTGAAAGTCTGGTAAAAAAAAAAATTGGCTACTTCCAATATCCAGGAGGATAACTATATGATTTTCTTCAGGTTCACTTTCTTACTTAGCTTTTCTAGGATCACGAATTATAGGCTCAAAGACCTTTAATTATGGCTAGAATCCAATTTCCCGGCAAACTTGGGAGCATGGGGGGGTTGGGGGTGGATGTAAGGGGAGTTGGGTAGAGAAGGTGAGAAGGGGAGGATTCGGGATAGTTTGGGGGAATGGGATGGGTGGGATGGAGGAAGGATGGATATGGGAGCAGGGAAATAAATATCTCAACTAAGGGAGCCATTTTAGGGTTTGTAAGAGACTTGATTCTATAGGGGGTCCCAGGCCCAAGGAGAGGTTCCCAGATTGTTCCCTGGGCAGCAGAGGAGAGGATGCCTGAACTGGCCTCGTCCCATAACCATACTGATGAATATTTTGCATATCACCATAGAACTTTCATCTGGCGATGGAGATAGAGACAGAGTCCCACATTGGAGCACTGGACTTAGCTCCCTAGGTCCAAATGAGGAGCAGAAGGAGGGAGAACGTGAGCAAGGAAGTCAGGATCAGATCACAAGGGGTGCGTCCACCCACAGAGACGGTGGGACTGATCTAATGGGAGCTCACCAAGGCCAGCTGGACTGGGAGCGATGGAGCATGTGATCAAAATGGACACTCTGAACGTGGCGGGCAATGAAGGCTGACTGAGAAGCCAAGGACAATGGCATTGGGGTTTAATTCTGCTGCATGGTCTAACTTTGTGGGAGCCTGGTTTGTTTGGTTGTTCACCTTTAAAGACCTGTATGGATGGGGGAGGACCTTGGACTTCCCACGGGGCAGGGAACCCTGACTGCTCTTAAGACTAGAGTGGGAGGGGGAGGTGGGAAGGGGAAGGTGGGGAAGGGGAGGTGGGGAGGGGGAGGTGGGGAGGGAGAGGGAAAAGGGAGGTGGGGAAGAGGTGAAAATTTTTAAGAAAGAAAGAAAGAAAGAAAGAGAGAAAGAAAGAAAGAAAGAAAGAAAGAAAGAAAGAAAGAAAGAAAGAAAGAAAGAAAAAACTAAAAGTAAAAAAAACAATTGGATAAGAAAGAGGTAAATACTTTGGACTAATCATATAAATCAAAATGGGAGAAGACAGCTAACCTTGAAAACCCCTCTGTGCTGCCCAGCAAGAGGTTTAGTCCTTGTCCCCTGGAGGCTTACATGCTACAGGGTTCACAGCACGGAGGCACAGAAATGTAGCACAAGTTAGAAAAAATGAACATTACTAAGTGGCAGAAGTCAGAGAAATATGGAAGGAAGTACTCGGGCAGATTCAGCAGTTAGAGAAATGACTCTCCCATTCAGACAGGAAGAAGTGGAGGAGACCAATGGAGAGCAAGACGATTAGGGCAGGGGGAATTGCATGAGCCAGAAGTATGTGAAAAGAATGTGCTCAAAAAGCAAAACAAGACCATGTCAATAGATCTGGGTAATCAATAAGGAAAGAGATGGATTTTGAAGTAGGGGGCACCCATATCAACACCAATTCCGAAAGTCCAGGATTCATTTGAAACATATAATGAGCATAGAAGATTACAGATTTTTGTCTAGTGATAAACCTTATCTCCTTTTTTTTATGGAGTTATATTGCCTCCCTACAAATAACTACTATGTGCATGGTATACATTTCCTTCATGACAATTCTAACAGGTATTATCATATGCATTTCATATGTGTGTCTATGTGTTAAAACAACATATCCAAATACATATTTCCTATGTGACTATATATGTGTATACACACATATTATGCACACATATATACATATATGTATATCTAACACATATATGTATATATACACATATATAGCATACATGTATATACAACAGAGTGAGGGATATAAATATATGTGTATGTATGATGTAAAATCACCTCCCATTTCCCCTGTGAAATGCTTAGACCATTCTCATAGTTTCGGGGTACTGTTAGCCAAGCTGTAACATGAAAAAGTAACTAGAGAGCTAGTCTATTTGTTCCACTGGGTTACACGAAGTGTTCTTGCCAGTAAGAGCTCAGCTGACCCCTTGACTAGCTCTCCTTCGAAGTTAGCTGGTGGAGCACTACGTGGGTTTTGTGGAGCTGTAGAAAGACGTTTGAGACTCGGTTTGGCTACCTGAAAGGTCTAAAGCAGACAGGAAAACCACAAGCGTGCGAATGCTAATACAAATCCTTGCAGCTCTTCTCCTTCCATTCTCTCTTCATTATGCATTGTGGAAAAGGAAGAAAGGGAGTGTGCCTGTCAAAATCTTCCCCTGCCAAGGAAAGACTCACGTTGCCACAAATTCTGCAGGTCTGACATTCACTCGGGCAAATTGAGACGTTATTCCAAAGCATACCTCAGAGCTTCGTATCTTTCTCTTGCCAGTCAAGATGGAGCCAATGCATCCTGACTCCAGACTGGCATCAGTAGCTCACTTCCTGCCCTTGTCCAAATATGCTTCTGGGTAGAACCAAAGCACTGGAGATTCTTCAATACTCAGGAGCTTGTCTGAGAACAGCTGAAGGTGACCATTTATATACTGGTGTAACTTATCTGTGGATGTGCCTTCCACTTTGGGTGCCTTGCTCTGCAATAGAAATATAATATGCAAACAAGGTACTGACTTCTTGTACTGAACAAGGCCAAGTAGAATTTAGGGCTATATTGTTTTTGCAGCACCATGCCATATGAAATACAGAGGGAGTGGCATGGTGCCACATTCCCACTATACCTTCTCTGACCACCCAGGGAAAGCACAATCCCAGGTTAGTAACATTTTTTATTGAGCACTGAGTAGGAGAATATGAACATGTTAAGAATTTTTTTTTAAAAAGAATCCCATGCAAGAGACAGAAGCAATGATATAGACATCAATGGATCAGGTCTTTAAAGGGTTACCGCTTAAAAGTTCTGTGGGGGGAGAGAAAGGACAAAGATAGATAGATGGTTATAAATGACATGGGTTAATGTTGAAATGGAAAGAAACATATAAAGCTGAGGGCTAAGAGTATAGAGGCACTGCAGGAGATGGGCTAGCAGCCAGGGAGGAAGGGGGGCTGGGTAATGGAGGGCTGGACGCTTGGGTGAAGGAGGAGGGATGCTGGGAAGTGAAGAGCCAGGTAAAGGGGCACAGTGCCAGAGAATGGACAACAGAGGGAGCTGAGGGGGCAGAGGGGGCAGAGGGGGCAGAGGGGGCAGAGGGGGCAGAGGGGGCAGAGGGGGCAGAGGGAGCAGAGGGAGCAGAGGGAGCAGAGGGGACAGAGGAGACAGAGGGGACAGAGGGGACAGAGGGGACAGAAGGAGAGGTCTTACGTGAACTCAGGAAGAACTCTCTAGGTTAATAAGCAAGAATAAGGTAGATTTTAGTTTAGAGGCTCGTGGGACTGTGAGATTTGTGCAGGAGTCTGAGCAGGTGTCACAGGGCTGTGACTGATTTTCCTCTGCGACAAAAGAGATGGAATTGCCTGCTGACTTCAAAGGGAACTAGAAGGAGGGTGTTTTTCAATGAACGTGAATCAGGATGTAGAGCCCAGTGTAGGTCATAGCGACAGAATAATCTCCAGAAATAAGTCTAAACTTGTTATCTAAGCACAGAGAGAACACCAGAGGGTCACGGTGACGGGACTAGAGCTTTGGATAAGCTCTGAGCCACTGTGTTAGGTAGCACTCAGTGGAAGCAAGTGGTGCCGAGTGCAGGGTCTCCCCAGGATTCCATCTGTTTATCCCTTACTCTCTCCTTGGCCTCCAGGGAGATTTCCCTTCTATACTACCACTTACTGACAATCTTCTTTCAGATAATCTCTTTCCCCTCTTGCTTTCCCTTCCTTAGAGATTCAGTTCTTTTTCAGTTTCCTCTTTGCTTTCCCCTTTCTCTCCAGTATCAATCACAGTTTATGTAAGTGTCCATCTGCCACTTCTAACCTCAGAATAATCTGCAGTTCTTTTACTCTTGTCTACTTTTTCTTATAATTTTCTGACTTAGCCCTGTGTTCTGTTTTTTCTTTGTTTTGTTTTGTTTTTATTTGCTTTGTTTTTGTTGACCAGGCTGGCCTCGAACTCATGGAGATCCACCTGCCTCTGCCTCCTGAGTGCTGGGATTAAAGGTGTGTACCACCACGGCCTGGCCCTAGCACTGTGTTCTAACTTGCCTCACAAACTGCTTCCCACATAAAGAACTGCCCTATCCTTTCCTACCCTGGTGAGGTGGAAGGTGATCACTCTCATCAAATCAGTCTGGAACAGATGTCAAACTTGGGTAGAAGTTTTCTAAGACTCGGTTTACCTAAAGTGTGCCCCAGGCCTAGCTTAATCCGGGCAGGCTTTGTGCTCAGAGCTCCCAGTATCATCAGAGTGTCCCATGAGACCCAAGCTCTCGTTTCTATGGAATCAGTGAAGACAAAGTAGAAATGACACCCATTCTCCTTTCTCAAGGCTGCCTGCCCCGTGCTTCTTCCTTATTAGGTAAAACAGTTCTGGCATGCGAGTCTCTGGTTTTATTTACGGCTCCTCAAGCTTGCCAAACTCTCTCCCGCTTTTTCTGTCCCACAGCTTCAGTCCTCTGTCTGGGCGAACGCAAGATGTTCAGCCTGAAACCCTATGAAGAGATTTGGCACACACGGCCAAGGGGAAAAGGGCCACGGAGCTGCCACTTTGCTCCTGAAGCATTCTGCTTTTCTGAAACTGCATCCCTTTAAATTGCCATAACCTAAGGGGCTCTTTATTCTCTCCCAGTAGAAGATGCCTAGATTTCACCTGGGACGTCTTATGCATTCCAATAGTGCCACACAGATCTAGCTCATATTGCAACATCTTACCAAGGATGTGGTCCCTGGGTTGTGCTGCACACTGTAGGAATTTACAAACCTTTGGAGGATGAGGGCCATCCTTAAACCCTGCATAAATTGTTACGTCATCCTGTATACTAACTAACTAGAGTATCTATTCAAACTTGATTTACCATAATAGGAAACATACAATATGTGTCTGCTCTGGCCATAACCGGCCTTATAGCACACAGCATCCATTTCTTTTGCTTGGATCCCATCCTTGAAGCCACATTTACGAGGTACAAGAAAGACACAATGTGCTTTTAAATTTCAGTAAAGAACGTGTGTGTGCTCAGAGACCACAGCTTCTATCCGATCTTCTTAGTCATCTCAGCCACCCAGTCACCTCAGCCTGCCTACCCATCTAGTACACTGTTGGCAACGACGCAGCTGGGATATCTCTGAATTTGCCAAACTCCAAACAATGTGCCCCACTGAAGTGAACTGAGACACAAGATCAATAGCCTATCAGGGAAGGTTCGTCATTTAACAAACAGACCACGTTATTATAATTCATCAATAACAGAGAAAATAGTTATTAAAAGATAGGAGGGTGTCCCCAGGAGTTCTTGAATATTCTGTTAAATTTTTGATTGTGTCTAAAATTGCAATAAGGAATAAAGATTGAAAAACATGTATATGTGTATATATAATTTATCTTCACAAAATGTACAATCTAGTTGGTGATATTCCTGTTTGTTACAGCCATCAGACAAGTCATTGCTCTGGTTTGCTCTCTGGTGCTGTCATAAATACCAAGACCAAGATCAGCGTGGAGAGGAAAGGCATTGTTTCCTCTCACCTGTGATAGTCCATCGCCACAGGAAGCCAGGGCAGGAGCTCAAGGCAGGAGCCAGAAGCAGAAAGCATGGAGGAACGCTGCTCCCTGGTTTGTCCCCCATGACCTGCTCATCTTGCTTTCTTATCCAACCCAGGAACATTTGTCTGCCCAGGGTGACATTGCTGACAGTGGGCTGCATCCTCTTCCATCAAGGAACAGTCAAGACAACACCCCACAGGCCAATCTGATGAAGGCAGATAGGAACTCCCTGATCCTAAGTGACTCAAGGTTGGGTCAAGCTAGTGATAAATACTAATCTGGACAGACACTATCAAGGAGGGGCTATACTAACTCAAACTGACATTTGGGTCATAGATCACAACAAAAATAAATACATATTAATATGTGTCTTCAAAGCAATGTTTTTCAACCAATTTGTCATGACCCTTTTGGGGGCCAAAGGACCCTTCCATAGGGATTGCCAAAACCATCAAGAAACTCAGACATTTACATTACAATTCATAACAGCAACAAAATTACAGTTGTCAGACAGCAATGAAAATAATGTTATGGTTGGGGATCACTACAACATGAGGAAGTGTATTAAAGGGTCACAGCATTAGGAAGGTGGAGAAACACTCCTTCAGAGGGTGATTATTTTTAAAAACATAAGATGATTGAGGCATCTGACTTCTTATGGATGTTTCATAGAAAAACTTTGACTATTTTTAGATGAGCATCATTTCTGCCATATGCTATGGGGCAGAACTGCTAGAATTTGATCGTTCAGGTCTCTGAACATTGCACATGAAGCCTCACAGAATCTTTGTTTAGACACCTGCTCTGGATAGACACCTGCATTTCCCCCAGGCCACACCGACTGTTGCCCAAAGTTGACTGTCAAAGTCTACACATGTCCAGCAAACAAGCCCTATGAAGTCCTAGCTGAGAACCCAAACTCCATCTCTGCTATAAACCAGATTATGTCTACTTTTGAGAAATAAAATCCATCCATAAATTGCTGAAGTATATACTGTTCAACCACACCTCTACAATGTCCCCTTTTGTACTCACAAAGTGAGTGAAATTACTTTGGTTTCTTACAGAATGATTTTGTCCATATTGTTCTTGGGCACCAGACCCATGGCACTAGCAGTAGAGGATTTGAAACAAAATTTTCTTATTATAAACCATGGCCCTATAAGAGGAGGATAGCCCACACAGGGTCATATGTTTGATTCCCAGCTTCCTAGATGCTGGGTTATTTAAGAAGGATTAAGAAGTGTGTCTCAGGGGCAGGCTGTCTCAAAAGCCCACACCAGCCCAGTCTCCCTCCCTCTCCGACTCCATCACGACAAACAGATGTGAGCTCCTAGCCACCGTGCAAGCACTCTGCCTGCTCGCCTGCCACCACACTCCCCACCATGGCTATATGGACAATCCTTCCGAAACCGTAATCCAGCCCTAATTTAAATATTTTCTTTGAAAAGTTGCCTAGGTCATGGTGTCTTCTCCCAGCAATAGAACAGTGACTAAAATATAAATCTATAAAATTTGTAGTGAGGGGGTTATCTAGATGGGGACTTGTGTTCAGATTAAAGAACTTGTTAGGTTTCAACTACGTGTAATTCTTGTGAACAACGTATTATATCAGATGTCTCAAAATGTTCTTTATGTACCATGAAGGTAAAAATAAGATTTCTAGGCTATTTCTAACAATCTCATACGTATGGTATAAATGCCACACTATGAGTTTATTTTCTGTCATTTATTTCTAATTTTAATAACCTTCCTTTATTAAAAAGCCTATTTGGCCGGGTGATTTTATTTCTTATTTTACAAATAACAGATTTTCATAATTCTCTATATGACTGGGTCAAATGGTTACCTTTCATTATATTTGTTTGAAGAATAATTAAATGTAATAACAAAACTGGGAGATGTCTACGAGGCTGGCCGCTTCACAGAAATAACCAGAACTCCATTAGAAGGCACAGTCACAGCCCCATCTCTTCGAACAGCAAGAAACACCATCCCTTTGTGCAGCCCATCTACGTCCCTTCTTGCTTTGAAAATGAGCCTACAGTTCAGTGCCTATATTTAAAGTTTCTACAATAAGTAGACAAATGTAAACTCCTTAACCATTTTGCATGCTAATTTCTTGGCTTGCTAATATGTGGAATTTAGACTTGAATTCACTTTAATTTTCAGATGATATATGGTAACAAAGGGACACAAGAAGATTAATCGACTGCTACAGCAAGCAGTTCTATGAATAGAGGACATTGTTGCTGTTATTATAGTGACTATTAAAATCCAAACAATTGTCCTATCAGTCAATCAATAAACTTTTTTTTTCTGAATATATACATAATGAATACTAACTCATTATAGCCATATGGGCTCCACAGGTCAAAATCATTATAGTTCTCTGTCCTCTGGGGATAGACATTTCGTGGTGATAGGATAAATGCTTAGAAATCCTGCATTCTTGTTTCATTGCCAAAATATGCTATTATTACTCATATTCATCAGATCTCAGCTAATTGTAACAATATTAGTCAGCATCCGAGCACACTATCATAATAAACACACTGCTGTGTAAATCTTCCAAGATGTAGTCTCAGTGTCAGAACGATTCAGGGTGGTAGGACCCCTATGGAGTGTCTGATGGAGTACAGTCATGACCCAGTGTCCCAATCCTTCCCATGTACCTGTGCCCTGAGTTTACAGAGGCACCACTTTCACTGTCCCAGAGAAACAGAATTCATAATTTCTAAGAGCTACACATTGTATGACTGAAGAATCGGAATCAGGGTTCCCTTGCCGCCTCCTCCCACTCAGTGTCCACGAGGAGGACTGAGCAAGAAACCTTGTAAAATGCTTGGAAGTTCTTGTGCAGAATAAAGCTTGGGATAATCACCACTTACAGTTTTGACTGTCTTTTTAGCTAGTTGCTATTCGCGGGCATTGCCTTTGACCCCGGAGTTCTGCTTCAGAGTTACTTCCTGGCAGAAGGTTTCTCAGACCTCGAAAGCTGAATCGGTTTCCTCGCCACCCACAAGGTTCTTGCCAGACATGAACCTCTGACCTCCAAATCAGACACCTCTGTTTCTGATCAGCTTCCTGAGGGCAGAATGTTGTCCCGCTTTCTAGCCGGTACCCAGTTGGTTGATTAGCACAGAGGAGACAATGAGTCTAAGTACCTAAGTTCATGCCTGGTAGTGCATGAACTTCTGCACGGGGTCATGCAGTGTGCTTGATCATACTATGCTGTATGAAGATGGCGTGAGCAAGGATACCTCGACCAGGACCTGCACATTAGTAGACCAGTAATCTATGTTTGAAGAGCAATCATGTTTGAAGCAGACTAGTTCAAGACTGTGGAGATGAGCCTTGGCTGGGACAGATGGTGTGAAGGTCTTAGTGGACCCATTCTGGTCCCTGGATGTGATACCTGATACCCTTCCCTGCAAATTTTTGATCTGTGCGCTGGATGGTTAGTTCTACCATCATTTAGTTTTGCAGGGGAGCTGGCAGTGATTAGTTTTGATATTTCAATTGTAGATATTTTAGTATCCGGGTAGGTGTGCCTGGATGTGTTTATATGCATTTAGCATAGGTGCCCAGAGGCCAGAGGTGGCAGCTCTCCTGAGCAGCAAGTACTCTGAACTGCTGAGCCTTTAGAGATTTGTTTTACAACTTATTTTTATATGTGTATGAATGCTTGCCTGCATGCATGTCTTGCATCATGTGTGTGCCTGGTACACACAGAGGAGAGTAATGGATCCCCCAATCTGAAGTTGTAGATGGTTGTAAACTACGATGTAGGTGCTGGGAGCCAGACCTGGGTCCCTTGTGAGGACAGTAAGTATTCTTCATCAAAGAACCATCACTTCAGCCCTCAGCATTCATTTTTTTCCTGGATTAACAGAAGCACTTGCAGTTTTCCTTCAGAAGGCAAGGATGCACCCAGCTGGTTCCAGGGCTGCACTAACAATTCTTCAGGTTAATATCATACCCAGTTCTTTTGGTGCCAATGCTGGTGTGTGCCTGGAGGGAGGAACCCCCTGTAAACACATGCTGAACTCTGGTCCCATCTATCACACCTCCTTGCTGTATTCTCAAGTGTCCGATGCCATATCTGAAGTCAGTGGACAGTGCCCATGGTTTCACATTCTGTTCCTGATGGAATCCTGCACTTTCCCTGTAGGACAATGTGCTCCTCTGGGTATCATTGCATTTCTATGGGTA
Source organism: Myodes glareolus (assembly GCF_982192425.1). NCBI lineage: Eukaryota > Metazoa > Chordata > Mammalia > Rodentia > Cricetidae > Myodes > Myodes glareolus. Next base: position 54,984,945 of record NC_142031.1, on the reverse strand, counting down.
GAGCCAATCTTCTCTGGATATTGCATTTTCCATCCTTCTCAAGTACCAGCCCCACCCCCATCTAATTTTGCATCCCGCTCATGTTCTCTTTCTGGTTCCCAGAATGGTGTGAGACAATAGTCTGTATTCTGTCAATTATATTTAAAATAAACTCTGATTGGCCAATAGCCAGGCAGAAAGTATAGGCGGGACAACCAGATAGGAAGTAGAGGTGGGTCAATGAGAAGAAGATAATTCTGGGAAGAAGGAAGTCCTGTCTGCAGTCCTGACCCTGCCACAGAGCAAGCAAGATGTAACTGCCTCACTGAAAAAGGTAACAAGCCACATAGCTAACATAGACAAGAATAATGGGCTAATATAAGTTATAAGAGTTAATAAGAAGCCTGAGCTAATGGGCCAATCAGTTTATAGTTAATGTAGACTTCTGTGTGATTCCTTTGGGACTTAACGACTATGGAAACCAGGCAGGAAAACTCAGACAACACCAGCATCTCACTCATTTCCTCTGTCTTGCTCTCCGCAGTGAGAGCCCACTTGTGTCTAGGTTGCCACACACTACCTCTGCTCTAGACACTATGGCCACACCCAGTGTCAGCTCCCTCACTGTTACTCAGCTCCAGAGAGATGACTCAATCTATGGTGTGGTCCATATTCTAAAGATAAAGACCCCTGACCTAAATACGCATAGTTGAGTCCCTGTCTTCTTAGAGCTCACCATGCACATAATACTGTCCCAGTTCCTGGCCCACCTTGATCTCTAAAAGACATCCAAGGGTGTGTAAGACACTTCTCAGTGTCTACATTTAAAAAAATGTCTATTATTCACTCCACGAAATCTGTGAGTATCCGTGACACTTGATTTATCAGATCTATTATTTAGAATAATTTTTTTATTATTTTAACTATTTTTTTAAAGCTGTATGGAGTCCAGCAATCTGAAAAGCAGGAAGTTCATGTGCATACAAATCAATTTCACCATTTTGACGCAGACAGTCTTCATTTTTTTCTTTAGACTCCTATTCACTATGGGCATACAAGCATGCTGATCATGCACATCTATCTGCAGAAATTAAATTATTAGCTACGTCTTATTTCATTACATCTTCCACTGTGCAGGGCTGCTTTTGTTTCTTGTCCTACAGACACTGTATACTGCAAATAAATCATTAAGGTGTCTGCCAACAGCAGCATTCTCTCCATGATCAATAGAAATGGACTCTAGCTGACAATCTACCAGTCACACTCGGGAGAGTCAGCTCCTGCATCACTGAATAAGTTATGTGTATGCTCTTTGCATGGTTCCGGACCTCTGTCCTCACTCACATTCCAAGACTCTGGCTCTGCGCATCCACGCTTGTCAGTCTCCCCCTGTCACTGTGAAGTCTCCGATTGGGACACCTCACTTGGGGATGCTATGCCTCTCTCTTCTTCCATCAGGACAGAGTATTTTAGGATCTCTGTACTTTCAAGTTGAAAACCAGAAAATTGGTTATTTTTTTCCTAAAAAAAATGAGTTCAATTTACACTCATGCCCTTCAGAACTGAGAAAGTAAATGTGTGACCAGGATAGCCCTGAGTCCCCATGTTCTTCCCTTTGGCAAGAGGACTAATCCAGCCAGGCTGGTCTGAGGTACGGTTGAGAGTGTCAGCTCCTTATGGGGCCTTGCATTCATTATCATCAACCCCTCAATCCTCGGGCAAAGACATGTTTCCCATAATTCCCTTCTTAGTGCTTTTGCTGCAGTTCGTTCTCCTGTCTTCCACCGAGCTCCATTGTAGAATAGAAGAACGGTCATGCCTGTCCAGGCTACCCATGAAGTTCAGCATGCAGGCAGCTCCCTTCAGTTCTTGCGTGGATGGGGTGAAGGGCCAGAAAATGTCTCTGGGTGACATGGTAAGTTTTCCCCTGAGGAAACTTCTACTTGTACACAAACTGAGTCCATAAAGACTTCCAAGTAAACTTTCAGCAAGGGAGACCTTTTCAGAAACCATTCATGAACACAGCTTTCTTTACCCCGTATCGCCATGCCTTGGCTTTTTCACAGAAACAATAGAATTAACAAAAGAGAGGAGAGGACAAAGCTCAGAGCTCTGGTGTGAAACAGAATAGTTCCGGCTTTAAAGACTAGGTGGGAGTCAGTATGAACACCCCGACCAGACTGTATCCATGCTGAGGAGCCTTCACCAATAGTCAGCTTGTGTCGGAGAAGGATCTGACACAGGAAGTAGCATGGGGACAGAGAGGGTGCTGCCACAATTAGGAGAGGAGCCCTCTGACCTCACCCAGGCAATAGGGACAACTGGACATTTGGAAAGACCTGTGTGCCTAATCTTTCATACCTGCACAGACAATGTTTTATGATATTAACTCCTTCCTCAGAGCAATCTCCTCCAGCAGGCACCTCAATTGTCTCCATTCTTTCAAAGACAAAATTGACATACGGGCTATCTTATATTTCTTTATATTTTTCTGATTGAAAAGATTTTGTCTTTCTCTTAGCAAGCAGTTTATAATTTATTACATATAGAAGATGTGATCACTTGTTGGTGCTGTTCTAAAATAACAGACACCAAGACTTCCTCCAAGGGTCAAGACTCACTTCTATACATATTTCAGAACACATTATTCTACCCTAAGCTCCTCACAGGAAGCTAGTCATTGAGATCCATATGTAATATTTAAATATTTATGTACAAAATAAAGTTAAGGTAACATAAATAGAGATGTGTTTGTAAGCCTATTAATAAAAATTGTAAGCAACCAAGTTCTTAACAGTTGGATGAATCTTTAAAAAAAATTCTTTTATATTGTCGATGAAATGGCTCAGTGGATAAAACTGCTTGCTTCAAAACCTGTCAGCATGGGTTTGATTCCCAGGTCCCATTTCTTGGAAGTAGAGAAGAGCCACTGATAAGTTGTCTTCTGATGACCATGGCATGAAAACACACACACACACACACACACACACACACTTACATACATTCACACACACACAATAAAATAAATGTAATAAATTAAAATATACATTTCACAAACAGAAGTGTGAAGCTACAGAAAACACATCAGTGTGAATATGAACTGTGTTGTGTGTGTACATGTGAATGTCTACATATGTACATGTGTCTCTGTATACATACACATCATTATCTGCACACACGCATGTGTACGTGGTTTTGTTTAATTTGTTTGTTCTTGTGGTATTAATACAGATTTTCAACTTGACAAGATCTTCCTAGGAGAAGAGCCTGGCAGGTCTCTAACGGATTATCTAGGCATGAGTTAGCCTCTGGGATTATCTCAATTAATAACTGAGGCCGACAATTCTCCTTAAATGTGGGCATCACTATTTCATGGATACTGGGTGTTTGGGTGAATAAAATGGGGAGAGAAGGGTCTCTGTCTGCTAATGATGGATGGTGATCAGCCTTCTCTGTCTTCTGCTATAACAATATTTTGCCATGACACACTGTACTTGCAAACTCTGAACCAGAATGAACCCTTCCGACATTACATTGCTTACGACAAGCATTTTGTCATAAACAATACTTATTCTGACTGACCTTCTATGTGTTTCTCTGGTGTCTTTTCTTAATTCTGGGATGCTCAAATGTTCTCCGATTCCAGTTCTGACAGGATAATTGTTGACATTCTTTGGTATTCCTCCAGAAATCCTGGGAGGTCTCTTCTTCTCTCACTTTTGCCTTTCCCCTTCCACATGGGTAAATTCTGTTGAGCAGCTTTCCTAGTCTGCCAGGCCCTTCCCTCCACGTGTCCACCTGCCAGAGATTCCAGAGGTGTCCTTGTTATCTGCCCTGGTTTGCTGAAACAATGGTTATCCAGCCCCTTCTGGGTCACCACAGCCACAATCCAAATGCCTCACTAGGAAATTTTTACTTATAGATTATTCGTAAATATTACAAACATATTTGTACTAGAATGTTGAGAGAAAAATAGGGGAGGAGCTCTAAAAGTGAACTGAAGACATACACACATGATAATAAGCACACTTGGCAAACCTCCAAGTTTATAGAAATTGCAAAATATAAAGCTAAACACTGACCAGGTGTGGACACTCCTGGCCTACTTCACACTATGTACAATAAGTCCATATCTCTCACTTCTTTGAAGACTTATTCAGATTGTGTGCAATCATCTGCTTCCCTGCAGCAAGCCCTTACCTCAGGACTCAGAGAAGCCTCTTCATACCAACTAACACTAAACGGCTGGCTTTATATGCCGACAGTCTAACGTAAGACAGCAATGAAAACATAGAGAAGAAACAGATCTGCCAGCCAGGCAGGGTCAGGGTCACTCCTGACAACAAGATGCTCAGTAGGGATGCAGGTTTCACTGCTGCTGGAATCTCATTTGACTGTCTTTCCTGTCACATAGAGCAAAAGTGCCAAGAGGTACTTTTGAAGAAGCCCTTCTCGGTTGTTCTAACAATGTTCAATGTCTAGAAAGGCTAGCTTCATTTCCTTGTGTCTTCTTCCAGCACACATTAACTCATGGTAGCACACTGAGGGAGTGAGACATTCTCTGAAGCCAGAAACTCACAGGCTGCCAAGAGAAGTGAACACTCACCTGCCTTCAGTAGACAGTGGCTAAGAAGAAGGTCCTTGTCTGCCATGAAGAGAAGGAGACTTCAGAGGCCTCGTCCACTAGGAGATATACAGCGGGGACCCTGAAGGAAGGAAGCTGGGGGCCAAGACAACGTGAGATGGGACATGGAAAAACATATCCGAACAACGCATGGATTCCAGATGCCAATGAGGAATGATTTCAACAAGAGGCTGAAAGCCTTGAGTAATAAAATTAGTTCTGTGCTCCAACATTTATGCCAAAGCATCAATGGTCAGAATAAAACATGTGTTCTTTCTCTATACAAAGGTTCATCACAGGAAGGTGAGGTGAGGTCTACAGGGCAGTCCTAATTGAAGGCATTGGCATCCTCCTTTTAAAAAGGGGAGAGGAGGAAGAAATTGGAGACAAATGTATACAAGATTTCAGTGGACATGAAAATGACCATATCTCCTGTGAGATAAGGAAGAGGCCAGCAGAAGAGTTTTCCTCAAAGTCAGTGGACACCAACCTTATCAAACATGATCTCATCCTTCCAGCCATCAGAACTGTAAGATGATAAATCCCTGTCGTAGAAGATGTTCAGTCTGTGGTACATTGTCCTGGCAGTAAAGAAAACACATACCCCAGAAGACAGGCAGTACAAGTGACACAGTTGAGCCGTGACTCATCAGTTTGTGTTTCTGGAACGTACTAGACTGTATTCGGTGTCCCAGCCCAGTTCCATGGACCTTTGCTGGGGGTCATTCTCTCAGAAATTTGTGCTGTGTTGTAAGGCACAGTTACCATCAAGAAAATCACAGAGGAGTGGGCCAACAAAATGCCAGTGATTAAAGAAAGGCGGTGGATGCCAGAATTGGGATGACCAGGAAGAGCTACAGGAGCAGAGACTGAAGACATTAACCAAGATGTTTAGGGATTATGGGACATGTGCCAGCGAAAAATAACCTTTTGGTGAGGAAAGAGTACACTGTACAAATTATTACCACTGTAGACACTGACTCATTTAGGTCACAGGAATATGAACACAACTGCAGCATAATTAAATATGGATGTTCAATGTCAAATTTCCTGCAGAAAGAACGTACCGCTTTCAAAAGAAAGCGATTTCTTCTGCTTGGTGACTCAGCAACACCTTCGCACACAGCGCAGCAAAGAACAAGCGCTTTTAAGCAAGAGAGGCAGTGAAGGTACTGGAGAAAATCCTAAGCAGGGTGCCAAACTGCCACGATGCTTTCCCACACATCCCAGGATGAGCCCTGGAGTCTGAAGCATTCCTATAGCCCCCTCCTCACAGCCCTTGTTCCTATGTCAGCTGTCTTTCACCAGATTCGATGATCAGCCATCCCTGGCTCTTGTTGGCTCTGTCCCCACCCTGTTGTCTAACATACTTACTTTCAACTAGGAAAGTTTAACAGCAGCTAAAATCATAAAGGCCATGGCATTTCCAAGGCTTATTTTTGTCTCGTGTTACTGCCTAACTAACAGCTTGTGGGGCTGACAGAGGGATGTGGGCCTGTAGGTGACGGTTCATAGTCAGGTTAGATCGTGTTCACGGTATCAACACACCAGTGAAAAGGTGTGGCTTGGGGAAGTGAAAGTGTTACAAAAGGCCTTACACATCTCAACATTTTTCTGTTTGGTGACAAAATATCTACTTTCTTATTATTACTATTATTTATGGAAGAATTAAGAGGTTTATACCGTAGGAGAAAAACACAGGAGTCATTGTTCAGGTTCACCTGAGGAATAATTATAGAGAATACTGGAGGAAGTGAGAATGTTGGAGAAAAAAGGACATGCTGGGGAAAACCTGAGAGTCCCTGAGGTATTGGCACACGACCCTGTCTTCTCTTTCCAGATACTATTGCATGTAAAATCTAGGTCCCTCCTCCTCAAAAAGTGATTACCTTCTAGCTCCCCAAACTCATCGCTTACATCCTTTCTGCCCCTCTTCCACAGTGCTGATATCATTGTCCCACTGAAGACTGGGCATTGTACCAGCACTCTGGACAGTGATTGTTTCCTGCATCAGACCCTGGCCATGGCAGGAAGAAACGACTCAGACGGAGGCAAAACCCGGCATTACACCATAAACACATGTTAACACACAGCAATTTTTAGAAGATAATGTAACTACTTAGGCTAAGCGATAAACACTAATGCTCACATTTAGAAATGTGATGACATGACTGTTCAGCAGAGTAACAGTGAGTGGCACATTCCCCATAATCCCTAGGGGGACTAAATAACTTCCCATCCATGCTCAGACACGTAGCTCTTACTAAACTCAGTAGCTACACATGAACAAGGCATGGAAGGAAGAGATGAAGGCTTCTGTGTGGGGGGGAGGAGAATGGAAGGAAATGTGGGTGTGAAATGACGAGAATTTGTTATATAAATGTATGAAACTGTCAAACAATAAAAAAAAAACAACAAAAGTAATTACTCATGATAAGCCTTGGGGCAGAACACCTGTGTATAATTTCTTGGCTGAACACGAGCTGGCTCCGTGGGTTCTCAGCTCTGTCTACATGTGAGACTCAGCTGGGGAAGCTTTTAAGCCCCTCGGTGTGCATGCAGCCCCATGACCCAAGCAGATCAAAACATGCAGTCTTAGGATTCTTTGTGAAGCACTCATTTAAATGTTCATTAAAGAAATACAATACATATTCAAGTTTGAAACCAGCATCAACTTCTTGTCCCCAAAACCACTTCCTGTTTTCTCACTCAAGTTTTTCTAGTTGAAAAAGAAAACTGATCTATTTAGGGGTTCCTTTCTCTTCCAGCTCAAGGGGATCCTGCATCTGAAGATCAGAGCCTGGAGTGTTTAGTGAAAGAGAATCCCCCTGTACCCAGTATTAAGAGTCTGTGCTTATGACCCCAGGAGGGTTCAGACAAGGGAGTCCAGGCAGTGCATCTGATCACTGGGACATCTTCAGATTTCTTACCACTTCAGATCTTCAGACAAGACAGAGTACCACAGTCTCAACAGGCAATGATGCCCGTGAGCTCCTGTGGTGAATGCTTCATCTCTGATAGCATTGCTTGGGAAGGTTCCAGAAACTGTAGACGACACCTATCTGAGGCATTCCTGAAAAGTATCCTACCCTAGCCCTTGCCCAATTCCACCCTGCCTCGCTCCCTGCTTCCAGACAGCGCTGGTTAATTTGACATAATCTAGGGTCACCTGAGAATAAAAGCTCAATGAAGACTAGCTAGATCACCTTGGCTCATTGGCATGTCTGAGGGGGATTGCATTGATTCTTAATGCAAGTAGCCTTAGAGCATGTGGGCTTATCACCAGACCTAGCGCTGAAGTCCCTCTGAACACTACAGAGCAGATGTCCTATGAGTTGCTATAGGAGTTCAGAGGAGACAAGACAGTGATCAGTAACACAGGAGGAGCAAGGAGGAAATCCTGGATATTAGTCGGATACTCCTCACTCCCAGTGAGGAGAACAGCTGCCAGGACAGGAAGGCATTATCAAGGGCTTCTGCATACTACAGCATGGCCATAGAGAGGAAGATTCTTATAAATTTCCACCTGGGCAAATCCAACATCATCTATCTGTGTTCACTCTTACTGTGGTGGTTTGAAAGAAAATGGACCCCAAAGGAAGTAGCACTATTAGGGGGTAACGGCTTGTTGAACTAGGTGTGACCTTGTTGAAGGAAGTGTGTCATTGTTGTGGCGGGCTTTGAGGTCTCCTGTGCTCAAGGTACCACCCAGTGTCCCAGTTAACTTCCTGTTTCCTGTGAGTCAAAGATGTGGACTCTTGGCTCTGCTTCTTCTCCAACATCGTGGCTGCTGCACGCCACCATTCCACACCATGTTGATAACTGACTATACCTCTGAAAATATAGCCGGGTGGTGATTGTGTACACCTTTAATTCTAGCACTCAGGAGGCAGAGGCAGGTGGATCTCCATGAGTTCAAGGCCAGCCTGGTCTACAAGATCTAGTTCCAGGACAACTAGGACTGTTATACAGAGATATTCTGTCTCTAAAATTCAAAATCAAAACAAACAAAAAACTCTGAAAATGTAAGGCACCCCAATTAAATGCTTGTAGCATTGATTAATTAAGAGTTGCTGTGATCATTGTGTCTCTTCACAGCAATAGAAACGCTAACTAAGCCACCCACCAAGCACAAAAGATCACTAGTAGGGCCCCAGCGCTAAGCAGAGTGTCCTTCAGATTGGCTACACAGATACCAGGGAACATGTCACCTCTCTTTAAAAACTGCGTGGAGTTCTGGATCTGTGGTTAAAGCACCTGCTGCAAAAACAAGAGAACCTGAATGAGGAACCTGGGGTCCATATCTCCAAAATCTTCAGAGGTCATAGCTAGGTGTGGTGACCTGTTTGTAATTCTAGCCTTAGAAGGCCGACACAAGAAACCCTGGGAATACACTAACAAAGCCAGCCATGTCAGAGAGCTCAGAGATTGTCAGAGACCTTGCCTCAGTAAGATGGAAGACCCACCAGGGAAGACTCTCAATATCAACCTTGGCCTTCCACATACGCAAGCATATTCTCACACACGCATGCACACACATACATAAACATGCATATGGATGCATGTATATCACACATATGTATATAAACACAGGGGAAAAATTAAAAAAATAACCAAAATTTCCCCTGAAAGATTTCAAAAACAAAGCTGCCGTGTTCAACACACACCTGCACCCTAGGGAGGCTTTCCACTTCTTTACTTCATTTTGTTCTTAAACATACCCACACTTCCAGAATTTTGTGTGTTCATTAAGAATAAGGCCCTAGCTTGCCAGGACCTGTGACCTTCTTTCTGAAGGTGGTCTTGCTATCATCGTCTGGCCAGCTGGCTCCAAACTGATCTGTACAGACTGGGAACCCCAGGCTTCTCTGGCTGCTGCATGCTTTGCTGACTCCTCCAGAGTCAGCACCGCTGTTCCAAACACCAGTTGTGAAAGTAGAAAGAGAGACTGGAGCAGGTGGGCTGTGTGGGCTGAGATGTCACACCTACAAAATCTGCAGAGAGAAAGAACTTCAGTGTGCGGTTCACTGCACTCCAAAAGACACACACACACACACACACGCACGCATGCACGCACGCAGACAGACATCTCAGGAGCCAAAAACAAAGACTGCATAAGCCAGAAGGGAGAGTGTCGCCAGCACCATGGCAGAACAGTCCCTGCCCATAAAAATGCCAAGATGCGAAAGAAATATATATATCTGAGATATGTATTTCTGGTTTCCTTGCTCCGTCTGTGGAAGCTTCTGGGGTGGGGGCGAGTGGGGACCTTGACTTTCTGTCTCCCTATCCTGAGCCTAAAACATTGTTGTCTTTGGGTTTACAGAAAGTATGTTGAATAAAGAAAGGGGAAGTAAACTGAAAACAAAAACAAAAACTGGAAAACAAGAGTGAGGCAGGAGATTTCATTCCTCCTTCCTCCGCGAGGGTCCCACAAAGAGTGTGCTTATGGGACCACCTTGGTAGCTGCTGTAAGGCCACGAACTATCTACCTGGTAGGAAAGAATCAGCAGTGAAATTGTTGAAATAACTTTCGCTTTCGAACACTTTCAGCCGGCTTTCTCATGAGCTTCTCTGCTTCCAGCTGGAACGTAAGCAGTTCTATCTGGTGTACTTTGTCTTCTTAGCTGACACTGGTAATATAGACATTATAGGCAAAACAGAGGGTCATAGAGTGTCCTGATATTGCACGAAAGGGTGTAAACCATCTCACCAAAGCATCGTTTCTTGCTCCTTTCCTTCACGGGGACACTGCCAAGTGCCCACCGTGCGCTAGACTTACTGTGAAGACCCCACTTTAGCTGAGAATTTGTAACATGTAGGATGAAACCCGGACATTTTAAAGAAATAACCACTTAAGCTCCGGCGATGGCTTCATTCCTCATCTTTCCAATCGCATGGCAACGATCTCTGTCATTTGCTTAGCGGAATTGTCACTGGATGTGGTGGACGACGGCACTTACAACATTAACATGGAGGAAAGGAAGCACCCACATCACCGGGAACAAAGGAGGCACTAAAGAGAGCCGCGTGTTCTGTCTCTTCTGTCACTCATGCATGCCCGACTGCCTGGTTGATGAGTCTGTCTCCTCCTCCAACCACAGTGGAGCTCCTACCCTGCCTCATGCCTGGGACTGGACCATAGGAAGTAGTTGTGTAATATAAGCTTTGGAGTACACACACATCCATGAGGGTTCCCAAAGAGCAGTAGAAAGATGCCAGGCTTCCTGGATAAGAGAACTGGGAAGAACCCAAAAATAGGGCAGAGTCTAGTGCCCGGTACCCAGCTCCAGTTGTCGAGAGGCTTCCTTCCCCTCATTCGCTCTCACACTGGCGCATGGGACATTTCCTCAGAATCTGGTGTGTCCTGGGTAGGAGATGAAAGACACTGAGTCGCACTCTCTTCTCCTGAAATGGGGTTCAGTAGGAAATGTGTGTCATATCTTGAATTTGATAAAACGTACAAAATTGATTTTTTAAGAAGTATCTCCATTGGTCACCATATATACTCCATATCACTGGGATATTTATTCTGCAGGGCATTTTGAAATTGCCAGACAGACCATATTAGGCTAAAAGTGGTTCGCAATTTCCTTTCCACGGTTCCGTATCTCTGGCCTGCTTCTCATACTGTCTTGATTAGGTTTTCTAACTGGAGCTCTCCAGAGGAAGAACATTAATAGGGTAGATGATCGATGGGTGGGTAAGCAGGTGCGATATCGTGGTTTGGAAAACAGTAAAAACTGGCTCCTGAGGTTATAGAGGAAGCCCGTGAACTGCCACCTGCAAGCCACAGAACCGTGACGGCCAATGGGGTGGCCCAGCTGCAAACCACAGAACTGTGACAGCCAATGGGGTTGCCCAGTTGCAAACCTGAAGACAAGAGCATGGCAAGCAGAAGCCAGGCGAGAGCAGAAGGCCCAGCTCAGGCAAACACACTGACCAAATGTGTCCTTCGCCTGCCTCCCCAGATTCCACGTAGGGGCTTCACAGCTTGAGAACAGTGGGATGCCATCCTCCAGACACAACCTGACTGCTGTCATTTAGAGGTCAGCACAGCTAGGATTAGGAGAACCTCCCGAGACTAAGCCCGTTGGCATCCCCTTGCAGTGTGTGTGTGTGTGGGGGGGAGGATCTGCATAAGGAGACTCAGATGAGACTCACGAAAGACTCTGAGGAAGGGCAGGAGTAGTTCATGAGAGAAACAAAGACATCTGAGGAGGTGAGCATGGGATAGCGTGTGAGAGCCCAGCCCCTCCATGAGAGATATTTGGGTTTGACGATTTAAAGCAAGCTCTTCTTTTATTTGGTAACTGTCCATAAGTGGCCATTTTCCCGTAAGTATCTCCTTACTCGTGTTTCTGTAAGTCACCCCAATCGAGCTTACTAGCTCACCAAGAAAGACTTGGGTACTATTGCTGTTTGGTCTGTTAGTGCCTTGTCTATGGTAAATGGAGATTTGGACACAACCCTGGGAAAAGCCAGCAGCAACAACGCCGTCCCCTACACTGGGAGAATCAGTTAGGCGTCTGTTAGGCCAAAGGATTATATCTCTGCCCCAGTCACTTTCAAAAATGATATTCCATCGGGTAACTGGGCTTCCAGCAGCCTGGTCCATTAATCAATTCACTCAGAAAGCGTCACTTCCAAGGGGATGGACAGATGGATCAGCAGGTAAGGGGGCTCGCTGCCAGGCTCAAGGGTCCAGGTTTGATCCCTGGGAACCAGGAGGAGAATGAAAGAAGAAAAAGAATTCTCACCACACATTGTCCTCTGACCTCTGCAAGGCACCATAGCACTGGCGTGTGCTCCCACCACACACAGGAGAAGACACAACACAAATCAGTGAAATGTAATACAGATCATTCCATAATGTGTCTGATCACTTTCTAACATTAGCAAATCCCTCAGTTCAAACTCTCCGTCTTCAGTTCTTTACACGGTTTTCAGGTGCAGAATTTGTGGACGTCAGACTTTAAGGCATAAGATGTCTGGATAGAACCAAAAATGAGGTCTAAATACAGCAAGAAAATATAACACAGTCAAGAGGCAAAGTCATCAGCAGCATCAGACATAGGATGTAGAAATGCGGACTGTCATTCAGGAAAATTAAAGCAGTTGTCATTAACTTGTTAGAGGTTCTAATAAAAACAAGTACAAAATTCAAGAACATTTTGGTGGCTTCGGAGGAATGATGAAACCCCCACAGATGTACAAAATAGACATGCTGGCCTTGGAAAATGTAGGAACAGAGACGAAGCACCCTGTGCCTCTTGTCGGCTACTGGTTGGAAGAAAGTTGTTCTGTATTAGTTCCACTCAGAACTCCACGGTGTGATCTTGTTTGTCAGCGGGGTCTTCGCAGATAGCATTAGTTGGAACAAAGTCATACTTGGTGGGGGCTTGCACTAAACCCCCATATGGTGTCCTTTATAGAACATGGAGAATTGGTCACACCAAACAGTTACAGAAAGAAGAGACCAGTGTGTGTGAAAATATAGGCCGAGACAGGAATTGACATTGCCATAAATCCTGACTTGTGGTGACTATGGCTAGGGCCATGACATGAGAACAAACAAGAGAGTTACTTCACTAAAGCCTTCAGAGGGACCAGAGCCATCCTGGAAGTTTGATTTCAGACTTCAAAGTCCCGAAATTGTAAGAGGGTAGTGTCTAATGTTACAAGTACATTCATCCGGGCCGTTGGGATGGCTCATTGGTTAAAGGCACTTCTTACTACATCTGATGACTTAAGTTTGACCTCCATAGCCCATGTGACAGAAGGAGAACCAACTCTCTCGAGCTGTCCTCTGATGTCCACAGAGGTATAATGATATGGACACATCAGAAATTAACAAGCACAATCAATGCATTCATTTTGGAAGCATCTTGTCATAGCATCCCTACAGAACTCAGCCAACAAACTCATCAATATCTTCATACAGCCAAGGAAGAAACTTGTAATAAACAGATTAAAAGAAATTTCCCAGACTAACATATCAAAAAGCAAGGTTGGCAAATTTTACAGGGACTGGCTCTCCAGGGACATATCAAACAGAATGATACACGTGCAGTCAGAATTCCAGGGGCAGCTGAGAGAGAAGAAATAGCTGAAGAATCTCCCAGAAGGAATGACAAACACCACAGAGCTAAACTGGTTATTGAATGGATATCAACACACACATTCAAACCATTACTGGAGATACCTGAATGAAAAGAGCAGAAAGTCAAACGCGAACAGGTGACATTTCACAAAGGGGAGGCAGGCTTTGAGGTGGTAGCCTCACCCTGCTTCCTGTTCTTCTTGTCAGCTTCCTATGTGCAGATAAAATATGTTGCTTCTGCTCCCTGAATTCCATACCTCTACCACCACGATAGACTACATCCTTTCTCTAACTGTAAGCTAAAATAAACCCTGTCTTCCATGACTTGCTTTCTGTCAGGGTATTTTATCATAGCTCCAGAAAACTAACCAATAGACCAAGGCTTTCAGAAAACAATCGAGTGGTTGTAAAGGGATAAGAGAAAACAATTATTAACCCGGGATTCTATCCACAGCGAACCTGCTTACCCAAAGTGATGAATACCTCCCTCAGAGTGGAACAGAGGGAGTGCACGGTTAGCAACCTAGATGTCCATCAAGGAGGACAGAAACTGTAACATGAAGGAGGATGTGATCAGCAATGGGAAGGAAGCAATAGAGCCAGCTATTTTCTCTTTTTCTTGACTTAAATGCCTGGGAGAAGCGTGGTGACATTTGACGAGGTGCAAAACCGTGGCTCAATCCAGGAATGCCTACGGAAAACCATAATAAGCATTAGGGTGGGGGCTCCTGCAGGAAAGGCTCTCTTGTGCCAGCGTTAAGACCTGAGATCAGTGCTCCAGCCAGATGTGCCCAACACTTCTGCAGCTCTACCTCGTAAGGCTGCACTCAGGGAGGGCACCAGAGTGCACTGGCCAGCTATTAGAGCAAATTGGTGACCAGGTTTAGAGAGAAGCCCTGCTTCAAAAGAAAAGGTGAGAACTAACATCTACTTCTGGCTTCTGTGCAAGCGCATGCACACGCATCCTCGCACGCACATGCATGCGCGCACATCACAGCTCACCATCCCAACAATTGAGTGAGATCATCTCTAAAGTTCAGATGATCTCCATGGAAAGGTATATGGGTAGCTATTGCATGCATCAATTCCTAACTCTACAAACACTATAGGGAGAATTTGAATGGGACAAGACAGTGAGTTGAAAGAAGCATCAAACTTGGTGTCAACGGCCCTAACCTAAATTTACCACTTGATACAACCACGGACTACTTCCTCAACTCCCCTGAGCCTTTGTCTCCTTATCCATCATTGGAGATGATGTCAACCACTACATCGGAGGCTCAGGTACTAGGAGACTCTAGCAGCGTATGAAGGTGAGGGGCAAATGTGTCTCTAGAATTCTCTCACGGTCTCTGCTCTGCCCTACCCCCCTCACCAGTCTCTGTGAAACATCCACTGTGCCATGATAAATGGACCCCAGAAAGCAAAGACGCTGGTGGAACAGAGCGGCTCCCAGGGGCTTTGAGCCCCGACAAGATGCCTCTGCTGATGCTCCTTCAGACTTCCAATAATTTGAATTTCTTCACTTAAGAACTGTGGTAATTTTCCCTCGCCCTTTAAGGTTTTATTGCGAACTGACAAACAGGCTTTTGTGTGGGTGTTTCCGCAGGGACTTTCTCTAGCTAACAAAGGCTCTGTGGCAGCCCATGGCACCCTTCTGACATGGCAGCACCCCAAGTCTGCACCTGCATGTTACTGATTAGTCGCCCTGCTCTTCCTCACCGCTTTGCTGGCTGTGGGAAACGGGGGGGAGGGACGGCACGTGGTTACAGCCTTCACCTCTTTAGACACTGAAGGTGTCCCTTCCCAGCACTGCTTCAGAGATTTCATCGGGGCCAACAGAATCTGTCCCCCGAGAGGCATAGAAGATTCCCTATGACAGGACAGGGCCAAATGAGAGACTGAGGAAACACACTGACCATCAGATAGCAACCTACATGGGCTCAGTGCCTGCATGGGAGAGTCAAGATGTCTCAGTATGAACAGCCTGCTCCTGTGAAGTCAGTCTAAGGTAGGAGCAGTAGGAATCAAGAAACACACTGAATGGGCATGGGCGGCCATCTGTGTCCCTCTCACATACATGCATACTGAGGCACAAAGCATAGCCACACATGTAAATACTCCCTATACAGTCCCACATGCATGCACAAAACCACATTCACTATGCTCGCACACACTTACCTACATACACTTTATAAACATGTATACACATGCATGCACACATACACACAATGTACCCCTGAACTTTCTTCCATTCTACCTACTTCACACTCAGGCCCCAGCCCCCTCTTTCCTGGCCAGCACTGGGTTCATCCCCAGCTACTATTTCCATACAAGCCATCCCCCCTCAAAGTACTGAGGACGTGTGAAAGCCAGAAAATGCACACAGCTCATTTCTGCCCCCTTGACAACACTCTTCTGGGCAAGAAGCTGGGAGAGAGGAAGGGGGGGAGTTAAAATATGCACATAATATACAAATCATCACAAACTGTTCCTAAACTGTCATGTCACCCCAGCAGAGAGAATGGCTTTCTAAATGCTAAGAGGACCAAGTGGACATCCTTAACCTGATGCTAGAGCTGGCAGTCTGGCTCCGAGTGGCCCTGCTGGCCCCTGTTGCTCCCACCTCTCCACCCAGCTGATATAATTCTACACCTACCCTATGCATTCTTACTTCTTGGAGAGGCAAACCTTGTCTGGATGAACTCAAGCGTATCTCCAAGTTCTCCTGAGATGCACAGCTTCTGTGTGTCGGCCTCCTTCACACCTCCCTGCCCATCACGCGTTCCTCCTCACAACAGCACGGAAAGTTGTACCCATTCTTGTCACTCAGACTTGAGGACCAGGAACCTGGGAAAATGCTAGCTGCATTGTCCCAAGTCGGCTCACTGCAGAGCGTATAAATAGGACACATGTGACTTCAAAAATGAGTTGTCTCCCCAGAGAACCACATGCCAGGCTGAGGACATCATGGCTGATGTAGAGGAGCCCCGTGGTACCACACTTACCACTCCAGTGTGCTCAGCCGATCATGTGTTCCCATGTGTGTGTTCCCACATATGTGTTCCCACGTGTGTGTTCCCACGTGTGTGTTCCCACGTGTGTGTTCCCACATGTGAACTAGACCTCAGGTTTACTGACTTTCTCCATCACTACCTCGCCCTCCATGGAGGTGTTGTCTGAGAGCAGAATCTGTCGCTGAGGAGACCAGCTCTAATAATAAGCACGTCCTGCCCTCAGTCAGTCCTTCTGGGTTTATGAAGGGTATCCACAACTGAGTGATCCCAGAAGAAGATAGAAAAATGCCACCTACAAATCATAGCCTTTGCACTGCGCATATAAAGAAAAGAATGATGGAAGACCAGAGAGAGGACAGGATCCTCACAACCTGGTTCACAGGCCATCACCGCAGTACCTATGAGAAGACACCCGAGAAGACGTCCGTGGAGGCTCAGTGTGCATTTCCAGGATGAAGCCTATCAGAGCGGAGCCCAGCTGCATGTGGGCTGCGCCATTTACCTCAGAGTGCTATAGGGCGTGTCCAGTGGTTTTACCTCAGCACTCACCTGCCTGGCAAAGTACGCATTCATTTTATCTGCTCCTGCTAGGAGCTGGGAGCATCAACAGGGAGAGGAATTCCTTTCTTGGGCTCCTTGAAAACTCAGCAACATCTTAGCAGGATTTCTCTTTCTAAAGAACCTTAGCACCGGGATGTAAGTTTCTACTCTTCAAAAATATAAAGGTGTCTGTACAAAACTAAAGAAACATTAAGATTTGGATGTCAATTATTTCTTTGTTCTCAATAGAAATAAGTGTTTGATTATTTTTTTCTAAAAAAGCCTCAGCAACAATGGAGGACAGCAATATGGAAGAATGGAGGGTGCCTCATTGGAACTGGTGTGAACTGAACTGGGGCATAATGAAGCCTGCCCCCTAACATGTGCCCACTGTATTTGTCATCCTGTCACTATGACAGAATATGTGGCAGGAGCTACCTAAGGGAGGGAGAGATTATTCTGGATACTGCTTCCAAGGAAACAGTATATCATGGTACAAGCGTTCAAACACATGAGCTAGTGGGAGTCAAAGCCGAAACAATGGGTCAAACCAGGATCTGGGACGCAGCTACCCATCTCTTTCCATTTCTGTCTGCATCATCTGCTTCCTTTGTGGGTGTGTCAAAGAAAGAAAGAGAGTCTCCGAGAAAGGTTGTGCGTGTGTGTGTGTGCGCGCACAGACACACACACAGAGAGAGAGAGAGAGAGAGAGAGAGAGAGAGAGAGAGAGAGACGCACAGAGAGATCAGGAAAGAGAGAGACTTTGTAAGCAAAGCTGTGACTCCTGTCTCTGCAGAGACTGTAGGAAAAAGAAACCCAGCATGCCCTGTGGCCCCAGGTACAGCTGACAAGGACAGTTTGGAAGTCACTGGCTAAACAAAGCCACAGAGACAAGCCAGGCTGTCTGAAACAGTAAGAGACTGTGTCCTTGGAAAGCAAAGTACGACTTTCCTCACAGGTACCTCGGGACGCTTTGTGGGAGGCAGTGCTGGGAAAAGAAGGTTGACTTCCCAGCTGCTGTGCGGGCTGGCCATCCTAACCGGACAGTGGTATCCCCAATTCCCAAATGGATGGAGACCACAAGGGGGTACAACAGAGCACAGGAGAGTCAAAGTGTGGCACTTGGTGACAACCTAGATGTCGGGGTCCCACGGAATCAGCAGGGGAGGCAGCTCCTGTTCATCATGACGCCTGTGTGTCAGCAGAAGGCTGAGAGGACCGAAGGAAAGCCAAGCCTTCCTCATGACTGACGATGCTTGCCTTGCCTGTCGTCATTTTCCTCTTTTCCTTGCTGAACCCTGGGGGGAGGGGCGGGGGACTCGGGGTGATGTAGAGCTTCCAAGTTAGATTCCTCTGGCCTAGAACTCCACACTTCCTGTTCAGTCTGGCTTCTCTAACCCTCCTATCGTGGGCAAATTCGCAAGGCCACTGTATGTGGCACTAGACCCTTTCCCCCACCTCAGGTCAAGAAATCCAGAACCCTCCATCTTCCAGCTGAAAGAAATAACTATAGCTACACCGACTTTCAGGATGCTTCATATCACTTAGAACGCCATGAAAACATAAATATTTCCCATACAGTCTCGGAAGGAGAAAATAAAAAGGCTTATAACATTCCACTCCCTCTTTCCATGGACATATGGACACAGAGATTTTTGTCCCCAAGCCACAGACAATAAGTCCTTTGATACATTCTAAATGAACGTTTGTGTTTGGTAATAATAAACCTTGGTTTGTAAGATGCCAGAATCTTGTCTCCTCAAACAAAACAAAACAAAAAAACGCCCCAGCCTTAGGGAGCCAGAAAGCAGTCTTGAAGCTAAGCAGTGCTGCTATATCAGGGAGAAGTGAAAGCCTTGGCTTTTCTTACACTCCAAATGACCATGAGGAAAAGCAGACTTTGGGCCTGCATGCAGGCTCCACACAGTCCTCCAGGGAGCAGCAGAGCGATGCCATTGTATCCAGCCCATGACCCAACACAAAAAGGAAAGTTTCACTGCCTTAGAGTTACAGCCATTGGCTTATGGGCCACCGGCAGCTACCTGCCACACACTGTGACAGCAGAGCCGAGGGTTGTGACAGCACTGATGTTCAGTGAAGTGGAAAATACTGACCTGAGCCTTGGCAGAGAATGTGAGCCAGTGTCTTTAATTAGCCCATCTAGGGCTGGATCAGTCACTGAGATGTATTGTGATTCCATGAGCAATAAATTAATTCGGGACCTGCCTGGTGCAGGAAAAAAAAAATGTGCCTGGGTAGCATCAGTCTGGAACATTAAAGCCAGGATGCAGGAATTCCAAGGATGCAAAAAAATCTCAGGTCTCAGATCCTCAACCATGCTAGTGTGTGTGCATGTGTGTGTCTATGCACATGTAGGTGTAACATAGGGTCAACCTCTGCTGTCATTCCTTAGGCGCCAGGATCTTGCTTTTTGAGACAGGGACACCTCACTGGCTACAGCTCACAAGTAGGCTTAGATAACTGGCCAGTCAGTCCTACGCATCTGCCTGTCTCTGCCTCCCCAGGACCGGGATTACTAGTACACAGGATGCCAGACATTTTCTGTGCATAGACTCTGGTTCTCAGACTTGTGCAGTAAGTACCTTCTCAGCAGAGCTGTCTCACGTCAGACTTTTCTGGAGCACATCCGCCACTGTCCCCAGAAGGACCGATAGAGGTTTAAGATCTGTAGCTCAGAGTAAAGGGGTCACCTCATAAAGTATCCACATGGAATTAAATTGTGTCACCCAGCAGAGAATGTCACCCTCTTAACTTGACACAAATTTTTTTTTGTAATGTAAGCAGTCTGTTCTTAGGATGGCTGAACTTAGAAGAAACCAACATTTGCTGAGTTAGGAGCTAAGCTTCAAGAAAGACAAAATCATAGGCTTTCCATCACCCGGAATACAAGACACAATCTTTCTTTTTTTTTTTTTTCTGAGGGAAAAGTTGAGGATCAAAGACTTGGTATTCTACATTTACCCAGGAGAGAAAAGTAGAGAGGGAGTAGGAGCCATGTCTGTGGTTTCTGGAGCTCTTGGCCTTTCCGGGCGTTCCAGTCTGCTAGCCTGTGGCACTGGCCAGAGCTGACTCTGCTAATTACAGCCTGGAATCCACCTCATCTCCCCCTGCAATGCCCCAATGCTTCTTAGACATAAAGACAGAGCACTTGAAGGACTTGCCCATTAATCAAGAGCCTCACGCCCCCTCCCCTTCCCGAGTGGCACATAAGAGCCCTATGGCTGACAGCCAACATGAGGGGCTGGATAGAACACCCACACCTCAGGCCGCTGGGCTCTGCCAAGCAGAGCCACCAGCCCTGCTCTGATGAAAGTGATAGTTTTCCAAAGACCCTTGTTTGAGGAGAAACAAAGAGCACTTAGCAGCCTGCTTTCTGATCCCAGTCTGTGCAAAGGCGGCACATTATAAAAACATTAGCGCTCAACCAGGGCTCCAGTAACCCCTGAGTGGATGGAGGGTGTGGCGAAAGGGATTTGTCAGAACTCCGCACCGCAGCTGAACACCGGCAACTCTGAGCTCCTGAGGGTGGCAGGTAGCCTGGCACCTCTGTACCTATGAATCACCTTCTGTGAGGGTGAGGCGCAGCCCTGAAGTTGGGCATGGGAGATGGGCTCAAGAGCACACGCTTCCAAAGTGAGCAGATGGCATAACCGTGTTCCATGTGTGAGAGAGATCACGCCCAGCTAACATGAGCATTCTGACAGAGCACCAGATAACGAATTTATCAATCCTGACTCGCTGACAGGAGCTGCCTGCTGGCCTCCGCCCCTCACAGCATGGCGAAACCTTCCATTATTGAGGTCACAGATGTCAAACCCTTCCCAGCACATATTCTAAAATGTCAAAAGCGCCTGCTGCCATCTTTCTCCTTTTCCTCAGAATAAACCCTCACTCTCTCAACACATATGGAGGGCAACACAAGGAGGCTGGATCATCCTGCAAAAAAAACCAAACGAGTGCTGTGGGCCTGCTATAAGAAGGGCCTGGGGAAAGCCCTGATTGTAGAAGACAATGTCCTTTGCTTAGTGTCTTCTAGGTATATGAGCTCCAAACAGAGAGAGAGGGGGAAGAAAGAGAACCATGGACTGGATATTAGAACCTGGATATTAGAACTGCCCTTCTTTCTAATTGTGGGGCTTTGGCTTTAGTATGAAAGTTACAGGCTAGGGATCATGGTCAGTGAAGGGCCACTCGTCTATCACTGAATCCCTGTTTTCTATTTTCTGTACTTCAACAACAATAAAATCGGTGCTGTGGAATCCAGCTCAGCCACCCATAGGAAACATTACAAATACTTTGTAAGACACGAGAGAGACTTTACCAGGAGAAAACTGAATTGTTAATAAATGTAAATGTGTGGCTAGTTCTTTGTAGCCATATTCATGGACCAGAACCTCTCTCCCTGAGCTATCCTGACCACAGGATGGCCATGGAGCATTTACACAGGGGCTGGGTTCATCCAGGAGCATCTAATATGAAGCTTCTGGTGATTATGTTCAGGAAACTGGAGGATAAAAAGAAAAGGAGGGAAGCCAGGGGATAACAAGGTTGGGTATTACAGGTCAAGCTGAAGGGTGACCATCAGGAGCATTGCCTGAGAAGCAGTTCACACAAGTTATGTTTCTTGTTGCTGTGACCCAACACCAGAGCAGAAGCCACTTTGAGAGAAACAATCTACTGGGGCTCACAGTTCAGATGAGTACAGTCCATCAGGGAGGAAGGATCTACTGGGGCTCACAGTTCGGATGAGGACAGTCCACCGTAGTGGAGAAGGTACTGAGGCATGAAACAGCTTAATCCATGGCCCATGACACCAACCAGGAGGCAGAGAAAGGGGAATGCCAGTGGCCAGTTAGTCTCCTCTTTTTTCTATTTTTAATTCAGATTGTGACTATAGCCCATGAGATGGGGTTATCCACATCTGGACGGATCCTCCCTGCTCGGACACATCCAAACTTGTGCCTCACTAATGACGCAGGTGTTTCTTACTCTAATCAAATCCATAAGAAAAATTAAGGAACACACCATATCTTATACAAAGGTGCAGAGAGAACAGGAAACAGAGGTGTTTCAGAGAGGAGACCAAACCCCAGAGCTCTGGGTTCCAGGAAGGATGTGTTCGCACAAGGCACCATCTATGTACTGGAGTGGAGAACTTATAGTCTAGGCCAGGTACCAGAAAGTCTGTCCCATGCCACTGTGAAACTCATAGCACTACCATTCTCATTTTGTATCAAAGCAAGAGGATGATTGCTGTGCCTTTTCCCAGGTACCACAACAACCTCCCCATCAGTTTCTCAAAGAAGAAGCTATACTACACTCCATTTCTCAGGTTTCATCAAAATCACTCAACAGTGAAATAAAGCAGAAACCTGGTGTCCTGAGAAGGGACGTGATGGGCTCAGCTGCCCCAGTTATCATGAAGTCCCCTGGTCTCTCTTCTGTGTGAGCTCCTGTCTCTCTCAAGTCCACCTAAAACCCACTTTGATAAGGTACCTAGTATCTCATGATATTGGCCTGGCAATTTCCCACATTCCACTGTTTCCATTATACAGCAAGAGCTGAGGTGTCTAATTGGAAGTGCACAGATCTGGTGGTTGGAATTGAAAATGCCCCCTCCTGCATAGGCTAAGATGCTTGAAATTTGGTCCTTGTTTGGTGATATTGTTTGGATAGGTTTAGGAGGGGTGACTTTACTATATGAAGTATATAGCAGGGGAGATGGGGGAGTCTGATGACTCAAAGCCCCACACCATTCCCAGTTCGCTCTCTCTACTTTATACTTGTGGTCCAAGATGTGAACCCGCAGTTTCTTACTGACAACTGTTCAATCAACCATCATGGACCCTAGCCCTCTGGAACCATAAATCCAAATCAACTCTTTCTTCTGTAAATTGCCTTGGTCATGATATTTCCTCACAGCAACAGACAAGTAACTGATACAATTACTGATATACACAGACCAACATGTGGACATACATAAAGACACAGATGTGAAGCTCCAACCCCATATTTCTCTTGAAAGCCAACATTAATTATTGAGCGGGGACCACTTCTCACTTCATGACCAGACCAACCTGGATGTTTAACACGTGGATAGCTGATATGTAAAAAAATCATTCTTGGAAGAGGAAAGAAATGAAAAAAAACAAACTATGGAAGGAAGAAGAACATGAGAACCCATGGTTGACTTGCTGAATACTTTACCCAAGTGCCTTGTAGATTCATTGGTCTCAGAGCTGGGCATGTCCTGCCCCCTCATGTCCTCCCAACACCATCGAATGCTGGCCCTCTGCTCTTCCTCTATTGAGTGGTGTGATGAATAAGGTCAGCTCTTTACAAGGTGTATTCCTTACTCTTCTCTTGGTGTTGCAAAACGTTCTTAACAACCACTCAAATACACTCAACAAAGAACAGTGTTCTGCCTCGCTCAGAATGGCTCCCCAGGAAGGGAACACTGCCCCCACTAATTCTACGACACACAGTAACAGTACAATGCTGACATGGAGGGACTGAGGCTCAAGAACAAAAATAGGGTAAGGATAAGAACATTTTAATATTGACAACCATTTGTTAGGCTAACTTTAGGTCAGTTGGTATTAAGAAGTTAGAAAAGCAGGCTAGAACTACTACCTGCATGCTGGTGAGCTACATTTGAAGGCATTCCATTTTTCTGAGTCTCAGTTTCCCAATGATGCTGTAAGGACAGAGCTACTCATTCCCTTTGTTTGGGAACTAACATGGTACTTACAAGTAGAAGATGCTCAGGTCTGTCTTTGCTAGACCATGGCAGAGCATTCATGATGCCTTACCAGATTCTTAACACACAGTTCTTTGTGTGCCCTATAACAAACCAGCAAGGAGGATGCCCAATTTACAAAAGGGATCTGTAAAGGTGAGAGAGGTTGCAAAGCTTGTTGAGTCATTGGGCTGGTACAAGACATGTAGATCATTAAAATAGGTTGTCAACTGTCACAGCCAACAATGCCAAGTCCATAGGTAACATCAGTGCTGCTGAGTGATCTCTCTTTTGTACCTCCTGGTAGAGAGTTGGTGGACAGTTCCCATGCGGTTCCATCTGAGGAGAATTTCAGGAGAACACAGTCACCAGTCAGCCTGTATGAGTCAGGATCAGGCAGGTGAGGGAAGAGTTCCCAAAACCCAGATGCTTGAGAACCAGTGACAAAGAGACCTTCTGGAGACACATCATAGAAAGTCTGCCAGGATGCTGCCTGGGGCTGTGTCTCCCGCTGACCTGTCAGATCTGTAACGTCATTTATTACACATGGCAACCTTCATCCTAAGACTGCAAAGATCTTGATAGAATTACCTAACAATGATATGTCCCTGGGGAATAATTCTGAATAATAGAGACAATATTTCTTTATTGGTGATGTCAAGGAACTTGCCGTGGTGTCAACAGTGAATAGGGCTTTCTATAAGCAAATGTGAAATTTAATTTGTAGGAAAATGAACTCAGCACCTTGAAAATCTCCTTTTCTTTGTAGACATAAATTTTCACTTATTTACTCTCATGGTATTATTGCTAAAGCACAGTTCAGCTTTTTTTTATTATGATTAGTGTTTATTCTTAAAATGAGAAATTCCATATTCCAATTTATCTACGCTAATAGCTCCTTTGGCACATAAAACTAAAGCAAATGATATTTTAAATAAATTTTAGTTATTTAAAATGTAATTTTTAAGCAGGGCATAGTGGCACACATCTTTAATCCCAGCACTCAGGAAGCCAAAGTAGGTGGATTGCAGTGAGTTTGAGGTCAGCCTGGTCTACACAGTAAATTTAAGGCCAGTCAGTGCTACATAGCGAGATTGTCTCAGAGAAACAAAACCAAAATTATTTATTTCTTTGTTGATTTGTTTTGTTTTAATGAGTGCAGCAGGCTGAGCTATGTTCCTATTCACTATAACAGCAATTGATAATTTCATAATGCATAAACTAAAAGAATTCTATTCATTGTTATTCATTCATCAGCTTCTTTATTCTCAGAAGTGTTTCGAGGTCTGGTGGTTCCTAATATATTCCTAGTAACACAGGGGATTAAGGTTAAGGCCAGAGGATTATAAATTCAAGGTCAGTCAGGAAAGCTACAGAGTTCGAGGTCAATCTGAACAACTCATTGAGACACTGTGTTAATGCTTTATATAAGACTAATTTATATTATATAGGGCTGAAGATAGAGCTTGGTAGAGAGTGTTGGCCTATCATAAACGTTGCATTGTGTTTAATAACTATTAAATATAAATTCATGAGCTGTTGGCAGGGTATAGGGGTTCTCTGAGTGTAGACCAGAAACATGGGGGATGAGTGTGGACAGTATCTCTCACAGAAACCTTTTCCCAAGCCCATACCCAAGCATTTGTCATTCTCTCTGACCAAAGTCTGGATAGTTTGATGCTCACAACTAACGGACTTCATCCACTAGGTCTCATCGGACTCGCATTGCAACATCCGTATTCCCATCAGAGATGCTAGTCAGCTCAAACTAGCCTTCCCTTGAGGAGGCACAGCCAGTGAGCAGGAAGTCCAGCCTCTCACCAGCTCTCTCAGCCTTCCAGATCTCACATGTTCATAACTTCTCTTTGCCAAGGACTGTGGGGTTGACAGATGAAAATGCTTTGCCAATCCTAGTAACAAACTGTGACAAGAAGCCCCTTTGCACATAATTTCAAAAGGGGATTGGGGTATGGGACAAAGGAAAGTATTATTATTATTATATGGGGCAAAGGATATTATTACAATGAGGTGATTGTAATAATGTCAATTGTAATAATTGTAATAATATCAATAAGTTATTATCCCATTGATTAAATCATGATTCTGAAAAGCATTTTTTTACTTTTATTTATTCTTAAAATAATTTTATTTCTTAATTCTAGTAGAAAAAGAATAGTCTCAGGACTGGAGTTTGATTTCTTCTTTCTATTAATCCAGATATAATTGCATATCACACACACACACACACACACACACACGCACACACGCACACACGCACACATGCACGCACGCATACACACAACTTTGGATCGGATTGCTCTTGCCAAGTCAGCCATCTTTACTTTCCCAAAGGAAACGTGGATTCTTGGCAGCATTTAATCACTATAGACCTTCCCAGTTTCCCCCAAATACTGGTTTCCCATGGCAAATTTAAATAGATTGTACACACAAAGTGTCCCTACATCCGAGTTTGTGTTGAACAATTTGCTAGGCTGGAGCAGACACGGAAGCCCAGAATGCAGCTTTTTCCGTTGCGGCTCAGGTAAACAGTGGTGACCATGACCGTGTAATGTGTTCCCTGCTGATAACAATGACATGACACCTTCCCATCCTTTCCGCCGAAAGCGGGGACAAATGAACCACCAGATCCAATTGAATAGCAATTTCTTTACATTGTGTTGCTTCTTTCTAATACCCAGCCTGCCCACACAGACAAGCAGAAACCTGTTTGGTTGGATTTCTGGAGCAGGAAGTTTCCAGGTCCTCCACACAATGGGCACTCTGAGGGGGATGGCATGTGAGAGCGGATAACACCTCCAGCACCTCCAGCAGCCTGACCCGGTGCAGCAAGACCGCTGTGTGCTCTGGCTTCTTGCCTAACGATGGGTTCAGCTGTGTTTTGTTGTTGGTGGTGGTGTTTGCTTGCTTTCCACT
The DNA here is from genome assembly GCF_982192425.1 of Myodes glareolus. Lineage (NCBI taxonomy): Eukaryota > Metazoa > Chordata > Mammalia > Rodentia > Cricetidae > Myodes > Myodes glareolus. The sequence goes on along the minus strand of NC_142031.1, from coordinate 54,957,988 downwards.
GAACTGACAGTGAAGAGTGGCATTTTTCTCCATTTATTCTTTGCACCGAAGATTTGCTTCAAAACTCAGACTTCATATCCCAACAGCCACGGAGTGAAATTCCCACTCTTGCCTCCAGTCTCCCGGCTGCTGTCCCACAAGGCCAGCCAGGGCCAGTGAGGTGTGGGGAGAGTCACCAGTCATTGACACACTCTTGTTGGGAAGTTGAGCCCAACCTCAGCTCCACAGGGAGACAACTGCCCCCCTAACAAACAAACAAACAAACAAAAACAGTGCTAAAGAGACAGCTCAGCTTGTAAAGTAATTGCCTTGCAAGCCCATGAATCTGAGTGTGATACCCCCCCCAAAGACCCAATGTTAAAAAAAACTAAACCAAAGGTTGACGGAGACTAAGGAACAACACTTGAAGTTGTCCCCTGCTTCCACATGACTGTGCGTACATGTGTGCATTGCCGACACATGCATGCCCTTTCACAGAAAACATAAACATACACATGGGTGTGCATGCACATGCACACAGGCATGTGCATACATGCACAAACATGTGTGCACACACACATACACAATGCCCTCTTACACAGCGTATTGGCTATCCTTATTCTAAGGGCCCATGCTATGCCAAAAATTACAATTATTCCATTGTTTAACTTCTCAAATGCATCTGCCAATCTGAAGAATAGCCTTCATTTCATTTTGAATATATCATAATCACGGCACGTATATTTCTCCTAAGAAATGGAAACCTATGATATAATTAATGAATGGTAATTATTTCTTACACTTCATTCTAATGACTAAATAGTAGGAATGGTCAGAAGCATCAATCTCTTTACCTATGAACGGGAACCAGCCTGAGTTTAACAAGACAAAGGACTGAACCTCTCCCCAAATGCTATTCTACTGGGAACAAACGCTGTATCCAACACATGGATTTTGTGAGATAGAAACACTCATTGGACAACATCACACCTCCCTCTATACACCCAAATGTCATTTCTATGGGAAGACTGGGCAAGGCACTGGTTAGACGTGGACAAAAGGCTATTAAGATGCTGGAAGATGCTACATGTCTGAATGTAGAGTTGAGAGAGCAGTGTTTTAAGAGGATCAGCTGTCATCAACTGAAACTAAAGCCCTTGATCTAGTCTTAGGCTCCTATCCCCGAGCCCCACAAGCTCTTCTCTGCCCCCCACCCTAAACACCATACATCACACTCCCTAATCACCTATTAGATCAAGCCCTCCTCTCACAGGGTGGAAGAAGGTAGCCACACTCTTACTTTCCCCAGGTGCTCAGTCTCTATCCCAAGACTACCTTGTCTTCTAGAATGTCCACACATATGCAAGATCTTTCTTCCTCTGAACCCCTCGAAAATGTCTGCCTACCTGTTTCTCTCATGGAAAGTTAGAAATTTGAAAGGGCTGCTGAAGGGGTAAACCAAAGAAATGAATTCTGGCCGAAATGATGGGCACAGTGAGGAAGGGATGGATTCAAGCAACACTGAAAATTCTGAAATGAGAAGAACTTGATAGCAGAAGAAGTTCCTCAGTAGGAAAGGAAGCCCAAGGATCTGAGTCTGAATGACTGGATGGATAATCCTGACCAATGGAACAACAAAAAAAAATGAAAATTGCTTTATAGTCATTAATCTGCTAGCCATAGTTTTGGGTATATGTTCATCGTGAATTATAAAACTTGTACTTCCTGCTCAGATAACCAAAAAGACAGAATGAAAGAGCATGCTGCTACCCACACTACAGTAGCCAGGCTAACATGATAGACACCTGGGATTTTGACTTCGAGAACTGGGTACAATACCCAAGTGCTCAGCCTATCTAAAGAAGATGGAAGTGGGAATAGGAAGAAGTGGGTGGCCTCAGTCTCAGACACTAATAAATATTTTAGAAACTGAGAGTGAACACACTTAAAAATCATTAACAATAACAGTAAGATGACTTGGTAGCAGACATAGCTTCCATGTGCATTTTGGGTTCATTCCAAATGTAAGCACCGAGGGCAGCAAGTCTTGTTGAGTCTTTCATGACCCCTGTGGTGATTTGAATTGAAAACCACCTCTCATAGGCGCATGTATCTGAATGCTTGGTCTCCAGCTTGTTGTGCTACTTGGGAATATCATGGACCATTGTAGAAGGAGGAGCAGAGGGCTGCATTCTGGCTGCCCGGCTCATGGCTAGCTTTACTCGAAATAATTACACAGAAACTGTATTCATTTAAACATTGCCTGGCCCATTATCTCTAGCCTCTTATGGGCTAATTCTCACATCTTCATTCAACCCATTTTTAATAATCTGTGTAGCACCGTGAGGTTGTGGCTTACCGGGAAAGATTCAGCATGTCTGACCTGGCAGCTTCATGGCAGGCGGCTCTCTGCTTCTTTCTCCCAGCATCCTGTTCTGTCTACTCTGCCTATCTAAGCTGCTGTCCTATCAAAAGTCAAGGCAGTTTCTTTATTAACCAATGAAAGTAACACATAGACAGATTATCCTCCTACATCAGACCATTTAGGAGGCATAGCCTTGCTGGAGGAAGTATGTCACTGGTCACAGGGGATAAATTGTGAAGATTTACAGCCCTGCCTCATTTCCTATGCTCTCAAGAGTGTGAATATTCTCTCTCTCTCTCTCTCTCTCTCTCTCTCTCTCTCTCTCTCTCTCTGTTTTTCCTATGTGTGGATGAAAATGTGATCAATCAAGCCTGGTCTACAAAGCAAATTCCATACCAGCCAGGGTTACACAGTAAGACCCCATTGAAAGGGAGTGATAGATAAAGTGTGATTCACCAGCTTTCTGCTTCTGTTACTCAACCTGCCTGTTCCCATACCTTTTCCCACCATGAAGTATCTATTTCACTAGAATTGTAGACCAAAAATGAAGGCATGATGTCTTCACTAATACAGAGGCTAGAAAGTGACATGGGGGTCTGCAGGTCCCTCAAAATCTATAGCCTATGCTAGCCATTGGCTTCAGAATAACCCTGATGTCTGCTCTGCCAAACTGCAAAGAACCCTATGCAGCAGTCTTAGAGTATCAGTACAAAGAAAAAATGGATCTTGAACATCCTAGATTTAAGGCCACTGCTCTGCCCAGTCATTGTCCTGGGTGAGAGATGAGTTCAAGGTTCTGATGGACACTCCATGGCAGAGGCATTGAACACTCCCTCGCCTGTTACTTTCTCACCTCCTACTAACCTTCAACAAAAGCACGACTCAACTGCCACTTAAAAATAGGCTTGATTGTCACATTCCCATTACCAGTTGCAGTGGATGTCACTGAGTGCCACAGACTCCTTAGGTCCAACACACTGGTTGATTGCCTACAGAACATGGGTCAAAATGGAGCAGAGATAGGAATAGGACATCTGGTATACCTCTCATGACATCACCCAGACTTTTACTAATGGAGAGATCATTGATCTTCCTCACCATTATCTTCTTTACCATCAGTCTCAACCACAACTTGAAAAGTTAACTTCAGTTTCTTTTTCTGATACCCCCCCCACCATACTTACAGATAAGTCTTATGTGGGAAGTGTGGTCTAAATGCCAGGTATTTAATATGAGATAGAAGAATTATGCAAATCAATTACGAGTCTCTGGAAGGTCGGTCCTATCTTCCATATATTCATCAAGTAGCTACTTATGGAGCATCAGCTATCTGATAAGTTTTGTGCTGATCACAGGGCTACAGACATTGTCCCTGGTATCAAGATGTTTACAACAAAAGTCAACCATCCATGATGACACAGTGGGCTGTAGACTATGTTCTGTACCTGCCCCATGCAGCTCCTCCCAGTCTACCTAGAAAATTCCTGCACTGAGCTACAGCTCAGTACTTCTCCTAGGGGAACCATCTGGTTTTCAAAGTGTATTGGACACACTTTTCTTCCCATCCCTCACATCATCCACCTATCACATCTCACCAGACTCTGCAAACTGGAGACATACTCATTGACTACGTGACCAGCCTCTGAAAGGCAAGCAGTTCCCATTCCTCATACTGACCAGGGGAGTGTTTTTAGAGTTTGTCTTCTTCATGGTCATAGGTGCCATTGTGTTTTAGAGATATGTCTCAAGCAGACAAACAGGTTCTGGTGTTCTGTCTGCTGTCCCTACTCAACAATACACTGTATGTTCCATAGAAACATTTCCCTATAAGTGTGTGTGTGTGTGTGTGTGTGTGTGTGTGTGTGTAGGAGTACATGTATGCAGATATAAAAACATGTGTGTACATGTGTGTGGAGATCAATCAGAGGGGAATAACAATTCAAGAATGATTCCTCAGGAGCCATAAACCTTTCTGTAAGGCAGAGTCCTTCATTGGCCCGAAGCTTGCTGAGGAGTCTAGTCTGCCTGGCCAGGGAACCCCAGGGATCCATTTCTCTCTCCATCCCCAGTGCTGAGCTTATATGTGAACACCACCATATCTGAATTTTTGTGTTGGTTCTGGGAATTGAACTCAGGTTACTATGCTTGCAAAGCAAGTGACTGACCTACTGAGCTATTACTACAGTTCTCATGGCAACATCTTAATAATCATCAAGGAATCGAACAAGTCACTCCATTTGAAAGTTTATTGAAGGTCTACACTGTTTCAAGCACTGTGCCAGTCAAAAAAGAATGTGTGTGCCTACATGTAGTGCATAGAACCTATGACACTGGGAAGCCACGCAAACAAGAACTCCTGACTTCATGGAAGCCACAACCTAGAGAAAAATTTAAGTAATAGATATTATTCAAGTTTCTATTTTTGTCCCCTACAGAAAAATCTTAAGAAATCACTTGAGATAGTTATAAATATAAAAAGAAATGTCTGTCTTGTTTTAAGGTTCATTTTTAGTACTCCATCCTTGAATTCTTTATGTTAGCTTGTTAATGTTGCTTCTGCTATGAGGATAATATTTGACACATGGGTATGCTGAGATCTTTGGTCCCATCTGTGCCTCCCGTTGTACGGAGATGAGATTGTCGTTGTTATGGTATTTGGAGTTTGTCTCTGAAAAACTGGCTTTCCCATTTTTTTATGTTGTTTGCTTGTTTGTTTGCATTTCACGGTTTTCCTGTGTTGGGATCTATTTCATCCTCAGGCAATGCCTACTGCCTTGTCCTTTACCCAGAGATTCCAGTCACAAAGCAGGGAAGTCAGGACACAGTGTCGCCAAGGGCTCGCCTGTCACTGCACGCGAGGCATCTACAGTAAGACTGATGTGCCAAGCGCTTTCTAAGCATCAACGTTGTGTGTATGCCACTGCCCTTGCTGGAAAGGATTGCGAGATAAACAGAAGAATGTCTCCAGCAGGGTGTGGAAACCCCTTTCTAGTCGTGTGATGAGTTATCCAAACCCAAGCCACATACAGAAGAACTACTTTACTGTGGGCTTACAGTTCCAGAAAGACGAGAATTCATTACTCAAGGCAGGATAACAGGAAAGCCAGCACTGGGGCAAGGCAGCAAGAGCTCACTTCTCAGACTTCAAGCAGAGATAATATTAGTATTTTATCACAGGGTCTCTCACTGACTCTGGAATCATTAATTCAGCGGCATGAGCTGTCCATCAGGGAAAACCTGGGCTCCTTCTGCCTGTTTCCCTAGTGCTGGGGCTATAGATGACTCTACTATATCCGGTGTTTCAAAAAGTTCTGGGGGTTGAACTCAAGTCCCCCTGGTTATGCAATTGTGCCTTGTGCTCTGTCCCCATAGCTTTGTGTTAGGCCCCTGTCCAGAATCATCCTCTGGGGCCCATTAACTACTGATTTATTCTGAGAACTAGAAGGATTGACCTTCTGCACCCTAGCAGAGGACATGCAGTGTGGTGCAGGCACTGTCATCATCAGGACCTGGGATGAACAAATCCCAAACCCCAGGCCACAGCCAGCAACTTCTCTCCCCACTCCTCCCAATGTCGCATTCTTTTTGCATGGTTGCCTGCAAACCTTTGATAACAGTACTGCTCAGCCCATCCTTTCTCTACAGGAGAAGGCTGCGTGGCATCATGCCCTTCTCCAAACAACTGGCATCTTAGCCGTTTCCAGTGTGTCAAAGCCAATTAAGCTTTAGCCACCACAGAGCTTCCTGTGAAAGCCTAAAGCTAGACCCCGAGGGCCGGTCTTTCCGGCAAAGCAGATCAGAAAATGCCCCCTGTGAGTCTGAAATATTAACAGGTAAAATAGCAGGCAATATGCATGCAAAAATATGCATTTTCAGGGTGATCTGTGAAAACACAAGTTTCTCAGAAGCAGTTTAGGGTGCGGGTTGTAAGGAACACCTCAGTATTACAGTGGGGTGAACTACACCTGGTGGGGAGGCAATGCTTGTTTCTAGGTAAGGAAGACCCAAGAAGCAAACAATGGCACTGGGGGCCACGTGACAGGAGGACACACATCGGGGGAGAGACCTATATCTAAGGACTCAAATGAAAGAGATCTTCCAAGAAGCATCTACACAATGACAGGAGATGAAGATGAGACACAGAACACTCTTCCCAGCTCTGCACAGCCCAAAGGAGCCAACAATACCAGTTCACAGGACTGTATCAGGTGAAGAATTTGAAAACCCGGTATTCTTCTCTGCCACGCAGACAAAAATGTCAAGATATTCATGGAGTCTCTTGATTATATGAATACCTTGGGGCTCAATCAGTAGTGGCCTCACAGGTAAATGACCCTGAGCAGTTAAAGATAATTCCAATCAACATCAGTGTACTGAGAGGCACACGGGGTCTGACCACAAAGGCGACTCTACTGATACTTGGAAGTTTAACTATGACTGTAATCTGTCAATAAAGCGGCATAGCACATACCAACCACTGGACTGGCGAGTGAACACCCCAAATGACTGGTATTAGCTCTGTAGAAGGCTTTATCTCACATGTCTTCAGTGTTCCTTCTGCATTATAAAACTCCTTGTAGACCTATAAAAATGTGCTCGTCTACCTAACCATAATTTCTCTTATTTCTTTTAAATCACAGTTCTTAATTAATCTAAGTTAAACTACAGAGATGACATTGAACACTCCTTCTTGCAAACATTTTTAAAATTTGTTTAGTACAAGTATCCCAGGTTGGCCACAAACCCACTATGTACTCAAGAATGACTTCAACCTCTGATCCCCTTCACTCTGCCTCCCTAGTGCTGGGATTAAGAGCATGTGCCAATGTGTCCAAGTTTGAACTGACGACCTCATGCATGCCTAGCAAGCACTCTCCTACCTGAGCTACATTCCAAGCCCTGCCCTGATGTCGCTGAAGGCTGGAATTGAACTGGTAGAGTTTTATAAAGCAAACCTGGGTGAGGGGAAACATTGATGTGGCTGTAGGCGTAGGCTGCTTTGCTAACAGGCACAAACCCTGGGTTTGAGTCCTCAGTGCCACATAAACTGGATTTAGTGGCATGCATTTGTAATTCCAGCACTCAGGAGGATCAGAGGTTCAAAGTCATACTTGACTATGTAGCAAGTTTGAGTTCACCCTGGGATATGCAGACACTCCTTCAAACTTTATAAATAAGTAAATAGCAAGTGGATTCATAGAGTTTGGAAATAAAACTCTTTTATATAGTTTGATAATCTATGAAAATGATAATGGTAAGTTATTTGATTCACTTTTATTGTTCACAAATAAGCGTATGTTGCTTTTTTGCCTTGCAGGGTTAAATTAAATTCCAGTATTATTTTAAAAAGAAAGAACTAATCAATTTCATACCAAAAGTGTGATCAAATTCTCATTGTCTGAATACTTCATTATAAATCTGATCCCAGGGTATCCCATTTGGTTTATAATTTTTATTAGATTAGCTTACTTATTAAGGAGAATGGTACACATGCCACAGTTCACATGTGTAGGTCAGAGGACAGCTACCCTCCTTCAACCAGGTGGGTGCCAGGGATGGGACTCAGTCTTTACCCACTAAGCTGTCTTGCCAGGCCAACACATGGCTTAAAAAATTCATAGATTCAGATATGTACATAGGTTGGTAGAATAGCAAAATTAGAAAGCCCAAATGAATAGAGAACCGGAGCTGCATCTTTGCCAGCAGGGAGGAGGGGTCAGAGAAGGCTGACAAGATCAAGCCCATATTGAAATTTTCTATATTGTGTTTGTGCCCCCCACAATCCATATACTCAGATCTTAAATCGCATGTGATAGTAGTAGAGAGTGTCTTGGAACCACAGGGCATGATAATAAGAAGAAGAAGAAGAAGAAGAAGAAGAAGAATTTATTATTATTATTATTGTGATTGTTCTCATAATAAAGTTCCTAAAAGAAACCTCTCACTTTGTTACTACCTAAGGGCATGGCAAGAAGGGGGCAACTGTGGATCCAAGTGAGACCTCCCCAGGTGCCCAGCTGCTGCTCCATTGAATTTGGACATCTAAACTCCAGAGCCGTGAGATGCTCTGTGGTCGACAGGCAGCCACTCCACAGTCTTTCCTTGTTTCAGTAAGAATGGACCAAGGCACTCCCTTTTGCTGGATTCTTCATAACCGAATACAAATATTACACACCAAGATATCAACACTAGTTCTTCGAGGAGTAAAGAGCATGGTCACTGTGTCTTGGCTCAATTGCTGAAGTTCAAAGCAGTACAATTGCAGTTGCATTCAGGGCAGAGAACTGCTACTTCCGTATTTAGAAACGAAGGAAAGAACGCAACTCCTAAATCACAACTAGGGAGACTGGAGAACAGATTAAACTGCAGAGATCCCACTCTGAGGCCCCAGGCACATCAGTTCCCATCTACACTGTTTCAGAACCCTTACCTGATTCAGCAGGGCAGAGAGCAGGCAGAGAAGAGCACATTTTCAGCACTCTCTCTCTGGATGCTGCCTGGGCATGACATTTGCAGTTCAGGATGGCGTCTTGGTCTCCAACCGGTACTGGAAGTGCAGATCATTGTGGGAGCCAAGAACACCTTCTGCCCTCTGATTTGGGCACAGCAGTGGCCACTTCACTCAGATGCGTGCCTCCCAGCAGTCATCCCTGCCTCGAGGTCCACAGCCTGGCATGTTGCAATATGCTCTACCTGGGGCTACACCTGAGACCATATGGACTTTTAGCTCCTGCACCATCCAGGTCTTGCCTGCAGAACGCAGAGGACCAGATGGAGCAGACTCTACCTGTGTGAGCCCGTCTGATCAGTTACCGCACCATCCAGGGTCCGCCTGCAGAACGCCAAGGACCAGATGGAGCACACAATACCTGAGCGAGCCTAGCTGACTTACACTGCTGGGACCTTGGTGTGAAAAAAAATGGCAGACTATAAACATTTAAATAATAATCCCACAACACATGCTGATTGCTTTCCGCCAGGGATGGTTATGGGAAATATAAACTCGCTTTGGAGTAGTATTGAACTTTATCCCCCTCCCCCACACACACAAAATACAAGTCAGATGATTAAAACCAGAGAGGGTTCTGAAACTTGTCAAAAAAGTAACTTCTAAATTTCAGACCTCAACAACAAAAAGAATAGTTACCAGAAATCAAACAGAGATGGCAGTGGGAAGAAAACGTTTGGAAAGGACAAGAATTTGGGTTTGAATTAAATTAGATTAGAGGAAGGACTGGAGACGTTCGGCCCCGGCTCTTCTGTTTCTCTCAGAACAGGTGATCTGTCTACCAGAAAGTCCAGTCTTTCTAAGTACACACAGAATCCAGCAACATCATGATGCCCTGCCACAGACGCCATGACTGAGCCTCCCTCCCTCAGTTGGTTGGGTTATTTGCAATAACTTCACAGTTATGTTCCCTGCTTTGCATTTTCCCTAACACTAGATGATCAATCAACTTAGAGCAGGACTCAGGACAAGCCCCCTCCTTGCTGCGTCACTCAGTGGCTTCCTGTCCCAGTCAGCAAAGAGCCAAAGTTCACAGGCCCGGAACCCTCATTCCACTGTGACCTTGGTTGCTTTTAGAATCTCTCCACCTCTGCTCCTTTCGCTACCCTGGGTTCCCTCATGGGCAGCAGTTCCTCTAAGTTCTGGGAACATCCTCTAAGTAACCACATCTTATAAATATCTTCCCCCACATATGGATTACCTATCTTAAGGGTACCTCCAACTCACATAATGAATAGTGAATAGTCGATACTGCAATAAAAAGAAAAAACCTGTTACCTGAAGTCAGGATGTCAATGAAGGTCATGGGGTGGGAGCTCAAAGCTTTGTCTGCTGTTGTTTGGAATACTTGCTAGGCCACCAGTGTTTGACAACTGAAGTCTTATGACTGCGTACCAAAAAAAAAAAAAAAAAAAGAGTCTAAGTCACAAGGCAGAAATGGGCTCGGGTGGGGATTGATGGAAAGTCATTGAGGAATCCAGATCTCCCAAGTGTTACTAATTGAGAGAAATGAAAACAAAGAATCTATCCAATGGGAGCAAACAAAGAGTTTGTCTCTTTATCCCGAAGGAATACAAGTCTGTTAGGCGTTGATGCCCAGAAACCAAACCATGGCTCCACAGGGTCTGGACTGAAAAACCCATCTCCCTTATGGGGATACCCTTGACAGATTCAAATAGCCAGCCAGACAGTCAGCCCTACCTTGCCGATTCCCACGCGAGCAAAAGGATGGGAGCTGGGACTTTGGAAGGCTACGTTTATGAGCAAAGTCACAAAACTGAGAAGTTACCATCTGCACCAAGATGGGTGGCCCCAGAGGGCACTGTATCAAATGACGTGAGCGGACAGAGAAAAGAACCGAGGCTTTTCCTCAAGTGTGGATGTTTAGGGAGAAAAGGATGGAGCTGACTAGAGAGCTGTGAGGGCCAGAGGCTGGAGAAAGGGCAGGGGGAGGTTAGGCAAGGGAGGCTGGGCTTGATCACTGCATGCTGGCTACATGCCCCACCCCAAACCATGTCAACATGTGCAACTTAGGTACATGAACTCAGATTGAAAAATAGGATGATAGATCTGGGGGAACAGTATTGACCAGTGGACAAGAGTGCTCGTTCTGTTGAAGATCTGTGTTTGAACTCTGAGAAACCACATAAAAAGTTGGGCATAGCTGTAAGTGCCTGGGTTGGGTGCAAGATCTACCCATGGAGCTCCCTAGAGTTCATTGAACCCAGGTTAACCTGAGCCATACACATACAGTTCAGTATACTGTGTACAGTTCAGATACTGTCTCAAGGATGTAGGATAAAGAGATACAGAAGATACCCAGCATCTTCCTCTAGCTTCCACATGTGCTCACACAGGCATGTGCACAACTGTACAGTCACAGCATGTACTATGAGTATACACTATATACACATGCACATACACGGAGAACAAGAGAGAGACGGCGGGAGGGGTAGGAACAGGGAGACAAAGAGGAGCCTACGTGTTCATGACAGAAGATACCAAAAGATGGGCTTAAGATGCTAAAGTACTTGCCAGGCGGTAGTGGCGCACTCCTTTAATCCCAGCACTCGGGAGGCAGAGGCAGGGGGATCTCTGTGAGTTCAAGGGCAGCCTGGTTTACAAGAGCTAGTTCCAGGACAGGCTTCAAAGCTACAGAGAAACCCCATCTCAAAACAAACAAACAAAAAAAGATGCTCAAGTACTAAAAAAAACAAAAGGAAGGTAAATCTAGAGATCATAAGTCAATAGTTTAAAAATAAGTTTTCTATAAAACCTCTATTTTTAAAAAAAGAACTAATGTGTAAAAACACGAAGCCAACTTAAAAGAATCCAACAACACATTTTTCCAATCAAGAATATAGAAATTAAACTAAACTGACTCCATGTTGGGATCAGGACATGGCTGAAGGGAGTATTAGTAGGTGGAGCTACAGAAAACAAAGCAGAAGAAATGGGATACTCCCAAGGCCTTGGCTACTAATGGAAAAGCCACAGAAAGACAAAAGACGGGGGAAGGAAATCATCTAAGAACATTGCAGGATTCTTGAGAAAGAAGAGGGAAATAAGTTCTAAACCAAGTGAGCTGAGGGGTACTTCTCCTTTTCTGATCTGCCCACTTTTGTACAACTCATATTAAAAATATGATATGGTATTCACAGTGCATGAGTGAGCAGGAAAAGTCTACTCTGCTCATGTCTTAGCAGTGAAGATCATTTTACCATTTCTTATGTAACTTCCCAGAAGCGCTGCATTCATGTACACGTTTCTATGCATTCATCCATGAATGAATACTCTCTTTTCTGTTTTTTATTAATTGAGTGTGTGTGTGTGTGTGTGTGTGTGTGTGTGTGTGTGTGCGCGCGCACGTGCGCGCGGTTGTGCCTGCAAAGACTAAGTGTGCAGAGATAAGAGGACAGCTTGAGGGAGGTAATTCTCGCCTCTTATCTTGTGGGTTTCAAGGATTCAACTCAGGCTGTCAAGTGTCCATGGTAACCACTTTAACTTATTGAAGTGTCCCACTGACTCACACTTATTTTTTTTTAGGTAAGTATTAGAACATTATACAAACCTACTTTTTAAAAAATTGTAATATTAAAATCATTGCAAACAGGAATCTTAAATTTGCTCAGCACTTTTAACGGATACCAAGATGTCTATTATGTTGCTGGGGACCAGTGTTCCTTGAGAGGAGAGGCTACAGCGGAGATTGAAAGCTGTACCTTCTAACACTAAGCACAAGCCCTACCCCTGAGAGACAGTACAGCCCGAACACAGCGGTGACTTTCCTGCTGCTGAGAGAAAATGCCATGACTAAAAGTGACTTATGGGAGGAAGAGTTTGCTTTGGTTTAGGGTGAAGAGAGGGAGGAGAGGGAGCAGAGGGAGGAGAGGGAGCAGAGGGAGGAGAGGGAGGAGAGGGAGGAGAGGGAGGAAAAGGAGGAGAGGGAGGAGAGGCAGAAGGGGGAGAGGGAGGAGAGGGAGGAAAGGGCAGCCAGAGCAGAAAGTTGAGCAATTATGTCCTCAGCTACAAACATAGAGCAGAGCAAGCAAACCGGAAGCAGGGTGAGGCTATAAACTCTCAAGCCTGCCCCCTTGATGTACTTCCTCCAACAATGCTGCCAGTTCCCATAACTACCCTCCAAAACAGCCTCACAGCTGAGAACCAAGTATTCGAACACCCGAGCTTATGGGAGACATTTGTCATTTGAGCCAGTACAGACTACTTACCTTTAATTATTATTACCTATCGATGGAAATATAAATGGTTCCCAACCATTCTATCATAAACAATGCTTTAATAAGTAATCTTGTATCGATGCCTTTTCAGACACATTTTGTAAATTTATAAGGCTGGCTCTGCAGTACAAGGAGCGCACATGGAGAGACTGATAGTGAGAAGTGGCTAGACCATTCAGTCAGTGAAGTGCCTGCCATGTAACCATGTGCACCGGAGCTGAGATCCCCAGAACCCATGGAAATATCCAGAGGTGGCAGTGCATACCTGTAACCTCAACTCCAGGGTGTGGAGACAGAAGGAGAACTCCTCAGGGTTCACTAGCCAGGCTGGCTATATCTATGATCTCTAGGTTCAGGGAGAGAGCTTGTGCCAGAAAAGGGGGCAGGGTGAAGAGTGATGGACATCCCATAGTGGCTGCTGATCTCCACACATACATACACAGATATGCACGCACGTACACACACACACACACACACACACACACACACACACACACACCTTCACACAGAAGAAAAAGACACCGAGTGTCTGCCTTTTTGTTTTCGATGTATGAAGGGCTGCATTCTGGAGCTAAAGCCATGCATTTTCCAGTGCTGAGTTCTGACTTTGCTTTTCCTGCAATGGATGTGACCAAAGCATCTAACTCTGCATATGATTTACTTATACCATGACAATGACAGTATCCTACACAGGAAAATGCTTAACGTTTCTTTTATGCTGCTCAGAAGAAAAGCTAAAGATGCTATGGCAACCCTCCACCACCATCACCAACCACGCCCCTTACCTCACCGCATTCTTGGCCTTAGCTGTCCTGAATTGGTCAAGGTTTCGTTCTGTTTCTTCATTATCTCCCCCGAATATCAACACTATCCCTGTGCAATCTGTGGCTCCCTGTTCCGCGTGAGCTCCCTGAAGGTGGGCACTCATTTGTCGCCTGCCACAGCTCCCTCAGGACACAGGGAATGCTGGGAGCATCATGTCAGTCTCTAAACATGGTGGAATTAAAACAGAATGCGAGGGTGCTGCTGGTCCACAGAGCAACCCTAAATTAATATCAAACAAGACAGTGACAGGCAGAGTAAGAGTGGGACAGTAGGCATATTTGTTTAAGAAGGAGGAGGGTAAGAGTGTGGGAGGAAGGGAGGGAGGGAGGTGTTCAGATGACCTCACCAGACCCTCCACAAAAACTTCCAGCATAGACAAGCTCATCTACCCGTGAAATCATCCACATGAGAGAATCATGAGGCTCAATAGAACCAGGGATCTTTGACCTTGGGTCCTTGGAACTGGAATTGGAACAGAAAAATCCATGGAGCCAAGAGCAATACTAAATTACCTAGAACACCTAGCAAAACAGCACATGGTATTAAAAAAAAAAAAAAGGAGGGAAAAGAGGTTAAAGTAAAGATAACGACGTGCTGACAATCTTGTGTACAATCTTGCTCTTTATCAATCCTGGGGCCTAGGGAGGTCTTGCTGTAGTCATAGCAACAAGGGGGCATAGCACTCCCAGCTAATTATAAATCCTTCTTAGTTAGGAAAGAAACTGAATTTCCTCGGACATACACGATTCCTTCAGATATTCGACTTTGCCAGCCTTTAATCTTTGAACACACAGAGATTCCTCTTTCTTCCACTGAGATGGAGACTCTTTCTGATGAGGTGGGCCTCCAAACCACAAATGTTCCTTACATTATATTCCAAAAGACAAAGATGTGGCTGTACTTTGCTCAATTCAATCAGTAATTAATTAAAAGCATGATTTGTCCTCGCAGAATAATTGTGTTTAATCTCCAAGAAAGCAGAGCTTCCTGGGAAAGCTACTAGATGAGCAAGAGTAAGACCCTCCCTGTTAGCAAACGCATTTATGCCTTATTTAAAGTTATCACGTGGTGCCTGCATTTTCTTTCAGATATCTCAAGCCGTGTGGCAGTTCCCCAAATGGCTCGTTCCAGAAACAGCTTCGGAGCGTACATTTGTGCCTCATCTGTTGACAAGCATTTTAGTTTCTATGAATTCCTTTCTAGTACTCTCCTTACCAAATACAACTGTTGGAGCAGGGTCTCCAAACGGTGGATTGATACAGACCTACAAACCCTACTCCTCCCAGTCGAATCAATCACTCTGCATTTGGCTTCAACAAAGAGAAAATGATGGCTAAAGGTGCTGACTCAGAACTCTAAGGTTTACTTAACTACTTCATACTTCAATTAAAATGTATAGATGTGTCTCATTACCCAGAGAGAAGCGATATGGAAATCGATCCATAGTTGAGGTGTGTGCCTTTTCGGATGTGTGGCTTCCTATTATTCTTCCTTCCTTATCTAATCAGTAATCAGGACTTTGGAGGAGCGAGGCTCCTGTGTACAGTATGTAATCTGATTTTCTTCTCTGGTGAGCTCTTGCACAGGCTGGATAACAGAGATGAAAGGTGTGTATATTTAGCATCGGAAAAGCATAATGCATGTTTTTGCACCTCCCCGGCGTCAAGCCCTATACATTAATCAAGGAAGCTAGCTTCCAGGGAAGCACTGGAAGGAAATAGCAGCCCCTTAATCAGGGTTCTACTGTTGTCAGTGGGGAATCAGGAGAGTTAGGGGCTGCAGGGCTTCTTCCCATAGGACTCTCATCTTCTCATCAAGTCTGTCCTCTTCGCTTCCCAACCCCGCAGCCTCAGATCCACTAGAGACCGTACTGCACACTGTATTCCGGGATATTTAATTCTTACTCTCTGAACCGACTGATTCTAGATGGAGACTGCTTTTCGGCTGCCCCCTCCCCCACTTTAATGGAACTGTAGCTTCAAATGCAGATTCTATAAAGCTCAGTCTTGAAAATAACAAACAAACAAACACCTGTTGGGCTGATGCCCAGCTTGGCAGGCCGGGCTTTGTTTGTGTCCTCTCTGATGGAATCGCGGTGACAGCAGCTGGGTTACTGTGACATTGCAACACTCCTAGAGTGAGATCAGAGGCTGGGGCCAGCTTCCACAGCTTTATAGGACTTAACAATGAAACTGGCTAAACCCCATCGTTACTGGTCTCCAATTCCCGATTTACAGATGGGGAAACTACAGCCCAGGAAGGGGAGACAATGGGTCCAAATCTACCCAAGGGGAAGAGGGACAAAGCGAGGCTGACATCAGATGTCCCCAGGTCACTGAAATTGAGTTAGCCATAAAGTAGTGAGCATAGGCTAATTACATGTTTGGACGTATTGTAGAGATACTTTCCCCCATGAAAATATAAAATCTGATGGATTCAAATGGACAGCCTGATTTGTGACCTTTTACAGAGGAATGCTTTTGGTTGGTGGGTTGGTTTATTTTCTTTGTGTTTTCTTTTGCTTTGCCTTAAAGAAATCAAGGGAGATGTTTGGGTTATTTTCCTCGGCGACAGCACAGGGCTACTTGTGTGTCTGACTGGTTTCTATGGATCAGGTCACTTACTAAGCCAGGCATGCCATGGCAGGAGCCATTCCTCTAACACAGTAGTGAAGTTCAACCACTGGACCTGCAAAGAAAAATGGTACCTCTAACTTCTGGGAAGAATATCCCATGAGACTCCATCAGAGGATCTTCGTCTATTAGAACACTGTTTTCTGATTTGCAGAATGCATCCATGTGGACATTCCTCTCATGCCTGCACTGATGAAGACAGCAGCCCACGTGCTGGGGGCCATACATTGTCTATGCAGGCTTGATCTATTATCATAATGATTCTCACTTTATATTGGAGATTGTACCACATTCTATGATCTTTCTACTACAACAAATAAAATGCTCACACAGGATGCATGTCTTTGTTCTCATGTATGAAGACAAGTCCAGTACCATCCTCTCACTGCTGTAGACAGAGGTTTCTGTCCTGCCCGGTTCCGCAGTCATTCAGTCCCAAATGAAATAAACAGGGGCTAGATTAGTTATAAACTGGTTGGCCTATTAGCTCAGGCTTTCTTATTTACTATTATAGCTTACAGTAATCTATAATTATTGTCTGTGTTAGCCATGTGGCTTGGTACCTTTTATCAGCGAAGCATTCTCATCTTGCTTCCTCTGTGTCTGGGTGACGATTGCAGACTGAGCCTTTCCTCTTCCCAGAATTCTCCTATACTTCCTGCCTGGCTACTAGCCTATCAGCATTTTATTAAACCAATACAGCTAACAAATCTTTACAGAGTACAAGACCATTCTCCCACAGCACACTTCCTCATACGGTACTCATGTCTTTGTTCTCATGTATGAAGACCAGTCCAGCACTGTCCTCTTGCTTCCTCAGGAGAGAGTCCTCTAAAGAATGGTCCAATGAGAACTTCAGCACTCTTCATTCTTGGCCAGTTTTCCTCTGTAGACATTTGCATATCTGTGGTGTCCAGGCAATGGGAACAGTGCATGCGCGCAGACGGTTACTGTCCGAGGATCCTGATAGGATGACAGCTTCTAGTTGTCAGTCTTTCTCTTGCCTCCTGGGGTGGGAAAATACATCTGGCCTCCACTGTGTGTTCGAATGCAGAGCAGCACAGCAGGAGGATCCCAGGTTTTGCTCTACATGTGTGACTTTGGATAATTGATACAACCTCTCAGCGATACAGCATGTCTAGGCACAGGTGCACCTGACAGTATCCATGATTCCAAAGGACTGTCTTCAGGAGACAGCACCTTGAAACACTCAGGAACAGTGAATGGGTCCCTGAAACATTATTAGTCATCTACATTATATTTTTCATTATTCCTGGCATGTATGTGCTGCACTGGGTCCCCAGGGACCATAAACCTTCCAACAATTGCTTCTCTAATAGATGAGAAGCAGAGAGCTATACCACATTTCACAGACTGGGTTATCTCAACCGGAAACCCTCCCAGATCAGCCAACACACATAACGACCATGACTTTGAAAGCGTCTTTATCTCCTGAGCATCACTGGATGTGCTGTCTCTCGAGCAAAACACTACACAAGTCTATTGTTGGGCCACCTGCTTTCTGCTGATATGAAACATGCTCTAGCCTCCTGACCCATAGTGCCATCATTGTGATTTTCTGTCAATCAAATCTCAGCGCTGGCTATGTTTTCATCTTGTAACCAATGCGAGAGAGTATGGCTGACACATGGCCCCACAAATATTTAGAAAGAGAACCAGAATAGATGTCCATTTGGTGGGCTTCCAGTTTAATTTCTGGGCGTCCCACTGCAATTATGTAATTTTTAAGTCTAGTTGACTCCCATCTCCCACGGAGCAGTATTAATTCCCATACTTTCTGAAATGTTGTCTGTGAGCCCAAAGTACAACATCTTGTACCCCCTGATCATTTGCTGGTGCATGCAGAGCAGAGAATTAGCTGAGTCACTGACACCCAAGTTCCTGGCTGAGGTTAAACAAAGCCACACTCCACCCTCCAATTCCAGCTCCCGTGTCATAAATAAACCCGTGTGATGCCACTGTTTAAATTGAACTTTGGTGCAATAGTGAAGGTGTCCTAGTTTCCTTATCTTGATATAACAAGTATCATCGCCAAAAGAAACTTAGGTAGAGAGGGTTGATTGGCTTTGGCTTATATTTCCCTGTCATGGTTCATCATTGATAGAAAACAATGCGTTCATGTGGACTTCCCACTTTTTCTTTTATAAGGTTCCGTGTGACTGGCTTTATGTTGAGGTCTTTGATCCATTTGGATCAAAGTTTTGTGCATGGTGATAGATATGGGTCTATTTTCATTCTTCTACATGTTGATATCCAGTTATGCCAACACCAGTTGTTAAATATGCTTTCTTTTTTTCCATTTGATTTTTTTTTTTTGCTTCTTTGTCAAAAATCAGGTGTTTGAAGGTGTGTGGATTAATATCTGGGTCTTCAATTAGGTTGGGAACTTGAAGCAGAGACCATGGAGGAATAGTGCTTGCTAGCTCAGTCATAGGATTACATTTGGCTGCCTTTCTTATACAGCCCAGGGAATGATGCCACCCGTAGTGGGCTGGGACCTCCTACATCGCTTGATATTCGAGACAACCCTACAAAGACATTCCCAAAGGCCAAGTTGATCTGGAAAAATCCTCAGTTGAGACTCCCTTCTCAGAGCACTCTTGGCTATATCAAGTTGAGCACTAAAGCTGACTGGTGCAGGAGGAGTATCTACCAAGAGCAAGAAGACCAGTGAACTCCAAGGTGAAAATACATGCTCAGGTTACGGAACTGTCCCGTGTGAGCCAGCGTCAGCTAACGATACATAGAACACCCCCAAAGATGCCAATAAACATCCACATGCTTACAGAATGACACTGACCAATGTATGAACACCTGACCAGAGACTTGAGGGGGGAACACAATCCTGCTTCCTCTGGGCCTGATGACTCCAGTCACTAATTCCAAGTCCCCAGGAACTCTGGAGGGCCTAGCTAGAATGAGTGGATAGAAAATAAAAGCTGTAATTGTCTTTTTTGAAGGTGGAGGGCTAATTGTAAGAGGTGCTTCTATATCCGACATCAGTGATAGAACCACCCATCATCAAACACTGCAGAAGCTAATGCCCTGCTGCAGACATGAAGTCTTAACAGCCCTGCTTGATTCTTTCTTCTCTCTACACGTATTCCAGCTCCCTGTATATCAACAAAGTGAGAGACCGTATCTTCACTATCTCATATTTCCCTGTATGTAAAACTTCACAGCCCTCTGAGCTAGGCATCTGTCCCTCTCATATTGGTTGGTTCTTTGCTAAAATGGACAATATCCTATAACAATTTGCAAATCATAATCCCACAGATACTTAGAGCAACTATCCACCACCCATCTGACTCTTTTAAACTATCGTTTATTCTTGGCTTCTACAGCCTTCTCTGTAGGGTTTCTCTCTTAATCTGGGACCATCTCTTACTTCGTCCCAGACTTTGCTCAGTGCTCTCGCATCTCCCTGGGAGGACTGAGTCCACAATTGACCCCAGTTGCTTTTCAAAGGGGCAGAGGAGAAAATGGCCTGAAGTAAATAAGCCGTTTTAAAAGCAATGCCTTGGCAAGGTGACCCAACTATGCAAAGGATGCTGTGATGTCAAGTTGTTTCTATCCTCTGAAACGTAACAAAGTATCACCACAGGGATAGTCATAGGGTGCAACAAAGTAACTATATGCTACGCTTTGGATGTTGAACACTGAAGCACAATCTCAGCAGGCCGGCCATTACCGAATTTGCTGAGAACTCAAGGAAGTAGGTTCTAATAGGGGCATCTGCGTACTGGGAGCTTGGGACCATAAGGCCTTTTTTGTTTCTGCTTTCTGGTCACCACGAGCCCTGTACACGTGCTCCCTGCTTCTATCCACAATGTGACATGGAAGCACGACCTCTGTGCTCACTGGGCCCACCAAAGACTGGAGGATAAAGTACCATCAAAGTATTTTTGTTAAGTTGATCCAACAAGGAATGACAATGGAAATACTGGCTGTTCAGAGTCACTCGGGGCAACATCCGTCAGGCAGATTAGGATTGGAAGAGGAAGTTTCGGAGACAGAAGTGAGCAGCTTGTTCCAGGCAGGTAAATGTGAACACAGCTGGGCAGTCGGCACAGAGATAAAAGGAAAGGTTATGTAGGCAAGCCAAGAACACATGGGGTGTGAGTTGGGGGGCAGAAAGAATATAGGGCAGGTTCCAAGGACCTTTCTCACCGACCTTGCACTCAGTCCTCAGGCTGTTGCAAATAGCACAGCAGTAAAATGTACAAATAAGTGGTTCATTTTCATGTCTACCACTGCACCAAAGGTCCCTGTGGCTTCCACAAGTGATGCCTGAATTTTCAAGATGGCAACAGGACTGTAATTGTGTGACTCAGAGCCTGTCTGTTCACTAGGCCTGTATGTATAGACATTTCTCTAATCTCAATTCTCTCTCTACCAGGGGGTACCCTTGCCTCCCTCCACACGTGCATATGCGTGCGCGCACACACACACATATGCATGCACATACATGTGCACACACACCACATAAGCACACACATGCACACATATGCACACACACATGCATGCATGTGCACACACACACACACATGCGCACATATGCGCGCACACACACACACACCACATGCAGTAGCTGCCCTGAAGCATTCTCTTTTCTCTGTATAGCTCTAATCTCAGCTTCTTCACATGGTCACTCCTCCCTTTGGAAGTGCTTGTGCCCTTCCTTCACCAAGCCAGAGCTCTCTGTCCTTCGGGCCTCCATTGCTTGTTCAGGCCATCCACACTGAGTCTTCCTCTCGAGGCACGATCAACCTAGACCCCTCTTGATGTTTACATGAACTGGTTACTGTACATACCATTTTTCCTCACCAGATGAAAATGCTGGGGTATAACGTGCAACCCCTGGCAGATGAGCAGTGATTGATAAATCTTGGAAAGAGGGAAGACTATGCAGAAGGATGATTCTCTTAAGGTGCCATATCTCCTAGAAAAACCAGGAGACACCCATCTTAGTTTTCTTTAAGAGACATACTACCTAGGCATGGTGGCACACAGCATTAATCGGGGGTAGAGATAGACAGGTTTCTGAGAGTTCAAGGGCAGCCTGGTCTACATAGTGAGTTCAGGGCTATGTAGTAAGATCCTGTGTGGGAAGAGGAAGGGGGAGGAGGAGATGGAAGGAGGGAGGAGAAGAAAGGGAGAGGGAGGGGGGAGGGGAGGATGAGGAAGGAGGGAAGGAAGAGGAAGAGGAAAGGGAAAAGGAAGGAGGAGTGGTGCGGGAGAATTATCTGTATTCTGTCAATCATATTTTAATAAAACGCTGATTGGCCAGGCAGGCAGTATAGGCGGGAAAGCCAGACAGGAAGTAGGGGTGGAGCAAAGAGACTGGGAGTATTCTGGAAGCAGAAGCTCTCTCTCAGGCACTCCTGCACAGACCACCGAAGAGGCAACATGTAACTTGCCCAGCTGAAAAAGGTATGGAGCCATTATGGCTAACATAGATGAGAATAATGGGTTAATATAAGTTATAAGAGTTAGCAAGAAGCCTGACCTAATGAGCCAATCAGTGTATAACCTTATGGAGTCTTGTGTGTGATTTTCCTTGGGACTTGCTGGCTTGTTGGGGTACTGAGCGGGACAGAAACCCCAACAAGCCGGCCTTCGTGTTACAGATGGCGCCAACGTGTGGATAATTGCATTCACAGAAAGCCTGAGAAAGCTTGGGAAAAAATAGAGTAAAGCATGGTTTCTTGGTAGCAGCAATTTCTCGGGTCTACTTTGCATGCTAGAGGCAAGCAAGCGCTCTCATCTGAGAGAGGCTTCCTGACTCAGCTTTAGCTGCAAAACCTTGCAGCTCTTTAAAGAGGTCCTGCCACAAAACACTTAAATGTTGTTGATGACAAACTGAACGCATTCTTTTCAGTTTTCAGCTGTAGCAGGAGAAAAGCTGTGCTGTTTTAAAATGCTGGCCTTCTGGGCTGCCCTGCCAGAGCAAACTCTGACTCTTTCAGGCAGGCAGTCCGACTGAGTGTGGTCTATGAGCAGAATGCTGCAGTTTGCTTGCTAGCAAGGACCTTGAAACACGACAAGTTGTGGCAGTGAACACAGCTGTGGCTGGTATCTCAGCTATGAGTCTGGAAAGCTAAGGAATGAGCTGGATCTAGCCGTCAAAGCCACAGCTCTCCATATTGCTTAGTAAATTAAAGACTCATATGGTCAGAAAAAGAAAAATATACAGTAAAGAGAGATTCAAAGAGGAAGAAAACCTCTAAATGGTTTACAGTGTGTATATGCAGGCTAAAAGTTAAAGTTCTTAAAGTTAAAAGGAAAGAAAGAGAGTAGTTGGGTGTGGTGGTACACACCTTTAATCCCAATGCCTGGGAGGCAGAGGCATATTGACCTCTGTGACTTCAAGGGGTAGAGGTAGATTGACCTCTGTGACCTCAAGGTGTGGTAGTACACGCCTTTAATTCCAATGCCTGGGAGGCAGAGACATATCTCTGTGAGTTCAAGGTGTGGTAGCATACACCTTTAATCCCAGCACTGGGGAGGCAGAGACAGGAGGATCTCTGTGAGTTCAAAGACAGCCTGGTCTACAGAGTTATTCCAGGACAAAGATATATACAGAGAATCTGTCTCAAAAGCAAAAAGTAAAAGTAAAAATAAAAGAAATAGAGGTTAAAATAAAGCCACATAAAGATGGAAAATGCACAGAGAATCTTCATACTGTATGCTATTATGCTCTCTTTAAATTGTTTGATTGTTGAGGAAGGAGCAACAACTGCTAAAAGACTTTTGTTTATAAATGCTGCTGAACTAACCCAAGATAGAAATTTTGAAAATACCTTTGCTTCAAAATTGAAGTCAAAAGGTATGCTACTTTGGAGAAGAGATTTTGCTTTTGTTTCCACAGAAAATGAGAGGCTATGGATTTATTCAGAGTTAAGAAAAATCATCTTTGACCAAGGGAGGCCACCTGAGAAATCGACAGGAACAGATGGCCCAGATGACAGAGTTCTACATCCAGAACTGATTCAAGACTGCAGCCTGAGATGATCAAGACGCCCAGGATACTTCAGTCAGGACTTGATTATAACTCTAAGTTTTCTTTAGGTCCCCATAAGATTATCAGCGCCCCCAACCAGCAGGAAGTAGCCTGAAATACTACGCCCACATTCCCAACAAATGGATTATGGGTATTTTCCTTTGTTTTTTTAAAAAAAAAAAAGAGGGAAATGGTGCGGGAGAATTATCTGTATTCTGTCAATCATATTTTAATAAAACGCTGATTGGCCAGGCAGGCAGTATAGGCGGGAAAGCCAGACAGGAAGTAGGGGTGGAGCAAAGAGACTGGGAGTATTCTGGAAGCAGAAGCTCTCTCTCAGGCACTCCTGCACAGACCACCGAAGAGGCAACATGTAACTTGCCCAGCTGAAAAAGGTATGGAGCCATTATGGCTAACATAGATGAGAATAATGGGTTAATATAAGTTATAAGAGTTAGCAAGAAGCCTGACCTAATGAGCCAATCAGTGTATAACCTTATGGAGTCTTGTGTGTGATTTTCCTTGGGACTTGCTGGCTTGTTGGGGTACTGAGCGGGACAGAAACCCCAACAAGCCGGCCCTCGTGTTACAGAGGAGGGTAGAAGCAGGAAAGAGGGGAGGAGGAGAAAGGAGGGAAGGAGGAGGGAAGAGGGAGGGAGGAGTGGAAGAGGAGGAGGGAGGAAAGGAGTAGGAAGGACGGAGAAATCTATTTCTGCTCTCAGTAAATTAAACATGACTTTACAATGTTCACAACATAGTAGTTAAGATTACATGTCATTCCATGTAGCATAAAACCTAAGAAAACGGTGAGTTGGGCTTCAGTAGATAATTTTATCATGAAAAAGATGAGTGCAGAGTTGGCTGGGTAAGCCCTTAACAACTCAGGACCAGGCGTCCCTAGACCACTGTTCTGCCATCTTTCAGGTACCACCTTCATCACCATGGTACAAGCAGTA
Source organism: Myodes glareolus (assembly GCF_982192425.1). Lineage (NCBI taxonomy): Eukaryota > Metazoa > Chordata > Mammalia > Rodentia > Cricetidae > Myodes > Myodes glareolus. Next base: position 54,933,460 of record NC_142031.1, on the reverse strand, counting down.
TATATCCAGGGAATAGGGTGGACGGTGGAAAGTAGAGAGAAGGGCTTACTTCCTCCACTGAAACTGTAACCCCCAAAGTCACAGGTTATACCCTCTTGGACTTCATTCTCCAGAGTTCAGGAACTTGCCTCCCCTAGATTGGAAGAAAGACTGGGAAATGGAGCATTGTAGGAAATATGTGACCGGAGTTTTCTATGAAGGAGCAGAGTCTTCCCCCGACTCCATTCACCACTCTTTGCTGAAGGCTTATGATAGAAACAGAACTCCAGAGTCTTAAAATTGACACAAGTCTCTGTTGCAAAACTTCAAGGAGAAAAAAAAAGAAAATCAAAGACAAAAAGAGCCCAATAAGGAACAGAATGGAAAACAACCTGACATACAGAATTAGACAAAACTAGGACGGCTTTCCTGCATAGCCTCCAGTCACCCACAAGCATACCCCCTTTGGATGTAATAGCATTAAACAAAAACAACGGTGGGCTTTGCTGACACTTTAAAGTCAACATGTAGCGTGCCTGCCAGGATTCCAAAAGAAACAAGGATTTGATAAACGGTATCCCAGGGTCCACTCAAACATCAGCGGTAACTAGGAACGGACTGTTATGCTGGCGACAGACACTTACTGAAGTATTGCCTAGGAAGGGATGAATATCAGGCCACCGAGGAGACCAAGTGTTCTCTGTGCTCTCTATGGCTGCTCCAGCAGGGTGGGCAGCTGGTCTGATTGAGCCTTGTCATACATTAACAGGGATGGATGACAGAGTGTCGGAACTGTTGATGTTGATGTCACATGTGGGGTGCTGCTGGAGCCAGGGGTCTGGGAGCATTATGGAACCCATCTGTCACCCGAGACAGAGATGTTCTCCAACCTGAGGCTGTGCAAGGCACCTAGGTTTCCACCTGATGTCAGACAGCCTGTTTATTGATTTCAAAGAAAAATAACTGGGGCCTGGTGCCAGGAAAGAGGCCCAGGACCCCCACCAGCAGCAGCAGGAGACATCATTAACTTACTCTTCCAGCACTTAGGATACAGAGTAAGGCAGCTCCAGAGAGGACAGCAAAGGAAGCCCACAGCCAGCCTCCCTCCAGGACTGAGACTCAGAAAAGCAGAGGGAAGAAGGTAGAAGGGCCTAGCCAAATGTTGATCTTCCTTGCTCCAATCCCTGTCCCTCCCCAGGGATCCCTCCACAAGCTTGTCTATGGGTCCTTTTCTACCCAAAGAGTAAAAAGACCCAAAACACTAGCCCTCCTCTGACACCTGTGAACAATGGTTGGAGCCAGGCATTTAATATTAAAATTCCCTGCTTCACACTGCTTTAATGACCTTACATGCACATGGCAACCATGTTATTCAAACTGAAGCTTATTTATTGCACTTTGGAAACCTCAAACAAGTAGGTATTTGGCACTGACATGGCTGTTAGCTTCAGAGAGTTACACGGGAGGCCAACTGAACCTGCTTTCTTCACTCCTTGACGATGGTATCCCTGCTTTCTGACTCTCAGTAGTGCAGTGGCTCTGGTCACCTGCCACAGTGCTAGTGTGGTGCGGGAGAATTATCTGTATTCTGTCAATCATATTTTAATAAAACGCTGATTGGCCAGGCAGGCAGTATAGGCGGGAAAGCCAGACAGGAAGTAGGGGTGGAGCAAAGAGACTGGGAGTATTCTGGAAGCAGAAGCTCTCCCTCGGCCACTCCTGCGCAGACCACCGAAGAGGCAGCATGTAACTTGCCCAGCTGAGAAAGGTACGGAGCCATTATGGCTAACATAGATGAGAATAATGGGTTAATATAAGTTATAAGAGTTTACAAGAAGCCTGACCTAATGGGCCAATCAGTTTATAACCTTATGGAGTCTTGTGTGTGATTTTCTTTGTTGCTTGCCGGCTGTTGGGGTACTGGGAGGGACAGAAACCCCAACAAGCCAGCCCTCATACTACACTAGTGTCCTAGACCTTCACCCAGGCACAACCTCCAGCTTGAGACCAGCCCAGTGCGGGACCAGCCGCCTGGGTTAATGTGCTCCTGAGCCTGAGGAAAAGATACTTACAACGACATCCTTGAACTTTCCTGAGCACTGTGGAATGTGTCTCTGCGAGGAGCCATTCTGCCTTCACCGGATAGGTTCAGTCCTAACAGCTCTGACCTTTCATGATGGCAGCACGGATGTCAAACACGAAAGTCAGCCATGGCCTGCTCAGCAGCTGTGCCCATCAGCTGAGTTAGCTGAGGTCTTCTGGCCTCACAACCTGTGCTCTCGATGGGAAGGGAGATTGCCACCAAAGTCAAAACTCCCATCAGCCTTAGCTGCCACCTTAGGCTCGAGCTCCCATCATCGTAAGCCTCTGGGGCCAAACTGGGGTTGGGGATAGGGTGGGGAGGCTGGAGGTGAGTAGCCACCATTACATGGCCCTGGAACACACTGGTATGAAAACTTATGGTGGTGTGGGGGGTTCAATGAGTTTCCTGGGAAAATGTTTAGCTTTGGTAAATATAACTTGCTCTCTCGAGTCTGTGGCGGGATCCAGAAGGGCAGGTAGAAGCCAAGTCCCACACCAGCAGGAGTTCCCCTCTGAGCTATACCTGCTCTGTGGACTCAATTCTGAGCAGCTGTGACTGCCCACATGAGAGAGTCAACATTCCAGCCCCTTGCCGGGCCGAATGTGGAGGGGCTCATGACCCCTCCACCCAAAGCTCAGAAGCAATTGGTAGTTGGTGGCTTCTAGGAGAGATAACTTCCTTATGGGTGTGTTCCCTGGCAGGTTGACTTTGTTCTAGTGGATAGTCGGAAACCCATGAGGGACACCAATGAGAACCAATAGCTTCATTAAAAAAAAATAGTTGGGGAGGGAAAGAGAACAGAGACTAGAAAAATTGTGGAGGGGAGTGATGGTGAATCTGAAATAGGCATGCATGTAGAAAATTCTCAATTAGTAAAATAAGTGTAAGAATCAAAAAGAGCTCCCCTCTCTTTCCAGCTCGGAGATGGATTTTACCCCCACCCCATGACTGCAGCTCAAAGAAACTTCAGAGCCCTTGTACAAGGAGATGCCCAGCCTCCTCTGACGGCCACCCTGTGTCTACATTTTCACAGCATGCTATTCTGGAGACTGCCCGGTGGGACAGTGTTCCAGGCTTTCTGGCCAGCCCTTTTAAAGCATCCGGCTTCTCTTTATCTACCTTCTGCCTTGGGGCTTATTACCTTTCCTCTGTACACCTCACTTTCACGGCTTCTCTATGGTTGACTGCCGTCTGCCTGACTTCTTGCCCTGGGTGTGTCCCCCTGTTCTCACCTCCTTCTTTTCTCATTCTTTCTTCTCTTCTTTCTCTCAAGCCTAGATTTCTCTTCCTATTTATTCTTTCTGCCTATCAGCCCCACCTATCCCTCTCCTGCCTAGCTATTGGTTGTTCAGTTCTTTATTTGACCAATCAGGTGTCTTAGGTTGTCAAGGTGAAACAAATCCAATACATCTGCTCATAATTAAACAAACACAGCCTAAACACGAGTACCACACCTTTACACAGTTAAAGGAATATTCTGCAGCATAAACAAATGTAACACATCTTTGCCCAGTTAAAATGAGATTCCACACCAGGAGGGTTTTCATGACAGCTGCAGAACAGTGGGCTTCTGCAAGTTCCAGTGTCTCTCTGTAAGTGTCCCTTGGCTCCTAGAGACAATCTGAGCAGATGCGGCAGAGCTGGAAGGAAGTCTGGAGATGTCCCACCCCAAGCCTCCCCAGCTGTCAGCAGCTGAGCTGGCCCAGCAGGATGGGGAAGCGAGGGGACAGATTGGGCCCAGGCTACAACTGCCTGGAGGTTTTGCTCGTTTTCTAGAGTGGACACTGCAGTCCATTTTCCGATTCATTGGAATTGAGGGAGAGAAGGAGAGAAGAAGATGTACAGTCAAAACCAAGACAATAAAGGTCATAAAATTCCCAGAATACCTTTCAGAAAAGAGAAGTTTTGCGATACTAAAAGCCTGCCCCATGGTAGAGAGAGAATTTGGTCTCTCTATAGACTTATATAAGAACTGATTGGTAAGGACAATCGGTGGGGTGTTATTCATAAAATAAAAATGGGCCTTCCAAAGAGAAGTTTCACTGAGTGACATTATCAGCACTGGATTTCCCAGTAGGCCCAGCACTGTTTAGAAAAGGTTTAAAACCTACCAGGCCATCAGCCACATTGGTTTCCTTAGGAGGAGGAGACCTGAACTGAATAGGTAGCAGAACTCAAATCCAGTATAGACTCCTTAACTCTACAGACGCATGTGATCCTATGGAAACCCAGATGTGAATGAAGTCCAGCGCCCTGGTGCCTTAGAGCACCAGCCTGGAGCATAAGCCATTGGCTCAACACTGCTGGGCAAGGATGCTGACTATATTGGCTACTGCTCTGAGAGTGAAGACAAATGTCTTACATAAGCAACTTAAGGTGGGAGGGTTAACGCTGCCCCCCAGTTTGAGACTGTAGGCCATCATGATGGGGAAGGCATGGAAGCAGAAGCAGGAGCTACGTTGCATCTACTATCAGAGAGCATGCGGGTCCTTGGCTCACGTTTTTCTTCTCATTTATTTGAGAAGCAGCCTCACAGATACCGAGAGGTGTGTTTCTTAGGTGATTCTAAATCCTGCTGAACTGGCATACAAGATTAAATATTGCATTGACCAACACGGCGGAAATATCCAGCATTCAGAGAGCACAGCCATGCACATGGTAAATCTTTACCATAAGCCTGATACAGTCCCCTGGAGACTGGCTCCTTCCATGGCAATGGCAAGTACAGGAACAGATGCTTGATCTCACACTGAGTTTCCCAAAGCTAGGCTCCTCGAGCTTCCTCCACATCCCAACAGAATCCTTAGGTCCCCCAGCTCAAAATGCCCTGCTAAAGCCTTTTCATTTATAGGCTGCCTGGCAGAGGAGCACCTGAAAGTCACCTTCTCATGGGCAATTAAGAGCAATGGTGTGAAGACTTACCAGTCATCAGGTAGAAGACAAGACTAGGCATCCAAAGATGCCTGAAGATGGTCCTTTCCCTCAGAGAAGCTTGCTAGCCAGTAAAAAACTTCAGACAACTGTAACAGACCAAACCCCAATGGACTAGACAAGTATACAGTCTGCAGGAACGTCCCCATCATCTACCATAAAGATGGGGTTATCCACTTTAGCAACGAAGATGCTGAGACTCCATTGAGTCCATTGAGTTGAATACTGTGACATCCTAAAGAGTAGGCAGAGGCTTGGAGTTGGTTGGTTCTCCTTCAATGGACATGAACATTCAGAGAGAAGAATCAGAGAGAGTCAGGCTTGGAGACATGGAAACACCTCTTCACTGTCTGGCAGAACCAACCTGGGGACCTTCTGTCTTTCTGTACTGACACTGCAGCCTCTACCTAGGACTAGAAGGCACAGAGTCATCTGCTGGCTACCTGCTCACAGTGGAGGGTAAGGCTTTTCAGTGTCCCCTCCTCCATGGAGCAGCCACTGTTGGCCAATGTCTGCCATCAGAATGTTCACTGTGTCTGTGCGCAGCCCAGCTGGATTCTGCAGGCCCCAAATCCCGCTGACTCTTTTGAATGTTCTTTCATTCCACTGGCTCCACCCCCCACTCCCCACCCTCTGAACCCCCCACCCCCTGTTTATAAGATCAACCAGGTATCAGCCATGCTTTCCTATGCTGTGTCCTCAGCAAGCATCCTGGTGAAGCTATTACAGCAAAGGCAGCCTGCTGCCTTCAGTGAACGTACAGCGAAGGCTGAGGAATGTGTACACAGCCACCCATGTCTGCTCACTATGCTGCAGTCTATGAAGAGTTTACATGGCTATTGCATCACCAGCTTTCCTAATGGCCAGAAGAGACACATGGCAACTGTCATCTCACTTGCGATTAAGGTGATAGAATGCTGGAGTATCACAGTAGGAATTGTTTAATTTGTTCAAATCACGACAATTTCTTTCTCATGGTGATAGCCAAAGAGGTTATCTCCAACACCATCATACTTGGGACCATCCTACCAGATACTCAGCCTTCCTGCAGATAAATAAAACCTAGGCTTCCACTGCCTGCCCTCCCACTGCATCTGAGATTCTTAAATGTCCCAGTATCATAACTGCTTCTCACCCCTAGTTTGACCACATATCAGCCTGTATCCCCATATCCCATACCCCTCATGCTGGGGACTGCCCCTATTGGCACCTTGCTACTTTCCTTGCTAGTTGGTTACAAATAGGATGTATCTTACATTTTCTGTTTTTTTGTTTTGTTTTGTTTTTCTGTTTTTTTGTTTGGTTGGTTTTTATTGTTTTGTTTTGTTTTTTCGAGACAGGGTTTCTCTGTAGCTTTGAAACCTGTCCTGGAACTAGCTCTTGTAAACCAGGCTGGCCTCGAACTCACAGAGACCCAACCGCCTCTGCCTCCTGAGTGCTGGGATTAAAGGCTTGCACCACCACCACCCAGCCCATCTTCCACTTTCTGTTATGGAACCACGTCATTCCTTAGGTTATGCTCATGTGTGTCCTTAGCGAAATACCCAGGACAAAGCTTACATTCTGATGCCTTCACAGACCTTTAGCTGCGTGCTGGAAAGAGAGGGGCCAGAGGTCTCACTTAGAGCAAGAGTTTGCTCTGGCAGGCAGAGTCCGTGGTCTGTCAGAAGTGAGTGCAGCCATCATGGCTAACTGCCAAGTATGAGGATTCTGGTGAGAAGGAGGCTGACCTTGTATGCTGTGCAATGAGCATGGACCTATGGGCAGGCAGTGAAACATGATTTAAAAAATGAAACAGACAAAAAAACCTCTTAAATTTAAACTGAAAGAAAAATACACCTAAAAAAGAAGGAATTCTCACTTCCCCTAGGCAAAATGGAGCTGACATTGGGACACCCAAGGGTGTTCTGGGGTGATTGAGTTAATTGGAAAAGATATACAGAAGAGGTGAGGAGTCTACACACACGGCGAACCCCAATCCAGAGGAATCCTACAGTCTAAACTTCTAGTATCTAACCTTGTGTCTAATCCTCTGAACGCTGGCTTTTCCTAATCCTCCTGACTCCCCTGTAAAGAACAGCTTTGCTTCACCTGGCATATGAGGAAACTGATGATTGTAACAGCAAGGGCTCCACATCACCAGGCTCAGAACTTCATCTCTTTGGCCTCATCTGCCTCTGCAGCAAAAATGCGAGCTCTATTAGACAAGACCATAAAGTCATTTAATGGCAGTCAGTGGTCGGTATGTGGAAAGTACATCGGGGAAAACATGGTAAAGAAAAATTAGATGCCACCAGTGACCTTCCTTATTTTCTGGGCTCTGTGCCTGGCAGGAGACAGAAGATGTAATGCTCCATGTAGATGGTACCCTAATCAAGAGATTTATATTGGCAATCCTTGCCTTGAGACTCAGATTTACATTTTTACTTTTTTCCAATTGTATGGATACATACATGCATGTATCTATACGTGGCATGACCTGATATATATACACACATAAATGTGCCTTTATTTAAATATGCATGTGTGTATGAAGAACCAGTGGCTGACATGAAGTGCTACACACGGTAGTAGTTAAGTTTCAGTCTCCACTTGGAATTTGCATCTGAGAAGGTAATAGAAGGAAAAAAAAAAACCAAGCTGCAATAATCAGATTCCTACTCCCTGAAATCGGTGTATTTTTATTTTTTTGTAGGAGCCTGAAATGCTGAAGCGTACTGGAAATGATCTTATTCTGCCTGTCCATTTTAGGTAGACAATCAGCACAGACAAGTGTACCATTATAGAAAGTGTTTGTGTGAGAGTGTGTGTGTGTGTGTGTGTGTGTGTGTGTGTTCAGGTGTGTGAATCAGTGTGTTTCTGTGTATATGTGCATGTGTATGTATACACGCATGTTTATGTTTGTGCATCATTACATGTTACATGCATGTGGAGGCTAGAAGACAATCTTTGCTGTGGTTTCTCAAGGGTCATTCACCTTGATTTTGGAGGCAGGATCTCATTGGCCTGCAGTTCACCAAATGCGATAAACTGGCTGGGGTTACAAGCAGGTGCTACAAAGCCCATCTTTTTAAATGGGTGCTGGGGCTCGAATTCAAATCCCCTCATTTGCACGCCAGGTACTTAATCTGTTGAGCCACATCCTTGGCACCTGTGCCATTTTTTTCTCTTTTAAAGATTCATTGATTTTGTGTACATGTGTATGCACCATGTAAATGCCTGACACCCCAAAAGGCAAGAAAAGGGCATTACATATTCTGGAACTAGAGTTGCAGGTGGTTGTGTGCTGTTCACATGTGTGCTGGGAACTGAGCCTGGGGCTTCTGCAAGAACAGCAAGTGCTCTTAGCCCTTAGCCAGTGAACCTTATCCCCAGGACTCCATGCACCACTTTCATTTAAGAATAAATGAAAACCATTCTTGCTGCCATTAGCCAACTGTCTAAAGCATCTGAGAAACATGTCAAGGAGGGTATCTGGCCCTCCTGTCTCTCTGGAAGCCTCCACCACACGGGGGATGTCTTAGTCAAAGGGACTGAGTGGCTTGTGCACGCCCTTACTACCTTTTCACAAGTCCACTCTCCAGCAAGCAAGTCCTCTGTCAACTGTGACACCGACCACCGCGTGCTCCGACAGACGCGTCTGCTGCTTCTAACTTGCAGTCTCACTTTAAAGACCAATCGGAACGTTTGAGGAGCAAAAGCTTGCTCCTTCCTCAGATGCTAATATCGTAGAGCTTTGGTTGCAGTTACAAGCACAAGCTGTAAATCCTGCTTTGTGAGAAACGGCTCCTTCTAGGCAATACCTTCCGAAGTGTTATGATTGAACTGGGAATCCTTTGAGCTGATAGTTCATACCATAGAATTAAAAAAAAGAGGGGGGAAAATCACAATTTAGCAATTCAGGCATTTTTTTACATACAGGACCTTATTTTCATACTGTTTATTCACCAAGGGTGGGCTTATTCTAAGATACACTACTCTTTCCCTCTACCCTAGAGGTTAGCGAAACAAAGCTCCGTGAACGGCACACCAACTGGCAAGCTGTTCTTCGAGCATCACGGTCACCACACTGTCTTTTTTTCCTCCTAAGGCAGAACACCAAAACTTATATTATCTTATTTTTATGCTCCTATCTTAACTTTTGGGGGAAGGTTAAATTATTCTGAAAGTTCTAAGCCATCTACATATTTATTCTTTTTAAAGGTTCTGTGGTGTGTTAGCATCTGTATTGCCAGAAAACAAAATTTTCTTCAAAGTTATTCTTGGGCAGGCCTGGGACGCAACCCATATGTCCCACAGTTAGCGCAGCTCAAGGTTTTAATTTATGCCCCCTTTTTTTCAAACTTCACTGTAGTTTCCTTGGTTTGGTGAATGTGTGGCGCCACCTATGGGTCAGCTCTCAGAAGTTCACGCTCCTTTATCTGAAAATCAGGTTTCAAGCTATGTCATGAAAATGAGGCTTTGAGGGTCTTAAAGATTACAGACTGGGTGAACATAAACAGAATATCTATCAATTTATTTTCTCTCCAGGGGTCGAGAAGGCATTATTCTTATACCTAGGTCCCCAGTCTGGAAGAATTAGGAGAAACGGACACCGAAGTATTTTCTCATCCCTTCTATCCTCTTAGGACATTTCCCAGCTCCTCTGTCAAACTAGCCTCTTAGGGAGAGCATGTGTTCATTAGCCATGGGCTTTGGAGAGAGGAGAGCATTGTGGCTGTTGGTGAGAGCTGTGAGGATCCAGCAACTCCTGCTTTTCCCTTCCCTGTTGTCTAGATACTTGTGATGTGGAGATTAAAATACCCAGGGACCCAAGCCAAGGGAGAAATTCACAGGACAGCATTCTCGCTAATAAATCTCTCTCTGTAAACACCCACAGCCTTTGGAGCTGTGATCTTCCTCCCTCTCCATCCCAGGGTGTGATCACCCTTGCTCTCTAAGTAATTAGAACCATCAAACAGCATAGAAATCACGTATATTCCTGCATATAGGGGAAACCAACAGAAGTAAGACTGCATTAAAGCACAGATCAGACCCTCCTTCGTGCCTTCACATCTGATACCATGGGTATGCGCCCATGCCAAACTCTCAAAACACATCCATTAAACAGATGCAATTTGCTATATATAAATTATGTACCAATAAACCTTTAAAAGTCAAGCCTTGGATGGGAAAGGAAAATTAATTTTTAATATTTCTGCTAATCCATCTGCACAAATGATGGCCTTTTTTTCCTTTCTATTCTTTTTTTTTTAAATCTTCGGTCTAACAAAGAGCAGTTGGGCAGCTATGGATGGAAAAACTCAGCGGTGAACGAGCGTGTAAATTAGAAGCTGTGGCTGTAAAGGCGGATGCGTGCAACAGTGGGAGTGGAGAGTGTGTCTGCCTTGTAAATTTAATTAAACAGCAGGTGCAAAAATCAGGTCATATGGCTTTGATGTGCCCCGTGCGTGGATGACAACCAGACAATGATTCTAATATGAAGAAATTTGCATACATTTGCATCGGGCCGCAGAGAGCGCTGGGCCCTTGCCACGTTCTGCATTTTATATCTAGGAAGTTGAATAAGATTTGAATGAACGATTTCTATTTAGACGCAGCGGAAAAATACAACGAGATTTCAGCACTCACGCAGGAGGCCATGTGGACAGCAGGGAAGGCCTATGAGGCTCCCCCTGAAAAGCAACCGCCCTCCTGAACAGCGGCGGATGCCTCAAAATGGAAGGAGGCAGACAGTGAGGAGGGGAGGGGAGGGAAATGTACTGTACTTTGATTTTTTTAAAGACTTTCACAGAAGGTACTACATTGATTAAGCCCTTCCTTTGTGGGCTCATCCTGGGCATAGCACACATCATTCTTTTTGCTCCCAATCGTCCGTGCTATAAATCCTTAAATACAAAAATTAGAAAGACTTCTCTGATGAAGCAATTGGCCTCTTATATAATCTGCTTCTGCTTTTAAAGGAACGTCTTTGCCGCCGCATGATGTAGACCTCATCTTCCACAGCAGCCCGCCAGGATGTCTACTGCAGATGATGTCCTATGTGCTTGTGCCCCCTTGCACAGATAGGATTACAAATACACAATCTCCCACTGCTGGCCACGAGCATCCTCTCTGGGGCACTCGGGAGAAAGTACTGAAGGGTAGAGAGGTCAAAGAGCTCCAACGGAGCTGAAGGGCACAGCAATCAAAGGGCCCCAGCAGAATTCCACTGGATATCCTGATGACCGCTGTAGCCTCTGGGAGCAGCCATCCTTTGCGGGTCTAGAGCTCATCAGAAATGGTTCTGGCCCCACGGCCACATACACCCCTAGCCAGTCCTGGAGTCCAGGGTTCTGAGACTGACTGAGGCAGAGCCTTGCCTTTGCCTGAAACAGATTCTGAGAGGAGCCCCTGCTAGCCGCATGGAAAATGCTATAGGTCAGCCCTGATTTTTATGAACAGAATCAAATGATGTCAGAAGAAAAGATGTCATTGGGTGTCCTGCATATGTACTTGGACTGTTAGCTATTGAAACCAAACCCCATCACTATGCATACTTGGGAAGTTAGCTTTTAAAGGCAGGCTTGATCATGAGATCATGCTAATTTATGACCTGCCAGGATAACTTGCTGACAGTGAACGTGGTGAGAGCTCTTAAAATATTGCACCCAGAAGTCAGGGCTTTTATCTGAGTGCGTTTTCCCAAATTCTCAGCATAGAAGACACAGCAGTAGCTGCTGACTGTACACAGCATCTCTCATTTCCCCCAACGTGTTGCAAATGTTAGAGAGGCCAGAATCCTTCCTGTTTGTCACAATGGACTCAGCATCCATGCCAGGGCTTGGTACAGGGATGCCATTCATAAATATGCTTAATTAACTGAATGGTTTTTTTTATTTAAAAAACTAAGTTAAGATTAAGTTTAGATAGCTAATCTGTTAATAAATATGACAAATTTGGGGTTCAGAGGGAAGGAAAAGGTGAACACATTCACCCAGCCTTAGGAAGCAGGGAGTCTGTTACATAACACAGGCATACAAGGTGCAGGGCAGTGGCCCAGGGTTCTAGAGTCTGGTTCTCATTGAGTAAAGAGATAACACTAAAAGGAACATTCAAAAATATCCATGAGGGCACAAAGTAACCTTCCCCTGAAAGACACACACACACACACACACACACACACACACACACACACGACAAGGGGGCTAGCGCACATTAGGTGCTCTGAGTGAGTGAACGACAGCTCTAGCTCCTCCCCTTCACTGTGTTTTCTGACCCCTTCCCTCTGGAGTTCTCACTCTTGACTCTCCTCCCATGAGTTGGCCTTGAATCCACACCAAGCTGAGCACTCACCACGCTGCCTCACAATCCCGTCTTTGGGTCCAGCCCGTTATGACAGCAAGCCACCAGATGCTTCCTGGGCTCTCAAGAGGCTGGGGCAACATCTGGAAAGCGCTTGTGAGTCCCACATTCAGGTCTCTTCATGGTGACATTGGAGGAAATACGTGCTGTGAATGGCACTTGATGAGAGCTGAGGAATTCCTCAACAGAGGCTCAGACAATTAAGAGCGTCTTTAGTGGTACGGATCAGGGAGCATTGAGAAGCAGGAGCGTGTGCAGGGTAGAGATAGGTTCAAAAGAAGGGACCTGACTCTCTTCTACTGGAATTCCTTGACAAACACCTGCTTTGACAGCTGCTTGTCTCCAGACAAGCTCTATCCTCTGGCAGTGTTCGTGTTCCAACTGTGTTCAACTGTCCCTGAAGAAGGCACAGTCATTATGCAGCTTTGGTTCAGCTTTGAGGTGATGACTGTCCATCAAAAAATCTCTTCCTGTGGGTTTTGGGACCTAGGTTTTCCTCTTTGTCCTTAGATGAGGTCAGCAAGTTTCTTCGAGCAGGCAGTATGACCCAACTGGGGCTCTCAAGTAGACAGTGACATCCCTACTTGTCACTGTTCTGGGTGTGCCACACTCCAAAAGCCCCCTCGCTGTTCTTGCACCTATTAAAGGAAAATTACACTGCTGTGCAATGAATGGTCTTGCATGCCTCCTCTGTTCAGAAGCATGGTTCCAGAATGGGGTATGCAGAGAAACACATTCTTGCAACTGCCAGCTTCATTCATGCTCATCGTGGAGGGTGAATGAGGTACAGGGGATCGAGGATTAGGGAGACACATGCGAGTAGGGATGAGAATACAGGTGCCTTAGACCTTGACAGTTATGAACAAAACACAACCGAGACACAAAGTCACCAGCCTCGGAGGTGATAGCGCCTGGGCCATCTATTTCCAGACCCAACCACCCCCACCCCAGATTTCTGGCATGAACTTAGCAAAAGGTCAGTATAGCAGTAGGGCACACTGCCCACCATGACTTGAATCTGCTCACAAAATGAGACTCGTTTTCTGTGTAAATGGGCAATCTGAGTAGCTAATTATTAGTCACTGCCACTTAAAAGGCCAAAGCCCTATCTCTCCTCATCAGAGAAATGAAAATTAAAACCACAATGGGGTAGTTCCTGCAGTCAGATTGGTCATAGTTATAAGGACAGAAAAAAAAAAAGAAATAACCAATCCCCCATGTTGGTGGAAATGTAAGTTAAGGTGGCCAAGGTGGGTAGTGAGATGGTAGTTGCCAAAGACATCCACATTCCATGTTATTGCAGCACCACAAAGATGTAAAAGCAACTTAAGTGCTTATCAAGAGAAGGGTGGGTGGTGTGGGAGTCCTTCTGTATATGTGTTGCTTTTGTTGGTCAATAAATAAAGAGACTGCTTTAGGCCAATGGCTTAACAAAATATATCCAGGCTGGAAGAGACATATAGAGTAAGTAAGCAGAGTCAAGTGAAAAACCATGTAGCCCTGCTGGAGACAGATGCCGGATGCCAGACAGAACTTTACCTGGTAAACCACAGCCATGTGGCGATACACAGAGTAATAGAAATGGGTTAACCAAAGATGTAAGAGCTAGCTAACAATATGCTTAAGTGATTAGCCAAGCAGTGATTTAAATAATATAGTTTCTAAGTGATTATTTTGTGGTCTGGCATCTGGGAACTAATAAGTGACCTCCTATTACAGATAAATGGCCTTCTACTACAGATTGGCCTACTACAGATTGGCACACTATGTGGGGCACAAATCCACGGCCCTGGGATTAAGAGTCCCATGCTCTATAAGTGATGGGCCAATCAGTAATTTAAATAATATCGTTTCTGAGAGGTTAGTTCGAGTCTGGGTAGCCGGAAACGAGCAAGCAGCCTTCTACAACAGGTGGGGACAAAACGACATTGGCATCACACGGCAATCCTATTTGTTAGAGAAGGAGGCTATCTATTACCATGAATCTGGAGCACATAGGTTAAATGAAAGAAGTCAGACATAGAAAATGACCACTGGTCCAGGAGCACTCTTGCCGACAGAGCCACAGCAGCAGAGGCAATAGGCACAGCTGGTCTATTCCGTCTCGCTTTGGTTCCCAAGGCTGCCGTTTGAAATGCTGTGTCCTCCAAAGGCCTGTGTGTTACAGAGGCTTTGATTCCAGCTTTAAGAGCTGAGTTCTGGTGGAAAGTCTTCCGGGCACTGGAGGTGTGTTCTCTTGAAAAGCACAGTGGGACCCCTGTCCTTTCTCTTTCCCTTTTCCGTGTCTGACCAGCGGGTGAGTGACTCTCTGTACTGTGTTACCAACCCTGAGATGTTGCCTGGTTATGAGACCAGAATTAAGAGTGGCAATTGGGTGTGGGGTGAATCCTCTAAAAGCGTGAGCCAAAATTCGACTTTCTTTCTTTATAAGTTGACTTCTTCAGTTACTTGTTACAGTAACTCAAAGATGGCAGACAGCCAAGTGATGAGACCCTATGATCATCAGTTATCTTAATTTGTTGTGAAGTTGTGATGTTGAAGGCTATATAAATGTTTTCCACCTACCAAGGGGCTTCAGACATTTATACTTGCTGATATGGCCTGCTTTTTGGTGGGTCCTTTTTTTTGTTTTGTTTTAAGACAAACTTTCAAGGATCTGAGCATGGCCTCTGTAGCAGAGCGTCACTCTGAATTTCTGATCCTCTTGTATCTACCTCCCCATTGCTGTCACTACAGGCATGCACTACCATACCGAGTGTGGGCCATGTTGGGAATATAACCCTGGACTTCATGGATGCTGGGCAAGCACTCCACCAAACAGTAACATTCTCGGACTCCTGGTGTTGACTCCTTTGCCCTTCTTCCTTCCTCCTGCTGAGAGGATATCAGTGGGCACCTTTTTAGGGGTTAAATACTGAGAACTCCCCCTGAAGTAGGATTTGTGTTCCATCAACAATCACAGTTTCACTTCAGCAAGTGGGACACGCACGATATTTGGATCAACTGTTGGCGGAGCCTCGGCAGACATTGTCTGCAGTCATGTTCACTTCTTGTCACGCCTGACATCTGAGGAAGTTTCTGAATGGCAGAGGGAAGTGAACGTCTCAAAATAGCACTCATGCAAATTTAGTTGGAGCACAGATCCAAATTTAATGACAATATAAAGGGAGCCTAAGAAATCTGTCCCAGTAGAAAATATACTATAACAGACCAGGGCTGTTCTCACTCCCATTCATTGTTCCAGCCACAGTGCTTAGACGACGGTGAAGCCGGGCTTGTACAAGAGACCAGTAAATCAAATGCCATTTTATGTAAAGTTCTACATTAACATAGCAGTAACTGTATAGAAAAAGTCTGATATAGTAAAAGGGATTTCCAGATGCCCCATCTCTGTCACTAGCATCTTACATTAGGATATTACATATGTTAGCAATAATGACCAACAATGAGCTCAGATCGATTGATCATGATTACTAATCTCAACTAAGGGTTGCCATTTATTCCCATAGCTTTAGCTATAGTAAAAATGTGTGTTTGTGTCTGTGTGTTTCCGCACACGGGTCCATGCATATAGGTGAAGGTCAGAGGTCAACTTTGGGCTGCTTCATCGGTGTCTCTCCACCTTGATTTTTGAGATGGGGGTTTCTCACTAGGACCTGGAAATTATCAATTAGGTTAGGGTGATTTGACCATCAAGCTCCAGGAATCTAAGGAATCCAGGAGAGGAATCTACCTCTCTCTGTCTCCCAAACTCTGAGATTAAAAAAGCTTACCAATAAGTAGGGGTTTTGTTTACTTGTGTTTTGTGTGGGTTGTGACGTGTGCACTCCGGTCTTTATGTTTTCAGTGTATTATGGGGAGTGCACTCTGGTCCTTGTGTTTTGTGTGGATTGTGAGGCATGCACTCCGGTCCTTATGTTTTGTGTGGGTTGTGGGAGTGCACCCTGGTCCTTGTGTTTTGCGTGCATTGTGTGGAGTGCACTCTGGCCCTGAACTGAACCATGTTCCCAGTCAAAACTTAGCTGTTGCTTAGAATCTTTTCAGATTTCTGGATCCAATACAGGGATACCCATCATATTGAGCTGCATCTTCTTGGGCTCCTACTATCCTCGATGTCCCTCTGGTTTTCCATGGTTTTGATGGCTTTTATGGTTTTGAGGAACACTGAATAAGCATGGTACAGAATGTCCCTGAGTTGGGATTTTGCTGACTTTATTTCTTCATGATCAGACTCTGATTCTTGGGAGAAGACAGGAAAAATAACCAACCATTTTCATCTCCTCAAGAAGAAAAGTGTGGTGCTATCACAGGACTTACTAAAGGATTTGACGATGATCTCCAACTTGAGGTCATGGGCAGGTTTCTGCCACAAAATTCATCATTTCCCAGCTGTGCTCTTTGGACAGAGCTCACTACACTAGCCCATTTCCAAACAATGGGGAGGTATTACGCTGCCTTATAGAGGATGCAATAGCTAAATAAATTCCCTGATATTTTATAGATTGGTCTTTTCTTTTTAACTTGTTTGTACTGATAGGATTTGTGGGCATTTAGTGTGCACACTTGCTTATAACACAATAATACTTTATTTATTGTGTTGCTCAAATGTTTCCAGCTATTGAAATTCAGAATTATTCCTCTTGGCTCCCTTGCTAATGTGCACTCTCCCACCACTGTGGGGTGTCTGTTTCCTTTTAATCCTTCTAATTTCCAAGCACTGCAAAAAAAAAAAAAAAAAAAAAGCTAGCCTTATCTGAGTCCTCAAATCTGAGATTTTTGTCTGTGGAGTACTGGTTTTATTCTTAAAACCTGGGTAAGAGCCAAGATCTAAGCACTGGAGACTTACATGGTTGTGCTGCCTCTATTTCCAAACCATCTCGGTTAATTAAGGAGAAGAAATGAATATACTCACTTGCATCCCTTCCCCTGCCTGCACACCCATATGTGTGTGCACACGTGATAGCTCACACATGTGTGTGCATATGTATTATTTCCTGTGTGCCTAGGCAAATTTTTTAAATGAAAGACACAAGAGACTATTTTTAAAAACAAACCAGCAGCAATAAGAGTAAGTGAAAGATAAATGCTTAGGTCTTTAGTGATGAAGTAAGACTATGAACACAAACGGTTAAGGACCAGAGAGATGCTGCAGCAGTTAAGATCACTGGCAGCTCTTGCAGAGGACCCAGGTTTGATTCCCAGTATCCGTTTGGTGGTTCACAGTGATTCATAACTCTAGTTACAGGAGATCTGACATGCTCTTTTGACCTCCACAGGCATCAGGAGTGCACATGGTGCATATACATACATGTAAACAAAATAGTCACATATAAAATAAAATGAATAAGATACTTAAAGACAAAAGGTGAAAAGATGGGATAGATTTTGATAATATTCTAAGGGGGCACACTCCAGGATGCAGTGAACCACAGAGTGAGATATACACTGGAAATGCAGTGAGTTCTCTACTCAAAGGTGGCCTGAACTTGGACTTTGTCCAGGGCTAGGTCATATGAGGTCATGAAATCACACTCAACTACTCTTGGTTTTATCCTCGAGGCATGGTCTCTTACTGAATCTGGAGTTCAGTATTTGTCTGCTGTGGGAAAATGTTCTTGTACACTGTAAAGATTTATCGCTCATATTAGTTTAATAAAAATTTGATTGGCCAGTAGCTAGGCCATAAGCATAGGTGGGGTGACCAGACTAGGGTAATTCTGGGATGAGAAAAGGCAGAGACTCTATCATCATCCAGAAGCAGAGATGAGAATGCTTTACTGAGAAGAAGTACCAAGCCACATGGCTAAATATAGAAAAGAATTATGGGTTAGTTTAAGTTGTAAGAGCTAGTTAGTAATAAGCCTGAGCAATTGGCCAAACAGTTTATAATAAGTGTTTGAGACTGAATGGCCATGGGACTGGATGGAACTGAAACAGCCATCTATAGCCATCTCTATATGAAGCAGCCATCGGTAGCCTCCCAAGTGCCTCACACCTATCTTGCTTTTACTTGAGTGCTGGGGGTCCAAATTCTGGCCCTCCCAATCACAAAACAAACACTTTCTCCACTGAGTCATCTCCCCTTCCACACTCATGTCTCCCCTTCCACATGTCTTTGACATTCCAGGTGTATAACCACGTCCCCTTGCACGGATGAGACTAGTGATCCCCTCTGAGAAACACTTCTGATTAAACGCACTTACAATGGTCCATTCCCCTCCCAGCTAAACTGTGAGACACTGGATTACATCCAAGGCACTAGGGTCTAAGGGGAAGATCAGGTGGGGAGGCAGTGAGTCTAGGGGCATTTCAATCCACTCTTCCTCTGTGCTATGAACGTCTTCCAGGAATTGTCAGTTTCAACGTGAGTTCCATCAAGACTGCTTTGTGAACCTCCCATGCACAAATGCTTTCAGACATAGGTCTGTGGCAATCTTCAATCTGTTTGTTTGTTTTCAATACTGCGACGACTCCCCCTTAAGACCTAACCTACTCAGAAGCAAGAAGAAATACTGACGCTTGCAGTCATTGTCTCCCAGATGGGCTGCAAAGACATGTATGACTATTGCAACGGCAGGCGCCCCCAGCTGGATGTCTGATCACGGCGGTGTGCCTGGAACAAATCCCTGTATGAAATCACAACACTTCATTTTGCATGTTTTCTTGCAGGGAGCTCGTTTCCATTTGGAGAGAGCCAGAGGGAAACTGGCTCAGGCCCCGCTGCATCCCTGGGGAGGGGGAGCAATGGGTTTGCTGCTCACTAGCTGACTCTCACTGTGAGTGAGCAAGCTAGTTCCCTAGTTATATGACCTTGTGAGGTAGACACCATTGAAAACGGTAAATCAGAAGTTCGATGTCAGTCTCACACTCGGAATTTGTGGGTTTTGCATTCGCTGACGTATTTGGAATGGAGGCTTCCTATATGGGAAGAGGGCACCAATATAAGACAGTTGGCCACAGCATCAGCTGCTTCCCCCACTGCAAATCATTCCCACATCTTTCTCTCCAGGTATAGTCAATGCCACCTTGCTGTGTGGTATGACGATGAACCATCCTATGGAAGATTGTGTACTGAAGACTTGGTGTCTAACTGGTGGCCTTATTGAGAAGTATCTGGGTCATAATGACCCTATTCTTAATGCTGAATTAGTCCATAATGGATTCATTACTGTGCAAGGGGCACAGGTCATTGGGAGCATGCCTTTGAAGGATGCACTCTGTCCTTCATCCATGTGCTTCCAAGTTGCTATCAAGCAAGTTTTTTCCCTCATACCCCTTTGCTATGATAGTCTGTCTCCTCATAGATTCATGGACGATGAGTTAATCAATCTAAGACAAAGACCTCCAAACTCACAAGCTAATGTTCAGCAGGAAGCCATGTTCTCCTTGTACGTAGTCAGATCTCTGCAAATGGAGACTGAGAAGAAAGCTTCTGGGGTATTAAGTAGCATCTGTGGAAGACTTGGATGTGGCCAAAGACCAAACATGGGCAGAGTTGAATCCGTGGTAGAGCTCTGACTGGTGAGGAGACCCTGGAGCCAACAAGAAAGGTCAACTGTAACCAACCGACAGGCTGACTCACTAAATTCTAGCCAGTTCAGCTGACAGCCTTGCCCCAGACCCCATGTTAACTAAGGCAGATTTGAGAGCATGTGTTCGCAATCCTAGTACAAAGGAGGTGAGAACAGTCAAACCCCTATGGTTCCTGTACTCCTACCTCCTGCCTGCCCTCACAAGCCCAGCACCCAACCCACCACCAGCAGTCCATGTCTCTTGCTGCCATGTTTCCCCCATCTTAAGAAAGTAAAATCCCTTCCGAGACCATGAACCTCAGCAGAAGATGTTCCTGCCTTAAGTTGTCTCTGTCAGATATTTATTAATAGAGGTGAGAAATGAACCAAGGGACCTTGTAGAGCCCAATGTAATTGGCGGAAATACGAAGGTTTTCCCCATAGTTCCACTTATGCTTTCTCCGACTGGAGGATGAGGTTGACAGGAACGGAGAACCTAAGGTGGGTTTGGGCAAGTGACTATCACCCAGTCTGCTGGATGGACAGTACAAGACCAAGTAAATGAGTGGCACTTAGGGCAGGGGCCTGGCTTCGCTCAGCAGATCGTACGTATTCATGTTACGGAATTTCTAGATCCCCAGGATATGGATGGGATTTGAGGTTATCTACTTGGGAGACAATGAGGAAGGAAATGGAAAAACAGTGCCTGGGAAGAAAGGGTAAGAGAATGCCAAGAGCAGCACTACCACTGCCTGGCTCCCTCTGCCATTAAGTATGATTTTAAGAAACACTGTCTGATGGTCCCATGGAGATGGCTCAGAAGATACAGTGCTTGCCACGCAAGTCTGGGGACCAAGGTTTAAATCCCATGTAAATACTGGATGGGTGTGGTAGCCTTCTGAGATCAGAGCCACCAGAAATCCTGAGCAAATTGGCTAGATAGGCTGGTGTAATCAGTGAGCTCTAGGCTCTACACAGGCTAGTCTAATCAGTGAACTCTAGACTCTAGTGAAGCACCTTGCTTCAATGTGTAAGGTTGAAAGCAACTGAGAAAGACATCTGACTTTAACATTTGGCTTTCACATATATGTGTATACATGAGGGCCTGCATCCACACACGTTTATTCACATATTTTCAAATTTACAAACATACACACAGAAAAAAAACTGACTTAGAAAGGTCAAAAGAAACACCACCTGTGCCCTTGGCTCCCCTTATATTTCTGTGTACGGAATGAAGCAGAACTAGGGCAAAGGTAAGATGAAAGTATTGCTAAAGCTTAGAGTGGTTGTAGACAGCCAGAGAAAGAGTGCATGGAGAATCTGCAGGACCTCAGTCCAGAAGTGAAAATTCAAACACAGTACAACGTCCCTACTAGTCCATCTTTGAAGGAAATGGAAGCAGGTGTGTGTGTGTGTGTGTGTGTGTGTGTGTGTGTGTGTTCCTCTATGTGTGTTCCCATGAGCTTGCATATGTTGTATCCCAGCCACAACAGGCTGCAGCCTTCCCTTAGAGTTTTGAGGTGTAACCTGGACTCCCCAGCTTTCTTTGCTTTTCCAACATGTACCGAGACACCCACCATCACAGGGAAGTCTCCACTCCTGAAAGGCCCCAGAAGCGAGAAATGAAGAAATAGGAGAGATGGATGCCAAGTGTGGTGTACCTCACATTAGCTATGGCCCTTCAGCTTTTGTCTCCAGATTCTTTATTCTAAGATTTCAAGGGGAAAATATGCAGAATTCTCAGGTGCATGTTCAAAAAAAAAAAGAACATTCAGAATCAGCAGGATGAATAGGAGATGTCCAATTCATTATGCACAGAATATTCCGTGCTATTTCATTTGCACTCTGCTCCTGGGTGCAAAGCTGTTGGCTTCCAAACACATGTCCCAGTAAGAGCATCCTCTGCAGCCCCAATGAACACAGCCAAAGAGTAGGAGTATATTCATTTCTGCACCTGAAAGCCCACTTCGCTGAGTTGAGAAGAGGGTGAGTAAAATTAGTCCCCAAAGAAGACACGGATTATATAGAACAAGTCTTATCATATATGTCTAATGCTCACAACTGTACAGTCCTGAATTGCCTCTAGGTAGCAGTGGCCTGAAGATGTGCACAGTACACAGCCTACACAGGTGAGTGTAGGAAGAGGGGAGGCGGTCATGTTTGGCAACGATGAAGATGAATCTTTCCATTCTCCTCATAGGTACTGAAAGGTATGTGATAGAGGAAAAGGCAAGTAAGCTATTGTGAGTAGCCAGGTCAGGTTCAAATCCAGGAAGCATAGTCTTGAATGGATGAACTCAAGATTCCTGAGCATTTGTCTATAAAATAAGGATTAGAAATTGAACCAAAGAGAGATAGATGATCAGGATTTAAATAATACATTTGTTCACTCTGAATGTGTAATCTGGCACATATTCAGTTGGTGGTGTAAATAACCACTATGTAACACACTGCATCCATTTTCATTTACTTATTTGATCTTAACAGGGGA
Source organism: Myodes glareolus (assembly GCF_982192425.1). Lineage (NCBI taxonomy): Eukaryota > Metazoa > Chordata > Mammalia > Rodentia > Cricetidae > Myodes > Myodes glareolus. Next base: position 54,911,118 of record NC_142031.1, on the reverse strand, counting down.
GCCTTTTGAAGATGCACCAGATTCAAATGCTGTCAGAAGACAAGATGGTACCATCAGCAAAAGAATACAGGCATCTTTCCTTCAAATGCCTTTCTTTGAAATGTCTCTGTCTATACGTAGATGTTTTGTGCTTCACAGACTTGACGTCACTTCCTATCCAAGCCTCCAAAAGCCTTGAGAGCTCCAACTAGCTTTTTAGTCTTTGAAGTTCTTGATCTCCTTGTAGGAGACCTGGAGATAACTAACTGGGTGTTTGGGAGCAACCCACGAGGCCACACAGCAAAGCCAGCCTAGGACACAGGCCAGCCGGTTCTGCCCATTTTACTCCCTCGTTTGTGTCTGGGATAGGCCAGGCAGGCTTCCAGTCAGCGCCAGTATAGTAAGAAATTGATGCATCTGTCAAGTGTTCATTTTCCTTGTTAAATTAACTCAAGAGCACAACTTAATGCTGACATAAATAGCATTTAATAAATAAATACTTGCTGAGCCACTAATTGCAATTTACTACATACGACATAAGATGAAAGCTCACAGTCATACCCCCCCAGCTCAAACCTCATTGTTAAAGAGATTATCCCTTGACTACATCCAAGCAGAAAGAAAGGAGCCAGGAGACTGAGTGAAAAACATCAAGGTCAGAAAAATGGACTTTGAATTCAGTCTCAAAATCTTAGAACCCAAATATTTATTCACACAAACAGAGAGAGACTTCCGGGCTTTACTATAACTCAGTACCTCTCAGCTCCTCTAGCAACAAAGAAATATTGGGCATCCCAAATAGCCGTAGTATTTGGTCCAAGCTAGACTAATATCAAATGAAAAGAGGAGACCTGACAATCCTGAAGCTCCTGTGGGTTAAACTTTAATGTTATGGTTCCTCTGACTTCTCAGGTTAGGAGCCCGAGCACACCTGTAGCCTTGTTTGCCAGCCAAGATTTCACAGTGATGGAAAAACAGAGCCTGCCTGGGTAATGACCTACCTCCTAAAGGCCAGGCTGCTCTGCCTGATAAGGGATGGCTGCAGAGAGGACAGCCCGACTGACAGACGATATTAATCTAAACAGAGTTCAAGGCCATCGTTGATTCGACTAACAGATGTGTAGAGTGCCAGGCATTATCGCCATGAAAAAGACCCGAACTGTTTACCTTTGTAGAGCTTACATCTTTGCAAAGGAAGACAGATAAGAACAAAGAGACAAGCAAGAGGATAAGTTCCCTGGGGAAGAGAGGTGGGGTAGCAATTAGTGCCCTGTGCTAATGGAGTGATAGGAAGAAGACCTGAGCCTGGAGGGCAGCTGCTAGAACAAACTTACTAATCAGATGAGGACAACAATAAGACCAAGCAAGAGTTCCTATAACCAGGGTTGTAGAGATGGTTCATTAGGTGAAGAACCTACCCTGCAAGAAAGAGGATGGGGCTGAGACAGCCAGAACACAGTCAGTCATGGTGGTGCATGCCTACAATGCCAGCATGGAGGAGGCAAAGGTAGGAAGGTCCCTGGGTCTTGCTGGTCAACTAATCTAAACAATCAGCAAGAGTCAGAGGCCATCAAGAGCCCATACCTTAAAAACAGGGCAAATAGATAGCAATTAAGAGGAAACCCAATTATGACCCTCTGGCCGCCCCACACACATGGGCACATATACTTGAAGAGGTACATATAAAAACAGGAGCACGCATACATACAAAGAGTTCCCATAATAACCCAAAGGAGCAATGAGATAGTAACACCAAGATTTCTGACCAGAGAAACAAAAACAATATGCAATCACTCTTACTCCTAAAATGAAGAAATGAAGACCATGCAGAGAGTGGGGTTAGAGTTAAATAATCGGAATTCAGCCAGGTGTAATGGCTCACACTTATAACTCTAGCACCCAGGTAACTGAAACCAGACGATCACTTTGAGTTTAATGCTAGCCTGGGTCACCTAGTGAGTCCCAGATCAACCTAGGTTATAGCATGAAACCATATCTCAAGAAAGGAAAGAATCAGCATGTGGACTGTGAACCCTCTTGGCTTCTTGGGGTTACTATAACAAACTGTCTGAGCTATCTCTAAACTTCAAAACATGATCAGCTCCTAGTTTGGGAGGCCAGGAGTCTGCAATCCAGATGTTCTCCTTGAAGGCTCCAGATGAGAAGTCTTCTTCGCCTCATCCAGTCGCCAGTGGTGTCCAGTATTCTTGATACCCCTTGACTTACAGATACATCAACTTGTTTCTGCCTCTGATGTAACATAATGTTCTTCCTGTGTCTATGTGCTGAGTCTCTTTCTCATGAGGTCACCAGTCACTGAAATAGGTAGTGCCCACCTTAATCCAACGTGACCTCATCTTAATTTGATTACATGTGCAAAGGCCCTACTTCTCAATAAGACCATACTCATGGGATCCCCACATATGTTTTTGGAGATCATAATATGGCCCACAGTGGGCAAGATTTGAAATAGGCAATTAAATACAGAAACATGGAGATTAGACAGAAACTTAAGTAGGAAATGTTAATTGGAGGTCACTGCTAACTAGCTGGTAATTAAAATGGTGGGCAGTATGAGATTATGAAGCTAGCAACAGAAGTCAGAAAATAAAACATGGGCTGAAGCTGAGAGCTCCTTAGCTTTTTAGAGTCAGAAAGACGAAGAGGATCTGACCAAGAAAACCAGAAAGAGAGTCACACAAAGGGGCGAAGGACTGGGAGATTGCTCAGTGGTTAAAGGCATTGAATGTTTTTGCAGAAGACCCAGGTTCAATACCCAGCACTCATACGGTAGCTCATAAATACCTGTAACTGTAGTCCCAAGGGATCCTATGCCTTCCTCTGACCTCTGCACATTATTACACACACTAGGTGCTCATATATACACCCAGGCACATACATAAAGCCATACAAAACACAATAAACAAACACTTTAAAAGGAGAGCGAGGCAAAAATCTTAGGGGATGACATTCTGGGGGCCAGGTGAAGACGATATATGGAGGAGGGAAAGTGATGTGCAGAAGAGGCTGGAGAGATGACTCAGAGGTCATGAGTTCAATTCCCAGCAACCACATGGTGGCTCACAACCACCTGTAATAAGATCTGGTGCCCTCATCTGGCAGGCAGGGATACATGCAGACAGAACACTGCATTCATAATAAGTAAATCTTTTCTAAAAATATTTACAAAAAAAAAAAAAAAGAAAAGAGAAAGACATGGCCAGAACTGAAACCTAGGAGGACTTAATGTCCCTCAAAGCCAGTATTGGGTGACTTGTAGGGAATGAGGGAATTCTAGGCAGGACACAGGAGCCTTCTGTTCCTCAGAACAATCACACCTTCCAACAAACCACAGCAAAAGTCTGGTTATCCCCGGAGGACAAGGAACAAACAGTAGGAAGCGAAGCACAGGCCCCCGTGTGGGGTCTAGAATATTTGTGTAAATTTGAAATTATCAAAAAGCAGCTGCAACTGAGCTTGACAAAGACAGAAGACCCCTGACATGAGAGACTAAGGGGAGAGTCATTTGTTTCTGCAGAGCATGGTGATAAAGGGACCAGACCTCTCCTGTCTGATGTGTCCAACAGCAATGTCTGACAGCTGCAGCCATGGGAGTCTAAGGGTCAGTGCTATCCACACGACAATTCTAGCTAGTCAGAAAAATAACAGCCAAACAAACAGGATTTCCCAGTACTCCCCATTTGCCTATTTTCAGAATAAAACTAGAAAGCATTAAATAATAAGTGAAGGTAATGATACATTAACAATCAAAACAGAAACAGTCTCATGTTACAAAAATATTCATTGAATGTTGATGTGGGATTCCCCTCTGTAGGCTGTGAATACATTTTACTGCTATTAGTTAATGAAGAAGCCGCTTTTGGCCAATGACTTAACAGAAAAGAGCTAGGCAGGAAAACTAAACTGAATGCTGGGAGAAAGTAGGCCAGGCAGCCGGAAAGGATAAGCGGCCCCTCCTGAAACAAGGCACTTCATGTCTCCGTCCCAGGTCACTCTTCAGGAAGTGAGAATACCAGGTCCCTGCTCTCCCTCAGCATCTTTGCCCTTGGTCTCCTTACATCTCAACTTCTCCTCCTCTCAGATGCTATGCCTCCTCCCCTCCCCTCTCCACCACCAGATACACAGCAGCCCAAGGAGTTGAAACTCATAAAAGAAAGGCTCCATACTTGCACGCGGGAGATAAAAAGCAGCCTAAGTGCCCTGGACACCACAGACTGAGACACACTAAAACTCATAGTGAAAATTAATCCAAACTATACAAAGGCAGCACAAACAAACAAACAAAAAACTAAAATGAATGCACAGCAGGTCTCTAGAATTCACTGAACTTTTCATCCTTCACCTTCTTCTTGAAACACCCAGTATTCACCTTCAAATTTCAGGCTCAACAAACCAGCCTTGGGTAGCACTGTCTGCCTCCTCCTTTCTTCTCTTCTTGTGTGTGCTTGTGCATATGTGTGCATGTTCACGTGTAGACAGAGACAGTTCCTTTACTTCTCGGCCACCCAGACCCAAAATAATCACATAGAAGCTATATCAATTGCAATACTGTTTGGTCAATAGCCCACATGTATTTCTAGCTATTAAATTAACCCATTTCTATTATTTGCATTTTACCACAAGGCTCAGGGTTTACCGATAAGGTTCGTGGATGTCTTCTCTCCTTCAGCGGCTATATGGCATCTCTCTGACTCTGCCTTCTCTCTCTCTCTCTCTCTCTCTCTCTCTCTCTCTCTCTATATATATATATATATATATATATATATATATATATATATATAAAATCTTCCAGTTTGGTTATATTCTGCCCTGCCACAGGTGAAAGCAGCTTCTTTACTAACCAATGATTTAAAAAAAAAAAACCATATTCGCAGCACACAGAGGAACATCTCACATCATGCATGTGTGTGAAGGTGCACCTGTGCATGTGGACAAGTGTACATACTCACATACAGCAGACAGCCAGGTGTTTTCCCTGGGGTGCTGTCCACCTATTTTCTCCATCCCAGATCCCTCATTAGCATGGAGCTTGGCAAGCAGGCTCTGGGACTGACCAGGGAGCAGGTCTCCTCCTCCTCAGCACCGGAACCGCACAAGTGAACACTACATCCACCTAGCCTTTTAGAGTGGATTCAGGAGACCAAACTCAGGTTCCACTGTTTACAAAGTCAGCACTTTAGCAAGTGAGCTACCTTGTTTGCCCTATGCTTTCTTTTCTGCATCATCCTACAACAGCAGTCAATATCATGTGATCCTGCCTGGGGAGCCAGTCCCAAGGACCCTGCGGGGCACCTTCCCTCCTCCCCTCGCCTACAATGGGGAACTCAGGAAAATGGGAGTCATCCACCAGGCAGCAAGAGTCACATCCACCATGCTCTGCAGCAGCCTCGGTGACAGCCCCACCCGGTGGAGGCCACAGCCACCTTGCCTTTGGCCCATACTCTCCATATTCTGTGATGCCGCCGCGACAGTCACCACCGTGTCTCCATTTCAGGCACAGCAAACATGTGTAAATACTTTATTAAAATTAAAAAGAGAGAGAGAGAAGCCCAACACATGAAGTGAAAGCTGTTCTCCTCTGATTGACTTTTCAAAAGCTCCCTAGACTGTTTCTGTACAGATGTGTGCAAGATGATTGGATGCAGAGGGCTTAATTCATAAAAGCAATAAAATGCCGCTTATTGACTGAACAGATGAACTAGCTGAGGGGGGATAATTTGGAGTGCTCTTACTGGAAATGCTGCGAAGAAACGTAATGATAGTGGAGAGACGGAGTCTTATTAGCTGCGGTAAATATATTTTCCCACGGAATGCTTAAGGAGTTTTGAAATAACTAGAAAAACAGATTTTTGGTTCTGCTGACGTTGGGAATAAACATGTGTAAATTCTCCATCTCGTCAACCCATGTAATCCTTGATATGCAAAATGCAAACTCTGGGGGTAAAGCCTGGGGCTGGGAGTCGTCAGATAACCAGACACCAGCTGGAACCCAAGGCTGATCGTGTCTCCTTACTGTGGAAGCAAGGTAGTCACCTGGTCCTCTCTCCAAGCAAAAGCTGGGAGGGTGAGGACAGTTCATCACTGTGTCTCTGCAGTGGATCTCAGGGGTATGTGTGGAGAGCCAGACTGTTCCAAGTACGGGCTTTCTCAGGAGACATAAAGGGCCGACAGAGCAGGCGGGACCCACCTCCACTCCCTCCACACACACACACAGTGCTTCGGGAAACAGGCCTGCTTCCCTGGAACTTGGGACTGACAGCACAGGTGGACTTTAAGGAAAGGTTCACGTGTGAAAGCTCTGGGATTCTGTGCTTGCCTGACAAACTGGTGAGTCCTACCTGGCGTACAATTGGGCCTTTGAAATGAATCCAACAATAGGCGGGGAAGCTCCATCACACCAGTCCAGAGAAACTGCTGTGACTTCTGTTGCTATAACTTCTGTCGCTGTCCGCTTTGCTCCAGTTTCACTACCTTCTTGGGTTCCATCAGTATTTAGATTATTTTTAACTCATGGTATGTCTTAAGCTCAAGTACACAGAGGATTTTATTCAGCAAGAAAATGTCATCGTTATCAACAAAATGATGGCTAGATACACATGGGACCACAAAGGAGGGTGTCTTCTCCTAGAATTAGTATAAGGCTGAAACTCGGGGTTCGTGACTCAGGAAATATGAATGGTCATAATATGAAAATGGGAATAAATGATGGATTGTCTCTGATTCTTTTCCTGCTGCTGCCATGAGAAACCATGAATGAGGAATTTAAGGGAGAAAGGCTTATGTTCTTAGGCTTATGGTTCCAGCACATCATGGCCAGGCAAGCCACGTGACAATCAAGGGGAAGACTGCGGACAGCCCTGGACAAAGAAAGGAAGACACAGTTGGCCAGTTTAACACAGAGATGGGTTCAGTCAACAGTGACAAAGAAGTCCTCCAAACCAGAAACCTCAGCCATCCAATTTACTGACCGAGTTTCATTTTGCCCTGAGTGTACCATACAGTATGTGAGAGGCAGTTTGGAAACTGAAATCCTGCCTGCCTGTGTTTTCCATACAGGATGTAAATTTGGGCAGGATATGTAAATTCTTTGGACCTTGGCTTGTTCTTTTCTCTTCTGTGACTGGATGTGAGATGGCCTAATTATAAGAGGCTCCCAGGAGATGAGAGGCTCTTGCTTCATGGTTCCTACCATCTATGATAGCTTAATAAACGTTAGCTACTGTCCTTACATTACCACAACCTCCTTGTGTGATGTGGAACTTGACACTTTCCATAATTCTGCAAATATGCTGTGGTAACTCTTCTTGGGGAGATGTGAACAGATGTCTGTTCACCCCAGATAGGACGCTGATGAAGACCAAAGTAACGTCTTGGCCCAACTCTAGACAGGAGAACCAGTGAATGTACTGGGCTTGCTCATACAAACATGCCAATGTGGGGGCAACTATACCACCAAAAACTGGGTCCCTGGAATGGACAGTGTCTCGTGCAGCTCATGAGCCCCTCATATACCTCATGTCAGTTTCATGAACCCTTCTTTCCATATCAACGATCTGTATCTTGTGAGGTGTTTGTGTGGATAATTACGGTTGTTACCATTTCAAGACAGGACTAACCGTGTCATGCCTGGAAAAATGAGATTCCCATATGATATACCCGACTGGAAAGTGACAGTGGGCCCTGGAGAGAGCAATTGTGGATGAGGTTGTTCAAGGTCTTGTGCACGGAAACGTGACAAGGTAACTCCCCACTTCCCTCTGCAGAATCTCCCACAGCATATTCTCCATCCACATCTGGCCACCACAGAGCAAAACGTTGGCTTACTCAGACATCATTTGAGAAGTAAGAGGGACTAGTGATGTTAATCTTAAGTCTGTGTGATTAGGAAAGCTCATAAGAAAAGCAAGCAGTGAACAAGAAGACAAAAAACCAAATGAGAGGACAGAGAGATCGGCAGCCATTAGAATGGAAAGCACAGCGGGGAGGGACATCCCATCATTTTCCTTTCTCTGGGAACCACCGTATTGAACTTTCTGGAACACTAGTCCTGCAGTATTGTTCATCAGATGCCAAAGCACAGGGCCAGCTGAGCAGGTAGATCAGTCACACATCCATCTTCTCATTCACTGCAGCATGGGACATACAGGCAGATGAGAGCGGGCAGAGAAGCTCTGGAGGAACTTCTGCCACATTAGGAGGGGAGGGAGTCTGATTGACAGATTGTCTATAGTGTATAGGCGGGAAAGTCAGACAGGAAGTAGGGGTGGAGCAAAGAGACTGGGAGTATTCTAGCAAGCAGGAAGCTCCCTCTCCAGTTCTGCCCAGACCACCGGAGAGGAAAGATGTAAGCTGCCCTGCTGGAAAAGGTACTGAGCCGTGTGCTAACATAGATAATGATAATGGATTAATATAAGTTAAAAGAACTAATAAGTAGCCTGACCTAATGGGTCAATCAGCTTTATAACTTATAGAGATCTCTGTGTGATTGATTTTCCTTGGGGCTTGCTGGCTTGTTGGGGTACCGGGCGGGACAGAAACCCCAAGAAGCCAGCCCCTCATGTTACAATAGTGTATAAAAAAATGTTCAATCATTTATTCCAAGTCATCTGAGATCCTCACCATATAGTAAACCTTTCCGCCAGACTAGAAAGTGGAAAGAGTACCACACTGGCTTGAATAATTTAATCCACTAATAATAATAATAATTTAATTCACCAACCACAGCTGTGACAAAGCAGAGTGGCACACATGCCTCAGTTTACCTATACCCAGTAGAGAGGTCCTATGACCCTGACTCAGAACTTCAGCAATGGAGATGACATTGATTCCCTTGCAATGTCACCACCCCACCAGGCCGTCCATGAGCTGGGCAGCGGTGTGCCTGGAAACACAGACCCAAAAGGGTATATGCTACTGGCTCCCAGTGCCTTTGAAGCGGAAAACAGACAGGAAGGGAGACTGGAAATGGGGTGTCAGTCACAGCCAGAAAACAAATATCAGCTTTTTCCGTCTGCTTCCCCAATTTCAAGCAAGCAAAATGAAAACCACTGGGTCTATTTAAGTTCTTTGGAAAATGTTTTTCTGCATTTTGCCTTGTGCAAAAGTCTCCCTCAGGTCAAGCACCCTTCTGCCAAATTCTACCTGGTGATGCTACTTCTCTATGAATATTCATCTGATTAATATTTCTAGGACCATGAATTATTGTTTTCATATCCATTCTAGCACAATAGGGTAGTTCCTTTGTGAGAGGAGAGCATCAAGGGGCCTGAGTGCTCTACGGCGAGGCTCCACTCTTGCGTGTTCCCTTCTAGGCAACAAGAGAGAGAGAACACCGGAGGTCAGCCTTTCAAAACGGCAGCATTTCAAACATGACAACCAGCAGGAGAACAAAGGCATGAGGATAATATGCCTCCCTCGAAGGAAGAGATGGTCGATGAATTTGAAAATACCCTTGACTCTGGAGGGATCAGCTGTTTGCAAAAGCATGGGATGAGACAACCATCTCCATCGTAACCACCAGGAGGATGCAGCAAGCATCATATAATCTTTCAAGAGCTGTTAGAGTAGGTACAGAGGAAGGGCAGGCAGGGAGGGCCACGTGACAAGAGAGGACTGGATGGGCAGAGAGCACATGACTTAGAGAAGTCTTCGTCCTCAGTTGCAGCAGTAATTCTTCTTTTCCCATGTGTCAAAATTAATTCTTTTGGGTATAAATAAAATTAATTCTTTGGTGTGTACATATCATAGTCATATGCAGGTACATATGCATGATTGTTATATATATATGATTGTATATTTAGGCATTTATGCATGTATATGTATATATACAGTATATAAATTAATTTCAGTATAATTGTACTTAATGCACATTCGTATCTAATGAAAAAGGATGTTTTGTATTATGCCGAAGTAAAAACTGAAGTTGAACTTATGAGATGGTTGTGAATTCATTCACACTGCCTGGAGAACTAAAAACTTTTAGTATGTCTAGACCACAAGGAAGACCCTTGGCACATGTGTCTTACCCCAATCCATCATAGTCCAGAAGAAACTATCTGAGATTGAAAAGGAACCCTCTCACGCTTAGGCAGGGGAGGGGAAAGAGGGTGTTCAAAACCACCCCTGACTAAGAATTGCCTCAACAAGAACCAGCCTGACACCTCTAAGCTTGATCTTAGTCTAACTTAAATAAACACATGAAGGCTCAGGCCCCTCCCGCTGAACTTCCTAAAAAGACGAAGGTGGTAGAGGGGGTAAAAAGTATTTGCAAAAGTCACATTCCCATGCCCTTGGCACCCTAAGTGACGAAGGCCGGTCACAGGAATACAGTAGGAGGGGCCTCACACTTCTCGGGCCCCTCATGCCTTACCACCCATCAGACAGCTGGAAAATGACAAGAGATGATACAGCAAATCCAAGACATAATTTCATAGGGAGTCTCTACAGAAACAAGAACCCCAGAGAAAATATGAGCTTCTGATGCCTGGAGCTGTGCAAAGGCCAAGCACAGCCTGACTTCCGGCCAGCAAAGCACGAAACCCCATTCAAAGGCCGACCTCTCTCAATTTCTTCTATGCAGTTATTCAAATTGAGCTTTCGATAAAAGTATAAGGTGTGTGCAGACATAAAAACACAGCTCACAGCACCGAAGCAAAGATTGCAGTCAGACTCGAGTATGGCAGGCCTTTAAGACATCAGGCTAAGAAGTTTAAATAAAAGAAGAGTGACAGGCCAAGCCATCAAATGGTAAACAGGGAAGGCATCAGTAACAGGTGGGTGGGGGACCGGAGAGATGGCCAGCAGTTATAGAGGGCTGGTTCCCAGCACCCACCCAGGGGCTCACAGCCTCCTGTTAGACTAGACCCTGGGTATCTCAGCGTCTTCTGATCTCTGTTGCTACCAGGTGTAGATTGTTTCCTACATACAAGAATGCAGGTAAAACACTCACACATGTGTAATAAAATGAATAAATCTAAAAACATTTTGGAAAACAAAACTAACTGACAAATGGAAACTCTAAATTAAAAGTACATGCTAGAAGCTCAAAGCATTGTAATGGAAGAGTATTGCCCTTGGGAGCTAGCGAGCAGGAAGAAACGGCCAAGGAGAGATCTGAACCCTAGCGTTACGTTAAAAGACACCGCACCATATCTTCACTAGAAAAAAAAATGGAAGAGAAGAGCAAGGGGTGCAGACAGAACATAATGTGAGGACATGGCAAAGAGCATGGTGTGTTTGTAACGAAACTGCCGGAAGGAGAGAGGAAGATAAGGGATGGGGTGCCGGCTGGTTTCACATCAACTTGACACAAGGTAGTCACTTAAGAAGACGTAACCTCAACTGAGAAGATGCCACCACCAGGTGGACTGTAGGCAAGTCCGTGGGGGCAATTTCTTGATTAACGATTGATGAGGAAGGGCCTATCCCACTGAGGGCAGGACCTGCCCTGCTCAGGTGGTCTTGGGAGGTTCAGGCTGAGAAAGCCATGGGGAGCAAGTCAGTAAGCAGCACTTCTCCATGGCCTCTTCATCAGCTCCTACTTCCATGTTCCTGCCTTGAGTTCCTGCCTGGACTTCCCTTCACAAAGGACTGTGATATGGGTAAATAAGCTGAAATAAATTCTTTTTTTTTCTCTCCACAAGATGAGTTTGGTCACTGTTTTATTACAGCAGTAGAAACTCCAAGTAAGACTACTGGGAAAATATTTAAAGATGTAACGACTGGGATCTTTCCACAATTACTGTCAGACATCAAACCACAAACCCAACAAGCTGAGGGAATTTAAATACAAACCTACTCCCCAATTAAAAAATATACCACTGTCCAATGTGTCCTGTTCAAACTGGATGAAGTTAACGAAAAAGAGAATCATGGAATAAGCCAAGGTACAGGGACTCTCTGGACAGAAACTAAGGATGCAAACTTCATTGAACTTCTTTTCAGATACCATGAAACCAAGAAGAGAGCTGAGGAAAATAACCTGTCAGAGGAAGGAAGAGAGGGAGGGAAGTAGCAAGGGGGAGGGAGGAAGGGGGAAAGAGGAAGGAAGGAAAAGGAAGAAGAAGGAAGGAAATAGAAGTGGAAGGGAAAGGAAGAGGAAGGAAGGGAGGGAGGAAGTGAAGGAACAAAGGAAGGAAAGAAAAAGAAGGAAGAAAAGGAAGAGGAAGGAAGGGAAGGAGGAAGGGAGGGAGGGAGGAAGGAAGGAAGAAAGGAAGGAAGGGAGGAAGGCAGGCAAGCAGGCAGGCAGGCAGAAGAGATGAGAGCCTGAAGAGAGAGCTCAGTGGTTAAAAGTACAAACTGTTCTTGCAGAAGACCAAGGTTACAATCCCAGCACCCACCTCAGGCAGCAGCTTAGGAGCACTTTCACTTCAGTTCTGGGAAATCTGATGCTCTCTGTGCACCTGCACGCACACACGCACACACATGCGCACATCCATACACTCGAACATGCATGTGCACGAACATGCAAAAGCACTACCATTTGAAAGCAGTACAAAATAAAATACATTTGAATACAGCTACAAAATTAAAAATAAAATAAATTTAAACAAGAAAGAAGAGACATAGTCATAAGGTTAAATCATCCATCAAAATTACAAAAGAAATAAGACCTTATATAAACCAAAAAAAAAAGGTGTAGGAGTTTTCTACCAGCAAACTTTATATATTTATAGGATTTCTTCAAGGAGAAAGAAAAGGAGAGAGGCGAGGAACTCATGTCTCCCCATAAAGGGAAGAAGACTTTCAGGGTAAAAATTAAAAGCATTTGTTATTCCCATTTTCAATGGATCTAGAAGATAACCATTTGCTCAACATAATGAGAACAGTGTGTTTTACCCTCCTTGGTCATAGATAAATACGGTGGGTGGTAATACTGAGACAAGAGGAGGAACTGGGAATACCCCACCACCTAGATCTCACACTTCCCAGGAAGCACTACCATTTGAAAGCAGAGTTAACTATGCTATAAAATGCATGGCAAACTCCGCCAAATATTATAAAGGAGCTGACTCTTGAAGACCATCGTTGGCCCTTTCTTGGCATCTGTGTGAGGCATAGGTATAATAAATACATGAGTCTACAAATTTGTCAAAGCCCACAGATCGCACAGTGAAGGAAAAAGCTTGAATGTGCCCAATCTGAGAAAGGAAAAATTAAACTCAATTATCAAAAGATGGAATTTCAAATCCCAAATTAATTGGTCTATATTACAGGCTTATCAGGTGACCTCTCTGGGGGAGAGAAAGGGAGCCTGCCTGAGTTACCTGGGTATGGTGATCAGTTTGCATTGAGAAGGAAATGATAAAGACAGAGTGAACTTCATCATCGTGTGTGTGTGTGTGTGTGTGTGTGTGTGAGAGAGAGAGAGAGAGAGAGAGAGAGAGAGAGAGAGAGAGAGAGAAAAGAAGGAACGGCGGACTGTGTCCCACCACCCGACTCCTGGCTAGCTTTACCTGAAATAATTACATGGAAACTGTATTCATTTTAAACACTGCTTGGCCCGTTAGTTTCAGCCTCTTATTGGCTAACTCTCACATCTTGACTTCAACCCATTTCTAATAATCGGTATGTCACCACAAGCTCGTGGCTTACCAGGAAAGATCCTAACCTGCATCTGCCTCGGAGAGGAGAGTCATGGCGACTGCCTGACTCTGCTTCTTTCTCCCAGCATCCTGTTCTGTCTACTCCACCTATCTAAGCTGCTGTCTTATCAAAAGCCAAGGCAGTTTCTTTATTAACCAATGAAAGTGACATATAGACAGATGACCCTCCTCCATCGAGAGAGAGAGAGAGAGAGAGAGAGAGAGAGAGACAGAGAGAGAGAGAGAGAGGGAGGGAGGGAGGGAGGGAGGGAGAGACAGATACAGATATGGAGAGGGAGAGAGACACAGCCTGTGTACCCACACAAATGAACAACAGATTCTACAGAGATGACATGTTTGGATATAAACACACAAATTTAAAATGTACTTGCATCCCACTGAGAGGACCTTAACATCTGGGGATGAATGAGCATATCTGAATTTTAGGTCTTGGTTTGTAATATTTTTTTTCTTTTTTTGCTGTGAAAGGAACTAGACTCCTCCAAGAAACATCTGACTCTTAGGAACAAGACAGGGAACACACAAGACAATCCTGGAACATGTCACAGTTGTAAAACACACATGGAACACACAAGACAATCCTGAAACATGTCACGATTGTAGGACACACATGGAACAAACAAGATAATCCTGGAACAAGTCATAGTTATAGAACACACAAGACAATTCTGGAACATGTCACAGTTGTAGAACACACAAGACAACCCTGGAACATGCCACAGTTGTAGGACACACATGGAAACACGTAAAGCAATTATGAAACATGTCACAGTTATAGAACACACATGAAATACACAAGACAATCCTGGAACATATCACAGTTGTAGAACACACATGAAACACACAAGACAATCCTGGGAATGTCACAGTTATAGGACACACAGGGAACACACAAGACAATCCTGGAAATGTCACAGTTATAGGACACACAGGGAACACACAAGGCAATTCTGGAACATGTCATGGTTGTAGAACACACAGGGAACACAGAAGACAATTCTAGAACATGTCACAGTTGTAGAACACACAAGGAACACAGAAGACAATCCTGGAACATGTCACAGTTGTAGGACAGATGTATGAAATGATAGGATGAGAAGTAGAGAGGGATGTACACACTGATCTGAAGTACTCCCATCACTGAGGCTAGAGTCCTTTGAGGAACATGAATAAAATAGAATCGAATTATTATCCACAGTCCTATAGATGATCCAGGCAATGCAGGAGAGGCTCCAAGTCTGCAACAGCACATGCAGGCCCTTCCTTCCTTCCTCTAAACCCTGTGTCCATTTGCCAGCCTCACGAGCAGTCTCAGCATGGAGACTTATTCCCAAGGTCAGTGTGTAGAGTGGATTTGTAGATTCCCTACAGAGGAACCTGCCCCAACTCCCGAGCATTACGCCCAGACCACAGAATAAAACCAAGTCCGAGCATGAGAAATACACAATCATCCTCTAAGGGATACCTGGCCAGCACTCCTCCAGCACCCAGGATCATCAGAAACACATCACTGTTGACGTTGATGCAAGAGAAACTTCAGCCTAAACTTCAACCTCCTGCCACACCTGAAAACTTAGAAAAATGCTGAGAAGGATGAACAGAGCTTTGGACTATGTTTCCTCTCTCTCCAGCTCTCTCTGAGGCAGATGATGCCTCTGTGAACATTCTTTGGGAGTGCGGGATGTCTTGTTTCTTAGCTGCAATACAATTTCACAGAATGTGGAGGCGAGAGACCAAAAAGAACTATTCAATCATCATGTCTGCTCCCTGCCGGCACAAGACTGCTCCCCGTAGTCCATTTTCCCCCTGCTGCTCTGCTGAGTTTGAAATGGCTCAAGCAAGGAGGTTTTCCATCACTTCCCTCACGGGACTTTTCTTGTGGTTTAATAGTCCTGTTGCTACGATGGCTTTCATTTCCCTTTGCTTAACTTTCCTTGGCTTCATTTTATTCCTGAGTCCTCAGTCAAGCTCCTTGGGCTGTGTCTCCCCCACTCCCCGACCCACTCCCTCCGAGCTAGCCATCCCAGCGGAGAGTTCCGTCCCTTGAATCTGGCCTCTGAAGCCCAGAACTCGCGGACTACTTTTGATTTTTCTCCATGATTTTTGGAAATCATGGGGTGGGTTTTCTGTCAGTTAATACAGTGGGTTTTCTGGGTTTTCTGTCAGTTAATACAGGAGAGTGTGAGCAAAATCAAATTATATTATCAGGATTTCATTCATTCTCAAACTCTCTGTTCCATGCTTCTCCTATTGCTGGTTGAAAGCAGGCTCTTTGGTGAGCATTTTCAACACAGATTTTTTGCCCCAGAAATGCATTTAAAATCTATGCAAAGGAGAATCCTACATTGCTTTTAATCCCAAGCCAGTATGTTCCAGTGTGGTATGTGACTGAAAGGGAGTACCAACCTGCAGACAGAAAGTTGGCCTCCTAAGACAGAGCAGCATCTCAGTCAGGCTTCCAGAGTTTCTCTGGAGGATTTACACACGTATGGTAAAGTGCATTGTGGCTTATTTTAAATAAAGTACAAGGTGCCAATAGCTACAAATTTAAAGACACAACTGACGGTTTTAAGATTGCCATTTGATGTTAGATATAGGGCTGTGGCATTTCCATGTGCTTGTCCCACTGTGTGCTGGCTACTTTCCTGTCAACTTGACAAAGGCTAGAGTTATCAGAGAATAGAGAGCCACAATGAGAAAATGTCCCCATAAGACTGGCCTGTAGGTAAGTCTGTGGAAAACTGTTGTCACTAATGATTGATGTGATAGCACTCAGACCATCGTGGATGGTGCCATCCCTGGGCAGGTGGTCCTTTGTAGATTTTGAAATGACTCATGTGTAAGAGATCAAAGAAAGAGAACCATGAGGAGGAAGCCAGTAAGTAGCCCTCCTCCACTGCTTCTGCATCAACTCCTGCCTCCCAGTTCCTGCCCTGACTTCCTTCAGTGACGGTCTCTGTGTTGTAGAAGTGGAAAGTAAAAAAAAAGAAAAAAGTTTCCTCTCCAAGTTGCTTTTGGTCACACTGTTTTGCCACAACCGTAGAAAGCCCACCTACGGCAAATGGCAATTAGTCTTTGGTTCCCTTGGAAGGACTGTGAGGACAGGGGAATTAACCAAGAACGTGAGCCTGACTTAGCTAGATCCTGAATGTCCAGTCTTCCCGCTGTCTATCCCCCCGATCCTGAAAACTGCTGGGGTTCTTTCCAGGTTTGGTGGGAAGGTAAAGGTTTTTATGAGGAAGAATTTTTAACGTAGCATATCTGGCCAGTTGCCAAAACACAGCCTAGAAAAGCCCGAGACTCAAAATTTCTAGTGTGTAAGACCTTTCTCGTTATTTCTAGTTTCATCCCACACAAATATTCCATTCCTCGTCTTCTCTGGGGTTTGGTTCTTGTCTGGGAGCTAAGGGTTTTGGTTATGGATGTTGCTGATGCATGTGCCTGTGGGTTCCCATGTATGGGGGTGCGTTGTGTACTTGTGTGTCGAGGTCTGAAGTCGGCAACAAGTACCTTCTTCGGGCTTCTCTGACCTCACTTAACCTTATTCATGGAGGCAGGGCCTATTTGTTGAATCTATAGCTAGATTGTGCTAGTCTAGGTAAGTAGCTTGATCCAGGCATCCTGTCTCCTTCCAAGTTCTGGCTGCCATGCCCCCACCCCCAGAATTCCCATCAGTTCTGAGGACCCAAACTCTGGTCCTCCTGTGCCCATGGTACGCACTCTAACCACCAAGGCATCCCAGACTGGGGAAAGGGCCAGAGACTGGATCATGCTGTATAACCCTGACTGACCTGGGATTCTCTACATTGCTCACTATGTTCTCTAACTCGTGGTGATCCCCCTGCTTCTGACTCCTGAGTGTCGGGATTACATGTATAGACCACCATCCATGGTTCTTCTTCAAGCAGTGTTCTGTGATGCAAACCGCCTTCTGGTTGTCTGAAGACACATTATTCCAGAATCACTAAAAGAACTGGTGCCTCACGCATCAGACTCTGGTAAATATTACACCCAATAAATCTAAACTAATTTTCTTTCCATAGTGGAACCTAAATCACATATTCATTGTATTATTGTTATAGAAGGAGGCTGAGCCAATCATCTAGGAAAGCCATGTAAAGCTTAGATAATGAGAGTTCTCAATCCCCCATTATCAAATGAGCAGATACACCATGACAGGGACATGAAGGCTTGGAGCCGAGGGCTGCATCGCTCCTGAGAGATTTCTTGGTTTGCCATCTGCCTGGCCGTGAGTCTCCTGTCCTTGGGTGTACTTCTCTGCTTGGAGTGCGCTGGGCTAAGCCTCCATGTCCCACCTGGGCAATGAATCATGCAGAATTACTGTCGGCCTTCAGCCTCACCAGAGGTTCTGTGAAATGCCATCTGGGCCGCTGCGACTTCTCCAGCTGGATTTCTTAAATCTTTAATTAGCAACAGGTTTTGTGTGAGGACAGAATGCAACCCCTGGGCTGTCTCACTTACCAGTGAGTCCTGGGCACGCCTGGGAAGGCTTGGGTCCAAATGTGCTCTCCCTGTTTTCTGCCTCCTTCAATACTCTTTGTTGGGAGTCAAGCAAGGAAACCAATCGTTCTGGTGCACGCTCAAGTCTGTGAACGCGGGGCTGGTGGAGCTATGTGATAGCCCAGGATTTCTCTCACAAACTCAGAGGTTTCCGGAGACAGTAGCCTGTTTACCTTTGCCAAATTCTGAGGACGGGAAAACTGAAATTCAACTCTAACTGTCCTCTTCCTTTCAGTTGTCACCGCAGGGCCTCTGCACACTTTCTTCTGAGATTTAGTTTATTGTCCAGGTTATTCCATTCTCTCAGTGATTTTTGGTCCTATGTTAATATGAGCAGACCTTCTTTCTTCCTTCCTATTTTAACTCCTCTGGATAGGCCCTCTACTTCCGTCTCACAATTTGCTTCCAGCTTTGTCCCTCTGGTCGACACATGCACTGAGACACTATCAGCCCTACAAGATATGTCTGAATCGGGATTTCCCTCCAATCTGACAGCCTTTATTTTTTTAAAAAAAATTATTGCCTTTATTGAGTTATATATTTTTATCTGCTCTCCTCCCTTCCTCCCCTCTCCCTGGAGAGAGGGTTAAGAGTCAGAGCATTGGCTGCTCTTCCAGACATCCTGAGTTCAATTGCCAGCAACTACATCTGACAGTCTTTTCATTGGCTGTTAAAATCATTTACACTTGGTGGGATATTTGCCCTTTGGTTGAGGGTATAGTATTACTGTCTGTTTTACTAATTTCTCTGTGCTTTGCTCCTCCCCCTTCACCTTCCCTTGGATGAATTATATTTTACATGATTTCTGTCAGCTTGCTTCAAAAGCATTTGATTTCATCAGTCTTTCTTATTAGCACAACTTTTTAATATCATTATTTAGTGGCTCCTTTCGAGTTTAATTTGTATGTTCAATCATAACCATCTCAGTTTATTCCTTCTCATCTTGTGTGTGTGTGTGTGTGTGTGTGTGTGTGTGCAAATGGGTGAACATGAGCCTGCATGGAAACCAAGTAAACCTTGGATGTTTTTCTCCTTTAGACACTTTCTGTCTTGCTTTTCTGACAGCCCTTTCTCACTAGGATCCGGAGCTTACAGATTAAGCAGGGTTGACTAACCAGGAAGCCCAAGGGAACCTCCCCTTCCCTAGCAGAAGGACCTTCCCTAGCTCAGGGTGCCGCTAGCATGCCTGACTAATTACATGGGTGTTGGGGAGTGAACTTAGGTTCTTGCGCTTGTGTGGCAAGCGCTTGATATATGGAGTGATCTCCCCAGCCCACCACTCTGTTTTCGTGGTAGACCATTTAATTAATGTGTGCTGTGAAGCCCAAGACACATTATTTAAACACCCAAGGATATTTCAGAAACATTTCAAATGCAGCGAAATAGCTTCACATTTTCACCTGCGTACTTACCATGCGCGGTGACCTTCCCTTCTTTGGGCAGATCCAATTTAACCAGCTGAACCACCTGTCCAGACTCCTAACAAAGACTTCTTGATGACCTGCTGTGCATGAGATCTCCAGGGCAAACACAGAGACCCATCCACACACATGATCACAGTCTCTCCCCCTTCTGCAAAGTCTGAGGCATGGTGAGTGAGGCTCTTCTCCTTCCTGCCATTTCCCTCTCTGTATTTCAGGCTGGTAATTCCAAGACTCTGTAGCTAGCTTCTCCTTGTTTATTGCTGATGGTACCCTCTGTGGCTCCCCAAGGAGTGACTGGAGGGGAATTAAATGTCTCCATGCTGGGCACCATCTTTCAAAGAAAGTCCTTGCCTGAGACAAATTTTCTCCGAAGCTTGCAGCTAGCAAGTCTCTTCCTGTTAATAATTTCACACACACTGATACAACAGCAGCTGGGATTGTTTGATGTGAAAACCTCGTAGGTTCCTTTTAAATTCAAGGGGAAAAAAATGCTTTTATACCTGTTTTCACGCATGGGCATTTCTTTGGAAAACCAGAATATTCGGAATAGCTCAAGGAAAATGGCCAATGCTTGCAGCAAAGACACAAACTTTTCGTCCTGCTTTCCAGAAGACCAGAGAGGAGAAAAATATGTCAAACTGAATTCTTTCAAGCAATTTTAAGAAGAAAGCCAGTTAGAGCTCATTCAGACTCACTCAGGCATACGCTGCTCTAACAAGGTGATTGTCTTCTAAGATGAGCTCCTCTGTTCTGGTTTTCCCTTCACACACATACACACACACACACACACACACACACACACACACACACACACGCCCTGCATCAGAAAGAATGGCAGCTTGCCACAAAAAGAATCCAATTTGTATATAGGAAACACATGGGGTTCTGGGTCACCCCATTAAAGTAGCTCTAAGTGGGTTACTGTGGCAGCTCGCGCGAATTCTGGGAGTGCAAACAGCCAATGTTTCAGGTTCATTGCTTTCGCTATAATTACACATCTTGCCACAAAGCAACTAAGGTGTGAGAAAGGGCTTTGTTCCTGTTCAAAGTTCTAGGTCACAGTCCATCCCTGTGGGAAAGTCAAGGAAAGCACTTGAGACAGGTGTTCAATCACCTCTACAGTCACAAGCAGGGAGAAAGGAATGCACACAGCCATGCTCTTCCTTGGCTAGTCTCGTTTTCTCCACTCTCATACAGCTCGGAGCCATGCCTAGGGAATGCTGCCACCTACAGGGATAGCTCAGAGCCATGCCTAGGGAATGCTGCCACCTACAGGGATAGCTCAGAGCCATGCCTAGGGAATGCTGCCACCTACAGGGATAGCTCAGAGCCATGCCTAGGGAATGCTGCCGCCTACAGTGGCTGGATATTCCAACATCAGGATAAACTCCCACAGATATGTGAACAGGCCAAAACAATGTAACGGACCTCCGGTGTGACCTTCTTCATAGGTGATTGGTTCTAAGCTGTGTGACACTGGGGATAAGAGTCGTCAGTCATCTCTCAGATGTTGCCTGTTACCAGACAGACTCAAACACAAAGGGAATTCAATTTCTCTGAATATGTTTTTTTAAAAAAAAAAATGTTTCTTCCATATATAAAATTTTAAGACCAGTGTGAGACAGGAGGACATTTGGGACAGTTTGAATGTGTCTGTATTTCCTGTCTACTTGTGCTGCTTCTGGTGATCTTTAACAATCTGTCCCACTTAAAATCATCCCCAGTTCAGAATCCCTTGGCACACACACTCCAGTCTACAGTGGTATCTAACATGGAAGCAAAACACATACATGAAAAGTGGAACTTAAGCCCCCAGAGCATCCGTTCAATAGTGGTGAGATGCTCAGTGAAGCCAAGGATGGCACTGTCTCATAAAGAAGAGTGGGTCCACATGGGACAGAAAACCCACAACAACCTCATAGGGATTATACTGGTTAGTTCTTATCTCAATTGAAGAATTATCTTAATCAGATTGCTTGTGGACATGTCTGCAAGAGATTTTTCTTGTTGGTGACTGATGTGGGAAAGACCACCCACCCACCGGGGGTGGCACCATCCTTAGGTGGGTGGGGCTAGGATGTGTAAGGAAGGAGGCTGAGCTTGAGCCTGTGAGTGAGCAAACCAGCTAAAAGCAGTGTTCCTGGAGATAAACCCTTTCCTTCTAAAGCCACCATAGGTCAAAGTACTTCATCACAGCAAGGGGTAGGCAGTAAACCTTCCTGAGCTACCTTTCTGGGACTTCACTGACTGTGCTCACTCCCCCAGCCCTACTAATGGCTTGCTTCCCCAACCCTACCAATGGCTTGCTTTCCTGCCCTTGCACTTGGCATCACCCTCTAGTCTCGGCAGGTTGGCATCGTTGCCACTCACCTCTGCAAACCTCTTTCCTTTCAGATCTTACATGAGCTGCAACTCTCTTACCGAGAACCACATAACCCGAACCCAATTGGCATCCGGAAAGCCTCAGGCATGGTAGCCCTCACAGCCTAAGCTGGGAGCCTAAGCTTTCTCCACCAAGGTTCAGAGAGTAAGCATTTCATCCCTTGTAAGCCTCACTTTTCTTTCTTTTCCAGTGTTTTTTTTTTCTTTTTTTTAAAAAAAGATGAAAAAAAAACTTCAAAGATTTAGATCAAAAATTAGCCCTGGACTGCTTTTACCCTCTGATGCAGAGAACTCTAGCTTTGGTCAGTAACAGACAGCAGTGTATTCCAGAGAGCAGTCAAACGCAAACACTCTGTGAGCTCAAATCTGGAAATGCTGAATTTGAGCTACCTTGTAATGCAAGCTGGAGACAGGTTTTGTTCAGATAACCGAGGAACTAAGAGCCCAGGAGATACTCTGTCACCCCTCACACTTCAATCTCAACAGCATGCGGAGCTGGTGAATGGGATACAAATAAAAGAGTCTGCAGAAAGCGTGGAGGTCAAGAAGAAGAGAGGATTGTGACAATCTGAGTGATGTGGGCTTACCAGGAAAACGGTCCAGTCAGCAAAGTGCTTGTCTTGCTTGCGGAAGGACCTGAGTTCCAGGCCCAATACCCTCCTACAAACACAGGTATAGGGGCATGTGTTTATAATCCAGCCTTAGGGAGGCAGAGCCAGGAGGACCCCTGACTGGCTACTCTAGTCTGTCGGGAGAGCTCCAAGCCAGGGAAATACCCTATCTCAAAAACCAAGGTGGGTGGTACCTGAGTGACACGTGCAGTTGTCATCTGGATTCCACACATATGTGCGCGCGCGCACACACACACACACACACACACACACACACACATACACTCATGAAAAATTGTATGAATGAAGGGAGGATAACATGCCTACGGCAGATACAGAGGAAGGACAGGCTACAGGCAGGGCCCAAGGGACTCTGCTCCCGAATAGCCACTATTCAGAAACCACCATCAAAGGGGACATGGGAACAGTCACTGATGACTGTCTTCCTGACACAGCCTGTCTGGCAGATAACAGCGATTCTAGCACCCAGTGCCAGGCATTGAGGGGTTCGGGCATCTTCTCAACTGTAAAGCCCAGTCTATAAAGACATCAGGAACCAGCGGCGCTGCATTATGTGTGTATTACATTCCATAGTCTGTGAGGACCACTGTGTGTTTTTACCTAAAGTTCCAGGCTGCTCCGGACTCTCTGAGAACATAGTACAATTTTATCAGTTTGAGTAGGCCATAGGAATCTCATCCTCACTTCGGAGTCTTGTTTGCATTTAGCATTTGGCTAAAAAGGAATTGTACCTTTAGAAGCTGAGAGACTCTTGCTCAGATTCAACTGGAGCGTTTTCAGGGCCAGCTATACCAACCTGTATGGCAGCCACATGCAAAGCTGGCTAATCTCTACCGGCTTCAGAACCTGCATGGCCTCCTCTGCTGTGTCTGCCAGCGTGCATCAGCTGTCGTCTCATTGTCTGGGACTGCGGCAGAGCTGGTAAGCCTCCCTCCCATCTCCGCTGTATGAACAGCTTTCCTTACGCTCAATAGTGTACCATAGTACCATTGCAGAGCCATACATTATGGCGCACACAGAATGCGAGTTTAGATGAACCCAGCGGCGTGTCCCAGTTGTGAGGCGTGTGATTCACTGGAGATGAATGACAGCCCAGGGTTCAGATACTGTTTACACACGGCTGAGCATGCTTGTATGGAGACAGTCTCGATTACACAACAAACATTTTCTCTGCAAGGCAGATGACAATGACAACATTAGCTCTGCATGTCAGTTCAGGACGTAACTCAATTTCATCCATTCCTGAACAATACAGGCTGGAAAAGCCTAATTTCATCCGTCAATGGACAGAAAAGAAAAAAAGATTCAAGCATAGACTGGGGGTGGTGTTTACCTTCAAGATGGTCTTTTACCATCTCGCCCTGCTTTATCACAAATGTGTTTCTCATAAATAGAATATATTTTTCTATGGAAACACAATTGTAGGGTGTAATGTCTAAATAAAAATGGTCCCCATAGGCTCATCGGGAGTGTCACTCTGAGGAGGTGTGGCCTTGCTGGAGAAAGTGTGTCACTAGGGGTGGACTTTGAGGTTTCGGGAGCTCCAGCCAGGCCCAGTGTCTCTCTCCCTCTTTCCCTGTTGCCTGGGATCAGGATGCAACTCCTTCACTCTCAGCTCCTCCTCCAGCCGCACATCTGCCTGCAGGCTGCCCTGCTTCCCACCATGATGACAATGGACTAAACCTCTGAAACTGTAAGCCACCCCATGACATGTCTTCCTTTCTAAGAGTTGCTGTGATCATGGTGTCTGTCTCTTCACAGCAATAGAACACAGACTAAGACAACAGGGCCAACGGAAGGTCCTAGCTGGCATGATACACTGCCTGCTGATAAACCGGGACATGTGAGTCTATCCTCAGATATGCACAGGAAAAGGAGAGAACTGAACCCTCAAAGTTGTCCCCTGACATCTCCACATAGGCTGGGACATGGGCACCCACCCATATACTCACAAAAAAAATAAACTTTAAAGAATGTAAAAGCAATTTTGATCAAATCTAGTAATCTTAGTCTTAACTGAACATTTTAGCTCACTTATAGCTACGTTAGTATAGATACTGATACACCTACACGCACACGCGCGCACCCACACACACACCTTCTGTATGGGGTCATGCATACTGGGCGACTCTGAGCTTTTTCTTGGCTCACTTGACCTTCCAACTGATTACTGTTACTATGGAGGTTTGAATGAAAAATGGTCCATCTGGTCTCTGACATTTGAGCCCTCAATCCCGAGTTAGCAGTGCTGTCCAGGCAGGTTATGGAAGGCGCAGCACTGCTGACGGATATCCCTGGGAGCGGGCTCTGGGAGCTCACAGGCTCACCCCACTTCCGGTTTGCTCTCTTGGCTTCCCGTTTGCTGTGGAAGATGTGGGCCCCCAGCTTCCTGTTACTTCCTGCCACGCTTATCCCCCATGAAGGACTCTGGAACTGTAGGTCAGAGTTTCATCTTTATTCCTTGAGTCGCCGTGGTCACGGTGCTTCATCCCAACAGCCAAACGTAACCGAGACCATCACATTCTCATTTCGTTCTTTCCTCCACTGCCTCCCATTCTGTCAGCAGAGAGTTCACTTGCATACACAACTACTAAGAGACAAAACCTAATTTAGCTTCCGCATTAGAAATACTGAGATCTTACCTTTTCTAATAATCCGCCTATACTTCATCTTATGCCATAAACTATTCTTCAACATACTGGGAATATTTTTTAAAGATGTTAATAATAGCTCCCTGCGAAACTAGAGAAGAGGGGGCTTAGCGAAAGGGAGGGCATTAAGACAGGATAACTGGCAGGACTATGATAAACTTATGCATGAAATTATAAAAGAATTTCAAATTTTCAAAGGTGCTGTGTGGTGATTTTTTTGTTTGCGTTTTAACAAATAAAGCTTGCCTGAAGATAAGCATGCAGAGCTAGCCACTAGTTAACCAGACAGTGGTGGCACACACCTTTGATCCCGGCACTTGGAAGATAGAGATGGGAATATAAGGCAGGTGGAGACAGCATCTTCTCATCCTTTCGGTCTGAGGATTTCGTAGAGGTAAGAGCTAGTGTCTGGCCGCTCTGTTTCTCTGATCTTCCAGCTCCTTCCGCCCCAATATCTGGCTGGGGTTTTTATTATTAAGACCAGTTAGATTTGCGTTACAGTGCTGTGTAGTACCTCTCTGTTGACTCAAAACTACTTCTGTTCATTCTGGTTCTTGCCGGTTTCTTCACTGCCCATCTTCGTTACTACTGTAGGCATTTGCTTAGAGCAGGATCTCACCCTCACCCCCTCTTCAGTGGGTCCTCTGTGAGCGGAAACCCTTCACTAGTGACAATCATTCCTCCTCCTCTGTCCAACCCTTCAGAAATGTCCCTTTCTGATGAGCAGTCAGGTTCAAATTCTATTTATGTCCAATTTTGCTTTAGATGCATTCTTTAGGTATTTTACTATATTTGTCTTGTTTCTTGATATTTATTTTCTCTTGTAATTATGAGAGTCTTCCCCTATGTATTTGTGGAGAAGCCAGATATGAAACCGCTGTTGTGATAAACACAATCTTACCTTTCCGTTTTTAAAATTTTTTATTTTTCTTTTATTGAAAATAGATTGTTTTCATACAACATATTCTGATGATTATTTCCCCCTCCCCAGCTCCTCGGATCCTACCGGCCTCTCTTCCCATCTGAATCCACACCCATTTTGTCTCTTGTTAGAAAACAAACAGGCATCTAAAGAATAATAATAAAACGGAATAGAATAAGTTAAAACTGTAACAAACAAAGCAGACAGATTTGTTAAAACTGTAACAAATCAGAACAGGACAAAACAAACAAACAGAAGCAAAAGGGCCAAAGACAAAGGACAAAAATATATATAGACACAGAGATACACCTGTTCAGACTTTCAGGAAGCACATAAGAACACAAAATCAAAAGCCATACTATATATGCAAATAAATGAATAAATAAATGTCTCATCTAAACATTACAAGACAAACTCCAAAAATGGCACTGAGTTCATTCTGTACTGGCCATTTACTACTGCGCATGGGTTCATCACCAGTAAGACTCCATTGGAGAAATCTAATTCTTCATTTGTACCTGGTTATCAATTGGTGATAGCTTCTGGGTTATGGATGGGAATGCGTGTTCACTTTTCTCAGCACTGGACCCCATCTGGCGCAGAACTGTGCAGGCCCTGTGTGTGCTGACACGGTTCATATGTGCACAGCATGGCCGTGTTTAGAAGGTCCTGTTTCCCTGCCATCTTTCATCCCCTCTGGCTCTTACACTCTTTCTGCTTCCTCTTCTGTAGAAGTCCCAACCCCGAAGGAAGGGATTTGATGGAGACATCCCCATTAGAGCTGAGGGTCTCAAGGTCTCTCACTTGGCACGTCTTCTACCTGTGGATCTCTCTATTTGTTCCCATTTTATCGCAGGAGGAAGATTCTCTGATGATGGCTAAGCAAGGGGCTCATGCATGGTATAGTAGAGGCCACAAGTAATCATTTTATTGCTATGTTCTGTTGCAGAACAGTAGTATTTGGTTTTCCCCTAGGTATCCAGCCAACCTAGTCTCAGGTTCTTGGCCACCCAAGTCATGTTAGGTATGGCTCCATCTGGTGGAGTGGGCCTTAAATCTAACCAGATATTTGTTGGTCAGTCTCACAGACTCTGTGCCCCTATTGCACTAGTGAGTCTCACAGGCAGGTCAACATCATAGACCAAAGGGTTGTGATTGGAGTTGGTATGTACCTTGCTCCTCTGGGAACATGTAGTATATCTTCCAGTTCAATGAGCAATCATCCATAGGGGCAAAGGCTTTTGTTAGGCACCACTGCAACTTCTCCACACCCCAAAAGTTATGAAGGTGTTGTCTTCAGCAATAGGGTCTTACCATTAGTTTGTGGGCGGAGACAAGAGCCTTGGCAACAGTTTATGTGGCTTAAAGTTCTGTTTCTACCTTAGCTTTTCACTTTCACTAGAATATATCCACGCAGGGATTTCTTTTTATTGTTTTATTATTCCTGCTGGGGGGGCTCGTGGGGGTTCTAGCAGTAAAGACTGAGTTATTTTAAGAAATGTGGAACAATCCAGTCAATGTGTCCTTGAATAAACATTGCTCTTCTCCCATTCTCTCCATTACCTCCCTTATGAACTCTGACCTTTCCTGCCAGCAACATTACCTTCTATCTTGTTCTTCTGTACAACCTTTATTTTTCTCTCAACCATTCCACTTCTGACTCTTCTTTCACTGTGTCTAACCCTCCAACAAGATTTTTAATTTCCATTACTGCATTGTTTTTTAAATTTGCTTTTCACTCATACTTATAATACACCTATTTTTATAGTCTTACTTTTGTAGATAGTAGACATTCTAGTGTAGACAGGAGTTTCTGTCCTGCCCAGTCCTGTAGCCATCCAGTCTCAAATAAACACACAGTGGCTTATATTAATTACAAACTATTTGGCCTATGGCTCAGGCTTATTACTAACTCACTCTTTTGACTTAAATTCACCTATAACTCTTGTCTGTCTTTAGCCACGTGGGTTGGTACCTTTTCTCAGTAAGGCATTCTCAAATTGCTTCCTCCGAGGCTGGCTGGTGACTGACTCTCTGCCTTTCCTCTTCCCAGAATTCTCTTGGGGATCATGCCACCTATACTTCCTGCCGGATTACTGGCCAATCTGTGTTTTATTAAACTAACCTAAGTGTCAAATCCTTACAGTGTACAAAAGCATTATTCCACAGAACTATAATTTCCCCTAATGTCATAGGACAGCAAGATATGATCCAAGATAAAATATCCCTACACTAGAATCTGCAAATATGTTACAGAAGATGCAAAGGGGCTCTGCAGGTGTAAGCAAGACCACGGCTAGCACAGCCATCTACATGAACCCAATACACTCACATAAGGTTGGAGGGAGCTTCTCCTGCAGGAAATGGGAGAGAAACGGCACAGGTGAAGAGACATGAAGCGGTTGAACTCAAATAATCCCACAATCCCCTGCTGTCTTGGAGATGCTGGGGTCCCCAAACAAACAGGGAACTTGGAATTATCAGTGGCCCTTCAGAGGCCACCTGGGAAGGAAAGGTAACCACAGAAACTGGATTCTACCAGTAATCCGGTGAACTTAGAAATAGGTTCTCTTATAATCTTCTCACAGAACCTCAGCCACTGGCAACTCCACTCCGAATCTGTGAACGGGGGAGGAAGAACTCTTCTGAGCTGGCATAGCTGTGGTTTCCAATTACACTGTAATACGACAGGAACGACACAAAACAAATGCAACCGAGAGAACATTGGAACTTCACTGCACACTGCTTGGGCCCCAGACCTGCTGCAGTGGCAGAACCTGGAGTTTGCTAAGCAATGTGCGTGATCCTCAGGAGTGAGGATTTCATCGTTATCGAATAAAAATACCACTGGATTGTTCACGCACTTTCAGAAGCAGAGAGACGGTCGGCATCTGCGCACTTCGACTCCTGCCATCTTTATGGGGTTATTATGCTGTATCTTTGTTTGACTCATGGTGCTCGAGTCCTTGTCATCATAGGGCTTTTGTGTGTGAGTTCCTCTACATCGGAGTTGTCATCTTTGCAATTCCTGAATGTGACTATGCGTATATATCTTCTTTGAGTAGGTCTGAGGTGCGTGCTAACAAGGTGGATCCCTCCAGAAGGGAACAACACTTGCTTTTCCCAGTGACTGGGGACACCCAGTTCTGACTTGCACATCTGTCATGCACAAGAAATACAAACCGGACCAGGCGGTGGTGGTGCACGCCTTTAATCCCAGCACTCAGGAGGCAGACGCAGGTGGATCTTTGTGAGTTTGAGACTAGTCTGGTCTAGAAGAGCTAGTTCCAGGACAGGCTCCAAAGCTACAGAGAAACCCTGTCTCGAGAAACCAAAAAAAAAAAAAAAGAAAGAAAGAAAGAAAGAAAGAAAGAAAGAAAGAAAGGAAGAAAGAAAGAAAAACAAAACAAAACAAAATACAAATCAGAAGCCCCAAGCCCATATGGCTGTGAAGTCTTAAGGAGGAGTACTTTTTCTTTTATCTTGAGTAGGTGAATATATTTGTAACTTCTCAGTTGCTGTGAGAAAAGACCCTAGCCAAAAGCAATTTATGAACAAAAGAATTTCGTGTGGCCTATGACTTCCGAAGGGCAAGAGGTCCACCGCGGCAGAAGGGAGGCACAGAGGCAAGAGGCAGACACAGCGGCAGGAGCTGGAGACTGAGAGCTCACATCTTCAGTAGCAAACAGGAAGTGGAAAAAGCTGGAAGTGGGTGAGACTACTGTGAAATCTCAAATCCCAACCCCCAGTGACACCCTTCCTCCACCAAGGTTGCACTTCCCACAGCCTCCCGAAAAAGTGCCACCAACTTGGAACCCAGGGTTCAAATACTAAGCCTCTGGGAAACACTCTCAATCAGACACCATAGTGGCTTTTCTTGTAGTCACTCAAGGAAAGTTCAACATCTTCTGACTTTCCCTTACAGTGAGGGATTAGTTGAAACTATGGGCTTAAGTGGGTAGATCTATGGATGTCTCATTAGAGCTGGGACTGCAAAATTTCATCCAAACTCAGTGTGACCTTACAAATTGAAAACGGAACCACTTTTACCCAGTCATCTAGTGGCTGCCCCTTGTTGACCGAATGCGGTCCTCTGATGGTATTTGGTTTCTGACCGGTCCTGATTATTCTCAGAGCATGTCTGCTGTAACTTAACACGTGACTTTTATGCATTTTTTGTATCTTTTAAGAATAGGATGTGATTGCATTTACTGTGGTTAATGAGGAAGCAGACCAGCATGAGACTGGAAACAAACCACAGGCAACAAGGTCATTGGTAAGCAGAAGACAGGAGAGAGGAGAGGCCACAGTCTCCACCAGTCGGCATCAAATGCCAGGGTACACGACTGATTGTGTTTATTATAGAACAATTAAACTATGTCTAATGTGATTGTGTATTGTATTGGGGGCTAATCTGTATCTGGTTTGAGGCTATTTTCAAACTTAAACGGTGGTTCTGGAAGGATACAGGTGCTGCCCACCAGGGAAAGGCAGCTTCAGATTGAACATGGCTCCCTTGGAGATACCCAGGTGCAATGGTCAACAGGGCTGGAGGGCTCAGAAGAGAAATCTGGGCCAGAAGATAAATGTGGAATAAATTCAGACACTAATAGGATGGACAATGATCCACATCCTCCCCACAGGGGAGGTTTGGGTTCATAGTGCAAATAAATGTTCGCCAAAATTCACAAGGAAGGCTTCTGGAAGGGATGGACTGTGGGATCCACTGAGATCCTCCAGCAATGCTTGGAAGTAAAACTGTATTGAGATGCGAGGTGGTTGGAGCAGGAGAATGCTGACAGCAGGCGCACCTGAGAAGTGGGCAGAAGGCAAGGGCGTTTGTTTACTTCATTATCTCCTTGCACACACACACACACAAATCTTCAGATTCATTTTATTCTCAGGTGGGATGATGTTGTGTGAGGTTATTTAATCGTCCCTTAAGCAAACAAAACAAATGGGAAGGAACAGGAGGTGCGTCCCATAAACAGAAGCTGGGGAAGATTCCAGAAAGGTAGTCTGCTATGCCGCCTGCGTTAGGGGCCTGCCTTCCTCCGTGTAGATGGACTGCAGGTGCGACCTAGTGCGCTTGCATAACTTCAGCCCCAACCGACCAGAACAATGGAGGCGATTCCACCCTTTGCATTGGGGAGGTCTGGGTAACACAGTCTGGCCTGATGGGGCAAGAAGCAAGGCTGTGATTATGTGACCCCAGGATTTCATGGGCACAGCAAGTGCTGGACTTCACTCTGCATCCCTGGGCTCTGGCTCTTCCAGGGCTTGACCCCGAGTGCCATCTACCTCTTCGATATCATTTTCTAAACCAAAGAAATATTACTTATTCTCAAAAGAGTGGAATTTGTTTCTGTATCTCCTCCACAAACGTCACCTCCTACATTTAAACTGGATCAGCTTGAAGGTTCTTAAGCAGGATTGATAAAATGTTGCCAGCATTCATCCCTACTAGTGAGAGTCACGCTGGGTAAGGATAAATGTTGTGTAAACTCCTAGCTCATCAGTCAAGAGTCTTCTGCTTTGAACATCCCTTCTTGGCGGTTATCCTTTATCACACCTGTGAGCCTGTTCTATGCTCAGGTGTCTTGGGACTGTCAGTGGGTGTCTATGTCATTCATGAATAGAAGTTTCCCAGAGAGAAAAACTCATTCTATCCAGCACAGGCTTATTAGCCAGCAAATCTGATTACTGTAGGTTTGGGAATAACATCAAAAGCAGAGATCCTGCCTCGTCCTCACGGAATGCTTGTAGGATGGACGTAGGAAGGAGTACACACACAATGACAGAGCCAAAGAACAGGGCGTGCCCGATAATCATTAACTGTCAGAGAGCACAAGGGAACAAGGTAGGGCTGGGGAGATGCTTCATTCGGTAAGACACTTGCCTAGCAAATGCGAGGACCTAAATTCAATTTAATGCCCAGCACCTGCATAAAAGCCTTGGTGGGATGACATGTGCTTGGAATCCCAGTTCCCAGAGCAGCAAGGAGGGAGAAGACAATTTTGAGTGTTCAGGGATGGCTTCTGTAATACTCAGTGGTAAGCATAGTTCTGTAATACTCAGTGGTAAGCATAGCCTCTGGAATACTCAGAGGTAAGCATAGCTTCTGGAATACTCAGAGGTAAGCATGGTCTCTGTAATACTCAGAGGTAAGCATGGCCTCTGTAATACTCAGAGGTAAGCATGGCCTCTGTAATACTCAGAGGTAAGCATGGTCTCTGTAATACTCAGAGGTAAGCATAGCTTCTGTAATACTCAGAGGTAAGCATAGCTTCTGGAATACTCAGAGGTAAGCATAGCTTCTGGAATACTCAGAGGTAAGCAGAGCTTTAGCAAGAGAGGGGCAGGATGTCTACCTTACAAGGAAGGAATGGTAGAGAAAAGTCCCAGCCCCAGACATGGTTCCACATCAGCAAAGGGATGGAATTAAGGAGATATAGGGGACTGGCAAATAAATAAATGAAGTGGCCTACAGAGCAGGTCAGTGTCAAATGACAGGAGATGAGACCTACCAGAGGCATGAAGACCCAGTCCGATGCCCACGCAAAGCCCACCCTCTGTACTGTAGGTCAGCAATGCACCTTTAGGGGAGAGGGGATGTTCCAACAAATTAGGCGGGAGCTGTAATGACCCAAGAAGGATAAGGGCAGCCTGGGCCAGGACCACCGATAGAATGGTAAGAGCTTCAGGTGGTTGATGCAGTCTGAGGTGGTTTGAAGGAGAGTGACCCCCATAGGCTCATGTTCTTGAATACAGAGCCCTTAGGTGGTGGAACTGTTTGGTAAGGAATCGGGGGTGTGGCCTTGTTGGAGGAGGTGTGTCATTAGGGGTGGACTTTGAAGTCTTGAAAGACTTACACAATTCTCCTCTCTCTCTCTCTCTCTCTCTCTCTCTCTCTCTCTCTCTCTCTCTGCTTCCACTTTCAGACCTGGACAGACTTTGAATCCTCTGAAACCACAGGCATAATTAAATACTTTAGAAGTTACGTCGGTCGTGGTGATCTATCACAGCAATGCAAAAGTAACTGAGATATGTTCTGAAGAACAATTTGGTTGGCCTCTCCCATGAGCTGTGTCCAGCAACACTGGTGTTTGGGGTTTGACCTGGGAGAGGGCCAGGATGGCTTGTCATTGGAAAGAGAAGGCTGCTCTGTGGCACAAGGAGCAGGCATGGACACTGCGTAGTGGGGAATGACTTAAATACCCATCCAAAGCAATCAAGTGGACAGACATGAAAACCCAGTCAGAGCTGGGTATGTTGCTCAGTTGACAGAGTGTTTGTTTAGCATGCATGAAGCCCTATGTTCAATCCTTAGAAGTACAAAAGCAGGCGACACATGCTACATCCCCTCATTGAGGAGGTGGAGGCAGGAGGATCAGAGGGTCAAGAGCTACATGGTGAGCTACATGAGATGTTGTCTCCAAAGAAAAGTGTCTGGGCATGGACCGGGGAATTGGCACAGTAGGTAATACACCAGCCGGCAGGAATGGTGCCTCATGAGGCAAAGCTGCATTCACCTGTAACCCAAGCTCTGGGTAAGCAGAGACAGGCCCTTCTTCACAGCTCCCTGACCAGCTGGCTAGTTGAAATGACAAACTCTGGATTCAGTGAGAGACCCTGACTCCAAAAGGAAGATGAAGAGCCATGGCAGAAGACCTTGGGCAGAGACTTCTGCCCTTCATGCACATGCAGACAAGCACACACACACTCATACATGCACATACGTGTGCACACATACACACACTCATGCACACACATGCACACACACTGCACACAGACAAAGGAAAGGGAGGGGGAGGCTAGAGTTCAGTGTTACCGTGTGTGGGGTGGGATACATCAAGGAGTTACAATGCTATGTAAAGTGAGGAGATCTAGAAAAGGCCCAAAATGAGTGAGAGTCATGGCCAACGAGAGGGAAGAGGCTGGAGTAGGCAAGAAAAGTTAGGGGTCTTGGCTCTCAGGTCAGTTTTAAACAAACAAATTCCACCATTTATAGAAGCCACACTGTGATGGCTCTGCATACATTAGACCCAGAACATTCTGTCGAATTGAATCCCCTACTATTGACAAGCTCTGTGACCTTAGACAAGATACTGGACCTCTAGGCACTGTGGCTCTTTGGTCTATACACTGGGGTCGATAATTCTTACTTTCTCAAGTCTGTGGGTTTGTCTTGAGGGTTAAAAGTCTTCGCATAAGGTCAGGATCAAAATACACAAAATGTAAATTTTTGACCTAATGTAAGCTTTGTGCCCTGGAATTATAAACAACATGCTGTTGGAAGAAAGGAATGAATGTCTAAACAGAAGATTTGGAAAAGACCAGTATCCCTCCATAACCACAAGTTTACAGAGATAGGTCAGTTATTTGCTAGGCATAAAGATGAACAGACCGTTGTAAGGAGGTAAACGACAGCTCCTGAATTTTGGTTGTAAAAGCACACAAAGTGTCAGAGAATATAAATGTCTCAACTGAAAAAGTTTATGTTCTTTCTAAAAATGGGATAAATGCAAATGATCTGTAAGTATATGCAGGCAACAACTAGCCCACAGGCAAACTCAGAGACCTGTAGACTCTAATCATCATGTAGATGAGCCCAACGAGAAAACCAGGCTCTAATGCTAACACAGTCCTGTGCTGTAGACTCTCGCTGTGTCTCTGATGAACCAGTGATTCATCCTGGGCAAAAACTTGGGCAGCATAAAGGCCTCAGTTGAGGAAGACCTCGCAGAAAAACAACCTCCAGAGGGGGATATGTCTTGCCCATGCAGAACCCAGCCTCTACCAAGTGCCCAGACTTCTATTTTGTTGATTAAGATGTATTCCTGCTGCCTCTGCTTAGGCCTTACACACTACCTGAAACATGTAATCTGCTTGAATGAATAGAGTCCCCCGTTACCGAAAGAGTTTGACATGAAGGTGTGAGAACCCAGCCAGACTTCCAAGGGTTTGGTTATGGATGGACACAGAGAGGCTAAACACAGAATAAAATGCCATTTAGAGTCACAGCGGGAAGCTGGGCCTATAGCTTGGTTGGTAGAGTGTTTTCCTAGTTCATCCCGCGGCAACACTGCATAAAGAGGCACAGTGTTGCATGCCTACAAGCCCAGCCAGTAGAAGCACAAAGATCAGAAGTTCAATGTCATTCTCAGGTGCATAAGGAGTCTGGGAACAACCTAGGCTACATCTTTTTGAGCTACTATCTCAAAAAATAATAACAAAAACTGAAATCAATAAAATACAATTGTTACAGGCCTGGCTAGCATGGCCTTGCTAACCCATAAATATCGGTACACCAAACTTCCGCCAAGTCCTGCTGTTTGGGCTTTGGTGGTTGTGGTTGGTTGGTTGGTTTTTGTTTTTGAGAAAGGGTCTTATTCTGTAACATGAGGGCCGGCTTGTTGGGATATCTGTTCCCGCCCGGTACCCCAGAGCCGGCAAGTCCCAGAGAAAAATCAATCACACAGAGATCTCTATAAGTTATAAAACTGATTGGCCCATTAGGTCAGGCTTCTTATTAGTCCTTGTAACTTATATTAATCCATTATCATTATCTATGTGAGCCACACGGCTCAGTACCTTTCTCAGCGTGGCAGCTCACTTGTTGCCTCTTTGGTGGTCTGTGCAGGAATGGCGGAGAGCTTCCTGCTTCCCAGAATACTTCCAGTCTCTTTGCTCCACCCCTACTTCCTGTCTGGCTTTCCCGCCTATACTGCCTACCTGGCCAATCAGTGTTTTATTAAAATATGATTGACAGAATACAGGCAATTCTCCCACACCATTATTCTATAGCCCAGGCTGGTCTAGAACTTGAGGTAGTCCTGCATCAAACTCCAGATGAGGGGATTAGAGCGTGTACCACCACCCCTGGCTTAGTACTGTTTTTCATAGGTCTCTGCTCTGTGTCCCCCTAAATATCTGTAACACAAGAAGAGTGAACACCTAGGGGAGAGCTGGCGCCCGAGCCATTTCCCACTTTCTGTCCCTGTTTTTTTATTTGTTTGTTTGATGCAGTTGTCTACAAGAAAATGTGTACTTTTTGTGTCCTGGAAAGTAAGGTGAAACAAAACAAAACAACGCTACCAACTCACCCATGAGGCCAAGATAACTTAGGAATTGGAAGCCAATTCCTGGGGGAACGAAATTAAAACCCTTGGGTGGTTGTTGTTATGGTTGTTGTTGTTGTTGTTGCTGCTGTTGCAATCACCACATTATAAAGTGGGTCATGAATCTTCCCAAGCACACTCTGCACAACTACTCAATTTCCTTATGAAAATAGCAAAGAATCTTCCATGCTTTCTATGATGTATGCCACAGGTTACTGAAAAAAAACAAAAAACAAATCAATACAGCTGAACGAGACTCAAGTAGAAATTTAAGTTTGGTCAACCATCCGCTCTCAAGTTCACAACAATCAAATTTTGCCACTTTTGATTTGGGTGGAAAGTCGACTTTTGAAGATGGAAATCCACCTGTGGAAGGAAGTGCACAGCACCGACACAGAAGCAACGCCCAAGCAGCTCACTTCCCACAACCGCAGAGCGTGATTTAGTCCGTGCGAAGCTTTCTTTCACGCTGACTTTGTCATCTCTCTGAGCTCCAGTGGCCCCTTGATTCAGACAAATTAGAAAAGGTGTGACTGTCTTGAAACCGGGGGACACGGTTGCACATTGGCATTCAGCATGGTGACCCGATTCTCGACAGACTGCTAATTAATCTTTGCACTGGCTTTGTAGACGTTCTCAAACTCCCAAACTGCTTCAGAGCAAGGCAGCATTCATCTACCTGAAAAACCTTAACTTTGCTTTGTTAATATCCGAGAAGGATTTCTACAAAGTGTCCATGTTTGCTAGACCAACAGGAATCTTGCTTATTTCTCTTATCTCAAGGGCGCTACAATGAAGCAGGATAAATACCAGTGCCTTTATCCTGTAGCTATGGAGACTGAGTTTTGAAAGCTGAATGATGGGTTCAGAACCTATAGTTGCTGCCATTTGCAGCTGAGATTCAGTTTCTTTGGTCACAATCCAAGTATGTTGTTAAGGTGGCCAAGTCATTCCACCTCCAGGTTAGTTAATCCACAGAAAGGGAAAGGAAGATCAGGTTCAAAACTGATAGAGAAGGGTGTGGTAGTGGACACCTGTGATCCCAGTCCTTCAGAGACTAAGGCAAGAGAATGAAGAGATGCAAGCTAGTCTGGGATGTAGGGAGAAACCATCCCAGGATACCAACATCCAGCGAGGGAGTTACTTCTATGAAGTGGGTGTTTGTATACTCCACCAATCCCCAGAGTGATGGTACATTGAGGTGAAGATAACTGGGTCATGAGGGTGACACCTGATAAATAGAATGAGCTCTCTCATAGGAAGTGAAATGGCAGAACAGGGGCCGTGGCGCAGCAGCTGAGAAACATGCTACTCTTACAGAGGACTCAAGTAAAGTGCTTAGCACCCACACAGGGTGGCTCACACCTGCATATCATTCCAACTCCAGGGATCTAAAACCCTCTAATGGTCTCTGGAGGTAGTCACACTCATGTGGGAGCATGCATGTGCACATGCGCATGTGAGAACATGTGTGTGTGTGCGTGTGTGCACACATAAACACACACTTAAAAATATAATAAACCATTTTTTTAAGTGAAGAGTGAATTTGCTCTGCTTTCTTTTTCTTCCTTCTTTTTTTCTTCTCTGCCCAGCCCACTTTGGTTCTTTCTCCTTTCTTTCTCTACCCAGAGAAAAGAGCCATATGCAAGCCAGGAAGATGTTGGTACAAGACATTAGGTCTCCAGGGTTTGACCTGGAACTCTACCTCCAGGACTGGGGTAATCAAAGCCCTGACACTCAAAGCCCTGTCTATAACATTCTGCCTATTGGCCTCAGCAGCCTTTCCTCATTATCAGTTTTCTTGCTCCAAAATTAATTAATTAATTAAACATTCTTTAAAATCAAATGGTTTGGGGCTGGAGAAATGCTCAGATAGAAAGAGCACGTCCTGTTTTTCCAAAGGACCCAAGTTTAGTTTGTAGTACCCACTCCAGATAGCTTATAACAACCTGTAACTCCAGCTCCAGGGGACTCAATGCCCTCTCTGGCCTCTGTAGGCACTGCACACACTTTGGCATATACTTACAAGGGGACACACAGAAAGATATGTAAGTAAATATAAATGTTGATTTCTTATTTTAAGGAAAATATGTTCCAATTCAGGCTGACATTGTACTTTTATTATTATTTTTTTTTTAATTTTCATGACTTTTAGCATACAATTGCTGCGTGCTTATTCAGGAAAATAGAAAACACAGAAAAGGAAAGGAAATGATAATTAGTTCCCTCTAAGATAATGGGTATTCAAATAAACTCACTTTGATATATTGATCCATTGGGAAGATTTATATTTCTTTTTATATTTTTAACATGAGAATTTCATGCATGTATGCTGCATTTATGTAATTTCCAGTCCTTTCTCTCCCCACCATCTTCTTCCATGTCTCCCTCACCTCCTCTGAAATTTATGGCCTCTTGTTCTTTAATTATTATTGTCTACATACACACGCATACACACACCCTGCTGAGTCTAGCTAGTGTAGCTCTATTTATATGTGTTTAGGAATGACCATTTGAGCTTAAATAACCCATCAAGGGCTCATCTCTGGAGAAGACTGATTCTCCCTCTCTGCATAGTTCTTCAACCCTTTTGGTGTGCCAATTGGTGCTGTCACTGTGTAGGTCTCGTTTAGGCAACCACACTATTAATATTTCATGGGTGCAGCTCCTCTGCTATATATGGGACACATAATCCTGTGGATCCTAGGTAAAAATGGCTATTTTCCTAGAGCAATAAAATTCTTGACTGCATCCTAAATGCTTAGTGTTATACCCACAGATGGTGTCCTTCTCAGCCCTCATTCGAGAAACTTCTCTTTGCATCCAATGGAAATGATTACAGAAAGCCACTACTGGTCAAAATGCAAAAACCTAACAATGAGATCCCCAGCCACAATCAGCCAATGCATCTACAACACAACATCTACACCTCAGGCTCAGGGAGCATCACAGAAGAGAAGAAGACTGCATTTTTTTAGGGATTTTGTTTTGTTTTTCTGAGAATTTCATACACAGTGCAGCTATCTAGATCAAACCTGTCATGCTGACTTGGGGATGGTTCAGGTATATGGCTCTTCATAGAAACCTTTCTCCAGGCCACTTCCTTGGCAGACACTAATATCACATTCTTCCCTACGTAAGCGTGATTGGTCTCCATGCTCCGGCAGCAAGCAGTCTCTACTCTGTCTATAGTGTGTACCCAAGTGTCTCAGGAGACAGTTCAACCTTGCTACCCCTAACTGTGAGGGTCACAGCCATGCTGTTCTGTGCATACAGAAGTAGACTCAAGGTGTAATCGGCTCTTCTGCTGTGAGCAAGCACCTCCTTACTGCACAGCCAACACCACTCTGCTTCAGCGCGCATGCTCCTTCTCTCCCTTAAAACCAACATCAATCTCATATCAGCTTATAATCAGCAAGAGTCATAAGTCCAGCCTCACAGCAGGGAAGCTGGTACCTGGAAGGACAAGTGACTAACCTGAGGTTGAATAGTAACACGGGTCTAGATCAAACAGCTAAACTCAGTCTCTGGGATTCTTGAGTTTGTGCAACTGGACAATATTGCATCCATCTCCTGGGAAAACTATAACTCCTCCCAATGAGAAAGCCTCAGCATCTAGGACTGTAAAATGTTTTATTCATTCTTAGAGAATTTCATACCATTTTGGCCATATTTACTCCCTTCCAATCCCTCCAAGATCTACCCTGCCTTCCTTACCCACCCAACTTTGTGTCCTTTTTTTTTTAATGTGTT
Source organism: Myodes glareolus (assembly GCF_982192425.1). Taxonomy (NCBI): domain Eukaryota; kingdom Metazoa; phylum Chordata; class Mammalia; order Rodentia; family Cricetidae; genus Myodes; species Myodes glareolus. The sequence continues at coordinate 54,871,108 of NC_142031.1, read as the reverse complement.
CAATTTGTCTTACACATACACTCTTGGTGTAGTGGCTTTCCAGGAGTATGGGTGATCTAGCAGGGACCACAGCCTTAAAAAGAACTGACACTCTCCTTGCAGATTTTGGTTGCATTAGCCCCCCAGCTATGGATGGAACTTCATGCCACCTCCTCTATCCATGATGGGACTCTATTCGCTTGAACTAGTGCTGGTCTTCTACATATTGGCACAGTCCTTATGAGGCCATAGGTTCAATCTCCCTGCTGTGTCCAGAGCCCATTTCTCAGTGAAAAATACTTTAATTTCTCTTCCCTTGATAAAAATCGTCCTTCTATTTTGGCATACTTCATGGTGCATGCTTAGGAAGTACAGCATGGGTGTTAAACCTACTAGTATTGCTTACTTTTCTCTCATTGGGACAAAATCCACAATAAACCTACTTAAGGGAGAAAGGAGGGGTCTGCTTTACCTCACTGTCCCTTATACAGTACGTACATGGTAGGGAAGACATGGAAGCAAGAACCTGAGGTAGTTGGTCACATTGCAGCCAAAGCTGGGAAGCAGGAAGTCATAAATGATGATGCCCAGTTCACTTTGTTCTTTTCAATTCCTCTAGGATGCTAGCCTGTGGGCAGCACTACCAACATTGAAGGTGGGTCATCCCACCTCAATTTACCCAATTAACTCCTTATAGACACACCCAGAGGTGTGTTTCCATGGTGATTCTACATCTGAAGTTGAGCAGATGAACCATTACTGTGTTGCATCAAATAGTATCTGGGATCCTGAACCCCCTTACCTCACAGCTATCTTTGTCAGGGGTTGGAGGTGCCAAGCCATCCAATAGAATGATCTGTCCACTCTGCCTGTTCACTTGCCAGCCTCTGTTTCTATCCTGGCTTTCTTTTCTATTACTGTGTTAAAGCAAATAAAAACAACACGGGGAAGAAAGGGTTTATTTCATCTTACTGCTCCAGATCACAGTCTGTTATCGAGGGACTTCTAGGCAGAACTGCCTGTGCTACCTCTGACCAAGAAGCCCATTCCATAACCAAAGGAGTAGAGCAAGGAACTAAAGAGAATGTTGCTTGCCCACTGGCACACAAGCCGTTCAGGACCACCTTCCTGGAATGGGACTGCCCACAGCAGACCGGACCCTCCTACATCAGTTCCCAGTCAGACAGCCCCCACAGATGTGCCCACAGGCCAGTCCAATTGAGGCAATTCTTTAACAGATGCTGTCATCTCAAATGACTGTAGGCTATGTCAAGTTGGCATTTCAAGCTACCCAGGACAGCCCCTTCCAACTTTATATTTTTTTCTCTCTTTATGGAGTATCTATATTGTGTACTTAAATTCTATGACCATATGCTGGTCTGTTTGAGCTATTTACTAGCAAAAGTAGCCTTCTTGTTCACCCCAAACTCTCTTTGTTTATATTTCATGATGTGTCAACTCTCCATACACACACACACACACACACACACACACACACACACACACACACAAAATCTGCAAAGACCAAAGCAGCAAAGCTGACCTGCATAACCATCACAAGGGTGTGGCTGGGCATGGTGGGGTGTGCTTGAAATCCCAGGAGTAGGGAAGAGACAGGCCACCCCCAAGAACTCACCAGGCAGCCAACAGTCCTACTTAGAGAGCCCTAGGCCAGGGAGAGGACCCATGGACAGCCCTGAGGACCGGTCCCTGAGGCTGATCTCTGGCCTCCACTTGCATGGGTACACACATGAACCTGTACACACACAAACACACACACACACACACTTCACTGTTTTAAGCAGACCTGAGAGGCACCCCAGATACCGTTGCTATGGATCCCAGGCATCAATCTATACCTGACTGAGCTTTGCAAGCCACAGGGGGCTGGTGACAAAAAGCAGCTTTACCTCTTGGCTCACACCTGAATGATCCCGAACCCAGCTGGTAACTCGGGTGAGATTTAGCACAGGCACTTCTTGATGGAAGTTTGCCTCAGGAGATCTGAGGCAGGAGTTCTGGGCCAGAGCTCACAACAGCAAAATCTCCTTTATTCCCCTGAGGTCTCTAGTCCAGGAGACAAGAGGGCATTTGGTTCCAGCTCCTTTACAGCCTCTGGTTGGGAACAACATTCCTACCTGAGTGGGAAGGGGTGGAGTGGTGTTGCCCGGTGGGGATGTCATTAGCAGCTAAGGATTGCTGAGGAAGATCGCCTCTTTCAAGAGGCCTGGATTGGGGGGTGAGGGGCTGGCAAAGCGGGGACTGGCGAAGCTAGGGCTCAGTGTAAGGCCGCGCTGGTAATTTACAGTCTTTCAGGAGCTTTGCATTCTTCTCGGAATTTCTTCTGCCAAGTTTTTGTTTCATATTGGGCCTTTTCTCTTTCGGGTAAAAATATCTTGGGGCTGGCCCGGGCCCTGGAAGCCATGGGGTTTCCTACAACAACACTGCCACCTGCTGTTGGCAACAAAACTGATGCAGTCTCCAAGGAAATTGGCAGTGGGGTCCTTGAGGCTTTCAGATTCCCTGCCTCTGTAAAGGGAAATGGATTCTTTCTGCAGGGAATAAACCCTGCTGTGCTGAACAAAGAAAGCCAAAGGAGAGGTCAGGGGCAGGCAGAGGAGCGCGCCCAAGGGAAGTATTTTTGGGGTTGAGAAGCAAAGCACACTAAAGGTGTCAGAACCCAAGCAAATCCAAGCCTCGGATTTGCTCTGCTAGGAAAACTTAAACAGAGGTGACCCTTCTTAGTGAGAGCCATGAGAAGTGGGGGCCTAGGGAACCCCTTCTGTGTGTCAGACCTCGAGGGCCAGGACCTGGCGGATTGAGGGAGTGTTTTTGCATAGAGAAGCCACTCCCACAGGCGCCTTGCCCCAGCTAAGAACCTGTGAACTCTGCCTGTCTAACTGCCACAGGGGGAATGAGGAGAGCTGCACCCTTGCTCTTCTGCCTTGACCCTGTGACAGGACCCTGGAGGTGACAAGGCCATCATTGCTCTTACCTTGTCAATGAATTCAAAGACACAGTCCCCTGGTTTCCCTAAAACACTAGACGCCATAACACTCCCAAGCATTCAGGCCTGGGCTCAGTTTGTTCTCTGTCTTGGGAAAGAATTCTATCATTCGTCTCCTAATGCGCCTTAACTTTCCATGAAGGTGGGATGTGAAACTGATGGCTGGGGAAGTTCTTACTTTAGAGCAGTGGTCGCCTTAACTTTCCATGAAGGTGGGATGTGAAACTGATGGCTGGGGAAGTTCTTACTTTAGAGCAGTGGTCCTCGACCTTCCTAATGCTGCCACCCTTTAACACAGTTCTTCCTGTCGGGGTGACCACCCAACCCTAAAAGTACTTCCTTGTTACTTTGTAAAGGTTGTTGCGCTACTGTTATGAATCCTCATGCAAATATGAGAGACGCAGGGTATCTGATATGCGAGCCCAAAGGGGCCGCGACCCACAGGTTGAGACTCACTTAGAGATTAGATAATAAGAGGAATAATAAAATGACCCCCTGCCAAGGTGGTGACAGAAATACCTTCACAGTGTTCTCTTTTGTATCCCGATTTTCCCTTTTGTGGTCAACTAACGAGATCTGGAATTATCCGTGGGGCAAGCATCCAGGCATACATACCTGGGAGGGAGCACTTAGCCTCTGGGCATGCCTGTGCTGACTGGGTTACCTGGGGTGGGAGGGCCCACATTAAACGTGGGTGGCACCATTCCCTGGGCAGGGTTAGACTGCATGAAAGGGAGAAGGGAGGACAGACACAACCATTCATCACTCCCGGAATCCTGACTGGATTTCATGTGCCCTTTTGTCTCAAGCACAGATTACCTTAACTTCTACAATATGATGGACATATCATATCAGCTTGAACATCAAGCAGAGATAACCCTCCTGCCGCCACCACCCAGTTACTTTTGTCAGACAATTTTATCCTAGGAACATCATGAGAAATGAAGTTCAGCTTTTATTTAGAACACGATGAGGGGTCCATCCAGTAAGTGTCCCTAATACCTGAAGATGCCTGTTTGAAGACAGGTGATCTGGAGTCTATGAGAGCTGGCAGCCATCGCTGTGTATCAGTTAAGAATCTCAGGTAGAATTACATTATTATCTATGCTTGCTGTGAGAAGCAAACACACAGGCAACTTAAGGGGCAGTTTATAATGACAGTGAGGCGTGCCTGCAGGAACCGTCTCCAGCGTGCACACACAGGAAGTCAAGGGTGAACTGGAAGAGATGGGAGGCTATCAACTACCAAAGTCAGATCCAAATGGCATGTTTCCTCCAGCAAGGCTTCACCTCCAGGTTCTAGAACCTTCCAAAACAGCATCACTGGCTGAGGGCTGTGTTCAATAGCATGAGTCAGTGGGGGCATTTTCTTATTCAAACTGCCATGCCAAGAGTGCCCACACTTGGACAAACCCAAATACAACCTGTTGAATACTCTTTGGGTTGGGGTTTCTATTGTTGTGAGAAGACCTCATGCCTGTGGCAACTCATTTTATTAGGGTTGGCTTACAGATTCAGACTCATCATGGTGGAAAACATGACAGCATGTAGGTCGACATGATGCTGGAGGAGCGGAGAGTTCCACATCTGCACCTGCAGGCAGCAGGAAGAGACACTGAGCCACTGGGCCGGGCTTGAGCTTCTGAAACCTCAAAGCCCACACCTAGTAACATACTCCCTCCGCCAATCCATGCCTACTCCAGTAAGGCCCCACACCCTAATTCTTTCAAATAATGCCACTTCCCCAGGAGACTATAGGGGACATTTTAATTTAAATTACCACAGATACTTTTTCATATTCCCTCCCACAAATTCCTACAAGGGAGTCTAATTTCAGAGTTGGAAAAGAGAAATACCCCATTTTCTTATGAAGGGATAGCCGAGCTAGCAAAGAACCTTGTGGATTCTTTGCAGTGCAGGGCAAAATCCACCTGCAGGAGCCTGGAGCCTACCATCTACATGAGCTCACGTTCCTGTTGCAACCTGAAGATTCCTCCTTCTCTGTTGGATGCCACAGCTCTGTCATAGTGACAACCAAGACTGGACACTCATTGATAGACGAGGCAACGCAGAGAGCTAAACAAAGAAAAATAGCTCGCCTTAGGTCTGCCCTTCCTCCACTCGAAGAGATACTTGCCAACTTAGGGCTGGAAATTTGGAACGTTCCCCACAGACTGGTGGTACTGTTCTGTTTTGAAGACTATGGAGACCTTAGCATTGGGCCCTGGATGGTAGCAGTAGGTCACCAGGAGCTGGGTTTGGGGGTCATACACCTTGGTTCCAGCCTATGCTCTCTGTCCCCTTTTCCCATATGAGGACTGGCTGCCTCGCGTTCCTGTCACTGGGCACTGTGCCTCCCAACACTGAACTTTCTGCGTTTGACTGAAGTCCCTGTGGAAATATGAGCCAAAGCAGCCCTTTGTCTCCTGCTGATTCTGCCACAGTATCGAGGAAGAACTGTGAGAACAGTGGCTCTCGACCTTCCTAATGCTGTGACCAGTTAATACTGTTCCTTGTGTTGTGCTGACCCCCAGTCACAAAACTGTTTCATTGTTATTTTATAACTGTAATTTAGTACAGTTATAAGTTATAATGTGAATACCAGATATGCAAGATATCTGATATGTGACCCCAAAGGGGTCCTGACCCACAGGTTGGGAATTGCTGTATTAGAGTAATCATGGCTATGTGGTTTACCTCACACAATCAGTCAAACATGGCTGCACCCTTGCTCATCCTGTCAGCCCATGGACAACCATGCCTAATTCCACTTTCCAGATGAAGAAATGACTGAAGACGACTCTGGCCATCAGTGAGTGGCAGGAACCCAGGCCACCCTCACCATATTCCTGTGATGTCTAATACATACTCATTCCCTCCATCCCTGACTCCCCATCTCCAGCCCTGACGGCTTCGGGCTCTGTAACTCTGCAATCATCCACTTTCCTATATGGGAGAGACATGGCTTTCTTTGTGGAAGGGTGGGACCCCAGAGGTCTGCAGACACCAACACAGTGTGCCTTCCAGTTAGGTGTCCCCTCTTCTCAGGTGCATGTCTATCGAAGACGAGAACAGAAATTAACAGTTGTGGCCCCATGACCACAGCTGCATTTTCAACTGTTTCTTTAAGGTGTTTTGTCCGAATCCTCAGTATCTTCCCAACCCTTCTTCACACTTAGACATGGAGCCAGAGCCCAGTGTCTGTTGGAGTCTCTGAGGTTCCTATGTTCCTTCTCTGAGTCATACGGACTGGATGTAACATAAAGACTTCATTTGCCCCCTTCTTGCATTCCTTCCACAGTCCTGTTCACTCATTTCCTGATAGGGTCTAATCCATTTGCTCATAATTGAACTCTAGGCTGAAGCTTGTAACACAAACACCAAAAGACCAAATCAAGATTTTTTTAAAAAAAAAAAAAAAAAGAGCAAAATCTTCCCATTTCAGATGGAGGAACAGATGGGGCTCTTGGCACACCCGAGGATTTAAACTGACCCTGGGCATCAAGATGGTGAAGACAGACTGTCACTAGCAATGAGCAATACTGAAGGGACTCGCTCTCCCTCCCAGCTTACTCTGGGGTTCTGGAGGTCTCTTCTCAGAGCCATGTGTGGCCGAAGGGAAACAGCGGCTCCACAGATGCTCTTGGATGTAAAAGGCAGCTGTGGGGTACAGACAAGTCTGGATACATCCTGCTTCCTGGGCCTGGGGTTCTTCCAGCTTAGGGAGCGCCACTCTTCAGCTTCTCCAAAGGAAGCCGGGAAGGCAGCCACCTGCCCCTCATCACTACTGCATGAAAGAGATAAATGCATGGGAAGAGTCCCATGCAGGGGCTCGCAGATAATAGACACTCAATAAAAACTTGGCTTCCTTTGTTTTCTGGGTGCTCGGCCAAACCCGTGAGTCTCTTGGACGCTCTCTGGTCACAACTTTCTCTTTTCACAGCTGGTGAAATGAGGACCAGGTGGGCAGCTCTGACCCTCTCTTGGATGGCATTTTGAAAATAAACTCTGTCTACACACAGGGCAAGTGCAGTCAGCACCTGAGACGGGGCTGTCTTATTTTTAAACAGGGTTTTGAGCTCTGCCAATCTTCAAAACGTGGCCACCTCGAGCAACTTTTCCACACGGACCTTGAAGCTGTTCAGTTACCAGAACACACTTCAATCTCTCTGTCTATCCATCTTCAGCTACCCTAGCACAGACTTCTTTTGATTAGTGTGAAATGCTCATTTTAATAATTTAGGGGAAAGAAAACCTCTTCAAACAAATCAAACCCTCTGTGCTTTTTACTAAAAGTGGTGCAAACACAGAGTCCCTCAACAAGCTATAAATAGGGAGGGGCAGAAGTGCATTGTGGGATTGAGTAATAAAAGTACTTATCAGGAAGATTATGACAGCAGAAAAGGCAGGAAAGAAGGGACGTGAAGGAAAGCCTATGGCAGCAGAAAGCGAAGGGCACGCTGAGCCCTCTGGGTGCTTCGCTAGCCTTCCTTCCTATGATAGGAATCTCACCAACCCCAGGAGCCACCTCTGCTGCTGGCACACAATGTGGGCTCTGCAGCACGAAAAATAAAAGCCTAGAGATCGACATTGGGGTTCAAGCTGAAGATCAGAAAAGCAAATCAACCAACCAGTCACTAGAGAGTTCCTTTACTTCTACCAATGCTCAGACCAAAGGGGTGATCCCGCCTTCAGACTGCATCTGTCTCCACCAAACCTCAGACTCCAGACTCCGTTGAGTTCCTGTCTCTTCCCCTTTGTATCCTCTCTCTGCCCAGCCATACCACTCCTGTCTCCACCTCACTAGTGCTGGGATTAAAGGTGTGAGCTACCACCACTTGGATGTCTTTCTGAATCAACCCCGTGTAGCCCAGAGGAGCCTTGAGCTCAGAGATCCATCTGCCCCTGTCTTCTGAGTCCTGGGATTAAGGTATGTGCCAGCACTCCCTGGCCTCTAGTGGTTTAGCTTTGCAATCTGATCTTCAGGCAAAACTTATTAACGTGCAAATAAAATATCACTATAGGGCATTTCTTGGTGTGGTTTTATCTTGGCATCACCCCACCTCTTCCTTACTAATCCTCGGGTGCTACCCCTGACTCTCCGTCATCAGCCAGCACCTGTCCAGGTTATCCCTGGGACGTCTGGCGGGCAGGATGGCCTCCAAGTCTGTTTCATCATAGTGGTCAACTTAAGGCTGCCTGACCAAAGCGATTTAAGGGCATGTTTATTCTGCCTTACAACCCGGGGGATTGTCACGACGAGGAAATCAGGGGTGCAGAGAAAGCTCCAGCTGCTGCAGCTGTAATGTGAGGTCACATGACACCCACAGTCTAGAAGCAGAGAGACGTGAATGTCGATGTTCAGTTCGTCTTCTCCTTTTTCCTGAGCCCAGGACCCCAGCTCACAGGGTGCCGCTGCCACATTCAGGGTGCGTTCTTTCCCTCCTCCATCAAACCCCTCTGGAGACACTCTCACTGACACGCCCATTTGTGTTTCCAATGGGCTCCGCCCGTTCCATCTGGATAGAAGTCACACTGAAACTGAATCTGTCTGTAGATTCAGATGTCGTTGGCGAAGAGAGAGTCTAGCTCAGGTTAGAGGAACAAACGGAAGTGCCCAGAACAGAAGAGACGCAACCTAACTAGGTGTTCCCATCATGCCCCAGGAAAGCCGAAAGAAAGAGCATAGCCTAAGGGCACACCTTATAAAGCCCAGATGCTCACCTTATTCACAAGGCAGGCTCATCAGCTGGGTAACCCTTGCTTTTTTAAACAGAAATTCCGGGAGCACCAGATATGTGAAAAAAGTCTTCAGTGCGGAAGATGAATCCTAGAAGAGGAACATGAGGGGAGGACACTGCTCTGGTTTGATGTGAAGTAGCCACAAAGGCTCCTGCTTTGAAGGCTTGGTCTCCAAGCTGGGGAAATGAGTTCCGAAGGTCCTGACTGGTGGACAGGTTAGTCCCTGGGCTTTTGTGTTTGGACTGCATTGTGGGAGGCATGGGAACCAGGAGACAGGAAGTGGCGCGAGGAAGCAGGGGCTGTGCCCTGGAATGACATGCTCTGTCGGGTTTCTAAGTCTCCCTCTCTGCTTCCTGGCTGCTAAGGAGGGGAGCAGCTCTGCTCCTCTACGCCCGCCTGTTGAAAAGCTGTAAAGAAGGCAGTCCAGCACACACTGGAGCAGAGAGCCAGAGCAAACTTCCTTTTAAACGGCTTCTCAGGCATTGGTAATGTGGTGGTAGTTAGCTTGTATCTGTAATGGGGAGCAACACTTACTAACTCGCCGAGGAAAGAGAATACACAGAAGAAAACTATTAAGATTCCATTTGACTCAGGGTTGGAGGGAGGGGCGTGATTCAGTGTCAGAGTCCTTGTGAGCATGCTATTGGCCTTAGCTTTGATGCACCTCAATATACACTGTATATATGTGCTTATATATTTATATTTGATATCTTTATGCATAAAGTGTGAGTGAGCCTCAACTCTTGCAAAAAATAATTATTTCTGGGTACATTAAAAATCATGTTTTACATGAAAGACATCTGGGTAGGATGCAGTCTGACCTCTAGACTCCTGACTTCCACAGTAGGAAACACATTTTATTTAAAACTCCCAAGTTCTGAACTCAAAGAAATTACAAAAAGAATTTGAGAGGGGACGTAAGGGGCAGAGTATGAGAAAGGCCTGTAGTTTTTATTAAGTCTCCAATTAATCCTTTTCATAACATTTTTATTTATGTGCTATGCATGTGTGTTCATGTGACATGCCTGTGCACATGTGAAAGCTCGAGGCTAACTTGCAGGAGCTGCTTCTATCCTTCTACCATGCGGGTTCCAGGGAGTGAACTCCGTTCTTCAGGGTTAGCAGCAACAACTCTGCCCACTGAGCCACCCCACTAGCCCACGTTAGTCTTGATTTTCTTTAATGTGCATTTTCTGGAAAAATAAACCATTGTTATCGTTTTCTACTCCTCTTTCCATGAGGCTTGACCCACCCTTCCTTATGCCATTCATAAACTAGGATCATGGGTGCGTCTTTGTGAGAAGCTGCCCTACGCTGCTGCTTGTATTCTTGGAGTCAAGAATACAAGGACTCCAAGGCCTTAGAGCAGTGGCTCTCAAGCTTCCTAATGCTGCGACCCTTTAATACAGTTCGTCATGTTGTGGGGACCCCAACCATAAAATTGCTTCGTCCCTACTTCATGACTGCAATTTTGCCACTGTTATGAGCCATAAAGTAAATATCTGTTTTCTAATGGTCTTAGGCGAACCCCAAAGTGGTCACAACCCACAAGTTGAGAACCACTGCTTTAGAGTAACCTCCCATCCGCAGGGGGTGTGTTTCAAGACCCCCAGAAGATGCCATGAACAGCACCAACCCCAAGTTCATATGCTCTGTTTTTTCCTTACATACACACGCCTGTGACAAAGTTTACCTTATAAACAAGATGAAGTAGGAGGTTATCAACTGTAACAAAATCAAATAATTATAAAACTGCACTGTAATAAATTCGACAGCACCACACCTGGGTGCCCGAGGTTCATCATGTACGAAAGCAAAGGGCATCTGAACTCAGTGCTGGTGATATCTCACAGTCAATGTGATCACTAAAACCCTGGCCCATGTGACTAACCAGCAGGCAATGGGCAGAGCATGGATATGCTAGACTTAGGAGCGAGTCCACGACCCACACCCCAGGAGGGATAGTGTGGACTTCACATGTTGATCCACACCGAGCACAATATAAGGCTTGCTATATCACTATATCTAACGTTTCCAGACTGAAACTGATGGAACGCTGGAAAACCAAAACCATGTATTGGGGAGCGGGGTATTCTTCACCTGTGATACTGAAGCTAAGATGTTCCAGGGACATGGCTATTGTGTCTGAAGTCACCAGCCAGGGTCTGCTCAACCGTTGCTCCACTGCCAGGGACAGTGTCTGTCCTCTGGATTCACATCAGCACAGTCTCTCCGATTAGCTCCCTCCTTCCCTCTCCACTGGACTCTGGACTGGGCTGGGAGAAGGACCTGTGAAGGTGCAGATGGCACATAAGGGTGGGCGTCCCGTAATAGACTTTAGTCTGGCTGACTGCCCCTGTTCACCAGGTCAGGAGAGATGTCAAAGGCAGCCAGCACTTACCAGGAACTCAACTGAGAGCTGTCTATTTAGGCAAAGAAGACAAGTATACACGAGACTGCCCTGCCAAATATATATGAGACGTAACACATGCTGTTGCTGCCCTTAAGGATCTAAAGGGTGTAATTTAAATCCCCTAGGATACACAGAATGTAAATCAATTAAAGTACTGGTGCCTAGGAAAAGAGATCATCACTTAGCTAAGCGCTGAGAAAAGGCTTCATGGAGAAAATAATTCTTACTAGTCACCATGAAGAAGTGACTTCAGCTGGGCAGTGGTGGTACACGCCTTTAAGCCCAGCACTCAGGAGGCAGAAGCAGGTGGATCTCTGTGAGTTCGAGGCCAGCCTGGTCTACAAGAGCTAGTTCCATAGTTCCAGGACATCCAGAGCTGTTACACAGAGAAATTCTGTCTCAGAAAAAAAAAAAAGGTGCCTTCACTCACTCCCTTAGGTGTTACTGTGGGGTGGTGGGGTGTTTGGGTCTTTCAACAGTCCTGTGCCATGACGCCCAGTGCTGGCCAACTCTGCTGTGTTCCCTGGACGCATTTGCCCTAAATCTGATTGCACCTTCATCGTCCTCGCTAGAGTTCTGAGCCACTTCTGAGCCTGTCGTATGTCCATACCAGTCACTTGGCTCTGATCTGTATCTCCTGGAAAGACTTGCAGGGGAAACGAAGTGTACGCCCGCCTCTACTGTGTGGCACACCTCTGACCAGCGTCTTTGCTGCTGGTGACTGAGCCGTGGGGACTCTGTGTGTGTCTACTGAAGCGTGGCAGGCTGATTCGCTGCTTGCTATCTGTAAGCCTGAGTAAGGACTGGCTGGGTAGTGCGCAGGCTCTCTGTACCCTCAAATGCTGCCTCGCTGGTCCCATAAAGCGCAGGACTGTCAACAGCTAAGGAATAGCTTTTGCCATCTGTCATTATAAAGAGCATTTCTCAAACTGTGATCCAGACTCATTGAAAGTCATGATGCTTCTCTTACCTCAAGGCCAGCTCTTTCTTGGGACTCTCTCTCATCTCTTGTTGGCCATGGATGCTAATTTAACCTTGATCCATCAGCTTGAGAGGTTAAAAATGAAACTGCAAACCAGGGTCTCACAGCAACACACAGATAACTGGGTCCTCAGCAGCCGAGGCAAGGTGAGTGTTTGCTTGTTTGTGTTCGGGAGCATTTTTCCTAGTGCTGGGGAAGAGACGGGTTTATTTTTCCACTCCCATTCACACCAGCTGCTGTGAAGCCGCAATAAAGGCTCTGGGCGCAGCGCTCTGGCCGTAGATCACGGAGAGGCCCAGCTGCAGATGGATACGGCAGCTGGTCCAGAGAGGTACCGTGGCCGCCTCCCCCTACCCCAACACAGCCAGGCTTGGGGCACAGGGAGTAGCTCGTCAGCTCCCCCACATCCCTCTCCAGATTTATGAAGCAGGAAGCAGCCAGCCAAAAACACAAAGCAGGAATAGTCCAACTGTTGGCTTCAATTTTTTTTTTTCTTAAAGCCAACACACACCTAGTTAATCCTTAGCCATTAGCCAAAGAGCAAGGGCCTTTCGGCTACAGCTGTCTAGAAACCAGATGCTTGGACCCAAAGGCCAGTGTTGTGAAAATGTCCTTAGGGTTGTCTGGTGCTCAGAGTCTCCCACTGTGAACCATGAAGAGAGGGGGACAGAGCTGACATTGGGGCGCCCCCTGGGTACCAGGCACATGGTATACTGACTCAGGCTTCTTTAATCTCCAGTTGCTTTTAGAGAGCTGCAGTCAGGAGATCTGGGCCTCCATTGACCGTAAACACAATGACATGTGCCTCACCATCAAGGGACAGCCCTGTGTGTGAAGATGGCTGTGACCTTGAGCCCTTCCAAGAGGTACCGTTTGACCACCATGCCCCCATGCTTCTTCATTTGCGTCTTGTGATAGCCTATGTAGACCTGCATCTCAGATGGAGTTACAGGCTAACATACCCGTCTCTTTACTCCACCCCCCCATCATGTTTTCCACCTCTACCTCTTGTTTTACATGGAAGAAAACTAAAGCTCTATCGTCCGAACAGCTATGGTGAACAGTGACCTTGAGGGAGGATTGAAACCACAGCAAGCCTGCCCTCCATTACATCTGCACACATCTGCACACTTAATACAAATATCCCTCTGTTGCTGCTCTTGCCCATTAAGAGTGAGATGTACCACACATAGGCTTCTTTCTCATACTCCCGCGCATTTCAATGGACTAACAGCAATAAGGCCTGCCTTGGTTAACTAGCCAAAGACGAGGTGATGGGAGAACAGGCCAACTGTAACTCTACCTGGCAAAACAAAAGAGCCAAGATGAGGCTTAGTCAGTCAGTAGGGTTCTGGACTTGCAAGCACCAAGACCTGATTCCAATCATCAAACCTCATTGAGAAGCCTGGCAAATAAGCAAGTGTTTTCCAACCCTGAGAAGGAAGAGACAGGAGGAACCCTGAGTCTCACTGCCCAGCTAGGTTAGCATGCTTGGCAACTCCCAAACTAGTGAGAGAGAACCTGTAACCCGTAAAGAAGAGTGGACAGTGCCCGAGGAAACACCCAAGGTTGTTCTCTGATATTCTGGTATCTACTCTTTCTCTCCCTCTCTCTCCTTCCCTTTCTCCTTTCCTTCTTCCCCCCCACCCCCGACACACACTAAAAGCAAATCCACATAATCAAGTCCCTGTACATACATTAAAACAAAAAATGAATTTTCAGAATCAGACTGAGGCTTGAAAGTTGTTCCATGGATTTGTGAATCTGGAGGAAGCAAAGTGGTATATCTAAAAGGAATCAAGTGCCATTGACATGCAGTCTGCCCTCGGTACCCACCCACTCTCACATGGAAAACACTCATCAAACATTCATCTGTGCCGAACATGTATGACGGCCATCTCATCATTGTTCCCATGTCACACATAGCAAGGCTATTTCATACAGTTGTCTAAGGGAGGGTTTAGAGCATGCGCGGCCATGGATTTAGGCATAAATACTACCTGGTTTTATGGAGGCACTCAGGTGTCATTAGATTGTGATCTCACCGGAGGTTCTAGAACCAATCCCCTTCAGATACCACGTTCTGGTCTACTTGAGCGGAAGAACTGTCAACTTCTACTGTTTCCTCATTGCCTAATGTTTGAGTCTAACGGGAGAAAGAGGCTCCCTAGGCATGGGCGGTGCAGTTAGCTGTGCACTAGGTGGCCTGTGTCTGGGATAGGAAGTTCGTGTTCTTCACGGTTTGGTATTCATTTGTTGACTTTATGGACCTCCCTCTTCCAATGAGAAGGCTGCAGTGGAGCATGGGTCAGAAATAAAGAGGTCCCCCAGCCCAAAGCAGAGCACGACACCCTGGAAGACAAAAATAACTAATGAACCAACATTGTCTTGTTCACAAAATGAATATATGGTCATTTCTCCACAGCGAGTTGTCAATTTTCCTGGGGATGCAAAGCCTGCAGCACCGAGCCAGGAGAGGGAGTGTTGCCACACAATGGGCCTGGAAGGTACAGAGCTCATCGCTGGAAATCCTCCTATGACAGCAGATCAGTCCCAGGAGTGCTCAATTTGTGGTCTCAATCAAACACCCTGATCCAAAGCTGGGGTTCTCTGTGTGCCTGCCAGGGTTGGGATGAACATCCACTGTGATGAAGGCCATTGTTATGTAATCAGCTTCTCTTCATTCGTCCTGGATTAGAATCAGCCATTCACCTGCTTTGTTCAACAAATCGAGAACTTCTTTCATGGAGGTCAACTGTCTCACCTGCCTGTAGCCCTGAGTCCAGCACCCACCCTCCCTAGCACAGATCACCTTGCTATTAGGATTGAATAAATGATACATGAAGCCATATTTAAATTGCACATGTGCTCTCTTCACCTGTCAAGTTTAAGAAATTTGGATCTGAAAATAACACTCTATAGACAACTCAAGTTATTGAAACATAAATAACTTGGCCACATCAGAATGGAGCCAAATTGGTTTCTGTAATGTGACATGCCTGTTGTTTTCTCTTAGCACAGTGGTAATGGTTCTCCATGACGGTCACATGTTTCCATCATTAGGAGCCAAGAAGTGAATGCATTCCAGCTCAACTCTGTGACTCCTTCTCTGGAATATTGCTTTGGCATAATGTGCAGAATTCTCAACAGGGGCCAGAGAGATGGCTCAATGGCCTTGTGTGCAGAATGCTCAACAGGGGCCAGAGAGACAGCTTAATGGCCCTTGTGTGCAAAACGGTCAACAGGGACCCAAGAGATGGCTCAAAGGCCTTATGTGCAGAATGTTCAATGGGTACCAGGAAGATGGCTCAATAATTAAGACCACTTTTTGCTCTTCCCAAGGAACTGAGTTTGGACCCCATCACCTACGTCAGGTGGCTCATAATGCCTGGACGAGGGGATCTGATGCCTCTGGGCTCTGCGGGCCACTAGACTCAGGTGCACACACGTGGAAACATACACATAAGTTAAAACTTTTTTAAAAAGGAATTCCTAAGAAAGACAAAAACAAAGAAAGCTCCATGGGCTCTGATGCACAGTTGAGGTGGAGAGCCAATGAACAAGAGTATTGTACACCCTTCATTTGAAGAAACCACTTCTGCCATCCACGCGGTTCCAGAGCCGCACACTGAAGGCCCCACTCATGGTCCATACCAAGGTAGAAGGATAAGATGCCTAGAGTCATACAGACAGGGAGTCAAGTTCTGATGAGCTCAAAAGATGTTGAAACTTGTTAAAATTCTAAAGCTGCTTTAAGCCTGCCTTCCCATCATGCACTGCTCAGGGCATTGGATTTTCGGTAGAAGTTCATTCAACATTTCCAAAGTAGAATAGACAAAGAGTCTTACCATCTGAGGAGGCAGTGATGGTGCTCGGCATCCACCCTAGGGCAGTTGTCCTGCTACCAAGCCACACACTCAGCCCATGCACTCTGAAAATTTCAACTTAGACTTCTAGGAAAATTGTGGCATACCGGAACGCGGAAGTCCTCCCAGCTCTAACATACTTGGGAAGCACAGCACAGCTCACTGAAGGGAATCCCCGGTCTCCAGCCCAGTGACTTGCCACCACGGGCAGCTCTTGGCTGCAGACTCCTGCCAGACTATGCTCACATGGTGGGGGTTTGCTGTTCCTGTAGAATCAGACAGCAGCTAGTAAAGTTCACGCCGCCCCAGAAATCGCAGACAAGTGATCAGGTCTACTGGGATACAAAAGTACTGAGACGGTAGTGGAACTGTCCGCCTTCACGGTGCCCACGTCAGGGGCTTCTGTGTGCCCCAGGAAGGCATCCCAGAGCTAGAGGTGATGACAAACTCTGCAACTGTCACTCAAGTGCAACAATCGCCTAGATTATAGGGAGACGAGAAGATAGAACCAAGGGGGAACTCTCCACTGGATACTTTACTACTGCTTCTACTCTCTGGGGCTCTACTGGGGACACCCACATTTTGGGTGGAGACTCATTTATTCTCCCCTTGGGTCTCAAACACCAGCTCTAAGAGCCGAGAAGAGTACCTGCTTTTAAAAGCAAATGGCTCTGCGATCATTAACCAATACCTAATAAAGTGTAGCTTTTAAATGGGCTGTGGGGAACAGATGTTTCCAGGTCTTAATGGAAAAGAATTATGCTCCCATCATGCCTCAGAGGCTGACCTCCTCCACTGCATGCGTTAGAACCCAGTTAGGCATTCTCTCTGGGTGTTTGGGTTTGATCGATGAGAGCAGTCGCTGGTTGCCTTAAGTCAAATCCGGTGTTTGCGCAGGTAAACATCGCTCTCCCGAATGCACACCTGCGTCAGGCGCATGCACACACATGGCTCTGAGCTGCCTGCTGGCAACGTTTGAACAGGCACAACTACCGTGACTTTAGAAAAGAAACTAACCAGTTTGTGACCTTGGGGGAGCCTGAATACAATTAGGACATTGGCACCAGGGGATTCAGAGAATAAAGAGTGCGATCCGTAAAGCCATCCACATCTGTCCTCCACTCATGAGCTAGTCGCACGCTGGAAAGTCATTTGTGTTGAACATCCATTTCCTCTTCCATAACTGCTAACAGGATGGCTTGATGTTTATAAGCATCAAGCATGTAGCAACAACTGATATCTTGCTATATAGTTTTAAAAGTGTTCTTTTTTCTTTGTTTCCACCTCTCTCTCTCTCTCTCTCTCTCTCTCTCTCTCTCTCTCTCTGTGTGTGTGTGTGTGTGTGTGTATGTGTGTCTGTGTGTGTGTATGTGTGTCTGTGTGTGTATATGTACATGTGCCAGTGTGTGCATACATGCATACATGTACATGTGGACACATACACAGGACCAGAAGTGCACAGGACATCAGGTCTCCTGTTCTATCCTTCTCCTCTCGATCCCCTTGTGACAGGATATTTTATGTCAGGTCAATGGGCCTGAAGGCTCTACCTGTCTCTCCTCCTTATCCCCAGTCCTCGGGCTACAGACATGTCATGGGTACTGAAGATCTGGATTCAGGTCCTCATGCATGTACAGTGAACACTCTTATCCACTAACAGGTTCCCCGAATACCAGTTTTGGAAGTAAGAAAACCCCAAGACAAAAAAACAACCAACCAAACAAACAAATAAAACTAAGAATTTGTTTCCTCATCTGTGGCCACCCTGATGATCCTATTGCATGAGATCTTGCTTTCCTGGGGTCCCCTCCTCTTCATGTCATCCTCTTCATGACAGTTACCCGGATGTGGTCTTTCCTATGCTCAGGTGTTCCTGCTCTGGGACAGAGGGGTGGAGCCTCTCATCCGAGCAAGGGCCTTCTCCTCCTCCCAATTGAGCAACTTGGGTGGCACATCTGCCTTAAGCTGAATCAAGCTTCAAGCAGAAATCTTTCAGACTCAGAGGGAAGGCAGTCCTTTCCTGACCCCATCCATGTGGCCTCTGGCCTTGGTCCAGACTGGCCCCAGCGTGGTCATGGCATAGCTCCTGAGCAGCAGCTACAAGCTGGGACTTCTTATAGACCAGGGTTTAGTAACACACACTTGAGCGCCGGCAGGGCCTGTGTCTCTCTCTTGTTGGTTCACTCTATCTACTGGTTTCTGCTTCTGTTGTTACCTGCTTGGGACTGCAATGACTTTGAGCAAGCCACCCGGCCAGCTGAGGTGCTGTGTAAGCTCCTTCTCTCATCGCCTGGACCAGATATGGTCACAAGATGCAATTTAAGGGATAAAGGTCTCATTTTGGCTCCTGACTTCAGGGTATACAGTTCATCATGGTGAAGGCATGATGATGGTGTGTGTGCTACACGGGCAAGTTGACAGAGGAAGGGTATTAGTTGGAAGATGGGCTAGTGATGTGGGATGTCCTCTTGTACATGTGTTGTTTTATTGGTTGATGAATGAGGTTGTTTTGGCCAACGGCTTAACAGAGTCAAGCCAGGTGAAAATTCTGAACAGAAATAGAGTAGGCATAGTCAAGCAGACACCAGCCAGCTGCGGAGGAAACAAGACATGTAGAAAATGAGGTAACACCACAGCCACATGGAAATACATAGACTAATAGAAATGGGTTAATTTAAGATATAAGAGCTAGCTAGAAATATGCCTGAGCCATTGGTCAAACAATGTTGTAAGCAATACAGCTTCTGTTTGTTCAGGCCTGGGCAGCCTATTTACAGGCTAGGCTATAAACCCCAGTAAGCTACTTCCTCTAGCTAGACCCCCACCTCCCTAAGGTTCCACAGCCTCCCAAACAATACATCAGCTGGGGACCAAGGGCTTTATCACATGAGCCTGGGCAGGATATCTCACACTCAAACTAGAAACATTCCTCTAAAATAAGGCCCCTCACGTCTTTTGACCAGATTCACCATGGCATCTAAGTACATGGCACCATTTCTGGCCCCAGCCCATCAATCACCCAGTATAGGACCTTCTCCTGTTGGTCACGAGACAGCTCTTGGCCTGAGGATCACATTCAGTATTGTGGGGTGTGACATTCTGGATCTACATGGGTGTGTTTGTCCATAAATATAAACAACCCAAACTTTGCTCCTAATTAATCCTCCAAGCTCCTCCTGACTGGTTTGATTCACCTCCTACACACATGTGTAATTCTGGAGTCCATCCATCATGATGGAACACAGACAGGAAAGGGTACTATTTCTCAAGCCTCCTGATTATGGCAGGGGCATGATCCGAACTAATAACAACATCCAACACGGGGGGTGGGGAGAGCAGGTGCGGTGCACATTCAATTTTAAACATTTTTGCATGTATAATCATATTAAAAATACACGTCAGCAATGAACATGTATAGAGGGCACAGCTGGACCAAAGCATGCTAGCCAGTCGTGGTCACACTTCAGCTCCCAGTTGGCCTCAGATGGCACAGACATTAAAGCACCTTGGTCCTGTGATTGGAAAGGCTAAGGGAATTTTCTAGATACATAATTTCTTGTGAAATTATAGCTTGTCAGTGCTTCCTAAAGTCCCAGAGCTAACAGCCACCCTCAAATTTCCTCCCATAGAGAAAGCCTTGTATGGGCCCACAATCCCACGTGGCTGTGAGCTGATACAGTGTCCTGCCTTAGGTTAGAGTGGGTCTTGGAACCTGACCTAGATGACGGCCTGTGGATGCAGACATAACGCTGCAAATGTGAGAAGTTGACTATATACAGGTGGGCTCTGGCTCTTGGTCCCTGAAGACTTGCCTCTATAGGGTGGGTGAGTCAAGGTGCTAACATCATCTCTTTGCATCCTACACCCATTCTGGGGCAAAAAGGAACCAATATTTTATAACGTGAGGTTCTGGCTAGACTTTAAAGGATACCAAAAGGATACCAAAGCTGAGGATAGAAAAGCAGTTTCTCAGTGCCTTGAGGCACCTGTGGAGGTTCACTTCCTTCGTTGACACTTAACTCTCCTGGCAACTGGCAGGCAGCCTCAGAGCAGAGGTGCCCTCGCCTGCAGCTCCAGAACCAGGGGAGCCAGGACTGAGGTCTAGCCTGCCAGCCCTGGGGCATACTGTGCTCACAGGCAATGGGGGACATGAATGGTGGTCACAATACCAGTACCAGCACAGCAACGATGCAGGAAGCCCACCGGGTGCAGCAGTGGGCAGCAGCCCAAGTAGAATTACTTTTAACACCACAGAAGCAAAAGGAATAAGGAATAATGAGGACTCCCAGGCAGTCGTGGTCCCGGAGGAAGGGTGGCGGAGATGTGGGAACACTGACGTGGCAGACATAGTCATACACATCCCAAAGAGATAGAAATGAGAAAGCTGTCTTTGCAGATGTCACACGATCACTGGTAAGGCTGACCACGATGCTTGTGAGACCAGCACACTTATGAAAATGGATTCATCGGCTCTCAGAAGTTATACACCATCTTGGTATCATTTGGGGACCTGACATTTTGCCAACCACGCTCCTAATCCGTATTAAGATTCTAGACTGCAGGGACCATCAACTCATCAGCATGGAAGAACACAGAAGATCAGTTCAGACTCACCTGGGGTGAACCTGGAACAGGGCCAAGCTTCCAGCACACGCCAGGTCATTATTAAGCTTTGGGCCCCTCATCCACTACACATATAAACAAGAAGATCCTGTATGGGTAAAGAGAAACACTCCCGTGGAAGATCATTAATTCACTTCTCACTTCACAGGAAACAAAAGCAGGCAAAACACTACTATCTCAATACAGGAAACCTAAGCAGCATAGTTAAAACCAGGACCACAGCTAGAAGATACAGATCTAACTCAGGGCCAGCAGCATAGCTAAAACGAGGACCACAGCTAGAAGATACAGATCTAACTCAGGGCCACAGAAATGGACGCCACGCCGAAGCACAGTGCTGAAAGCTGACTTTCGGGTAAACCACAGAAAACCCTTTATTAAGTACTCAGAGTATAGCCATGGCATACAGAGCTAGGACACCAAATCATAAAGCAAAGGTAACCTTCAAAACCGCTCACAAGAAAATATCAGAGTCTTCCACTTAACAATTCTTAGGCCAGAAATTGATGATCAAAATCTCCATTCTGACACTGCACAGTCTCTAGACAAAGCACACAATCCTGGGACACCACAACAAATAGAAGATGAGCGCAAAAACTGTGGCGGGAAATCTCCCTTGCCTGCGACGCCTGGTGTCGTCGTACATTTCTGCGACTGTGATTAAAGGTCACCACAGAGGCAACACAGAAGAAAAAGGTTCATATGTTTATTGACTTACAGTTCCGGTGGGAGGTGGCTGGAGCAGGAAACTGGCTAATCACACCCTGAAGGCCCACCAAGGAACGGAGGGAGCCATAAACTCTCAAAGTCTGCCCCTAGTGCTTCCGCCTGCAAGGATTCAGGTCCTAAAAGTTCCATGACCTTCCTAAACTGTGCCACCAACTGGAGACAGTGTGCAAACCCACGAGCCTGTAGGTGTTACCTTTCACTGTGAAGTCCACACCCATTGGTATTAGTCAGGGTTCTCTAGAGTGGAAGGAATGAATGAATGAATGAATGAATGGATGGATGAGTGAAACTTATGCTCTGGCAATGGTGAACAGGCATGGGCAGCCCGTATATGGTGATTCTGTTGAACTTGTTATATTGGGTTTCATGGTCCAAGTTGATGAGGACAACTGACCAGGTCTCTTCCTGAAGAGGGCACCAGACCTCATCACAGATGGTTGTGAGCCACCATGTGCTTGCTGGGAATTGAACTCAGGACCTCTGGAAGAGCAGGCAGTGTTCTTCACGGCTGAGCCATCTCTGGAGTAACAGTACTTAAAGACTGAGTCTCTCCCTACATACAGAAAGGGGCCTGACAAGAAGGCCGTACAAGCTGTGGTCCACCTAGTCCAACAAGGTCTGCCTGTGAAGGGGGAAGCCCCAGAATCCAGTAGGTGTCCAGGCTGGATGTCACAGCCGGTCCTCAGCACATGCCAGAATCCCAAAGGAGTTGGCTCTAAGGCCAGGGGAGGAATGGACTTTCTAAGTCAAATAAATGAATGAGCTAAGAAAGGCCATGTTTGCTTACTTCAACAGGTAGTAATGGAACTGGAGAATGGACCCAGGGGCTCTTTTTCAAACATTAGATGGCATTTGTAACAAATGGACGGTAGTTATCACCAAAAGCAATAAACTGAACACACAGCAGTGACTGTAGACCTACAGGGATATCCAAAAGTTAAAGACAGGCTGGACTTAAGATCATAAGTGAACCCCAAGATGTGGAAGAAAAGAGCTTGCGCATTATCCACACTGCCCCCATGGTGTGAAAGTACTCAAAAGAGATCTGGTGGTACAAACCACCCCCTCAAGAGTCAACTCCATTCTTGTCCAGTGATGACCAACCTCGGCTGTCAGTTCCAGCGACAGCAGCATCCTGTCTTGGCCTCTGAGGCTGCTACGTCATCACCTGCTGCCAGGTGGCCATCAGCTATGCTACACGTGCATCCCTTAAAAGTGTCTGCCAGGCACAGTTCTCTCTCTTACCTTTCTTGTCTCTTGACTCTCTTCGTATCTGTTTTGTCTGTCTGTCTGCCTCTGTCATGTCCCCACCCCGTGAGCCTTTCACTTTTCTGCTCTCCCCCTTCCCCAATAAGCCTCTTGCACTAACTTGGTTGCCTATGTTTGCTTAGTGGCATACCATGGCAGGGTCCATCAAAAGGTACCCACTTTGTGTGTGTGTGTGTGTGTGTGTATTGTTACACCATTACACCAACACTCCTGGTTTCTAATGTGTGTGTGTGTGGTGGGTGTAGGGTGGAAGAGGCACACTGCATAACAGTTGAGTAGAAGTAAAAGGATTCTAAAACCGAGAAGAAATCGGAGGAGGAGCGAGGAACTCTCTGACCCATGTGATAGCACTGCAAGACATCAGAATCAAACCAAACGAAGAGGGAAAGCAGAGGAAGCTGCGTGCCACCTTCATCTGAAAATAATTAAACTTCTTGGAGAAAACAAACAGACCCATGGAGGCTCGGAGAGGTGACATAGGGTGGGGATGTCTGTAGGGCCCCAAATAGCTCCCGGACAACTAAGAGGAGAGAGAGAAAGAAAAGAAATAGCTTCTGAACAACTAAGGAAAGAGAGAGAGGAGAGGAGGGGAGGGGAATGAAGGAGAGGGAACAGGAGGAGAGGGGAGGGGAGGGGAGAAGAGGGGAGGAGAGGAGAGGAGGGGAGAGGAGGGGAGGGGAGGGGAGAGGAGGGGAGGGGAGGGGAGGGGAGGGGAAGGGAAGGGAGGGGAGGGGAGGACACAAAACAAAGACAACTCTTATAAGATGCTTGTAAAATGTGGACTCACGAAATTGGAAGGAAAGATGGCAGACAGGACCTTGAGTGCGGAGTGATGAATTTGTACCATTGTACAAATTCCTCCATTGTACCCTCTCAGTCAGCAGGCGGCAAGAGTTGTTTCTGATGCGCAGTGGGGCTGCCAGCACAGGTGACAGGGAGATGTGCTGCCCTCTGGACGTCCCGCAGAAACATGTCTTCTCTGGATGTAATGGAACTGCCACAACTGTGGCCTGCATCGCTTGCCCCGGAGGAGGCAGAGGACGAGAGGCAGCAAGGTTCGATGCTGGTGGCTTGCAGGCACAGCGGTCTTGCCTGCTAGAGGCTGTCACCAAGGACAGGGTGGTGTGTGGCCGCCCGGAGCTCCCGCAGAAACGTGTTGTTGTTGAGTAGAACCTGCCCTGGGCCCACCCGCTGGCTGGCCCCCACCAACATGGAACCACTGTGGTTCCTGTGCTGTTCACATGTCAGGGAGGCAGAGACGCGGGATAATGGTTTGGCCTGAAGCCTACGAGCCTGGTAGGCCGAGCTGAGCCGAGCTAAGGGGAGCTGAGCCGAGCTAAGCTGAGCCTACCAAGGACAAGATGCAAGTATAGGAGCTGAGACAGAAAGGTATCCATCCTGACAGTCTGGAGCCAAGGTATACCACAAAGTCACTACATTCTTTGCAGCTCTGCCCCCACCCCAAGTGTTACAGCTCTGTTGGGGGAAGGGTCCCGGATGCAGCGCGGGAGGGTTTCCCTAGGAAAGTATTACAGTTTCTCTCTGCCCTTGAGTTGTTACAGCTGGTCTCTATTCCCAAGGAGTTGTTACAGTTGGACTCTCTTCTAGCAAAGTCGTTACAGCTGGAGTCGGCTCCTGTGGCAGTCACAATACCAAGGTTGGCGGCTGCCTAAAGAGTGAGAAGCAGCGTCAAAATGACCAGAACATGGAGCTTATATAGGGTTTCTTGGGAGAGGTGGGGGCAGAACTTTTCCAAGGCGGCTCGGGATTGGTGAGATTTTGTAGCCTGTTTCTGGAGCAAGTTCAGGGATTGGTGGAATTTCAAGTTCCCTGGTTCTGAGTCGAATCACGGGCAGGGTGTTTTCTCCTTGCCCCTTTTTGCCCTACCCAGGGTAGAGCGCAGTGGGCGGAGCTCCCTCCGAAGCACGTCAGGACTGAATAGGTCCGTTCCTAGGCCGGCCAGCCCACATTCGGCATGAAGCCCCCGAGTCTGAAGCCATTGCTGGTTGCCCTGCTGGGAGAGGGAGGGCGAGGAGCAGCAGTGTTACCCCACAGGCTACAAGCAGAAAGATCAAGCCCGGCGAGTCTCTGAGTGGCAGATTCGACAGTGGGAAGGTGCACAGCAGTCAGGACCTTACCCAAAACTTGCCCACAGATGCCCTACATAGTCGCGGCATCACCTGAGTAGCAGCAGGATATCTGAGCCGAGTCTTGGCATGGTCCAGTGTTTATGGTGTTCCCCAAACCAGAATCCTTGAACCAGGCCAATGACCCACTGCCATGAATATCTGTATGTAAAGTGGGGGATGGGGGACCATGTCATGGCCCAAGACGGCCAACAGGGTGGTGTGCAGCATTCTGGAGCTTACGCTTTGATGCAGACCCTGAACACACTGTCCTGGTTCTGAGCCACGACAGGATGACCAAGATGAAGAATGACTCATTTTCTGGATTAGACCCTGTCAAAAGACCTCTATGGTCCATGCTGTCCCTGGAGGATACTTTGATCACTGTGGTCTGCTTGCTGTCCAAGGCCATGTTGGGAGCATCATGGGGCAGGAGTGTGGAAGCATACCTTGGAGTACCCGGAAGTGAGTGGGCTTGGGGTTCATGATGGGAAATTCCTAAATAATAAAGATATTATGAAAAAAATAATAATTAAATTTCTTGATCTATGTTACCAGACAATGTATATCACAGGAGCTTGGTCAAAGAGGGCTTATAGATTCTGAATGCTAGCTAATTCTCGGAGGGAGAAGAGAAACCAATTCGCTGATTGGTTGGACAGGTAGGGGGCGTGCCACCATTTTGCCTGTGAAAGTCTATTCTGAATTTAAAAATCCGTGGTGAAATGTGGCTCTCAAGAGCTCCCCCTGGGCTCCCAGCAGCATTTAACCCTAACTTTTCTTACACTGGACCCACGTTGTCCAACAGAGCAAACTCTCACGCTTCCCTGGGCCATTCAGGGATCCGTGGTTCCCAACCACCTTGTGGGTTCAGGTCCATCTCCTGCCCCCTGCTGAGGTTTGCACAGGGCCTGGGGCTCATTCAAAGTGTTTCACAGATGTATCAGCCTCCCCTGCCTCACGAAGGCAGGAGGTCTGCGAGGAGCCGACAGCTAGTGAGAAAATGGCTGCCTGTACAGGAGAGAAGAACATGGCACTTGGATCCGTAAAGAAGTTGCTAGCATTCTGCATGTAGACAGGTTCAAGCTGTCACAACTGGGTCTGGTTCAGAGCGGAGAATCCTTCACTGAGGGTGCCCAGGCAATGGGGAATGGCCAGGGTCCTATAGGGCAATGAGGTAGCACCATCAGCATACAGCATGGGGCAAACTGTGTCACTGGTAGTTGGTTGCAAGACCTGCAGATATCCTCTCCAAGAAGGTTGTCCACGTAAACGTACCTGCTCTGTTTAGAAAGATGAAGCCTCGCTGAATGTCTTCTCTCCCCACAGTGTGTGTGTGTGTGTGTGTTGTTTGTGTGCTTGTCCATGCTAGGCAAGCACTCCAAGTCTCCAAGTGGGCTCTATCCTCTGCCCTCTTTTAAATTTAGTTTTGATTGAGGGTCTTACTCAGTTGCCCAGACTGACCTTGAGCCTTCATCTCTCCTGCCTAGGCCTTCGGAGAACAAAGGTTTCCAAGTCGCGTCACCAGCCTCATCTGATAAATGCTTTCATTTTAGGTGAAACCATTTTCCTGTGTGTAGGAGTCCCATCTAGGAAATACAGCCCCAGTAGTAAGAGAGTGAACTTCATCCAGTACTGGGGTCTCTGGTTGTGAGTCGAGAAACAGAGGGCCTACCCTGCCCACCTCACCCCTGCTTCTACCCAGGGTCTCCCCTGCCCACACTACCCCTGCTTCCACCCAGGGTCTCCCCTGCCCACACTACCCCTGCTTCCACCCAGAATCTCCCCTGTGCACCCCACCCCTTCTTCCACCCAGGGTCTCCCCTGCCCACCCCACCCCTTCTTCCACCCAGGGTCTCCCCTGCCCACCTCACCCCTGCTTCCACCTAGAGTCTCCCCTGCTCACACTACCCCTGCTTCCACCCAAGGTCTCCCCTGCCCACACCACCCTTGCTTTCAGCCTTGACTTGGGTCAGATTAGAGAAAATATCCTGTAAGAAGTTGGAAAGGAACTCAGTGAGTGTGAGATGAAATAGACAGGGACAGACACAAAAAAATCCCCCATACCATAAAGAAAACAAAACCAAAACCAAAGGAACTGTTGAAACACAGTGCTTGTGCGCCACCTGCTGGCCATGGAAAATCATTGCATGCTAACTGTCTACTTGTTTACTTGTTTGTTTTTAAAGAATTTTGCATACCACATATCTTCTTCTTCCTGCTGCTTCCACAAAGTAGATATCAGGGGCTGGAATATTCCAATAGACCTTATCTCCTTCAGCTCTCTGACCCTCTGGTCATGATGGAAGGTCTTCCTCCTCCTAAACTCTTGCCCCTGGTTACTTAGCACAAGCATTTCTAATGTATTTAGGACTGTTTCATTTTGCTGTCGTTGTTGTGTGAAAGCTGCTTCCTCTCTGGCTTCCATCTACTTCTTTCTTCATCCAACCATTTGAATGCATGCGGTGTCCTTAGCCTTCCTCTTCCCACCGTCTCTGGCTTCTAGCCTCTTCCAAGAAGATGAGTTTGACAAGATCATCAACACATAAGAAATAGTGGGTGCTTTCAACAAGACCCCATGGGGCATCCTCTGTGACATTAGACGAGAGTCCAGAACTTCCTGCCCAGTGTTTTATTTTCCACATATGGTGTCACCGTCCACAACTCGGGACTTCTGAGAATCACGGACTCCTCTTGTACTTGTCCATCAGTGTTCTCCTTCCTCGAACCTAGTTCTTATCGGTAAAAGTTCCTAGTGCACACCTGCTCCTGTGCTGTGCACACCTGCTCCTGTCCTGTGCACACTTCCTGCTCTCTCTCTTATGCATGCCTCCTCCATCTGCTGCTCTCTCTTGCACACCTCTTCCTCTCTCTCTTGCACAGCTGCTGCACCCTCTTAGCTTCTCCATCTCCTCCAGACACTCAGCTCACTCCTCCTTCAGCCTGTGGTGCCGGGAAGATGATCCATGGGTCTAAATGAAGATCCACACAAGACGCACGGGGAACCGGCAGGTCTCTATCAGCCCTGAGTCTGCGGTAGGATGAGACGAGCTGGGGAAATGACTGCACCGGCACAGAGTTCCCCATTCCCATGGAGTGGAGATGCTGAGGGTCTGAGTCCTCCCCCCCACCACATTCCACCATCTCGATGACAGTGCGGGCACAAGCCTGACACAGCTTAGTCTTCCTGTCTGTGTTCTTGGGCTACCATGGGCTTCTAGGCCCTTCCTCTTATAGACACAGTGACTTTGCTGAGACTGAAAACACCCTTCCTGCTTCTTTCTTGCAACCTTCAGGTATCCAGAAGACGTTAGTGTGATTGATTTCCCAGCTACATCTGGGATTGATTGGTGGCCCTCCTTCTTCCCACAATCTTTGCAACAGAACTTCACGGCAGCTTCCACGGAGATGCAAAATGTAGACACCCCACTACCACCGCCATGCTGCTTCTTGACTCTTGACCGGTTCTGAGATCCATTTTGGTAAAAGGGCAAACATAAGACACTGCCATCAATAAGAACAACATAAAGCAGAAGAATTAAAATATGAAACGCAAGCCCAGGGCGAGAGTTACTTGCCGATCTCTGCTCTTTCTAGAACCTCTGTCCTGGCTGCCCCGAGGTAGGAGACATAACTAGCTCAGATCACAAGGAGGCTCAGGTCAAGAAGAGTCCCCAGAATCTACGAGTTGAGTCAAAGTCCTCACTAGCTCAACAGCAGTCACGTGGCACCACCTGCATGCCAGTCATCTAGCTCACGGGTAAAACTCCCCGGGTTGCTGTTAGGTTAATGTGGGGCCCAACAATGACAGTGCCACAGACAATGTTGCAAATGACAGTCTGGGCTTAGCTCAGGCTGGATTCTAACCTGGTCAATGGGGCCACTAGATAAACAAAAGCCTAAAGTTAGTATCCCTCAGAAATGTGGGACATGGGTTCCTGCTTGTCAGGAAGAACTATTTCCTTTGTCTGCCCCGACAGCCAACTGCAGCAAACTGGCTACCCGTGCCAGTGGGGTATACCTAAGTCCTATGCTGTTCCGGCTTGCACCCTCTGCACCCCCACAATCTGCTTTCTTAAAACTGGCAAGGCTGTCCCTGCCTTTTGCTAGCCTCTCTGTTCCCTGAGAGGTAGCCATGGGAGCTTTGAATTTCCCCAGATAACCCCTTTTTTTTTCCTGTATGTGAAATGGTACAGTTCAGAGGCTTTACTCCCTCTTCTCTTACAGGTACTGCTAGACCAGTGGTTCTCAACCTGGGGGAGGCAACCACTGGAGAACAGGTATCCCCAATGGTCTTCAGAACTGAGGCACCACTTGAGAGCAAAAGTACAGTTAGTTATGAAGTAGCAAGCAAGAAAGAAATTTATGGTTGGTGGTTCCTAAGATCCTGGGGGGGGGGCATGTTTTCCAACGGCCATACACCACAGAGTGAGAAGTGATGCACTAAACTGTGGGGGATGAAAGATGCTTCTCAAACCCTGGGGTTTGGAGTGATGCTTTATTTATTAGTAGCTATCTGATATGTTTCTTCCACCTTTCTTTAGACATCAGAGTAAGATGGGAAACAATGACCATCGTGCATGTTCTATTAAAATGTGTGCGCCATTTGATGGGGTTGGAGAGGTGGGCTCAGTGGTCAACAGCACTTGTTGCTCTTGTAGAAGATCTAGGTTCAGCTCCCAGCATCGGCATGGAGTTTGCAACCATTTGTAACTCTAGCTCCAGGGGTTCCAATGCCTTCTTCACCTTCAGGGGCAGCAGGCATGCACATGGTGCATATACATACATGCAGGGAAATATTCATATGCATAAAATGCATACATCTTTAAGACACGTGTGATTTTTGCTAGGTACTCCCTTTCAGGTAGAAGAGAAAACACATGCAGTAAGCACTCCACTAAGTACCAGACACGCCTTCCTACCACCCGCCCATATTCCAGCAATGTTCTTCATTCTTGGATGATCCAGGGAGCGATGCAAGAGGAAGAAGCTGTAGGCCTCAGCACCGGGCCTAAATCATGAGCTCCACAGAATGATGTGCCTAACTGTGCCAAGAGTCCATGGATCCTGGCAGCGGGGGTGCCAACCTTCAGCGGCGTTCATAAACTGGCTGCTTGGTAATGGAATTCCACCTTGGCATGGAAACGTTGCCGATCGATGCGGGAGATAAGCCCGTCTTCAGGAAAGCCTTGGCTGGGGTTTTTATTTTGTTCATCTTGGAAGAAAAAGCCATCATCAACCTCACCGCGTGCTTGGCTCCCTCAGGCTGCCTCGGAAAAAATGATTAATTGCTCTCTCCATAATACAAGCCTTCCAGGAACAATAGAAGCGGTTACTATGGGCTATTCATACACATTCAACTGAAGCCTGGTGGGAGGCAAAGCTCCCATCAGGGTCTCATGCTGACACTGGCAACCATAAACCAACTTAGAGGCAGAAACCAGGCAAAATAATACTGACATGAACAAGCTCGAGGAGACTGGTGAACGCGCCATGCTCCCCAATTTGCTTGGTTGTTGATCGTCAATTTGGACTTAAGGGTGAAGGTGAGGCCTGAAAAGATGGCAACCTCTTCCCACCTGTGACTCTGGCTGGGGGAAGTGGTCAAGGATAACGAGGGTAGAATCACCGATGTCATCGCAACAGATTTGTGTCCCCCCTGATCCCACCGGCTCCATCTAGCTTCTCAGAAACCGTTTGTGCCGTGTTCTCTGAGACGCTATGGAAACCAAAGGGGTCAACTCCGGAGCCTTCAGCTCACAGTTCCAGAAGGAACATGGGCACATGTGGAGGCCATTGCAGTTCCACGCAAGTGCCAAACAGCGCTCCTGTGCAGGAGAGGAGGAGGGATGGGCAGAGGCTGGTGAGGGTGAAGGGCGGGCAGGTGCGACAGACCAGCAGGGAAAGTGCTATATGGCGTCTCTGCTAAGTCTCGTGGAGAACGCTAAGGGTTCCTCCGTGTACAAAGAGAATGGGAGAGGGTCTCTGTATCTCTGTGTGGCCTGGGTAACGCTGACGGGTGCTGCCGTGGGCACGGGAGGAAAGGAAGACACCGCTAGAGCCAAACAGGGAACAGTAATTCAGGGCTCCAGAAAAATGTGCTGGCTTTTCCCTCCACTTCACTCTGGGTTTATTATAGATAGGGGTTGTGTGAGGGAAGGATTCAGAGGATACAGTACTAGTCCGTCTCAGTCTAGATTTGGGAGGCAAGGGAAACATCCAGCCCGTGAGCTAGAGGTGGTGACCCATAGCTGCCTCAGAGGGTCTTATCTCCTAGGGACAGCTGTCTGGGAAACCAGAAAGCCAACTGCAGTGCTTGGGGTTAAGCCACGTTTTATTCAGACTTTCAAAAGCTTGAGGGAAAGAGAGAGGTAGAAAACAGAAGAGAACCACAAGATGCAGCGGGAAAGAGAATGGACGTATTTCGGGGAGTCGGGTCAGGATATTAATCTAATGGCTGAAACTTCCAGGTGATAGATAAGTCTTCGAAAACTCACGTCATGGAGAACAGTACTTTAATTTTCCCTTGACGGCAACAGAAGGGCGATCTTAAACACAGCCATGGCAGTGCTTCTTCCGTGGGATCTTTGGAGCACTAAATAGTGACTTAAAAACCAAACAAACAAACAAAAACCTTATTCAAAAGCAGGACATAGGGACTGGAGAGATGGCTCGGTGGTCAACAGCACTGGACCTAGAGGACCCAGAGGACCAGGGTTTTAATTCTCCGCACCCACGTGGCCGCTCACACATGTCTGTAACCCCAGTTCCTGGGGACCTCACACCCGCACAGACATACACACAGGCAAAATGCCACTGCACATAAAATACAAATAATAAATCATTTTTTAAAAACTTAAAGCAGGAAAAGGGCTCTAAGTACTCCCTGTCACACAATCTTCTTTTCTTCCTTCCTAACTCGCATCTTCCCGTTGCTCTCTTTTCTCTCTGGAGACAAGGTTTTACTCTGGAGTTTCTGCCGGTTGAGAGCTCACTGCATAGCCCCGGCTGGCCTCAAACTCATGGCAAACTTCCATCT
Source organism: Myodes glareolus (assembly GCF_982192425.1). Classification (NCBI taxonomy): domain Eukaryota; kingdom Metazoa; phylum Chordata; class Mammalia; order Rodentia; family Cricetidae; genus Myodes; species Myodes glareolus. The sequence continues at coordinate 54,839,333 of NC_142031.1, read as the reverse complement.
TCAACCTCTCCTGTCTTCTCATTTCCCCACCACCATTTAATTCCTCTTAACCTGTCCTTCCTAGCTGCCCCTCAAAGAAGTACTCTCTGCGCTGGGTCTGCTCTCCAAAGGCAGTGTAGTCACCCACAGACCCCTGCTTAGCCCTCGACCTTGGGCAGATTTCTATGAGAAAATCTTGTGATTATCTTCAAATTTCATCCTCTGATCACCCGCAGTGACCCCTGAAGTGCCGGCAGAGGAGTCTCAGGTTTACACAATGGCTAGACAGCAGACGGAATTTGAGTTTTCCACGAGTATCAGGAATCGCAAGGTTTCACTCCACTCTCGACAAAGCAGATGCGACTTCCTCCTCTTACGTGCCAAGCTGATGCCCTCAGCCTTCACCCTAGTGGCTTAGCATCCCTTATCCCTTATGGCTTGAGCATAAAACGAACCTCACAATTGTGCTTGAACACGTGGTCCTAGGTCCTAGTGCTGTCCTGGGAGGTCCTGGAATCTATAGGAGATGGAACTCGGCTGTAGAAAGTGGGCCACTGTGGGGACGGGTGATAGCTGAGTCTGGTTCTTGGTCTACCCATGATATATGAAGTCTTAGATGTAGGCTCGCACCACCGTAAGCCTAGCCATGGCAGTGGATGTAGTAACCCCTCCTTGTCATGAGCAAACCTAAAACGTGAACCCTAGTTTTACATGTTTCATGAGCTTTCCTTTCTTGTACCTATGAGCGTAGATATGAGGCAAGAGGATTTGGGGGGGGGAGGGTACTTCAGGCCTTTCCCAGGCCTCAAGTCAAATTCCGATGGAGAGAAGATAGAAAATCATTGTGTATTTGGGGAACATAGTGCAGAGGCCAGACAACATATTTGGGTGATTCAGAGATGTAGCCCCACACTCTGCCCTCCTGCTTCTCCCTCTTGTAGGGGACAGATACACTGCCTGACACTTTATTTGTCCTTTCCCATGGGCTGCAGGTCATCCTGAACAATACGTGGGTAAGTGTGCCTGTTTGGGAGGGTCTTACAGGTGAAGAACGTGAATCGGTCACCCAAGTGCATGGAGGTCTTCGAGGGCTTTCAGCAGACGTGGAAGAGCCTTGAGGAGATCCTAAGAACGGGGCGGGGGAGTTGCAAGGAAGCCAAGGTGTATCCACAAGAAACAGAAGAGGACCTGACCAGTTAACATCACGCGCAGCTTCCAAAGTGCACCCAAATATGGTGGCTCTAGTAATGATTCTTCAGTGATGAACACGGACGGCACCCCGTGCTTGACATTATCGAACGTCCTGTTGACTCGTGTCTGGCATAGGAATGCCGTGTCCGGGCGGTCTCCCTGTAAGCGCTCTGGGCTTTCCCCACAATACGGGCCCTCTGCAGGTGCATGTGTGGTTGTTATTTTGCCAAACGGAAACTTGCTTTGTTGTAACTTTCCCTCTGGGGTGGGGGCGGGGGGGGGGTCTCTTTTCATTGTCTTTCTCTCCTAATTGGTATTTGTTATAACTCCAAGTTTAGTCTCATCTGCAAGCTTCATCACGGCTCTGATTGCTCCTTTGTCGCTAATAAAAACCTTCAGTGATTACTTACCGTCCATTGTGCGCTCACAATGCCTTAGGAGTTCTGCAGAGGAGCGCATCCCGCTCTGGGCAACCTCGTTCTCTCGGCCCTGAAAGGTTTTCCTCAAATAGCTGAGCACAATCGGGTTTTTGTCCTTTTGTGGATTCCCAAACGAGTTATGATTAAGGATCTGTGTGCTGGGTAGACTTTGCAAGCCAAATCCCCAGAGAGTCTCTCATGGGAGGCAGTCCACCTACCTAACCTGGAGTCCTTCATCTGCTGTAAACAGAAGTTAAGAATTTGTTACCTGGGGCTTGGGGGTACGGTTCAGCCCATACAGTGCCCATTGTTACAAGTATGAGAACCTGAGTTCAGATCCCCAGCACCCACACAAACGCCAGAGACACGGGCCTGTGTCTATAAGTGTTATGGGACAGAGATAAACGGTCCCAGAAGTTCATTGGTCCACCAGCTTAGCTGAATCAATGAGCTTTGTATGCGATTGGCTGTGCAGTGTTCTCTGCACCGCGCTGCCAGCTAAAGGCAGAATTAAATTACCTTAAGATATGCCAAGTGATGAACCCCAGGAACCCATGAGCCTGTGTGACCTTATCAGCAAATAGGGTCTCTCTGATGGTCAAGTTGAGTTTCTCAGTGTGGCCCTCAATGTCAATCACAAGCCCCTGGGGTGGGGTGAGCAGGCACTGGGGGAAAATGGAGGCAGAATATGATGATAGATATGGACACCAAAGAAGTCCAAGACCTGTCAAACGCTACTACCACAAGGAAGCAGAGATGTGTGCGCCTTCCTTACAGTCCTCAGAAGGTTCCAGGGCATTTGGGCTTCCCATCTGCTCCTCCAAAGAATCTGCAATCGTTAGCCCACATTGTCAACTTGTGGATGAAGAGACATTATTACGTCGTTAGGGAAGCCCACCTTTGAGGGTGTCTATGAAGGCATTTCCACAGGTTAAGAGGAAAAGATCCATCCTAAATGTGGGAGTCAGGATCTCATGGGCTGGTGTGGTAGTCAATCTCCATGGACTCACCACAGAAACAGACCTCTGGGGGTGTCTATGAGGGTGTTTCTACCAGGATTTAACTAAAAAGGGAGGATTCATCATGGATGTGGGCCACGGACCAAATTTTTGGAAAAAACTAACTGAGTCTCAGCATCGTCCCGCACCTCCCTCCCCACCCCAACCCCACCAGCTGACTGTGGGTGGATGCTATGTGACCAGCTGCCCCATGCCCCGGTTGACAAAGCCCTCAAACTGTGAGTTGGAAGAAATCCTTCCCCACCCTTCGTTGCTTTTGTTGGGATCTTGTCAAGGCAGGGAGAAATCCTGACACAGCTGAGATCCAAGAATGAAGGAAAGGGGAGGGAGCAGGAAAATCAAGTGAAGGCCAGCAGCTCTCTCTCTTGTGCTCTACTTGGTTGAGACGTAAAGAGTCTCAGCCACAGGGCTATGCTGCCAGGGACTCTGCTCTCCATTCCCCACTGTAAAAGACTGGCACCCTCTCCAACCATGAGCTGAAGGAAGTTGTCAGTGGCTTCTATTTTGTCGCAGAGATGAACAGTCTCCGAATACAGATGCTGTGTTCCGAGTGGCAAGACCCCCTCTCTCCCTCCTTGCCTCCCCCTCTTCCTCCCACCTCCCGCCATACTCAGCACCCAATCTTCAGGCCAGTCAGTGAAGCAGTTACAAAAGATGGAGCCAGGCGGGATTATACAAAAATTCACCTGTATTCCAGCCAAAATATCTTTAAAAAGAAATCCCTTCGAAAGGGGAGACAGACGACGTAAGACGCAATACATTTAAAATATGTATTGAAATTATAAATCCAACGTGTCCATAGGGTTCTAAAGTACAAATCACAACATGGAAAGGCATTCAAACAGCTCTTACACATCACAGTGTTAGTGGTACGAAGTGTACTCACGTTTCAAAACCACAAACGCAATTTTCTCATATATAATTTTTTTGTTTGTTTGCTTGCTTGTTTGGTCTCACCGTAACCATTCATCAAATACAGAATGCATACGTGTGCACGTGCACATGACTGACACATGCATGTTTTTATACAAGGTTAAAATACACTCGAGGCAAAGTTAGCAAAGTCTCAAAGAAAAGTCAGGCACGTGGCACACAGCTACACCTAACTGGAGGGTCTTGGGACATTGGAAGACAGGATTATACAAGCCAGGAGGGCTGGAGAGATCGTAGGGCTTTAACTGTCAAGAGTGGGCTCTCCTAGTCATGGGGCATCAGCAATTGTTTGAACATAAGCCCTTCCCTCCTGGTTGAGTTTTTTTTTTGGCGACAGTCAGTTATAATCTCTTTACCTCATTCAACTTCATAAGGGTTTGGGTTCATTGTGAGGGAGAAACAAGCTTTGGTATTTTTATTTTTTAAAGGAAACCGTCATGAAATTGTATACATGCAAAGTGGTTTCCCTTGAAGATTTCATTGTGATTTACATATATATATTCGCAGGTGTGTTTATCTATCTGTGGGACTCTGGGAAGTACACAAAATAAACCCTCCCTCATTCTCTCCATTCCCCTAATTTTTAAAGGCTACCAAAGGAAACACTTCGAATTCGTGAAATAACCTCTCCCTTTTCTAAGACCAATGGAAAAGATAAATTCATCTTTAAGCCAGCTGTTCAAGGCTGACAAGGCTTCCTCCCCAGGGATTGTATTCAATGGGGAACCTGGCCAGGGTCTTACACCTGTTTTATGGAACAATACATTGTAGAGAGGATTTGTTCTCTTCAAGATAAGATATCAAAGTGGGGTAGGTGTTGGTTTCACAGTCTGAGCTACTCCCAGGTGGTGAGGTGGGCCATAATTCATGGAATCCAAATCTTTGTCCCAAGGAGCTGGTTCTCTGTCCTCCATGAACACCGACCATGACTGCCTCTGAAGGCATCACCCTGGGGAGTCTGTGAAGCTATGGGCTGCAGGGCTGAGCTTGGCAGGGATTAGTACCCCCAGTAAGACTGTGGCAGAGTCAGCCACTCAATGGCCTCAGATAACCCACAGGCCAGCAGGCCCTCAGTGGAACCCTACTAGAGAGCCCCACAGCCTGTCACTAAGAGTCTCTTCCACAAGCTCAGGCCTGAATAGTCTTTTTCCATCAGGAAAGTGGTCCGTCTCAGTGAACTTCATTTTCAGTTCTGACCAACCACACTGAGCAACAGAAATGTTACTATCATCACAGAGCACTTCAGGCTACTCAGGACTTACAGCAAGACCAGTTGCATCTGGGGGAGGGCATCGTCACTGTTCCACGTGCATTTTTACATCACACATGGTTCAAGCTGAGTGTCCATAGTAAACGGGCGTGGAAGTCTCTACTAAAAGGACTCCCATAGGGAACAATGCAAGTCTATATATTTCAGTGTGATCTTGCTGGTGTTTCTAGAGGGAGTGGACGAGTTAGTTTTTATTACTAAATCCAGCTGAGCAAGTATGCTTGATACAAAGGCTCACGGCAGACAGGGATCCTCTGTCCAGACGTGGTCAGCCCCAGCATCTCTATGGTTCCTGCCTGCGTCCAGTCATGCGCTTGGGAAGACCACTGTGGGCTGAAGTGTAAGTAGGTGGGGTCACAGAGGTGTGTGAACTTTCAGAAGTCTCCCAGATACAAAGTGACTCCATCTTTGATTAGGGAGCCTGAGCTGCGTTCTGGAAACACAGTCTCCTAGAAGGCCGCTGCTCCCACTGCAAGGATGAAAGCCACCAAACAATGAGACAGACAGTGGTGGTCAAGGCAGGGTGGGAAGGATCGTGGTCTTGTGAAACCCAGGCTGGCTGCCACCTCTGAGAAGCATTTTAAAGGGTGGTGGCCGGATGGTTTCACATACAAATTCCAGGCTTGAGGTCTTGAATCCAGCCACAGACTCACATAAAATCGTCAGTCCTTTCCAGAAGAGCCAGGCCACCTTGCCCCCTTGTTCCCAACCACAGAGGCTCAAGGCCAGGCTTCACCCAGAATGAAAGTCTCAGAGGTCACACCTGGCTAGTGAACTTTTTCATTTCAACTACAGGACGACTTTCTGAGCACGGTTTTGAAGAGGACCGAGCTTCTAAACAACTTTAGCTTAATAAAGAAAAATCAATATCAGCCAGTGGTTGTCCTACCTCACTCACCGGCAGTTAAAAAGAAAGAAAACGAAGTCACTCCTGGACAGGCAGTGGCTGCTAGGACTTGACATTGGCCCAGAAGTGCAGAGTCACACAGACAGTCACTAAGGAGGCCATGGGCTTATGAGAACAAGGGCTGAGGTGACAGGACTCCGGGTCTGCTTTACTTCTTTGTAGGATGTTCAGTAAGCCTTTAGACCACCATCCTCTGTGAACCTCTACAGCTCCACCCTGCTCCTGGGAAGCATGGTGGGCTCTGAAAGTCAATTCTGAAAGAAAGCACTCTCTCTGCTATTTTTGGAGTCCATCAGTGGAGTGCCTGGGTCTTACTACCTTACACTTGTTGACATGGGAACACACAGCCCCCAGAAGGACCAAATTGCAAACTCACTCCCCACGGCAGAATAATTAAGTGAAACAGAAGAGTTCTTTCTTTCTTTTCCTTTTCCTTCCTTCCTTCCTTCCTTCCTTCCTTCCTTCCTTCCTTCCTTCCTTCCTTCCATTTTTTCTTTATGTGTTTTATTTTTTTCCTAGCAAGAACACACTGGTTAACTATAGGGTTGGGTCTGTGTCCTATGAGTCACATGGTTTTTCAAATTACCTAAAGCATCTGAACAGTGCAAAGACTTCAGAGCGTTCCCACCCAACTTCTCAGGGTTGCCCAGGGAGGGATGGTGCGAACCCTCCTCGTCGCCTCACCAACCTGCTAAGTGGGGCAAGGAGTGGAAGCCCAGGCATTCAGAGTAAAACACCTGGTTTGGAGATACTCCAAGGTGTTTGCTGCCACCTGGGAGAAGGAATGGGCCCTGTGAGCTGCACTGGAGGACGGGGAGAGGGTCGGAGGGGCGTGATGTTAAGCTGGAGACGACCCCTTGAGAGTGTCAGCATCTTCAAAGAAACCCGACAACAGGGAGCCCGTGTGGGTCACAGGACACAGCTCACAGCATTCAAACAGTCGTGACAGCGGGTTCCAAGAGGAAACACAAAGTGTGCATAAGGCTTTCTGTAGCTCCTGAAAGAAGTGGTCAGGCCAGGAAAGTCGCTTACCTATAACTTCATAAAATGCACATTTCAGAAAAGGCATAGGATGGTTTTGACGCACCTTGTTGATTTTCACTATTCAGTGGACAGAAAGGGGGGGGGGAAAGCCTTCTAAAAAGGATTTTACTAAATGCCTTTAGGAGTAAAAACAGTTCACAAACAGATTTTCTCAAGTCAGATAATCAGGTGCTGGCTGAAGAGAGTCCTAAGTCTTGAAGACTTCTCCTGACAACACGGTGCCATCTTGAAGCCAAGGCGTCCCTTCGTCTGAGTGGGTCTCCTAAGCTCCCGCGGGACAGTCCCAGTCTAAGGCCAGGGGGATGAAACTGCCTGATGTGCGGCTGATGCCACCTCAGGTCAGGTCTGCAGACACAGAAGAACTCTGCAGGATGCGCCCCATCCACTTCTGCCTTGCCTCCCCCACAACCTGGAGGAGACCACACCCGAGGCCTCTGCCCACTGGCTGACATCATCCCTGAAATCTCTGCAGGAAGCCGGACACTGAAGCTCAATGGGGCACATAAGGCAAGAAACATGTTTAGTGAGGGAGGGGTAGGGGGGTTAGGGGGCCACACGTCCCGAGGCAGGGATCTGTCCCAGCATCACACTGTCCTCTAGGTGGGCAGCGGATCATCATCACCTTTACTGCACTTACACTTGCAGCAAAGTACAAAGGGTGTGGCCAGGAGCAAAAAAGGGGAGGCCACAAGGAGCAGGAGCCCAAATCCAGCAAAGATTCCCACCACCTAGAAGGGAAACAGAGAGGAGAGGTGAGGGCGCTGGTTTGTAGTTCCACAGCTGAAGTTTAAGCTGCAGCCCCACCCACCACTTCATCCACACATCCGATCATGCTTCTATCTCTCCATCCACAGGCCCACCATTTAGTCTGTCCATCCACATAGCTATCCATCCTTTGTATTCAACTAGTCAGCTAGCTACCCATCCGTCTGCGTCTTCATTCACACACTCACCCCTCCACCACTCCACAGAGTCACATGTGCATCCAGACACCATCTACACAGTCATTCATTCCCTCCACCCCTCCACGGAGCCACGCATGCATTCAGACACCATCTACACAGTCATTCATCCCCTCCACTCCTCCACAGAGCCACACATGCATCCAGACACCATCTACACAGTCATGCATCCCCTCCACCCCTCCACGGAACCATGCATGCATCCAGACACCATCTACACAGTCATTCATCCCCTCCACCCCTCCACGGAGCCACGTGTGCATCCAGACGCCATCTACATGGCCATGCATCCCCTCCACGGAGCCACACATGCATCCAGACACCATCTACACAGTCATTTATTCGTTACATCTTTAACCATCAGCCCCGGCCTCCTCTCTCCCCCTGCCTATCCAACCAACCATTGGTGCATTTACTTGTACTCCTTTCTCGTCATGAGTTCCACCCCCATCCACTTTTCTATGTATTCAGCTAATTACTGATTTCTCCCCGCCCCCGAGCAACCAGTGTTTGGTAGACGATGGTTAGCTATTACAAACCCACAGATATCTGACACTCCAGCAGAACACTGTCTAATAGAAAGGCGAAGATTTCATTAAAGGCTCATACAGGAAGTGGGTTAGTTTCAGTTAAAGGTCATCTAAGAAGTAGAGGCCTACCTTGTTAGAGGACAGGAAATGGCTGAGAAGACAAAGATGTCCGGAAGGTTTAGTGTCTAAGAGGGCAAGGACAAGACCCTTCAAATGGGGGAACTAGAATGTCACGGACGTGGAACATCAGACATTACATTGAACTACCCTTACCTTTCGGATTTTAAAACCTAACGTGGACTGTTAAATATTTTTATTATTATTAACATTTATTTAGTTAGTTTTTTTTTCCAGACAAGGTTTCTCTGTGTTGCCCTGGCTGTCCCAGAACTCTCTCTCTCTCTCTGTAGACCAGACTGACCTTGAACTCATAGAGATCTACCTGTTTCTACCTCTGTAGTGCTGGGGTTAAGGGTGTGCACTGCCACTGCCCGGCTATATTTTGATTTTTTGAAAACTCGTTTTCCCTCCCCCCTCCCCCCCAGGTATAAAGCCCAAATGAAGGCCTGCTGACATCTACACCAGCCAGTGGGACTGTTTCAAATGAACAGGGTCTTCTTTTCCCTAGCCTTGCTTAGATCAGTCACACTCAGCCTACTGAAAGCTAAATATGGAGTTCGACTGCCACCTAGTGTTCAAGATGATAAATACACGACTTCTCCAAGTCTGCTTTCTCAACTTTGGAATAAACAAATAATCTCTAAGACCCACTCTACTGTAAAGCGTCAAACACATAGGAAGGAAAGAACTCCTTCACTAGAATCTTTCCCGGAAACAAATCACACACATATATACATACACCACAGTGCACCCATGCAGTGCATGCCCACACTTATAAAAAAGATCACACGTGATGCAAGACATCACAGTGTACTGATAAATAAGACGCTGAGCCACAGCCAGGAAGCTCATTGGATAAGCATAATGCTGGAGGCGGGATCACACCAATCAGGTCAGGTGATGTGTGAAAAATCACATGAAGACCGTGGGAGCTGGAGAGATGTCTCAGCACTTAGGAATGATGCTGCCCTTACAGAGGAACGACAGAGACAGGGGGTTACTGGTCACTTCTCTGCCGCCTCTCTGGCCATTCCGGTTCTTATCCCAATATCTGACTCCCGAGCTTTTATTGATAAAGAATAATTAGATAAACGCATCAGGACATGATGGTCAGGCCCTAGAGCATGTGGGTGATAGAGAGATGGGCCAAGGCTCCCGAGAGCGTCACTACACACAAGCTGACATCAGCTTTGGAAAGCAATGAGCTGCCAGACAACACGGCTCCACGTGAGTTTGATAAGCCAATGCTGATAGATTAGAAAGAACACAAGCTTTGTGACCATGTCAAGTCCCCCTTCTAACAGATGTCCTGGGATGGTCCACTGAGCAGAGAAACAGCACGTGGCCAACGGTCTTCCCAGAGACTCCAAACGGCATTCAAACTTGGGAAGACCAAGTCCAAATCAAAGCTATGGAAAGGTGAGTGAGGTCCTTAGACTTCACTGAGGGAGCAAAACTAGGCCTGAGATGATGGAGTCTCACTGAGTCTCTGGATTAAATTCCAGTCCAGGATTCTCATTTTTAAAAGTTTATTTATCTGTGTGCACAATCGTGTGGGTGTGTGTACACGTGTGTGTTAGCCAACGTTGGGTGTTTTCCTCAGTGACACTCCAACTTTTATTTTTATTTTTGGAGATAGGGTCTCTCCCTTAACGGGAACTCAGAGATTTGGCTAGACTGTGGCCAGCAAGACCCTGTCTCCACTCCCTTGTAGTCTGCTGGGACCATAGGTGCATGCCTCTGCATCCAGGTCTCCGTGTTCTTGTGGTACAGATGCAAGATCTATGACACAATGTGCTTTTCTAAAGGTCCATATTGTTCCAGCCTCAGATGCTCAGCCTAGTGTCAGGCAGCTCTGCAGGAACCCCAGCCCTTCACCCAGGGGTGGGGGGTGGGCAGGACCTGGCTCATAGCCTCTCATGCACAAGGGAATGCACAGTTGAAAACCGGCTGGCCCAATGGCCTGAACTGAGCTTCCTGGCTGGACTAGACTGGAGTGGAAAAGTCTCTCTTTGCTGCTCACAGAGGAACGGGAGCTTGGATAGGACTCTCCTGGCAGACACCTGCCAGGATGAAAGATGAGCTTTGCTCTAGTGGGGAGACATTTTCTCATTCACAGCATGCAAGTGTGTTGGAATGGAGGGAGCATTTGACAGTGGGGGCTGAGTAAAATGTAGCATGCAACGCTTTATACTCAGAAAACTGATAAAAACTAGCTGTAATGTCTCCAAAGAGCAAAGCCCCCAAGTCTGCTAGAATGATGCTACAAAACTTTATAACAAAGAAAAGTAAGGAAGCAGGAACCCACAAAATCACCATACACCAAGGACAACACCCTCAAATACTGTGGCCACAGTTTGCTAGACTTGATGTTGACCATAAATGCCACAGAGATCTGAGTTGAGCAGGACCCCCAGCCACAGACAGAAGCATTCCCAGAATCCCGACTCTTGTGAAGTTCTCTGCAGTGGCTTCGTCTGTGGCAACGGAAATCACCTGACTCATTTGCAGGGTGGGTGGGTTAATGTCAGGACTTTAGTTGGTGCAGAAGTAGATAGTGGGTGCTGAGATGCCCGCCAGGATAAGAGTATTGCATGTGCCTACCTGCGGGAGCCTGTCAAATCGAAGTCAAAATCCCCAGCTTAAGACTGAAGACATGCTATGTGCAGGGTGCTTTAGAGACAAGACTATATGGGAGACAAGACAGGAGCAGGTTTTCGAAATGGAAGGAAGGAATGCAAGTGGAAGAGAGGGGCAGGAGGGGGCCTCGGGCTGTTGTGAGGCTTCCAGCCTGCTTTGTAGAGGGGGAGATGATGCTACATGTGGTATGGAGATCTTTAAGTGAGACCGCGGAGCATTTTCTCCTGAGGCTCTAAAACTTGTGGGTATCCAGGGTCAGCCTTAGTCTACGCCACGGTGCCCACTCTCTCCCTTCCCAGGCCATGTCTGATCCCGTTACATTCCATATGCAGAGTATCTCTCTACTCTGGGAAAAGGAACAGGGCACTGAGGTTACACGGATGAGCAAACCCTTGCATCAAGGACAGGCTGATGTCCTACAAGAGGAAAGACAGATGCAGTGTCCAGAGGGGAAGGCAGATGTTGGAGCGACAGGAATGGTGTGGGTGCAGCCTGTTCCTAAGGGATGGAAGGGGACGTCACGTTATTCAAGTCGGACCTAAGGCCTAAATGAGCTGCACGGAGTACAGGTGGAATCTCAGAGCTGGGTGTGGGCAGGAAACAGAGATCCATGGGTAATGAAGACCAAGGCTAAGCAGATGCAGGAGAGCTTGGGAGGTTTTGGGCCAAGCCCCTAAGCACAAGGAACATGTGAACCCAGGTCCCTACTTAGTCTAGACTCTGTAAACACCCAATAAAAGTGTCACCAGCCTATTGATGACAGATGATAAACCTCTGTCTCTCAGTGTCATTAACAAATCTGTAGAAGCAGAGCTAAGGCAGGGAACCTGTCCAGAGAGGAAATGGGGGAGGTGCAACTGGATCCAGAACAGGAAGGCTGGCAGGGGAACAGGGCCTCTCCAGGCAAGCCACCGAGCCAGGCAAGCCACAAGAATAAAGGGGTCTTTGGGGGCCATGAGCACGCCACGGTGTGTTGGGTTTGGATAAAACTGAAAGCTACGGGGACTTAGCACAGGGCCTAGCCTTGTGGGCAAATGCACAAAGTATGTGGGTAGAGAAACCTTGGGACACGATCTCCCTCGTAGACAGACACACATCTGCCCTTTGCCCCTGCTACGTCACACAGTCAGGTCACTGCTGGGATGACCTTCCTTATCCTGAGCCCTGGTTTGCTCACTGCTCTTCATTTGTTTCAATCCAGGTCTAACTTCTGATGTCTTGTGCTCCCTTTCCCATGGCCAGCGTGTCTCTGAAATGCAGTACACCATATATCAGCATTCATCCTAATGAGGACAACTCTGCTATTGCAGGTGACACCTCTGCCATCCACTGGCATAGATGCTTTGAGATGATGCTGTTTAAAAAGCACAGAACCCCACAGCAACTCACGCACTATAACGACCAGGGAATGGGTAGGGGGCATCAGGCCTGGCCAGCAGTTGGTTGTCTGCTTCTAGATAACACTTTCCAGGGAATCCCCTCAGCTCTGCCGCAGACACTCACACTCACGGGCTTCCTTCCCCCATCAACCTGGAGCTAGGAGCGCAAGGAAATGAAGTTACAGTTAGACCTACTCCCAGCTCTAGGTTACCGGCCCTCTGTCTTTAGATGGACTGGCTCAGCGACCTCAGAGAGCTCCTGGGAAAGCCTGGGAAAGAAGCCCCTTCCACGGCAACCGGGAGTAAAGCTGACTCCACTCCCCTAACCCTTTGTAGCTCCCAACTTCAGTGTAAATCAAATCCATGTCTGGCAAAGCCCTTGGAGATGTGGCCTTGCTAATCTCCCAGACTAACCCCATACTCCCTGTCTCACAATCCACATGGTCCTGTCCTTCACAAACCAAGCAGTTCACTTGCCCCGTCTTCTCTGCCCTGTCCCTCTATACACAAGCTTACTCCCTGACACTCAGAAGTAGCACTAACACACAAGGAACCTCCCCACCACGTCATCTTAGAGTCCTTCTGCATCTCTCACTCCATAGCTTCTTTATGTCACGGGGGAGTCTGCTGGTTCATCTCTTCCCTTGGCACTTAATAGAAGGTAGGGTACATAGAGGAACGTCTTACAGACGTGGTTGGCACACAGGCACTAAACACCCCTCCACATGGAATTCAACACTGCAGAATCAGCTGACCCTAAGGCTATTTACAGGCTCTTCAGACAGCAGAGATGTTCCCTTACTTCCCCATCATCCTTTTATGCTAGCAACTTGCTTGCCTCTCTCAGGACAGCTCGAAACAGCTTTTCACCAAGGACCAAGAGTAACAATATGGTCAGCAGGCAGGTCTGGTCAAGGCCAAAGTCAGGATTCTTGTGCAAGTAACAGGTCTGATATTAGACACCGATGTGCACATATTCAAACACTGTGCCAGGGCCATTAGCATCACTAGAAAGTCTTCTAGCACACACACACACACACACACACACACACACACACACACACACGTTTTCTTGAGCTCAAAGTTCAAGGTAAACAGCCTGCTACCTGTGTCCGATGCCAGATCACTGATGCCCGGGAGTGGCCCAACTTGTTGCGACAAGGCCCCTTGTCATAATGTATCAGAAGGAAGTCATCCTGCGAAGGGCAGAGAAAGGTGGGCTGTGAACAGGGGACTCCAGCTCTCGGTATGTCCTATGTTCTAGACACACAGTGTGTGGACACAGGCAAGGGTGACAGACAGGGAACGTGCAGACACTCGGGTACCGCTCCTCTGGGCCACCATCCTTATCCACAGAGCAGTCAGGGGGAACTGTAAGCCTCATTCGATCGAGGGAGTCTTGGGGCCAGATCTCAGTATTGAGCTGGGGAAGGGTCTCCTGAGTATAGTGACATTTCTGAAGCTTGAACCAATAGGTGACTGAAGAGGAAGATCAGGTTTCTTCTGGGCTGGCCTGTGTCAGATCCAATGAGACCAGACCAGCTTCTCACCAGGCCAGTCCTCCCTCGGGGCAGATTTTCAGAAACCTTTTGTAACGCTACTCTTTACTCAAGAACCAGTCAAGCCACTACCCTCTCTACCCACAAGTTCTCCCATCTAGAGTAAGCTGGCATCGCATGTCGGTACCTAGAGAACTGTCTGCTCCATGCCTCCCTCTACGTGGCCTCTTAGGAGAGTCACTTCCAGGTGGCTGGGCTGAGGGCTCATTGTGTCGGTCACCTCTGAGGGCTCTCACCACTCAAGGGGACTCAATATGTTCAAGCACCACTGGGTATTGGGGACAGGCATTCTCTGCACCCCCCCAAGACCCTGCCCATCCATCACCAACAGGAAACAGGTAGGAGACAGTACCAACAGCCCAATACCCTCTGTTCACTAAACCAAGGCCACCAACGAGAAGCTTTCTTTGAAGAAAAGAGCAAATGATCACAGGGTCCAATATGACTCAAAGGACAAGAAAATCAGAGAAACCAAACCTAGGATACCGCCACCCACCAACTTCTGGCTCCTCAGGTCCTAGAGGGGCAGAGAAGCCATCCTGTCTCTGGTGCTGTAAAGGGCTTCAACCTGGAGTTTGCTGGCTTAAGGTCAAGCTTCTCAGGGTGTGAATAAATGGCAAGGTGGCCATAAAGCCTGGCTTTTATGATGCAGCTCGCCAAACAAGGACACTAGAGGCAGAAGATCAGCAGCTGTCTCACCTTCCCAGGACAGGTGAGGCCCTATTGAAACTCCATCTGGCCACTTCTGCCTGCTGTGAGAATTTGGGGTGGCGGGGTCTGTGTGTGTATGTGTTTCCCTCAGGAAGAGTTCACATCTTTCTGACTTGTCAGGCTACCTTGCAGCAGAAAAAGATGGGCAAACGACTGGGCCACACCTCGGCCAAGGTTGCTAAGTTTTGTCTTATCTCTTGTCCTCTATTTTAACCCAAACCTCATGTTGGCACATGAAAGACTGAGTGTGTGGGGGTGGGGCTTCCATTCTCAGTTAATCCTCTCTGAAAACATCCTTTACACCCCCATACACGCACGTTCACACACACGTGTGTGTCTAATGCCCTAGAAGTTTTTTTTTTAATTAAGTCAAGTTGATGCCATAAAACAATGATCACTGGGTCTTAAAGAAGATGATTTTGTGTCGCCCTTAAGCACATCATGGTTTCCTTCTAAAATTAACCATCACTGCCATCCAGCACAGATAAAAACAGGCTCCTATCAGGAGGCGCGGTTCAGTTCACTTGGCCTGTTGCTAACTACAATGCTTAGCAGGTGATTTGATAGTCTTCTAAAGGACACGTGATCAAACTCTTCCAAAACCAAAGTCATTCTGGAAAGTTGCCCTCCTGCTCAGCTTCATCTGTCCACTTGACATAGCCTAGTGTTGCCCAAGGAGGGACTTCTAATTGAGGTCTGTCAAGATCAGACTGGCCCATGGGCCTGTCTGTGAGGCATTGTCTTGACTGATGTGAAAGAGGGTAACCCACTATGGGCAGCACCATCCCCTAGGGCAGGTAGCCCTAGCCTCTATCAGCTAGCCAGGCTGGGAGTGGAGAGGCAGCAAGTGGCATTTTCCCATGGATTCTTCCAGTACCTGTCCTGACTTCCTTGTAAAATTTAACACACAAACAAGCAAACGAAAGAAAACCTTTCCTAAAGGGCTTTTGATCAAAGCATTTATGGTAGCAACAGAGAGGAAACCAGAGAAAGAGGCAGTGAGAAACCATTAGAGCAGCAGCAGGAACAAAAGGGGCTGGACATGGAGAACACAAAGGCAGATGGTTGCTGTATGATAGGCTGGCAGACAGCACAGGGAATGTATGTTTCCTTTCAATGTAGATGCAGCATAGAGATTCCCCAATGCCCAGCATGCTTTGCTGCTGTGCCCTTTCATTTTTCCTACTATCCCACCAACTGAGTGTGCTTCCTACCACCCAAATTCTGGGATTCATCAGGGTTCCAAGTCTCAGTATGGTGGTGTCTGCAGGTGGGCCTTTGGGGGTGATTAAATTTAGATGACGTCATGGGGAAGGAGTCCCTGACAGGATTGGTGTCTTTGGAGAGACCAGCGCTTGCTCTTCCCAACATGGTCAAGGGAGAAGGCAGTCATCCAAAAACCAGAATGGAACCTTCACCAGACCCCATCTGTCAGCTGCCATAATCCAGTCCTCCAGCCCCTGAACTGGGGAAATAGATGTCTGCTATTTGTCACCCAGTTTGTGGTACGCTGTCACAACACCCAGGCTCATCAGGATTAGTCTAAGACACCCAAAGACATTCACCACCTCTTTTTCTGTTGGGAGCAAAAGTACCTGTATGACCTGCTACTTGCACGACCAAGAAGGTCCCAGTTTCTCCCCTAGGCCTTTAAGATCACACAGGTAGCCCTATCTAGAACCCATCTCCGTGGAAGAAGTGACATGTACTTGGAGTTTCAGTGTAACTGTGTTTCCTTGTGTACACAGGATTGCGTTATACCAGGAAACATTTCCCCCAACTCTTACTGGGCTTAAATATGGCTAAAATAAACTGCCCGGGGTTGGACTTGATAGGTTTAACCCAGCACTGGCTACTGAGTCAAGTTGAACCAGACTTTCTTCTTGCCACACAGGGATCATTACTCTGCCAGCCCTGGTGTTTTTCAAAGACCCCAACACTCTTCAGCTGAACCCCAAGCCTGTCCTATGCTTCTTTATCCAGCAGCAGTAACCAAGCTTCACCTCGGGGAACCTGGATTCCCATAAACACAGGAGAATCATGCCCTGGTGTTACTTCTCTGCCACCGGCTTGCCCTCCAGCTTCCCCAGGGAAAGCATCTCCAGCTTCCTCTCTCACGGACCTGAACTAAGGGCTCATGGCTGCCACGCGAGGCTGCCCAGTACTTACGTCCAGAGACTCCAGGCAATACCAGCAGAAGGCGTGCTTGCAGTTCTTACACATCATCTGCGCGCAGCCCTCATCCCGCTCGATGTACACCCTGCACTTGGGGCAGCGCTTGATGGGCGCGTCGCCCTCTTCCATCTTGAAGGCAGAGCTGTGGGAGACACACGATGAGGGTCGTGCAGTGGGGATCAAGAGAGACCCAGCAGCGGGGCTGTGCTGAGAGCATCTAAGAGCACCTCTCTACTGCAGGGACCCCAGACCTCTTGGTACTAAAGACAAAGAAACGAAAACCCTGGGAAACAAACAGCCAAAGTATGGCGAGCGAATCTGCCCAGTTAAGGTAAAAACAAAATAAAAACAAAAAGCAACAACAGCACATACCTAACTTTATATTTCTCTAATAAAAAATCCTAATATAGAGCTCAGAGCTTATACTGGGGGAACATGAAGAATGGTGTTGGGGCTTCAGAAATGTGTGCATTTCCCAAAGAGTGGATAATACATTTTATGCAGTTTGGTCTTGTCAGAAAAAAGAAATCATAAGCATACACACACAAAAATCCACACTTGCTTTCGAAGAGCTACCCGGCCTGCTTGTCACTACCGTTTCCCGGAGGACCTAGGATGGATGTGCAATGCTTATTATAGCCCTAAGTCTGGCAGCAGATGCTGGCTCCTCCACAAACCAGCTACAGGACACCCCTACAAGCCTCAGTCTTCAATGTGAGCCTAAGAAAGCACCCTCCTCGGGCCAAGGAACTGTGCTGGTTTGGATAAGAATGGCTGCCATAGGCCATATTTGAATGCGTAGTCATCAGAGAGTGTTTGAGAAGGCTTAGAAGGATTAGGACAGGTGCCTTTTTAGAGAAGGTATGGCCTGTGGGAGGACATATGTCGCTGGGGGTGGGCTCCCATCATGCTCAGTGTCTCCATCCCCACCTCCACCTGCAGATGAAGATGTAAAGCTCTCAGCTACAGCTCTAGCACCATGCTTGACTGCTTTCCGTCACGATGATCACACACCAATCCTCTAAAGCTCTAAGCCAGCCCCCAGTCAAATGCTTTCCTCCAGAAGAGGTGCCTTGACCATGCAGTCTTTACACAGCAATGGCACAGTGACGAAGACAGTAACGGGTAAGAAGGGACAAGAAGTCAGCGCTGATAATGTTTCCAACATAGAACAGGTATTTAGGCACCGCTGAGGAATACCAGCCGTGACATTTTTCTAAATAGGGCTATTCTCTTAAATATATATTCATGACAACATCTGGAAGAAGAAGTGGTAAAGGCCAAGAGAAGAGACAACAGACTGTGAGGCTGCGTAAAGTACTCTGTTAGAATCCGCAGCATCAATCCAGTATGTCCTGGAAAGAGATGGCTCCCCTTCGAGCCAATAACCAGTGCTGTCCAAGCGCACAGTTGAAGTCAGGCAGTGGCACTATTAGCAGGCATTGTGGCATAGGATCGTTCCGAAGGGCCACGGGATGTACAAGAGTTAAATGACACCTTAGCATGACCCGTCTGATGATTAGCAGTGAACATTCCTCAGGATTGTGCCTACGGGTTTCCTAAGTGCCATGAGGTGTGACCTCCCGAGTGAATGGGGTTCTCTGTCCACCAATGGGAGGTAACAGGCTAAGAAATCCTGGGAAAGGCTGGGAAGATGGCTCGGTGGGAAGAGTGTTTGCCATGCCAGCACAAGGACTGGAGTTTGGATCCCCAGAATAGATAATATTATATATTATAATACTAAATACATAAAGACTGGGTTGGTGTGTTACCAATCTCCAGTCTCAGCACTAGAGCAGGTAAGGGCAGGGTATCCTATCCTCAAGGCAAGCTGCCTAGCTAGTTTAGCTAACTAATAAGCTGTGGGTTCAACTGAGAGACCCTGCCTCAAAATATAAAATGGAAAGTAATCCAGGAAGATACTTGGTGATAGCTCCCACCTGAATGCTAGGATTATACGCATGCACCATCATGTCTAGTATATGCAGGGTGGTTACTGAACATGGGGCTTCTTGCATGCTAGGCAAGAAGTCTACTGACTGAGCGCATCTTCAGCACCCAAGGAAGTTTTGAGGTAAGGAAAATGCCTGGTCTGGGTGCTCCATTCTTGTTCTTCCTGATAAGAGGCAGGACTCACTCACTTACTAGGGACAAACAACTGAGCTGCTTCCCTGAGTTGATGCCTCATCTCGTTCTAGCTCTGCCCTCCCTGGAAATCAATCTCTGCCGATCACTTTTAATCAAGCCACACAGCAATCATGTTTCTTCCTAGAGTCTGGAAGCTTCTATAACCCTACATCTAAATTCAGTGATCCTTGCTAATATCAAATACCTGACGTGTGCCAGGTCAAAGGCCAAGCATGCATCGCCCCTGAGGGCAGAAGCAGTAGCCATAAGAACAGTGATTACAACAGAGTAAGTCCTGGATGGTGGTCAAGGCATCCAAACCGAAGCAGAAAAGCCAAGGATGCCATCATCCACCCTACCCTAGAGACAGAGCTGACAGAAGGGAGGGGCGCCCTGCAAAGGGCAGCAAGGGGGTTCTGGGAAAGGGACATGGTGCAAGAGGGACCTGTAGGCCCGGAGACAGCGTACAAACTGAAGAGATGGCAGTGCTGTGCTGGGAGATCAAGAGAGGCTCTGAGGCTGGGGCATGGCCGGGGTATCTTCCCGAAGATGGGAAAATAAAGGAAATCAGGGTGGGGAGGGACTCCTTTGGGTAGGGAGTGAGCAGTCATGATAGTCTCTCCATCAACAGCATGGCCATTTTGCCTAGCTGAACTCCATGGCAGTATACACTCTGCTGGGGAGCGATGCCCCTGATAGAATTAATTTCTTATGGTTCATGCGATTAATTTACAAAGTCCACCTGGGCAAACAGTTGGGCTATGTAACTGGGAGAAGCAAGAGGGAAGAAATTCAGTAGTGTTTTGTCATATTCTAATAGACCCGATTTTAAAGAGTTGTAGGGCTCTTAGCTTCCTGGACCTGGGGACCTACTAGCAGTCTTGTTTGTAGCAAGCACTCACTATGACTAGCGTTCTTATTCCTACACTCCTATTTCTTTCCGATCACCTCCAACAGAGGGTAGCTGTGTGAAAATTGCTGGTAGCAAAGGACTTAATCCGGGTGTGTAGCTTACCGTGCATCTACCTTTTCACGCAGGGAGGAGAGAGAGAGAGAAAAAGAGAGAGAGAGAGAGAGAGAGAGAGAGAGAGAGAGAGAGAGAGAGAGAGAGGTTCTTACACATCTTTACATTCCCAGGGGCTTGCAAATGTTCTTACAAAAGTAAAACCACAAGTCTGAAGGAGACTCAGGATGTGGACCTTGTCCTGAGGCCAGTGATTGACAGCCACGCGCTCTCAGGTGGTACTTTCATGAAGGAAGCCTACCTCTTCTGCCAGCTACAGCCCCTGCCCAGCCCACTGATTCCACCACAGCTCCTAGACAGCGGTACCTGCTCTCCCCAGGAAGGAAGGTGATTGGCACGGTCTCGGGGCAGCCTTGGCCAGGGTGCCAGCGGGCTTTGCAGGCCGAGCAGAATTCCATATCACAGGCTTTGCACTGCACCAGCTGGGGGGTCTGGATCCCTATGTCCTGGACTTGGCACACGGCTTGGCAAGTGGATGCTGGGCACCACGTCCGGCAAGGGTCAAAGAGCACTTCTGGTACAAGGAGATAGAAGACGAAAATCAGATGCAGGACACCACGGGCACCGGAGAGGGGGAGCATGGAAAAGAGCTCACTGACTAAGGCAGCTGGAATGGAGGACATCCAGGTGACCCAGCCAGACACACTTCAGACAGACTAATCCTTTACCGCCCCCCTGTTCATACAACCCCACCCAAGCTACTCCCAGCTTTTCACCCTTGTACGCGGTATGCCAAGGGCTCCTGCCGCTGCCATCTTACCCTCCAGTGCCGTTACATTTTCACCCAGCCCAGTTTCTCTTAACGCCAACATCACCAGATTCTTCCTGCACCTCCCCACCCCAGGTTCCCACCACCACCAGGATACATTCCCTGAAGTCAGGTGAAAGTCTTGTCTTGAAACCTCACGGCCCAGTCCCAGTGCCAGGTTCGCACACAGCCACTGGCAAATTTCTGTCGCAAAGTAAAAAGGAAGAAGGAAAGAAGAGGCTGCCATAGTCTTATTGCCTTTCTACCTGTCTGAGGTGGCATACAAAACCCCGGTTTTCACTATGGCACTTCCAGAACGAGGTGTCTTATTTGGTTCGTAATTAGTCTTCTAATTGGTTGATTCACACATTTCAAGACAGATTCTCTTGCCAAGTCTAAGCCTGGGTAAAACCAGGAGCTTGCCTTTCCTGCAGATTGAGCCCAAGCTGCTGCAAAGCCTTTCTTAATGGGACTGGTCAGGAAGTTTACTTTAAAAACAGGATACGGTGGCATTCCTCTTCCTTCACAATCCTGATCCAAAACCCGCATTTATAACTTGTCCTGAGCTGGCCTCCGCGGCGAGCCAGCCGGGCATCTCACTTTCCCTCCTCTCTGGAGGACTTTGCACTCTCACCAGGTGTGGTGGGAGGTGCAAACAGGAGGCTAACTTTCCGACAGAGACCACAGCAGGCCAGCGGATCAAGGGGCCATCTTAAGGTTGCATGGGCCACTGGCCCTCAGCTTTGGAATCAGGTTGTGCTCGAGAAGCAACCTAGGAAGCACTGGATTTTGGTGAAGAAGTTTGCAAAAAGGTGTTCGCTAATGTGCAAAGCAAAGGGTGCTTGTTGACAAACATCCTGGCCCTACCCCAGGCAGCCAGATGCGGCTGCAGCTCACCTGACTCAAAGACAGGAGCCCCACAATGGGACACCCAGGCGACCGAGAGAGTGCAGAGGGCTGCAATGATTAGCATTGGCTGCCAACTTGATCACCAAGTACACAAGCCTCTGAGCATGTCTGTGAGGCAGCTTCTAAATGAGGACAATTGAAGTGAGAAGACTCATTCTTAACTGTAGGGAGCACCATTGCCCATGCATTGGGGTCCTGGACTGAGCTAGGAACAGCCATCCATTTCTTTCTGCTTCCTGACTGAAGAGGCCATGAGACCAGTCACCTCACATCCCTGCCACCATGCCTTTCCCACCGTGGTGGACTTATAGAATTTCCAGGTATGAGTCAAATAATTACAAGTAACAAATTCAGTTACAAGGTTGAAGCAGCAGAGTGTGTGCCCTCATGATGCGCTTGTGTACACCCTTCTAAGGGCTCCATGTTCCTCAAGAATAGGGGGCAGTCTGTCCAGTGCTGAAGCAGCAAGCCTGTCAGCTCAGTCATGATCTTACCTCTACTGTAGTAGAGGCTGGCCAATCTCTGTAGAGGGCAGGGTGGGGATTATTTACATCACTAAGGACCACATGATCTGAGGATTTCTGTAACATCAACTTGGCTTGCTATTGGGGTTAAGAGTAGGCTACCTCGCATAAATGAAGGTTATGGGGAAACTTAAATTATAGCAGCAGTGGGGGGTAGGAAATGGATTGGTCTGCTAGCTGTGGCGGGCTGACTCTTAATCCAGTGTAACTCCTTGCTTTCTTATTAAGGTAAGTTCATCAAAGCGTAAAAGGAACTTGTTGATATGAGAGCGAGGGCCGGAGATAGTGCCTGTGACAACAGCAGACTCTAGGACTGAGAATCTATTTCCCACACTGATCAGACTCCAGTACAATACTATAAAGCCTCTGAGATGCTCCTGACACTGAGAAAATGAACCGTCACTACTGTCCAACTTGGGTGTCAATATTTGCTCTCTGAAGGAGGTTCATGGCCACTGAACATGTGGATACAGAACTGGGACACATGAAGAAGGGTTTCCCTGTAGGCTTGGGATGCTGAGAGTTCCCTAAAACCTCCTTGACCTCGGTACATGCTGGGAGGAGATCCCCAAGGTACTCCCACAGTGCAGGAACCCTGAGGATTCTCTCTGCTAGCAGTACTTCCCCTTCAACACACAACTTCGACTTCACCTACCAGCCCTCTGTCTCTGTCTCTGTCTCTCTGGGCATGTGCTGGGGGAGCTGGCCTGGCCTCAGACCAATATGGTACACTCTATCTGCATAGCTAGTGAATGAAGTTCTGGGGAGAGGGGGACATGATGAATGTGTGACACGACCCATGCCTCGGGTTTTCTGTTTAATACATGCTTTAGTTGAACCTTGTTGGGAACAGGCTTCTGGTCTCAGACCCTGGGAATCCCTATGTCCTGTCTGTTGATACTCCGAAGCTCCGGAAGCCCCAGACGTCAATGTGCATGTGTGGAAGGCGGGGTTGGGGCAGGTTTCTCTTCATACACTTCTGATGGCAGTGAGAGAGGCGACCTTGTAACTTTATCAAAGAAGGTCCATTCGGCTGTGGCATGGAGGGGAGACCTAAGGGAGGTTTCCAAGGCAGCAATTTCAAGTCTATGGCTGGTTTACTCAGGGCCATTACTCTACCTGGAGAGATTCACTACAGGTAAAGGGAAGTGATCTGCCTCTGAGCAGACTGCAAGCACCCTCCTTCCACTGTGAGGCCAACAGGGTAGCCCCAGCCCCTAGCAGAAATCTATTAATATGCTCATTGTTCTTCCCACTGCTCAATCCTTCCAGGTGTGCATACAAGCAGGGATCAGTCCGTGATGAAGTTCAGAGCGGAGAGCATTCATGCACTTCTCTTAGAACGTATAGACGTGTCTCTCAGCTTTCCTGCCACCTGTGTCTATTAATAAACCACTGTCCATGCTGTGTCTAATACAGCATAGTACATCTATTATATTATATATGCACATGTATGCACACGAGATATGTTAACATGAAGCAAGTCATGCTTTCTTGGGGGAACAAAAGAAGCCAGTGGTAACCCCACTCTGTCAAAGACATGCTTATCCTGCAGAACTTCTCTTCAGGAGACTGGGATTAACGTAAGTTTCTTCAGGACCTGTTGTAGGAGGCTGCTTGTTCATTCCCAGTTGCTCAGCCCCCGAAATAAGCACACAGAAACTAAATTAAATCACTGCTTAGCCTATTAGCTCTAGCTTATTATTGGCTAGTTCTTACATCTTAATTTAACCCATTTCTATTAATCTGTGTATCACCATGTGGGTGTGGCTTACCGCCAAGGTTCTGGCTCATCTGTTCCCAGCAGCGGCTACATGGCGTCTCCTGACTCTGCCTTCTTTTTCCCAGCATTCAGTTTAGTTTTCCCCACCTATCTCTATTCTGCCATGTGCAGGCCCAAGACAGCTTCTTTATTCACTAACAAATAAAAGCAACACATATACAGAAGGACCTCCCACATCAAGGACCCTCGGTGAACCAGATCACAAGAGCTCTATTAGAAAATACTTGATCATTTTTTATGAAGGCGGTTTACATTTTTAGACAGATGGGATGCTAAAATATTCTGAGGTACCAGCACCCAACACACCCTCATGTACTCCCTGTGGCTGTGTTAAATGATTCCACTAATATCCTTATAGTGGTGGGTTAGATCCTATTGGGAAGACACTGCACACTGAACACTGAGGACTCTGGTTCTTGTTAGGGCTGGAAATGCATCTGGCCATGTTATTAATCACTGTGAGATTTTTTTTCTTTTAATAGACAAAGGGATCAAGTTGGGATAGCATGGACTTCCAGAAAGACTGGAAAGAAACATAAGTAGCCTTCCATCTTCCTTGGCACACACTCAGATGCTACAGGGCAGGCATGCACAAGAGCATGCTCTGTGGCCCTCTCTCTAGAGTGAGCCCAGTGGGTAGAAGGTTCCAGAAAGCAAAAGCAGTATCTGAGAACCCTCCCTGGCCTCCAGATGGTCAAAGACTTCATGGAGACAGGTCAAGAATCTAAAATGAAAATCCAGGTTTCTGGGTCAGTTGAGACACACGGGGCTGAATAGAGAGTCTTTTGAAGGCTGAAGTCACTGTAGGACTTCTCCATAACTAAAAACGTTAGAAAATCATCTAAACAAGCTTCCTCCCAAGGCGTCCTCCGTGGACTAAACTTTGAAGGAAGGAAGCAAGTCACAGTGAGCTTTCTGATCTTATCTCTAGGTTGGCCCAAGGAGCTGGCTAGACTACGCAGCTTGTTCTAGGTACCACTGCTAACATTCCACCTGGCCCGCACTTCTGTGGTATTAAGTCCAGTCCTTTTAAAACATCACTCAGAGGTAGGCTGCGAAGATGTTTTCTAGTAAGAGTTTTCGGTATTTTTTTAACCTAAGTTAAGGTGATTCATTTCTGGTGCAAGAGCCAGGATCTTTTAGACGAAGCCAGACCACCGAGAGGAAAAAGAAAGCTCAACATTATCTGGCAGAAAAACCGACCCAGCTACACTTTTGAATTTGATGTCACAGACAGTTCATTTTCCTGTGGTTAAAACAACTCTAAGTCTCTGTGAAAAGCCCATGAAAATGAGTTTTAAAGAGTCTGAGGTTCTTGGAGATCCAAAGCAATCGGTTCTATAACTCCTTGTTCTGTCTTTAATGCTGCACAGCCTTAGGTTTGAGGTAAGCTGTCCCAGGGCGAACTGAGCCATTTAAAGAAACAGACTCTGGGAAACAAACTTCAAAGTCATTAAAAATCCTTATTGGCCTTGTAAAACATTTATTTAATCTAATTTCATGTGCATATATGCAATTTATATGTGTTTACCTGCATGAATGTATGTGAACCACACACATGCCATGTTCATGGAGGCCAGAAAAGGGCATCAGACCCCCCAGAACTGGAGTTAGAGATGGTCATGAGCCACACAATCAGGATCATGTGCAAGAACCATTCAGTGTTTTCAACTGCTGAGTCCTCTCTCCAACCCTGACTGATTTTTGAAGTTATCCATGCATACACATGAACACATATACGTATACATGTGTGTATATATTACATTTTAAGTAAATTAGAAATGATCTCTAGCATTGCTCCTGTTTTCTTCTGACGCCTCACATGTTTGGGCATCCATGGTCACTTTGTCACAGCTGCATCCTGCCTCGCATTTAGTGTTTCCACGCAGGTACGTCACCTTGGGATCTGGTTCAACAGCAGACCTCTGACACAGGCTCATGGTGTCTAGGGAGAGGGGGTGTGGTCACAGCAGCTCCCGCTGCATGGTCAAAGCACTCCCTAGATGCCCTTCTAGGGGCTCTGCAGCAGGAGCCACCCACACTGCACGTCTCTGATCTTCTCTTTGCAGGTGACCTCAAGTCTCTGAGAGCAGAGCAAATGGGGCCTCTAGGTTCTTTCAAACATCATCTTACAACTGCGCAGCTCACCCAACATTCGGCATGTCTCAGGGCTTGGCAATGGAATCATCAAAAGAAGTTAACACCCCTCTGAATATACTCCACACATCCATTTCTCTGTCTTTGCCAGCACTGGATCTAGTAAGCAGAGGTCTCTTAAGGGCCCAACAGGAGAGGAGAAGTTGGTTCTCAGGGTGGGAGGCACGGTCAGATTCCCCACTAGAGTTAGAAACCGCAGAAGTCACCCAGTTGCCATGGGTGTGGACCGTGGTATGTCAGCCTGAAATACTCACTGAGGCCCAAGGCTCAGTTACTCACGAGCACTGCTATCTAAGCCTTCAAGGGGTAGTGAAACAGAATGG
The DNA here is from genome assembly GCF_982192425.1 of Myodes glareolus. NCBI lineage: Eukaryota > Metazoa > Chordata > Mammalia > Rodentia > Cricetidae > Myodes > Myodes glareolus. The sequence goes on along the minus strand of NC_142031.1, from coordinate 54,812,900 downwards.
GATGAATCTAGACTCTGTGCTCAACAATGGTACCTGCAGGGGTATCGAGCTCTAGGCCTTCCTTGCACACCGTTATCTTTTAAACACAGGGGGAGTCTAAGAGTTTGAAACCATTAAACCCAACCCCAGCTGAAGAAAAATACGGACTAGGGATCTCCTTAAGCCAGCAAGAATCCCCAATCTCTGTATATAAATAGTATCTCCTGAGTTCCTTCTGCTGCCAAGTAGGTCACAAGCCCAGGCTGCCAGGCTGTGAACGGCTCGAAGAATTCTACCACAACATTATTTCAGAGGTGCGATTTGCAGGAATGCTTTCATCCTTCTTGCATCTTTTCCCACTCCCATCAAATGATGGACACTCACGTCTCTCAAAAGAAAGCTCCATAAACACTACTCACCTTCTTCTGTGGGATTCGAAACTGGCTAACACAGCAGGTCACTTACCTCTTTCAAATTGTAGCTTTTTATATCTTTGCATAATTTCAGATGCAACCATACACTCAATCTGCAAAGAAAAAAAAATAGACATAAAAATTATAAGATTCAGAGGGCTAAAATATAATGCAACATGAGGCCAAGGAGAAAACAACAGGATTCAGATAAGCCAGCCACAGCCCATCATACACAGATGACAAAATCATGCATTCCCTCCATGAACATGCCTCATTCTCCTGAAGGTGGCCCTGTTTAGGGCACGCAGCATCCGGGCAGCTAATTGCAGTTTCTAGTCCTTCTTTGATCAAGAGCTCAACATACTGTTTCAGGCACTGAAAGAAAGAAAAGTGTATAAACACCCATACTTCCCAAATACCAAAGACAAAGTGATGTGTCAAGCAAGCGGCTAGCTATTAACCCTGAGAGCTACGTTAATAACTAGGCTGGCAAGATATGCCTATTGGGGCAATAAAGGTATGGATGTTACAGTAATAACCAACCACTTTCTGATTGGGATTTAAAGTCTAGTCACTAAGGCAGAACTCATACTTGGTACTGTTAACTGCATATAACACGTGGCTGTCTAGGTCATAGGCCCTAGGAGTAAATCTACTATTTTTCCCCTAAAAGGCCAGCATATTAAGTTCCCTAAGTTGTTAGCACCATAGAGGAGTGCATCTCTCGACATTCACCAGAAAAGTTTCTTCAGTAAAGAGTTATTAATACAAGTCCTACAACTAGCCAATGTGCACAGAGTAAGAGACGTCAAAGTGTTCAGCTCTCAATGGGACAGCAACATCATACCCCTACTTACAAGGCTCTGGGATCACTGAAGAAGAAGAGGCAGAAAGAATGTTGGCCCGAGGAAGAGAAACAGTTTTTGACAGATATGAGCAAGAGAGGGAAAGGGGGAAAATGGTAAGATAAAGAGAGAGAGGGAGTAGAAGAGGGAAGTCAGGACCAACTTCGATAAGAGCCATTCTCAAGGCAGCTTTCCAGAGACTTGTATCATGGGCCAGGTATTGCCCTCGGCTCAAAGTCTGTGTTTATCACCCTGTGGGTCGTGAGCCCTTTGGGGGTCAAACAGTCCTTTCACAGGGGTCAAATGTCAGATACCTTACATATTAGAAATCTTACATATCACATATTTACATTATGATTCATAATAGTAGAAAACTACAGTTATGAAGCAGCAGTGAAAATAATTTTATGGTTGGATGTCACAACATGAGGGACCGTATTAAAGGGTTGCAGCATTAGAAAGGCTGAGGATCAGCTGGCGTTGGTGAGCTCCTATTAGCTCAGGTAGACTGTTTCAGTGGGTGAACTCATCATGGCCTTGACCTCTTTGATAATATTCTCATTCCTCCCACTCTTCAATTTCACTTTAGGAGTTCAGTCCAGTGCTCCAATGTGGATCTCTGTCTCTGCTTTCATCAGGTGCTGGATGAAGGTTCTATGGTCATATTTAAGATAGTCATCAGTCTGACTACAGGACACATCAAGATCAGGCCCCCTCTCCTCTATTGCTTAGGATCTTAGCCTGGGTCATCCTTGTGGATTCCTGGGAATTTCTCTAGAGCCAGGTTTCTTGCTAACTCCATAATGGCTCCCTCGATCAAGATATCTCTTTCCTTGCTCTCGTCTCGGTCCTGCCTCCATCTCGACTATCCCATTCCCTCAAGTTCTCCTCACCCCTCCCCTTCTTCTCTCCTTTTCCCCTTCCACCCTCACTCCTCCCCCCCATGCTCCCAATTTTGTCATGCTATTGTCTGTTTCCAATTTCCAGGTGGATCTATATATGGTTTTCTTTGGGTTCACCTTATTACTTAGTTTCTCTAGGATCATGAACTATAGGCTCAATGGGAAGGAGCGAGCATAGGACCAAACTAGTCCCTCTGAATGTTGCTGACAGTTGCATGGCTGGGGCAGACTGAGGGGCCACTGGCAGTGGCACGCAGGATTTATCCGTACTGCATACACTGACTTTTTAAGATCCTATTCTTTTTGGATATATACCTTGCTCAGTCTAGATATAGTAGGGAGGGCCTTGGACCTTCCACAGAGCAATGTGTTTTACCCTCTCTGAGGATTAGGTTGGGGTGGGGTGGGAAGGAGTGTGGAGGGAATGGGAGGAGGGGAGGGAGTGGGAACTTGGATTGATAGTCTTTGAAAATCTAATTAATTAATTAATTAAAAAAGGTTGAGAACCACTGCTCTAAGCAGGGGCCCTCGGGCATCAGCCCTACCTTAGTGCATCTGCCAGGGCTCTGATGAGGACTGTGGTTCTGACCATGGCCCACCTACATCTACCTGTGGATGAGAGATGCTCTGGAGTTCTGCCTGAGGCACAAGATGGTGGTGTTACCAGAAACAAACTAATTATCACCCATGGGAAGTCTTCCCAAGACAAGAGAGGGCAGGTAACCAGAAAAGATAGGAATATTACCAACTCCTGCTCAGGCTACAGTGCCAATCCCCTCCAACCAGCATTGTGGATCTGCTATGAGGCTGACACTTGACTTGGTGGTGAAGGTCTATTCTATGTATGGCAGGCAGGGAAATGGCATGTCTTGCCCATGGCGCCAATGTGAAAAGGGAGCATGACCCTGTGGTCTTTGCAGTCAGACAGACTCAGGCAAACTTGGTCCCTCTACTGAGGCCACGGGGGCACGTCCTTGATGTGCTTGGCACCTAGTTCCCTGGATGATAAAATCAGCATGCTTGTCTCACCTGGCTTTCTTGACAGACAGAAATAATACCCAAATACCTGGTATAATCTTGGTGTATCAGCTAAGTAAGCAGGGGCTGTTGTCTCATTTGCTCGTCTGAGCCGTATGCCATTTACAGTCACAGGTGTAAAAAAGCCCAAATCCTTAGCAACAAAATCATTGCTTTACTGTCTATAATTAAATCTATCTAATTGGGTCTCTGGGGGAACCTGGAATGTCTCAAACCAACCGAACTCAGAAAACTCTCGGACAACTCTGGCCACAGTCCAATATAATGGCACAGCCTCATTCTCTCTAAATGGGGAAACAGGACAATTAAATCAGGTGAGAGATGGATGCCCTTGGGAGTCTCCCAACTGTTCAAAGGCTCATTTATGGCCACAAGCAGTGAGTCACGTCTGGGCGGCTGCAACCCGAAAAGCAAGCTCAGCAGCCCGAAGGGTTGCATCCCCGAGTAGCACAGACCGGGATTATGTCATGGGAATATTGATTTGTTCACTCGAGTGGCTGCTCCTGCGTTCATCACCACCAGCCCCGGCCCTCTTCCAGACACAAAGTGGGTCATGACTCACAAGCCTTGTTTGCCAACCTAATAGCAAAAAGATGTCTTAAAGAGAGCGCGTACGCGCTCACACTCACACACACACACACAAATTAGACAACCAGGAAAACTTCTGTTACAATAGATAAACATCCCCCAGGCAGGAATGGATACCGTTTCTAATGTAGCTCTCATCTTTTTTAATCAAACGCCTTCCAAATAGCAGACTGTTGTTAGTCATTTGCCTCTGTTAGTCCAATAAATAGCCCTAAAACCGAAACCGTGGGAGGTATTATCACTACCATTTACTACAGTGAAAGTGAGGGCTTAGGGAGTCAAACACTGCCCAGAGCTGTGTTTTACAAACATCATAGGCACTACGCCCCCAGAGCACACGTGCCTGACTCCAAGGTCTGCTCCATTTTCTTGTGTGATTTCTCCTTCTTTTTCTCCCTCAATTAACTCCTTAAACTGGGTTTGGCGATTTAGGCCTATAATCCCAGAACTTTGGTGGATGAGGCAGGAGGATAATGAGCTCAACATCACCCTGGCTACACAGTGAGTTCTTGTTATATAGCTGGCCATTCTGAACTAGAGAGTAAAACCCTATCTCAGAAGACTAATACACACACACACACACACACACACACACACACACACACACACACACGTGAGCGTGCACACACACACACCTATACACACGACACACATGCACACCACACACACAGACTTACACACACACCATACACATCTACACATCTACACACACCAAATATACACACGTACACCCCCACACACACAAAGAGAGAGAGAGAGAGAGAGAGAGAGAGAGAGGCTCTCATAGCATAACCAATCATTTTTGAAGCATCTCTGTTCCATCAGAAAATTTCCATCGAAAAAAAGACTCCATCCACTAAACTGACATCTGGATCAACACAAAGGCACAACGTAGTTTTTATTGTCAATGTGACACAATCTTAGAACCACTTGGGAAGAGCTAACTCAACCAGAAAATTGCTTCAATCAGACTGCCCTGTGGCTGTGACTTATGAGCGGCTGTCTTGATTTCCAAGTGATGCAGGAAGGCCTAGCGCACTGTAGGGGTTGCCATCCTAGACAAGGTGGGGCCTGAGCTATGTGAGAAAAGCAGGATGAGCCAGGGAGCAGCCTTCTCCAACGCTTCTGCTTCAAGTTCTTGCCCAGTCAGAATTCCCTCAAAGACGAAGTCTAATCTCCAAGATGAAGTAAATCGCTTCCTCTTCTGGTCATGGTGTTTACAGCAGCAACAGAAAACAAACCAAGACAGCGGGGTACAGTGTCACCTGCTACCAACAAATGCTTGGGAGATCAAAGGTTGGGCCTCAGGAGCAAAGGACCTCTAGGAAAGAAGCATGGACTATGGAAAGGAGTGGAGAGCAGGAGTGGGGTCACAGAATATTCCAGGCATTGCAGTTTCCAACTGTTTGGAAGTGTTGAAAAGAGATCTCTAGTGATTGGCCAGAACCCCCCCCCCCCCCCACACACACACGACTGCACTAGAAGCTTCCTGCCAAGGAACAGTGGCCACAGAAACTGGTCTGGCGCTCCAGTTAGTCAACTGTGACTGCTTTGACTCCGAGGGCCTGCTTGGCTGCTGATCAACCCATTGACAAGATCCCAGACACTGTGGCTCACTCAGACCTGGGTGGCCTGGGTTAATCACAAACCATAGTCAACAAAGACCACTTGGGTAGCTTAGCTGCAGACCAAAGCGGTGGGCCCTGAGAATAGCATTTTGGCAGCAAGGACCCTGGAATCACAGTTAGGTTTGGATGCTGGCTCGCCCATGAACCCCTCTTGTCACAATGGCTAAAGCCATCATCTGGGAGCCTTCTGCCCAGTGTGTGGGGAAAGCTTGGCCGACACGGGAAACGCCACTCTCCAATGTGTGCGCTTCAGAGACAAACTGTTCCAGGTGAAGGCAGGACGTCAGCATTCTCCCAGCATTTCCAGAGCTGACAGTGAAGGACCTTTGTGTTTCTCCGCCATCAGATGGCAGGTTTTCTGAAGGTCAGAAAAGCTTAGCATTCTTCCATTACCCACAACCCACAGTGCCAGGCAGTGGGGAATCATGGCTGAGCAGATCCACATACGGTTGAGGCAGAACCTAGTCACCGAAGGCTGTATCTCAGTAGAGGACGTGGTGACCTGAGACAGCGGCGAGCTGCCCACACAGGCCTGCAGAGAGCTGAGCTGCAGATCCTGAGGCTGGCACACGGCACACCAGGAGACGGTGGACCAGCACAGCCTTCTTAAGACAGCTTCATGAGAACTTTGGATGGCCCTGGAAACCCCGTGTAAACTGCCTCCCACACCTCTTCTGGCAAAGAATGCAGGCCCCAAGACCACAGGCCCTGATGTCCCTCACAAGCTTCCGAAATAGAAACGTCTCTGAAAATTAATGAAATAAAAATAAAATCCAGACTTTACATGTTTAAAAATAAGAAGGAAACGACTCCTCTTTATTAGTCTGTGCTCCTGCCAAAATAGGGACACCGTGTCTCCAAAGTAAACGCAGTGTGTGGTCTCGGGCACCCGGCTCTGCCAACACCACCGGCTATACCTGGTACTTGTTTCGGGATGTTTGATCACACTCTGACTCCTGAGATTGTGTTATTTATTGGAGAAACCTGTCTCTAATTGTGGTGTGGCTCCGCCCTAGCACACACCTTTAATCCAAGAGCTCTCTGCTGATTTGGTGTAAGCAGGATTAAATAAAGGCAACCATAGGTCTAGTGGCAGAGTAAGCAACCAACCAGTCAACAGGAAGCAAAAAAAAAACAAAAAACAAAAAACAAAGAGTAAGAGGGAGTGAGGAGGATGGATAGAGAGACACACAGGAAGGAGAAGGGAGGGACATCCAGTGGGAGGAGTTTTTGTTTCAGAAGGGAGAGAAGAGTCTCCTTCTGAGATGACAGCCGAAGAGGAAGGTCAGCTGACTGCTTTCTCTGCCTCTCTGAGCTAGCAGGTTTTCACCCCAGCATCTGACTCCTGAGTCTTTATTTGTGAAATCAAACAACAGAGGTTTTGTTAAAAATAACAGATACTAACCTCCCTGGACCTTCCCAAGGCTTCTAAAAAGAGTTTTCTCACCTGCAGAAGAGTACTTAATGAGCATGTCTGCTGCCAGTGTCTGGTTATTTCTGTGCGGATTCCATTCAACACTGGATGTGTGCTGATAACCTCCCGGTCAGAAGGGCTGGTATTGCCTCTCACCATGAAGACACTCTATGGATAGTTACCTATTCACTTCCTATAATTCCTTAGCTTCAACTTTATATTTTAAAAGGCTTTAATTATTAAAACAAAAACTCCTACCTCCCAACCTTACCCCACCCACTAATCTAAAATAGAGTGGCCATCCTGGTCATGACATGACCAACCTAGCATCTGAGGAGCATGACCATCCAGTGCCTAGTGTCTCTGTCCAGCATCTTATTCTCACACCCTCTGCTGCCCTTCTAGGCTTACACAGGAACCACGGCTTCTCCAACATCCAGGGAATAGGGGATGGATATCCGGGGCCTGGAGCTCAGGGAACCAGGGAAGAGTGAACGGGAAAACCATCCCAGGCTGCACACGGTGGCTGAGGACTGAGCTTGCCTACTGAAAAGACCTTTCAGGGTCCACAAAGGGCCTGAACTAAGAGGGACCAGTGTAGAGTCCAGCTGAGATCTGACTGGAACAGGTGCTAATCTGTCTCCTATCTGGGGTTCAAGGTCAAGTCAACATAATCTTTTTATCGGGGAAGTATTCTGGGACCCGAGGAAGAGACTGAGGCCAGAGGAACCCTCTACGTCTGTGGGCCTTTAACAAAGCCAGGGGAGGGTACAGGCTGGCATGTGCAGTGAGCTTGGAAGTCTGAGCATATCACCACACATCACAGGATCACATGTCAGTTCTTAGACTGGCATCACTTGAGGCCTAAACTCGCTTTGTTCAGCCTCTGAACAAAATTCAAGGTAGACGTGAATTTTTTACACAGTGAAAGATCATTCCGCCAAATAGTGAAACCTAGGGTTTTATGTTTGTGACATCATGATGACAATGTGCTGGGGACTGTAGAACACAGTCTTCAGAGGGTCTTCTCAACGCTGGACATGGGGGTGAACCTATTTGTACACGCCATAGACAGGCCTCTTAAAAGAACACAACGGTCAGTTTGGGGATGGATTAGTCCACAAAACAGGAAGAAGGAAGGTGGTACCTGGGCTTGTGGACAGTAGGAAAGGGCTGTGACTTTGACCCACGGTGGGTGAGAAAATGCCTGCATAAAAGCCCCCAGTTCCTTGTTATGTTCCGGAAAAGTGATATGGGGTGACATGTTCTTACAGACCATCGTGAGAAACGGAGAGAGATTGTATGCCTCCCTGAGACACGCCACTCTGCTTTGTTCAACGGCACAAATGTCTATCGCAGATGATGTTACCAGACGGGCTAGTAGCCAGGATGGGAAGAGGGAATGAGACTCTTCAGGGTGGTGGAGATCTGAGGAGAAGTCACTGGGTAACTGTCAGGTCCCACGGGCACGAATGAGGACCAGGAAGTAGAGGAAAAGCCTAGACAGCCAAGTTCAGACAAGCAGGGGCTAGAAGGTAGGTTTGCCTCAGAGGATCCCATCTCCCTTGGGGGCTGCAGTGGACACCAGACACGAGAGTTTCAGGGACCATCCCTCTTTTTTTCTAATATATAGGAAGAGGGTACACTGATGTTCAAATTCTGGTGACACGTGGCTGTCACTACACCGTGCTTACTCAAGAGAATGGGCTGTGACATTCAGCCGTCAGGACACGAGCTGTCGTTTCCTATTGCACAAAGAACCTCATCTTCAAGTTTGTGGCATTTGTCATATTATATATTAGGACATACACACGCCAGCTTGGAAGACTGTGCATAAAGCTCTCGAAGGCTCTGAGTGAAGGGTGAAGGAATTAAGGACATCAATAAACCGTCCTGCTTCAGCCAGGACATTAGGCTGGGCTCTACGTAACAGGTCGTCAGGACCAAACAAGGACTTCAGACTTCAGTGGGACACAGCACAGCATGGCTGCTAACAGGTGTGTGTGTGTTCATTTTTGCCGTTTCAGTTCATCAGTGTCCCATATAAAAATAAGCTTGATGCTGTTGATAGAAGGCAGACTCATAAATCAGGGCACGCCGAGCAACACTCGTGACACATGGTCTAACTTCTCCATCTGTTGATCCTTTATACCAGATGAAGAAATCTGTCCATGCCACAGGCTTTTAGGAGCAGAACCGAGGATGGATACAGTAAGGCCTTGATCATGCCCGGTCTCAGTTTCTGTTCTATTATCATGATCAAACACCATGACCAAAAGGAATGTTGGGGAGGGAAGGGTTTATTTCGGCTTACAACGCTCAGGTCACACTCCACCACTGGGGGAAGTTGGCACAGGAAGTCAAGGAAGGAAGCTGGAGGTAGGAGCTGAAGCAGAGGCCATAGAAGAACACTGTTGGCTGGCTTGTTTAGTCTGCTTTCTTAGACCATCCAGCAGGTCCAGGAGTAGCACCACCCCCAGTGGGCCGGCCCCTCCCACATCAATCATTCAGACATCACCCCTGAGATTTGCCTGCAGGTCAGTCTTATGGAGGAATGCTCTCAATTTTTCATCTTCTCAAAGTTCCTTCTTCCAAGATACGTCTAGGTTTGGGTCAAGTTGATGAAAACCAACCAGCACAGTTGACTCCTTGTCAGCTTGACATACAAGCAGATCACCTATTAAATCATAAACTCTCCTTTCTTATTCATCCCCAAGGTCATATATTAATACTAATGTCATAAGACATTCCAATTTTTAAAAGTACCAGTCCTAAAAAGTGCCAATTCTTTAAAACTTCAGTCTCTTTAAGATAGCCAAAGAGTTGTTTTTTTTTTTTAAGTCCTAGCCTCTCTAATACAACCAAAGTAAATTCTTTCACCCAGAGAAAAATCAGGCCACAGTCACAATCAATTCAAAGCAAAACCAAGGTCCAACAGTGTAAAGAGCTTAGCGTTTTACACGTGAGACCCACTCATGATCTTCTGGGCTCCAAAGGGCACGGATAGGTCCACTTCCCTGGCTCTGTCATTCACAATACACATGGTTCGTCTCCTAGGCTCTGGATCTGCTCCCTAGCTCTTGCTGTCCTTGGTCATCAACCCATGGTATTGGCATCTCCAAAATGCTCGAGTCTCCTCAATAGCTAGGCTGCACCTTTGCCTACGGCCTCACAAAGGCTGTCTAAGGGGACTTGAACAATGTCAAGCCTCAATTTTTCTTCATGAACCTCTCAGTCCTTAGGTTTATACTGTCACTGACGTTGTACCTCCCCCAACGGCCTCTCTTGGCCTCTCCTAGTGACAAGCCTCAGCAGCCCTCCATGACCCCTTCAAGCTTTTAAAATCAGTACCACATGGGAAGACTCTTACACATTACCAAGTCTGGCTTCCAGCGCAATGTTCAGCCTTAGCTGTCTCTAGACCACACCTTCTGTGTGCTGACCCTGAGGAAACACTTCCCACAAGATTCTGCCTAAGTGATTCTCGTCTCTTCTTCACCATTCTGATTATTTAGCCCCAGATGACCAGCATCTATTGTCCCAGGCAAACAACGATTTCATTTACTTCTAAATCCAAAATATTATCTCGATACCCTTACAGTCTTTAAGGGACTCTCAAATTTCCCTTGGAAACTTCACAAGTCAGGCCTCCCATTATCCGCATCTCCTCCAAATTCCCACCAATCTCACCAAGGTTTGAACAATTGATAGATTTTCTATCCTTAAATTCCAAAGTCCTTCCACAATTCTTCCCAGGCTACAGGGTAAGGTCCGTCACAGCAATGCCCCATGCCTGGTACTATTTCTATCTTACTCAGTTTCTATTGCTATGATAAAATAGCATGACTTAAAGCAGCTTGGGCGGGAACAGGGGTTATTTCCGCTTGCAACTCTCCATGACTGCAGGGAGGAACTTAGAGGCAGGAACTAAAGCAGAAGCGAGGGAGGAGCGCTGCTTACTGGCTTGCTCCTCCTGGACTGCTCAGCCTGCTTCCTGATACCATCCAGGAACAAGAATCTGGAGGTGGCACACTGCCATTAGTACACTGGGCACTTTCACATTAAACATCACTCAAGACGCTACTCGATAGATCTGCTTACAGGCTTATCTTATAAAGGCGTTTTCTCAGTTAGGGTTCCGTCTTCCTAGATGTGTTTAGATTTATGGCAAGTTGACCAAAAACCAACCAGCACACTCTCCAAACCATCAATGCATATCATCCCCAATTCCTCCTATCAAGTATTAATTAATGAGGTAGTTTTGCAAGGACCCTAAAGTCCGAGGTGGACATGGAAATGCTCTACTTGCAGCATAAATCAGTTGCTGGAGAATGTGAGAAGCCCATTTGGGTCGGGAAGCTATTCAGAGCACGGAGCACAAAAGTCAGTTCAGGCCCCTGGGCAGCTAGGACCAGCCTTCTGCAACCTCGTGACACAGACACTCACTCCCTGAACCTGAAGTCATCTACCTAGCCGTTTCCCACATGGTGAACCAACCCGAGGATGCTCACTGGTTCCCTCATCTGTGTCCCTCTCTGGTCCAGAGAAGAGGCCTGACCTCTGGACACTAGGATGCAGGATGAGGGTAACCAGCAGGCTCTTAGACCCTAACTCCATCTAGCAGGACAGTCTGGTTCTGGCTTGTAACATGAGGGGGCCCTGCTTGTTTGTGTTTTCTGTCCCGCTTGGTTCCCCCAGCCGGCAGGCCCCAGAGAAAATCAACCACACAGAGATTTCTGTAAGTTATAATGCTGATCGGCCCATTAGGTCAGGCTTCTTACTGGCTAACCCACATCTTGATTAACCCATTTTTCTGATCTATGTTAGCCATGTGGCTCAGTACCTTTTTCAGTGGGGTAACTCACATCCTGCTGCTTTGGTGATCTGGGCAGGAATGGGAGGAATCAACTTCCTCCTCCCCAGAATTCTCCTGCAATCCTTGCATCATTTCCACTTCCTGTCTGGTTTTCCTGCCTACACCTCCTGCCTGGTCAATCAGCGTTTATTTAAAACATGATTGACAGATTACAGACAATTCTCTCACACCACTGGCTGTGTGCACTCCTCCGTTTTTCCTGTGATGTGTATCTGCACAAAAGAGCCCGTCTTAGGGTTTCCGTTGATATGAAGAGATGCCACGGTCACGGCAACTTTTTAATAATACATGTTTTACTGATATTTATTGAGCTCTACATTTTTCTCTGCTCCCCTCCCTGCCTCTCCTCTTCCCCCTTCAACCCTCCCCCAAGGTCCCCATGCTCCCAATTTACTCAGGAGATCTTGTCTTTTTCTACTTTCTACTTCCCATGTAGATTAGATCTATGTAAGTCTCTCTTAGTGTCCGCACTGTTGTTTAAGTTCTCTGGGATTGTGGTTTGTAGGTTGGATTTCTTTGCTTTATGTTTAAAAACCACCTATGAGTGAGTACATGTGATAATTGTCTTTCTGTGTCTGGGTTACCTCACTCACAGCAACTCTTATAGAGGAAAACATTCAGTGGAGTGGCTCACATTTTCAGAGGTTTGGTCCACTATCATCACGGTGCTGGAGAAGTAGCCCAGTGTCCCACATTTGGGCTTGCAGGCAACAGGAAGTGGTCTGTCTCATTGGGCATGGCTTGAGCATATATGAGACCTCAAAGCCCGCCTCCACAGTGACCCATGTCCTCCAACAAGACCACACCTACTTCAATAAAGCCATATCTCCTAATAGCTCCACTTCCTCTTGGGGGCCATTTTCTTTCCAACTACCATAGTACCTACGCTCAACAACATTCTGGAAACGATTTGCTAGAATCTTCTCTGACTAGGGCAGGCTGACCTCATATGGTAAGACCGGTTTCATTTTTCCAAGCCCTGATAAACCTACAAGTCAAAGGGTATACAACCCTGCTATGCCTGAAGACTCCTCCCATCAGTAAAGCCATATCAGGAAACAGAACCACAGTGCCCGACTAAGGCAAGAGTCAGTTTAAACCCCAGATGATGGAGGAGTCAAGAGACTTCAGAGAGAGCTGAGAGGGAAACCAAGGCAGTGGGAGGAGCCTAGTAAGGGAGAGTATTTATTCTCTACATTCAGAGGAATGTTCTGACTGCTCCCCATGAGTAGTATCCCATGTTCTTCCAGAACCATTCCCTGCCTGCTTGGCCTTGGGGTTTAGCAAGACTAGCCCAGAGATCGGAGACAGGTTCCAGGCCCCCAGCTGAGCTAATCGATGGACACACCTTAGCTAACCCAGGAGTCAGGTTCTAAGGCTGGGCCTTTTCCTGGGAAAGAATTGTTCTTTTGGTTCAGTTACTGGTGACATTCCTTCCCCTCTTCTTCATCTAGGGACATGTGGTTATGAAATGACCATCCAGGTCACCCCATCTGCTCAGAGACCCTACTGAGATGATGGTCAAAGGGCTGGGGACTGACATAAGCCATGGGCATGAGCAGCTGACATGCACCACAAAGAGACATGAAGGAGCTGTCAGTGACAGAAAAGAGACAACGCTCACGAACCGTGGTGATCATAGACAACTCTCATTCCAGGATATGAAGACCAGAGAAGACTGGAAGTTTGAAACCTTGCCAAGTTCCCGACCACCAACACAGAGCCAGTTAGTGGTAGAGGGCAAACTCACCCCTCCACAGCTAGGCACTCCTTCTGAAGTGACTCGCAGCCCCCACACAATGGCCAGCCATGGTGCCAGCTTGACCCATGCGATTGAGAGGATCTTGTGGGAAAACATCCTCCTTCTCTGGATCTGGCATTACTATTCCCTGTGCAGCTCTGTCTTGAGGCAGGATGCTTTCTGTCAGGGTGAAACAATTGTATTGCTTTCCTGTCTGTCTGATAAGGGGTCCTTGCTCCTCTATGGCTTATTCACACTGCTGTGACCCCAGTGACTCCAGCAAAAGAGACAATGTGTAACTGACATGGCGTGTTGACCCCAGTGACCCCAGCAGAGGAGACATTGTGTAACTAACAGGGTGTGATGACACGGCTTACCCTTCTCAGTCAACACACAGGCACCCCTATCATTCCGCACCCCAGAGCCACAGACAAGATGCTGATCTCCAACACCTGCCACAAAACAGCACTCCTCCTTGGTACTTCTGACCTGGCTTCTTTGAGAAAACAGTGGCCAGCTGTGTCTTACATTCCTTGACTTAAATAAGCCCTTAGCGTGAGTTAGCATCGTTATTTTTTGTTGTTGTTGTTGTTTTGTTTTACAAGAATTCTCTAGACATGGAAACAAAAGCAACAATGAAACGAAAGGCTTGGCAGGAAGGCAGGAAGACCAGTATTTCCAGCAAAAAAGCATGCTGTGACTTTGACAGCTCCAGGTAACTGGAGAGAAGCAGGTATGTCCCAAAGCACTCACGGCAGAGCGGTGTTGGGGGACCGGAGGGAACTGTAGAAATATCCCTTCGGGCAAGAGGGACGCACTCTGCAGAAAGCTAACTTTCTAGCACACCCTGCCAGGCTCCAGTGCTAGCTCTTCCGCTGGCTGAGATCTGAGCCCTGCATTAATCAGACGGTGAGAGCCACTCCATCATCTTCTGGTCTCCAGCTCCTCCCACCCCTGTCCTGCTCTCTCACCCACCTCCTGAAAACATCAAAAGCACTTTCCTTTCCAGCGGGTTGATGCCAGTCTTTCCTGGGGCTTTAATGAGCCGCGTGTCTTTGACTGTGAGCTCGGAGAGAGATCAAATCGCTTCAGTTCTTGTCCTGAGCCTTTATTGATTAGCTATTATGAGTGCTGCACTAAGCTAGGTTTTGAAGGGATACATAATGAACCAGAAAGTCTCCTTGCTTTTGAGAGGCAGCCTAGAGCCTTCTGGGAATGAGATGTGGGCTTAATTAAGGCTCAGGCTCCTAGATCTGAAGGCATAAAGGAAACAGAGGGTTCTGGACATGGGCAGGCCAATGAAGACACCCAGGCAGCAAGGTAGGAGAGACTTGCAGCCATGTTCTCATCTCAGCTCCACAGGCAGCTGCCCACACTCTGCAGTCAGAACGGCAATTAAAGTCAGAAGCAATGGGACTTTCCAAGAACAGTCTAAAGAGAGTTCTCTCTCCCCTTCTATACCGTTACAAGGGACTGCAACATTTTCTTTTGCCACCCGGATGTAGTGATATATATAACTGACAAACAGAAACAGCATATTTAAGGTGCCTGGCTTGATGCTTCCACATATGTGTGTATTTGTGTGTGTGTGTGTGGAGCAGGTGCATTCATGCGTGTGAACACGGCTGTGTGCAGAGGACAGCCTGAGATGCAGCTCCTTCAGACAGGCTGCCTTCACTGCTTCTCCTCTAACCAGGCTAGATGACCCCTGAGTTTCCAGGGACCGTCTTGCCCCCACCTTCCATCTCCCAAGTAGGAACAATTAGATGGCAGACGTTCATGCTATACTTTTGGTTTTCTGTGGGTTCTGATGATCTGCACTCAGGTTTTCAAACCTGCAAACCTGTCCATACTGAGCCATCTCCCCAGCCCTGCACGTAAATATTGGGAAGTGATCAATTTAAGCATGCATCATGTCCTTTTGACTTCGGGTTTATTCTTGTAGTTGCCATTGGTCTGCCTTGCTTTTTATTTCTGGTGAGAATATTTAAGCCGAGACAGGGTGTCTTCACACCCAGTACAGCATGCTAACGCATTCAACAGTCCATCATAGCCAAGACACACAACTGTGCCCTGCACTGTCTAGTCAACACTGCCTTGTCCTACCTGCTCTGGTAATGTCCCTTCAACTCCTGTTCTCCCAGGACCAAGTGGGGCGGGGGGGGGATCAGAAAAAAACAAATAAATAATGTTTTCTTTATTTTTAACCTACTCTTTTGCTGTGGGAGAATTGTCTGTATTCTGTCAATCATATTTTAATAAAACGCTGATTGGCCAAGCAGGCAGTATAGGCGGGAAAGTCAGACAGGAAGTAGGGGTAGAGCAAAGAGACTGGGAGTATTCTGAGAAGTAGGAAGCTCCCTCTGCCATTCCTGCCCAGACCACCGAAGAGGCAATATGTGAGCTGCCACGCTGAGAAAGGTACTGAGCCGTGTGGCTAACATAGATAACGATAATGGATTAATATAAGTTACAAGGACTAATAAGAAGCCTGACCTAATGGGCCAATCAGTTTATAACCTAATGTAGACTCTGTGTTATTTTCTTTGGGACTTGCCGGTTGTGGGGTACCAGGCAGGACAGAAACCCCAACAAGCCTGCCCTCATGTTACACTCTTTTGTTCTGCTGAGTTTTTGTTGTTGTTTTTGTTTTTCTTTGATCATAATATTCTATGGTGAAAATTCTAAGTTTGGACTGGAGAGATGGTTCAACAGTTAAGAGCACATGCTAGTCTTCCAGAGGACCCAAGTTTGATTCCTGGCACCTACATCAAGTGGTTTAAAATGCTCATAAATACAGTTCTAGGAATCTGATGCCCTCTTCTGCTCTACACAGTACACACACACACAGACGCACACACAAACTATCACACACATAGCAGATACATATACACACACATGTTCAGAAACAAAACAGAAAAGAAAAAAAAGAAAAATATTTTCGTGTCTGAATTAGACCCAAACCCAAACCTCTTGAATTAGGAGTCTCTATTCATGTTGAGAACAGATCTTTTGGCCTCAAGAAATTCTGATTACGGTGCAGGAAAATTTGGCCTCAAGCCATAGACACTGTCACTCAGTATTCAACAGAGAAAGATAGCACTAACGGTTACAGATTGTAGCTGCTCACAGTCCTCAGGTTAACCCTGCCACAATGTCGAGTGTGTACTTATCATTAAACTGAAAATGAGGTACGGAAAACGTTCTTGTCTAGCAAGAGGAATGCACGCTGTGTCGGGTGTTTCCGTTCTGCTGCCCCTTCCAACAATCCTGCTAAATGATGACTCCCGTATGACAAGCCATTGTCATGCAAAGCATCTACTTCAGCCACCTGCCTGAAGGATCCCTCTCATTCTGTGTGAGTCTGAATGGACACTTAGGCTCCCACAAAGTTCAGCCCCAAGTGTGGCTTGGTGTGTCTGGAAGTGAGACCAGCAACCTCCATGAACATGCATTGGAGCCGAGAGACCAACCAGGGTACAGAAGATGCATTGGCACTGGGCGATGGTTGTCATCTGCTCCGCCGGGTACTCCCCAAGGCACAGCTTGCAGGACAGCAGCGGGTCAAGGGCCAGGTCCCAGGTGGGCCGGTACCTGGCTGTTGTCATCGCAGAGCAGTCTGAAAGGAGAAACACACATTCAAGATTCACTCCTGTGGCTCCCACAGAAACATAGCGAAAACCACTCCTCTTGGTTACAATGGGACCATCGTGGAGGGCAAACGACCGTGGATGGAGACAAGGTACTCTGGGGAGGTCTATCCGGGGGACCCCACCTCAGGTCCGTGGGTGATAATTTTACATTCTGGTGTTGATCCTCAAACTTGGAAAGAACCGCACACCCCCCATCCTTCCCTTCAAGCCATTGAGGTGCATTTGATTAAAGTGCCTTCTAGAAGGGTAACCATGAAAGAGAGTCTTTGGTTAAGGGAGCCAACTGCTTGGATTTGACTTTTCTCCAGCTTGTGACAGAGAAACATCTGTAAGAAAGGACCCAAAGAAGCCCATCTCTAAGGCCCTTCCTGACCTCATAAGGCATGCAATTTCCCCAGAAACGCCTTCAGCAAGCCCATTTTCTAGAATGTTCAGTTCTGGACAGAGAGGGTGTTTGGCAGTCAGGCTCACTCAAGGGAGTCAAATGTGTGCAGCAGACCTTCAGTGATGTTTCAGGATAACCCGGGACTTCCTCTGTCACATTCCCAAGCCACCATGACTGGCGTCCCTGCTCATCTGTGTTTGCCTGTTGCACAGGGGTTATGCTGCATTGGTCCCTGTGGCACGGTGGCTATACTGCATTAGCCATGCTGGCTGTTTGATCATCCATGCTGAGCCAGACAGCCAAGAGGATTGTGGGGGAAGGGATGAGGTGAACTTCAAGCATTCAGGTCAACGCTGGTCTAAAGATCCCTTCCACTCCTGAGAGACTTCCTGTTGTTTGCATTAACAAATCCATGTATCTGGAGATCTAAATTCTCACTTGGGGCCCTTGACACTTGATTTGAAGCATCCTGTCCTGTGCTTTGTGATTCTAGTAGTCAGCTTTCCAAACTGAGGCTTACCAAGCTGGGAGGCAAGCAACTTTCCATTAATACTACCTCGGGTGGTCTGAACTCGTCACTTCTCCTCCTAAGATCAACATTGATGCAGAGGTTGGGTACATAGCCTTCCTCACCTAAATCCCATTTTGAATGAGGCGATCCGGAATACCTGCACCCCCCAAGTGAGAGCAGACAGCAAGGACTAGATCCTCTACCCTCTTCCTTCTAGCAGAGGACTCTATGCATAATGGCAAAGACATAGACAGGAGGGAAAAAGGAAAGAATTACGATGCCACGGTAGCAAACAACAGTTCCAGCATCTCAGAAAGAGTGAAAGATACCTGAGGAAACTTCTAACCACAGATCTTCTGGTCTGATTCGGGAATGTGGTCTCAGTGATCAAAACCGCTCTGGAAACACCCTCAAAGCCATGCCCAGACGTGTGTCTTCTGGGTAGCTCCAAGTCCTGTCCTCCCCAGCTACAAAGACTGACCATCACACAGTCCAATCAGGAGAAAGAGAGAACTTAGCGTTTCTTATCAGAAACATGGTGCAGAGCAAGCTGGCAGGGGCAAAACCCTGTGTGTTTTGGGTTAGGACAGAATTAATGTTTCCAACCCATCAGCCATAAATGCTACCACACAGGTTCTTACCCCCCTCTGGGCTTCAGTCTGCACATGTGTGCAGTGCGGTTGACAATCCCACTTCATGGAAGGATGAGATGAGGAAGGATCATACAGAAGTCTTCCTCTTTCCCCTATGATATCTCATATCAACAACGCTTCATCACTCCAAGATAGTGGTTCTCAAGCTTCCTAACATGACAACCCTGTAAGACCATTCCTTGTGGATGAAGGGGATACAAATTGAAAAAGAAATCAAACTCTCACTATTTGCTGATGATATGATAGTTTATATAAGAGACCCAAAAAATTCTACCAAGGAACTTCTACAACTCATAAATACTTTCAGTAATGTAGCAGGATACAAGATTAATTTTTTAAAAAAAAGAACAGTAGGCCTCCTGTACACAGATGATAAATGAGTCAAGAAAGAAATCAGAGAAACATCACCCTTCATGATAGCCACAATAGCACAAAATATCTCGGAGTAACTCTAACCAAACAAGTGGAAGACTTGTATGACAAGAACTTTAAATCTTTGAAAAAAGAAATTGAAGACGCCACAAAAAGGAAAGATCTCCCATGCTCTTGGGAAGGTAGAATTAACAGTAAGAATGGCAGTCTTACCAAAAGCAATCTACAGATTCAAGGAAATGTCCATCAAAATCCCAACAAAATTCTTCACAAACCTCAAAAAACCAATACTCAACTTCATATGGAAAAGCAAAAAACCCAGGATAGCCAAAGCAATCCTGTACAATAAAGGAACTTCTGGAGGCATCACAATCCCTGACTTTAAACTACAGAGCTTCAGTACTGAAAACAGCTTGGTATTGACATAAAAATAGACAGCAGGACCAATGGAACCGAATCAAAGACCCATATATTAATCCACACACCTATGAACATCTGATTTTTGACAAAGATACATAAAATATAAAATGGAAAAAAGAAAGCATATTTAATAAATGGTGCTGGCATAACTGGATATCAATATGTAGAAGAATAAAAATAGATCAATATCATAGATCTATCGCCATGCACAAAACTCAAGTCCAGATGGATCAAAGACCTCAACATAAAACCAACCATACTGAACCTCATAGAAAAGAAGGTGGGAAGTACACTTGAATGCATTGCCACAGGAGACCACTTCCTAAATATAACTCCAGTAGCACAGACACTGAGAAAAACAATTAAATGGGACCTCCTGAAACTGAAAAGCTTCTGTAAAGCAAAGGACAAGGTCAACAAGACAAAATGGCAGACTACAGAATGGGGAAAAATTCTTCATCAACCCCATATCAGACAGAGGTCTGATCTCAAAAATATACAAAGAACTCAGGAAATTGGTCATCAAAAGAACAAATAATCCAATAAAAAAATGGAGTAAAGACCTAAATAGAGAACTCTCAACAGAGAAATCTAAAATGGCTGAAAGACACATAAGGAAATCCTCAACATCCTTAGTCATCAGAGAAATGCAGATCAAAACAACTCTGAGATTCCATCTGACACCTGTCAGAATGGCCAAGATGACAACTTATGCTGGAGAGGTTGTGGGGTAACGGGAAAATTCCTCTATTGCTCGTGGGAATGCAAACCTGTACAGCCCCTTTGGATATCAGTATGGTGACTTCTCAGAAAATTAGGAAACAACCTTTCACCAGACTCAGCAATACCACTTATGGGTATATACCCAAAAGATGCTCAATTGTACCACAAGGACATGTTCTCAACTGTGTTCATAGCAGCATTGTTTGTCATAGCCAGAACCTGTAAACAACCTAAATGCCTCTCGGCTGAAGAATGGATAAGGAAAATGTGGTACATTTACACAATAGAGTATTATACATTAGAAAAAAATATGACATCTTGAAATTTGCAGGCAGATGGATGAATCTAGAAAACATCGCATTGAGTGAGGTACCCCAGACCCAGAAAGACAAATATCATATGCACTCACTTATAAATGGCTTTTCGACATAAAGCAAAGAAAAAGTGGCCTACAATTCATAATCCCAGAGAACCCAGACAACAATGAGGACCCTAAGAGAGACAGACATCCATGGATCTAATCTACAAAGGAAATAGAAAAAGATAAAATCTCTTGAGTAAATTGGGAGAATGGGGACCATGGGAGAGGGTTGAATGGGAGGGGAGAGGTGGGAGGAAAACAAGAGAAAAATGTAGAGCTCAATAAAAACAATGAAAAAAATACAAAAAACATACAAAAAGAAGGATCATCCCTCATGTTGCGGTGACCCGCAGCCAGACAATTATTTGGTTGCTACTTCATAACTGTAATTTTGCTACTGTAATGAATCTCAATATAAATATCTGATATGCAAGATATCTGATTATGCACCCCCCAAAGGGGTCATAACCCACAGGTCAAGAACCACTGCTCTCAGAGAAGAATCCCATGATGCCACCTTGTTCTGTAGTTGGTGCCAGAGCCAATCTACACGTGTGCACTTTTCCTCACGTTCAGTCAGCCAAGGCTCACTGAGTGCCTGTGTGCAAACATTCAGTTAGGACAAACTGCTAGCTGGATTCAATACCAAGTGCCCTTGAGAGAGAGAACGAGTACCTGGGACTCAAACGGAGCCAGCACAAACTGCAAACATAAACAGGTAAGATACAATGACCAGTGGGGTGTGGGAACACAGCAGACACATGAGGAGCCCTACCTCAGGAGCAGAGCCCACAGAGAAAAGGGTGTGGCCACCTTGTTCTGGAATCATTCAGGAGTAAGGGCTACTAACTCGCACTCAGGGCAGGGAATGGGTGGCAGCAGGGATGGACTAGCGGCTTCCCACGGCAGTTAATGGCTGCAATTAACTTACTCTGCACTCAGGATATTTTCCCTTGTTACAATGGAGTCATTGACACAGATAAAATGACTTTCAGATGGATGAAGTGGAGCCTTTAAGAAAACTTAAAACATGTGCCCTAATACAGTCAAGGCAGAGAGCACAAGAGGATCTCGGGGTTCCTTAGTCTTTGAAGGTGCAAGAGGACACTATGATTATAGCCCTTTCCTACCCCGGGGGTGTGTCCATATAGAGCATATCCATATACCCTGAGTTGTTTATTATTATTTAAATGCCAACATAGGTATCTTTTGAGGTCTAGAGATCATAGACCATAGTCTTCTGACTGCTTGCTCTTTGTAGGGCTCTCTGCGTCTTTTCCTGTTTAAATCCCTCATCTTGTCTCTCCCCTTTACACTTTGCACTGTACAAAAAGACTATGCTTTGATTAAAAAAGGGTCACTGGTCCTAAAGGGTTCACAGACTTTAACAAGACTCCCTCAAGCTGAGGGCTGGTAGGCTTCATACTCAAGACTGGAAATGGCCCCAGCAGGCAGCCTCTGCTACCTGATTTCTTGATCCTGGAGGGTGGAGGTGGGGGAAAGACTGTGGACAGTGTCATCCAGGCACAGGGTTCAGATTCTGCAGCACACTGTGGCAAAGCATTCACAGGGGAGGAGTTAAACAGACCTGGGTTCAATGCTCTGCCGCATATTAGGTGATTTAGGAAGACTGAGGAACTTTCTATCCTTTTTTTTTTTTTTTGTAAACTGCAGAATGAGAAGATAGATAACGCCTGCTTGGTAAGCAAGAGCCATTAACATATGTCCGGTCAAAGAACTTGGAAAATAACCCATTGAGAGTGCAAGGGGAAGGACAGACACCAGCAGAGGACAAACGGGACAAGTAGTCCCTCCAAGACATTCTCTCCAACAGCTGGGGCCTTTGCAAGAAGCAAATACCAAAACCTTGCTTGGTCATTGGCTGTGCAATATGGCCCAAGATTGAACATCAGCCCATGTGGGTTACAGAATTCAGACAAGAGCTCATCTGAATCCACGGAGGCCTGAGTTCCCAAGTCCATATCCTCTATAGGTTCTGGTCTGGGAAAAAGCAATTTCCTGCTTCCTCCACAGTCTGTCCCAGGCCATGGCCCTATCCCATCTTCGTTGTTTCCAAGACTTGTCTTCCCTCGCCAGGTTTAGCACCTGCTTCTCTTCCTGTTTACAGTCTCCCTTGGAGCAGCTGGGAGGGCTTGAACTGTCTGGCTTCCTTTCTCGCCTATCCCTGCTTTCCATTTGACCCCTGGACAATGAGGCTTTCCACTGCGCTGGGCATGGAACAGGTCAGCCTCTACCCTTACCTTTGCCCCTGCCACTGCCCCTGGTCCTGCCCTTGCCCCATAAGCAACTTCAAAAGCAAATCAGGTTCCCAATTGAGGTGCCACTTTTGTATCGTCTCCTGTGATGTACACAGACTTTGAACTAGGCACAAACCATGCTTCCAAGAGTGACACCAATAGGACACAGGAAGAAAGATGCCTGCATCGTGTGAGGCCATCAGGGCTTTTGCACACACACACACACACACACACACACACACACACGGGATGCCCTGAATATGATTTCACAAAGTTCTGCACAGCTACAAACTTATACAACAGGAATTTGCTAAGGGAACCACAAAGCACCATAAAAACAAAACAGAATACCCCACAGACTTTGTTTTCCTAATGTGACTGTCCAATTCCAGGAAACAACAAACTGTGTTAAGGGTGCCTGGTCAATTACAAGCATGACTCGAGTCATTCAAAATGTTTGTGGGACAAGGTATCAGGCACAATTGAAGTGACGCCAAGGGACGTACACTGTGGAGGGAGAGTAGTAGACTCAAGACGAGAAAGAGCTGGAAGAGACAAACCGTCCACCAGGGAAGACAGTTAGCAGGCTAAAAGATGGGGATGTCTGCCAGAAACAACTCATCTCCAGGCCCTTCCACCCAAACATCTTCAAAGCAAAGAGGGGAAGGGACAGAAAAGGGTGTTACTATCTTCTCCTGATCTCATGACCTTCTCCCACAAGCCACTGCTCTCAGGGAAGAGTCCTGCTCCTGTTTCTTCCCAGTGAAGGTCCACTGCCACCCCCACTCACTACATCTCTACACCCTAGCTGCCCTCTGTGCTCAGCTTCTGTGCCCGGTGCTCTATGGAGTCCCTGTGACATCTCTGAGTCGTCAGCCATCTCTTCTTTTCCTTCTCTGAAGTGTGGCCCATGGTGCTCTCTCCCTCTCTTGAAGAGCAGAAGCAGCAGCCCCCGAGAACCTGGGGGATCAATCTGACAGGATCTACCGTAACACCTAGTAGCCAAGCGCCTGGGCAGCCTGTGAGTGATTATCTCGATCCCATTAATGGATGTAGAGAGATCCTAACTGTGGGCAGTACTACTCCATGAACTCGGGATCCGGACAGAGTGACATTAGCGCCAGCATGCACGCTCTGCCCCTGGTGTTGTCAGGGCTTCTAGGAGATGGGGACTCGTGATAAAGCCTGTACATCACCGGTCAGCATTGTTTCGTGTCAGAGTCCCTACTCACATCCACGTGACTCAAGGGCTACACAGGCTCGGGCTTCCAGGCCCTGAGCTGAATTACAGAGAGTAACTGTCAATCATGCTTTACTAAAACTCCTTCTAGTCTGGTGTGGCATTGGATGCCTATACTACCTGTGAGTCTCTCTCCTTACCTTCAAGAGAGATCATGCAATGGTCGGTGCTGCGATCCATTCTTCTAGACTGGGCTCTCCATAGACAGGCAGTCCATAATTATAATAATCAAAGACAGAAGAGACAATGGGAGCTGGTGAGACAGCTCAGGGGAACGGACACTGGAGGCACAAACATGAGGGTCTGAGTCTGGAGTCCCAGCACCTGCCGGTTACCCCAGCACTAGAGGGGGATCCCTGGGGCATTCTGTCCTGCCAGTCTGGGGTAGGACAGCAGGAACAAA
The DNA here is from genome assembly GCF_982192425.1 of Myodes glareolus. Taxonomy (NCBI): domain Eukaryota; kingdom Metazoa; phylum Chordata; class Mammalia; order Rodentia; family Cricetidae; genus Myodes; species Myodes glareolus. The sequence continues at coordinate 54,788,497 of NC_142031.1, read as the reverse complement.
TACAGTTATATCAGGACTAAAATGTGACAGAAGCCCAGTTGCAGAAAAGTAGGAGCCCTTCTTTTTGGTGGCCACTAGTGAGTAGAGCACGCTCGACACAAAGCCTACAAAGGTCGGGGACTATAAACAATACACTGCCTCCTGATGGATGCTTTCGGGGTGGTTTTCTCAGTTCAGCAGGAAAACCCATTCCTGGGGATGCCTTTTTCTTTCTTACAAGCTGTTTCTTTCCTATGCCTAACATCAATGGCATGGTTTTCCCTTAATCTCTTTTGCCAACAGCTTCTCTGAAGCTCTAATAAAACAGACCTTTGCTTCTTGAGTTCATTTGTACATCCTCTTATTAAGGAGACTAAGAACCCCAAAGGGAAACCCCAGCTTCCCTGGTAAAAAGCCTAGTCATAAAATGAGGAACTCTGGGTTTGGTGAAAGACCCCCATCTCAAGGGAACGGGATGGGAAATGACAGAACAGGGTACCCAATGGTCCCCTGGGGCCTCCGGGTGTGTACACACGAGCACGCAGCTGCTTAAGGAGTGTGCTCATCTTCCCCATCCATCACTTGTTTATCTGTGCCAATTTCAAGGCACCCCTGTCGGTAGGAGGCTAACGATGAGCGAGGCACAGAGGCTAGAAATCCCGGGATACTAGAACAGAACTGGGAAATTAAGTAGGAATTCATGTTCTCCTTACTACCGAAGCAAAGAGAAAGCATTTCTAGGCAGCATGCTGGCACAAGCACTGGTTGGCATGTGTGCATGGGCCTCCCTGGACAGCAGCTGAGAGGACACAGAGGGACTGGGGCTCTACACAGAATACATGCCATGCCCAGATCCTCAGTCCAGTAATGTGGTCTGATGTAAGAAACCAGCAGGCATAGGATAAATGGCTAACTCTATCAAAGACAAGCAGAGGTCCTGAGAAGCATGGAAACCGACATGGTGCCACCATGGAGCCGCCATGGAGCTGCCAAGGGCAGGCTCAAGACGATTCACTTGCATTGGCAATGTGCAAAACCACTCAAAAGCTGAGCACACACCAACATCTGAGTGCTCTGAGCAGCTGTATGAACTATGATCCCAAATATAAGACTAATGCCTTTTGCAAGCACAAAAACAGAAAAAATATCACGAAAGAAAAAGACTAAACAGATAAGTAGCTGACAAAAAGCTCAAGGTAGATATGACAGTTCATGCTGGCAAAACCACCACCACCTGGGAGATAGTCAGGAGGGCACCGGCTTCCAGATCAGGCTAGACCACACTCAGGGAGACCCTGTCTCAAAATCAAAAAGAGAAAAGACACGTATCTTGTGCGCGAAAGTTCCGCTGGCCTCTGTGGCTACTTTCCCCGCATAGAAGGAGCACAGTTCCGACTCCAGGGTGGGCTGCCCACAGGGCCCGCCTGTCCAGGTGCACAGGGAGGAGGGGAGGCAGGGTGATGTCACACTGTCTCTGCTGGAGTCACTCTGTGGGTGTCACAGTGGTCAGGTAAGGTGTCGGGGTGCACCCCTGACTGGGTTGGATGAGATTGACATGACCTTGTGGTCCTCTCCTTAACCCTACAACACCAGTCTTACAGTGGGAAGAACACGGTGCACATAGCGTCTCAGAGACATTCCAGAGACTCCTCACCCATCGGGCTGGTCATCCTCAAAACGGCCAGGGTCTGCCTTGAAACCACGCAAGTGTGAGTGGTTCTGATCCTGGAAAGTAGGTAGGATTCTGGGTCAAAATAAAGTTTGAGTAAAGTAAAGGTTTTAGTGAGGAATGCATAGGTTTGTTGACCATGACAGTGACTCAAGATGTCACCAGAGGGGTGTGTGTGTGCGCGCGCGCGTGCGTGTGTGTTAGGAAACTATCTGGTTTCCTAACACACACAAAACTACTTTTGACTACTTTTGACCTTTTACTACCTCTATATTCAAACCTACCAGTCTCAACCTAAATTGTACCAAAGGAAGTGTATTTTTAAAAGCCCCCCACCCCCATCCTAGAAAAGTAGACTCCAAAAGAAAGGATGACGACATTCTAAGCTAGGGCTTTCCTGAGATGCCACCGAAATTTGAAAAATCGAGAGGAGACAAAGTTTACAGATCTCGTACTGAATTTTGAATGATCCCATTCTTTAAAGTGTGAAGATGCTAATGAATAATGTATGACGAATCCAAGAAGGCTCTGTGTTGGGCATCAGCTGAATTGTGAGTACCTCCTGTAGGAGGGCAGCTCACTAGGATGCTGCACCATCAAGCCCATCCCTATATCAAGGTGTTGCAGCGGGAGGGCCGAACAGACCCATGAGCAAAGGACCAAAGAGGGAATCTGCCACACAGCTCAGGGCTGGACATAGACCACTCACTAGAAAGACAGTGGCTTGGAGAATAACTTTAACACACCAGTCCAGGGGAGATCACAGGTCAGTCGTTAGGAACTCAAGGGCACGGACAACAGCTGGGACTGGACACTGAGATGGGTGAGGGGGCCGGATGGGGTGTACAGTGACATAGGACCACAGGCAGGGATCTTTCCACAGACCACAGATCACACTTCCCCTCCACAAGAGTGCTCAGGGGTCTGTGCTCGCAACATCAGAGCCACAAAAAGAAAGGTCCACGTGGCTGTCTGTGTGGTTTCCAGAGCTCCTGTTGCCCCCAGGAGGTGATAGAAATAAGGGGACAGCCACACCGTTGAATTCCTGCTAGAACAGCCTTTGGAGTCACGTCCAACACCTGCCCGAGCCTCCGGCAGGCTATCTTGAGGAAGCCTCATGATGGTTAATCTTGACTTCAGATTGAGAGACTCATAGGAGTTTAGGGAAGCAAGCCTCTAAGTGTATCAGTGAGGGACATTCCAGGGTGGATTAGACCATGGGGGTTCTGACCCACTAGTGTATTCAAAACAGAAGTAGATTAATTGGAGGCAGTGGCACATAGCTGAAGGAAGTGGATCACTGCAGCGTGTCTCCAGCTAAGAGGAATTACCTAGATAGACCTGAATACAGAATTTAAAATGACAGTAACAAATTTCATCAAAGAATTCAGGGAGTTTAAAAAAAGACACAAAAAAACAGCTCTATTAAATTAAAGGAGATCTAATGCTTGAAATATGCCCTCCCTGGCAAAACAACACCACCACCATAAGGCTGAGGGAAATGACAAAGACAATCTAGTGGGAATTAGAATTCCATCTGATGGGAATGGAATTCCATCAGAAGACAGAAACACTGGAGAGGACTCGAGCTGGAGTGAAGATGGAATTGAAAAACCCAATGACTCAACTAGGAATCTCAAAGGAAAAGCCTTACAAGCAGAATGAATCGAGTAGGAAATAGAATATATATTCAAAGATAAAAGAATCTAGAACATGAATTAAACCAACAACAATTTGTTGTCCTATGTCCCACAGGAAAGGGACATAGAGGAAAGGTGGGACACCAAGAAAAACCAAGCCTTTGAATGATAGGCACAGATGCGGGGGAAGAATCCCAAGTCAATGACATAGACCAGATCAGATCGTCAACAGAATCATAGATGAAAACTTCCCCCAAACTAAGGGAAGACACACTCATACGGATACAACAAGGACATGAAACATTAAATAGAGAAGACCAGAAAGGAAAATCTCCATGATATATCACAGTAAAAGCACTTCATGTACACAACGAAGAAAGTGTATTTGTCCTAGTCAGAGTTGCTATGGCTCTGATGACACACCATGATCAGAAGCAACTTGGGGAGGAAAGGGTTTATTTGGCTCTCACTTCCACAGTATTGTTCATCATCAGAAGAATGGTGAACATTCAGGATAGAAACTCAAGCAGGGCAGGAACCTGAAAGCAGGAACTAATGGAGGAAAGCTACTTACCAGCTTGTTCTCCATGTCTTACTCACCCTGGTTTCTCCAAGAACCCAGGACCACCAGCCCAGGGAGGACACCACCCACAGTGAGATAGGCCTTACCTGACTCATTATCAGTTAAGAAAATGCTCTACAGGTTTGCCTACAGCCTAATCTTATGGAGGTATGCCCTCAAATGAGGCTCCCTCCTCTCTAATGATTTTACCTTGTGTTAATTGACACAAAACTAACCAGTACAATATTGAAAGTATTTTTTTTCCCTCTTGAAAGCTGCAAGAGAAAAAAAATCCAAGTACCATATGACAGAAAAACATCAAGGTAATAGCTGATTTCTCAATGAAAACTTTGAAAAAGTCCTACAATATTATGATGGCCAGCCTAGACCCATAGCAAAACTAAACCCTAGACCCAGCAAAACTATTTGCTAACCAGGGCCAGCTTAGACCAACATATCCAGCAAAGCTATCTGCTAATCAGTGCCAGCCTAGACCAATATACCCAGCCAAGCTATCTGCTAACCAGTGCCAGCCTAGACCAATATACCCAGCAAAACTATTTGCTAATAGAAGGCAAAAGAAAAACTTATCATGATATAAACAGCCTAAAAAATTATACCAAATAAATAAAACCTAAAGAAAATACATGAAACAATAGAGAGGAAAAAGGGAGAGAAATACAGAAGAAGAAAGGAGAAATGGAAAATACGTAAGGACGTCTGAAAAGTCATAAAGAATCATAAATGTTAACTATTTACCTAAAAATCCCCTATAATACATGGAAATGTGTATATAAATATACATGCATAATTTAAAATGTAATTTTCTGATCTTGGATAACAATGCTACCTCCAAGAGCCCAAACCATTTAATAAAAACCCTAATATCAGGTATCAGAACCCCTTTTGAGTTGTTGGGCAGGATTATCCAAGAGACTCCCAAAGCATTAGACTATTGCTGCTTTTCTTGATTGTCTCCCAGAGGTGGAAGATAAATTTTATTGCTGAAGCCACTTCTGTACTTCAGACAGAGGGTCCAGAGGTCCCTGCTTCCAAAGGAGGTAAACAATGAATTGTCTTCCTCAGTCATGACATCTATGGACCTCAACCACAACCGGCATGTGTGACACACAACCCTATGGGTCCAGTAGTGGCACAGCTACCTTGGCAGTAACCAACAACTCTCTAGCTGGATTAAAGATCCACTCCAGAGGGAAATCTTGCCACTTATGGGAATCGTAGCCAACTACCCAGAGCTAGTGAAGTCATGGGTCCAGAGAGAGAACCTACAACCACTAAATCAACATAACCCCTAATGTATATACTCTAATTATCTGTCAGTAAATTGACAGATAAGTGTCGTTCTCGTGCCTCATCAAGGAAATTTCTCTGTGTAAAAAACAGATATCATTACAAAAAATAAAAAATAAAAAAAATCAGATAATCAAAATTCAGAATTGTAGATTCTAGTCCCAACAGATACATCTACAAATCAGCTCCGGAACTTAAGGCTCAAAAAGTATTGCAGAAGAGGGGGTGCACCAGAGATCAGAGATCAGGGAGCTTTCTGTGAGGTGGCATCTCCCAGTGGCACTGCCACCTATACCCATAAATTCTCACCAACATAACCACCTAAATACGAGTTGGGAAGGACAGCAGTAGACATGTCAAAGTAGAAAGGGGGACACCCACAAGGCTTTAACCCTACATGAAGAACTATGCACCACCAAGATATTCTGAGAGCATGAGAAATCATCTTCCCCAAGGAAGAGCACATTAATTGGTTTCCCAATACCAACGGTCTCCCCCTCAAGACATAAAAACAAATAACATTATATAGGCTGCAAGGCTGTATTGAGGAAAGTGTATACACATATAAAATATAAGCATGTAACAACAATTAATGAAAAAAAGAGTCCATGAATATGAAAAGAGGTATATGGGAGGGTTTGGAGGGAGGAAAAGGGAGGGAGAAATGGCATAATTATATTATAATCTCAAAAATAAAACAAAAAATTTAATGGTTGGTATCATTATCTTCTTGGCTTATGTCCCACACGGGCCAAAGACAGATAAGCTCTCTGATCCACGTGCAGGAACAAAATGTGAAGGGAGACGTAGTGGTTGCTTATAATTGCAACAGCAGTTTGTGGCTCTCAGATAAAAATTATACCAGAGAGCAGCACCTTAAACACCAAACATTGAGTCATTACATTTTCAGTGTCAAAGGGTTTCTTGGATCATCTCTGCTTCCAGAGAGAATTTCCCAACTTCAAAAGCTTGCAGGCTCCCTAAAGCAGTCCCAGGAAGACACCCCAGCATCAATTCCATGCGCTTGGGAATCAACGGCCCCGGAGGGACACTGTCCTCTTCACCTTTGTTCTACTTTATATACAGATAGTGACAGAGAGGCACTGGCAGGAGATAGCAAGCCCAGCTCTGCAAAGCCTGGAGCGACAGCACTTGAAAAAAGAGCTGTTTGTAGGGTGCAGGGGGGATGTTTTCTCTTCACATCTGCAGCACTTGGGGTTACTTTAACCCGCTGTTTGTGAGCGTGGTCTAGAACAGGCTGGTAGCCAGCTCAGCACGGAGCACAATAGCTGCTTCCTTCAGGGTACAAACAGAAGCCCGGCTGCCACGGCAACAAGCCTGGGAAAGTTTTGGATTTGGAGCTCGTCCTTACTCTGAGTGAAGGGAACAGAACTGAACGGAGGCAGCCGAGTGGAGAAGAGGTAATTGGGGTGAGGGCAGACTCCAAGAAGACTCAGAAAAACTCAGGTTTAACCTCAGCTTTGGGAACGAGTGACCAGGAGACTCTGGAGCCATTCCTATCCCTTCACAAACCAGTGACCTCCTGTGTAACCAGGAAGGCTGGCTGGGGGTGGATCAATTCTTCAGGGTCAAAAACGGCTCAGAGCTGGGAAATACTCAGAATCTCCTTCTCTCTGGAATCACAGGACTGCACTCCTCATAGAAAGGGGAACAGATCTCAGAGGGAGAGGAGGTGAGGACAAGACATGCTTTGCAAAATTCAAACTCAGCGAACAGACCAGGGTCAAACAGATAAGGATTCTTAGGGTCTGACATGGATTCTCTTCAGGACTGTGAACTGGGCCCATGTTCCACACTGTGCCTTCTAAGTTGACTAAAATTGCAGCCTCATGGTTCTCCTCTGAGAGAAAGAGAGAGAGAGACAGACATAGAGAAAGAGAGAGAGACAGAGAGAAAAGAAAGTGTGTGTGTGTGTATGTGTATGTGTGTGTGTGTTTGAGATAGGGTCTCACACAGCCCAGGTTGGTTTGGGATTCACTGAATCCCTGATCTTCTGGTCTTCATCTCTCATCTCTCCGGGACAACAGGCACGCACCAGCAAACCCTGCTCTTCTTATTCCCCCGTTTACATGCATGCAATTCTTCCATTTACTCAACAACAGGTAGCAAGCAAAGGCCACGAGGCATCTGGGAAGCGTGGAGCCGTATTGTAGATGAAGAATTACAAACGCTGACAAGGCCAGGAGCTGCCCACTGAGCAAGCACAGTGGAAGGGAACTCTTTACCTTCTAGCCAGAGCACGTGCCCCGGCAAACCTCATTCTGAAGCCAAGGGCAGGGAAACGACATGGCAAGGGAGGTCTGAGAGCTGCGAAGCTTGCCGTTATTTCATTACAGAGCAGCGTCCGTCGACCTGACACAACTCTGTCAGGAAATTTAGAATTTATTCTGAGATCCTCACACGCCTGCTGCGTAAGTTACCCACTGCAAGGGACTACCCCAGTGGTTCTCAAGCTTCCTAATGCTGCGACCTTTAATACAGTTCCTCATGGTGTGGTGATCCCCCAACCATAAAATTATTTCATTGCTTTTTTTTTGCTACGGGTATGAACCATTCTATGGCCTTAGGCAACCGCTGTGAAAGGGTCCTTTGACCACCCCCAGAAGGTCATGATGCACAGTTTGAGAACCACTTGACTGTATCATCATACCTGCGAAGCAAAATCAAGCCCTCATCCCTTAAGTTCTTCCGATGGGACATTTCGCCACTGCAGTAAGAGACTGCTTCAGGTGGGATGTGGAGCTGAAGGGTTGCTGTCTGGTCCCCGGGAGTTCAGGAAGAGCAGTCTCATTCGGTTGATGTCTACAAGGTCTGCTGCTCCTGGAAGACGCAGACAATGCCAGAAGCCTGCTAGGCGCCACTCCAGGGGCCTGGAACAGGACGTAGTAAATAAAAGCTGGCAGCTCCGTGTTGGGAAGACCCGAGTTTCTCTAATCTTTGCATTTCCAGTCTTGGGAGGAGATCACTAGGTTTAGGATCCTGGCAGCAAGTAGCAGCCTTCTGCAGAGTGGAGCAAGAATCCGACCCATGGTTTAAGGCAAAGGAGACAGATACGCAATGAAGGCAGAGAAGTCAACTTTGCCTTGATGCTGGTGATCCATTGGCTAGTTGCAAGCCCAAAGGAAGAGTTAGTGCTTTTGGCAAAAATAGTCCCTTGTATAATGCCACCTTATCTCCTAGTGACACCTGTGTTTTCATGGCTATGCAGAGGCCCAGAGGCAGGGGAATACTCAAGATGAATATGGCCACAGACAATTGTGTGCTTTTATGCTTCTACCCCCAAGCAAGGAACAACTTTACCACTTTACCACAAATGGTGTTGGAGGGAAAGGCAGGCTTTCCCTGATCCGAACATCATAAGACATTCACAGGCATTGGGTATTACACTGGCATCCCATCAATTTGTACAGCTTTTGTGCCAAATTCAAATATAAAATATAAAACTGGAACGAAACTAAAGATGGCGCTGAGCTCCTACACTCTCCCACAGAAGATGGTCACCTACTAATGAGTCTAAAGTACGACCCTCCTGGCAGGAGCAGAAATATCCTAAAAAGAGGCACATGACTGAAATCCTATTGAAAAACATCCCCCCAAGAAGTTAGAATTTCTGCAAGGGTCTCATGACCAAAGAAGGAAAAGGCAGAGGCCTGGAACCAGCCGGAGGAGAAACTTTCTTCTCAAGTCCCCCACAGTTTGCTCAGACCGCCTTGCAGGAACCCAGACAACGAGGACTCAGCAATGAACAGGACCACATCTCAACCAGGACTGCTTAGTTACCCGTGTTGCCTGCCCTCTTTTTAACCGGAACCTCACACCAGATATCAGAAGATGGACTTAGGAGTCCCTGGATCTCTTTATCCGTTCTTCTTCCCAATGTGGGCACAGGGAACAAATCTTTCTCTGACTATCACAATGATTTGTCTCTTTAATTAGCACATTGAGGATGAGTGATAGAGTCCAGCACATCAGGGCTTCCAGTGATCCTGACCATGATGAGGAAAGTGTTCTCTAGGCCCACTCTAAATCGGTTTCTACAAATGCTGACATGCAACAAAACGGACATATTCCTCCTTGAGGAACTTATACTCTGTGGCAGACAACAGTAACAGAAATTTGAAACCCATGCAGCTCATCTGTTGGTGAAACAGACAGGGATGGAATTCTGAATGGAGACCGCACACCAGGTGTGGGTCTACCAGGGAGGAAGACGAGGCATCGCCAGGGGAGGTGGCTTTTGATGGGAGATGAAGGTGTCACCAGAAGCTGCGAGTTTGCCTCTTGGCAAAGTAAGCATCGCCAAGACTTAGAAGAGTACAGAGGGGCCAGGGAGCAGGAAGTCTTTCCTACAGCAGTGCCCTCTGAAACAAAGGAAGCAGGGCGATTTTATTCAACGGACCTGTACGTAGTCATATAGGGGCGAGCCCATTCCTGGGCATGCTCAGTGTAGTTCATTCCTGAGCGTGACCAAGTAAGATCATAGACATGTTTCAAAGACACAAGTCATAGGCAGGAATGCCTCTGGGAGTGCGTGGCTTGCACTATACAGCTTTAGCTTGAGATGAAAAGAGCAGAAACGTTGGCAGGATGCTAATCCGGAGTCCCTCCCTGAGGGTGCCTGCCTTGCCCTGTGGATGGCTGGGGACAGTGCAGGGAAGACATGGGGAGTGGGGAGACATCCCCCCCAGATACAGTGATAATCAGAGCCCATGGAAAGTAGATCTGTTCTACCTACACTCTGAAAGGAGAGCAGAGTGGGGGATGGAGTGTGAGAAAGGCTGAGTCCCAGAGCAACACAGAAGCCTGGGGAAGAACTCTGCTTCCGTCTCCAGTAGGATGGGATCATGGGCATCACTGCTACTTACAGGGGTTTGGGAACATCTGTGTTCTCTTCTGGAGGTTGCTCCTCTTTTACTAAAGACTCGAAATTATACACCAGAGATAAGGCACGAGGCTGGCAATGCTACGGCTCAGCAGCAAAGAGCGGGCTGCTCTTCCAGAGGAGCCAGATTCCATCCCTAGCACCCACAACACATCTCTGGTCCCAGGGCATCTACCATCCTCTTCTGGCCTTTGAGGGCACTGCATACACATGGTGCACAAACATACTAGCAGGCAAAACACCTAAAGACACAAAATAATGAAAAAGTCGACTACATGGCAAGAGGACTTAGCAGGTGCGGGCGCTTGCTGTGCAAGCCTGAGTTTGATCTTAGAACCTGTGAGGGGAGGGGAGACCTGATTTCCAAATGTGGTCCTCTGACTTCCATGGGTGTACCATAGCATGTGTGCATGTGCACATACATGCACACATGTAATGACGACGGTGACAACAATAAAAAAGATGGAGAACAATACAGCCAGACACCTATTGCCAAATACTGCCCTCCCTCCTCTCTCTCTCTCTCTCTCTCTCTCTCTCTCACACACACACACACACACACACACACACACAGACAAAGGTTTTAAATATTACAAAGTAAACAAAACATAGGCAAACAAAGAAACCAAGTCTACAAAAGCTCAAAATAATTAACCCTCCAGCCCCATACAAAACAATCCACTAATCCCTGTTTCAGGGAACTTCCCTCCCTTATTTTGGAGCAGGGCTACTGGGGAGGAAAAGGGGAGGCTTCCTGAATGAGATTTACACATGTTGGGAAATTCCAGCTTCAGATCCTTCAGGGCAGTAGGTGAGAGTTCAGAGCCAAGGAAAGGAAGTGAGCCACCAGCACCAGACTAGCTGGTCCCCAGCTCCGATGGATTCTGGGCACAGGGGTAGCAGACACACACACATCCAGGTCTGGCTGTGCTTGGTCCTAAAGATCCAAGTTTTAGTCCTCACATAGGCACATAGGGAGCCATCCAAGCCCTGCTATGAAATTCTTTTCCATGGGACCTCAACTCTTAAGTCTTGTCTTTTTATATATATTCTATATTTAAAAGGGAAAAGTGTAGCAGGCTCGGAGAAGCCTAGTCCCCTCAGCACTGTGGTGTCTGCAATGTCAGAGATCCTCACATTTCCAAACCGCCATTTCTTTAAGCACCTGCTTCTTTGCTCTTTGCTGAGAACAGAAAGTATCCCATCACCCTCGCCTCTTCCCCGTATCTCACCCAGAGACACTCTCTGACACCCACCCCAGATACCTATTTAGTGGCATATGCTTGCCCCTCCTTGAAGAAGAAAGGCCCCTTGGGGAGATGGTGTTGACTTCACCTTTTTTAAAAAAAAAAAACACACACAACAATAAGAAACTTCTCCAAGGAAAAAGAAATAGCCTGCTGCCTTTTCATCTCTTCTTTGTTAATGGGATCTAGAACAGGGCTAAATTCCCTTGGGCAAGGCCTGCTTCTTAGATGAGAAGGGCGGACCCTTCTCCAAGCAGGTGGCCCCTGCCACTGACAAAGCAGAGAGGACCCACGGCAGAGCCACACCATTCGACATAAACCAGAGGCTTGTCCCATCCATTCCATACAGAACAGCTTGCTGGGAGTCACTCCATCTGCAGAATAACGGTCTAGGTGGGATGTGCTGTCCCTTATCTGTGCAAACAGCCTAAGCCAGCAGATGCTGGGCACACCTAAGTCCAACTCCACGGACTGTCAAACCAGATCAGTGAGGCGGACACACACGAGGAGGATGTAGCAGGGCCCACTTGCCTGGTGCTGTCGGTGACGACTTCCTCACAAGCCTCTGCTAAATAGATGGACAGGCAGGACTTAGCTCCGCACAATCCTCCCTGCCATCAATGCCACCAACTCCGGCACTGTCTCTATACCCTTCACCCCACAGCTCGACGATCAGGTTTATTTCTTCAGGACACTAACCACCTGCACTGACACTTTTCCCACTCTTCTTTACTGGTTTGTAGACTTTTCAATAATCAATGCATCACGTGCAACCTGTGAGCTACGGTTCGGCGAATAGGCACATTGACAAGAAGATTAGAAAGGAACAAGAACTTGCGGTTGCTGTGGTTACAACTCCAAGTGAGACCTCAAGGCTCAGTGACGGGAGGTTGAGGAGACAGGTGTAGCTTAGAGACTTGGCGGTACTCAATAAGTAAGTGTAACGGTCTGTACTATTGACACCACCGGCGCGCGACCCCCCCCCCAACAATTTCTCACCAGGAATGAAACCTATCATCTCGGGACGCACTTAGGATTATCTGGAGTATTTTCTCACACTTCATGACCTCTTGTACTTTGTAGTTCAGAGCGAACATGGTAAGTCATAGCGAGATCAATTCAGATGGTCTTCAATCTGTCTTCACGCAATAGATAAAATGTTGAGGTTCAAGAATGATATCAACACAGTTCCCCCAATGAATTGTTAATGCAGGACTCAAGGCCAGTTTCCTACACTCATGGTCTACCGAGTGAAGACAAGAATATCCACTGCTTCCAGCTGGGTTCTTTTCACAAACACTGGCCCTCATTTCCTTACACGTGGGGGCTAACTGCTGGTGTGTGTCACCTGCAGACACACGGAAGCAGTCAGACTCTGAGAAAGCAATATGCTGCTCCTCATAAAGTCCTCTGGCTGCTAACAGAGGCCTGGGTATTCTGATACCAACTCACCAAGATACGGATTTATAAACCAGGGACTCAACATCTGCAACCACACGCACAGAAGTCCTCTGCCTTCCCTCACCATTGATCCCAGGGAACATCCGTCCTAAGTCACAGACGCAAGGAGACTGGCTACCTCATTTGAAAACCTTGCCTCTCCATGAAGAAGGCTGGGAGGTCAATACATCCCTAGACAGGATTGAGCAAGGGTGGAGTTGAGCTTCTCTCTTCCTAGCCCAGGGGCTCAGCGAAGGTCTCTTTCCAACAGTTAGATCCTGTCTGCCCATCTACACTCATGGAACACAATACCTGCTTCAATCTGTCTACCCTTGGGACCTGGCTGAGGAGGCTTCAAGTCCAGACAAGCTCAGAAAGTAGAAAGGATCACAACAGAGGGTCACAGTGCAGCAACACCCCAGAGCCGTGTGCCCCACTTTTCTAGAAGACAATATTCGATTTTGGAAAGAAAAAAAAAACAAACTCTGTTTTGTTCTATTAAGCAGAAGAGCAGACGACAAAACTTACTCAGAATAAGTTCTGACATGCTGACAGTCCCCACAGGTGCAGAAACAGAGCCCGAATTGAGTGAAACTGTTCACAGAGAAGCAAAACCCAGACAGACAATGACTAGGGTACAGGCTGTAGAGCCAGCTGCGCGCATCCAAGTGTGCAGCTCTGGGCGCAGCCCAGCCTTAGGGGAACTCAACACAACCAGATTCACTGACGCAACTTTTCCTTAAGGGAAACAGAGAGGTGGATTTCCAATTATTCCCAAGAAAACCTGCAGACAGCCTGGGCGCAGTCCCCAAGGCTAGATGCATGCCTGCTGGGGATCGTGGCTTAACAAGAGTCTAGGAAAACGTGCTTATTTACAGCCCCGCTTCAACCTGGGGTTAATATTCCTGCAACAGTGGCAGGATGTCCCTATGCTTGGAGGCCCCATCTGGGGAGGGGACACAGTTGTAGAGAGGTAATGGGTCTACTGGGATCAGGTGTTCCTCAGGACCCATGGTTATTCGGTCACCTGAGAACCCTTGATGCAGAATGACAGCCTCTAAAATAACAAGGCCAATCTGTCCAACCAACGCCTGCCTCACTCACAGCTGCCATGGGCCTCTGTTCTTGACATTACAGGATCGATTCCCTGTCCCCAGGACTACAACGGATTTCAGGCTTCCTGTCCCCGCTAGTCTAATGTTCCAAGTGTGAAGATGAGAAGGGATGGAAGGCTGGGATACAGTTCCCAGGGGTGTCCAAACAGCCACATGGGTACAGTGACATCATTTCATCAGCCTTCCCTTCCCAGCGACTCAAATGACAGTGACTATCAGCCTCGATTTCCCCCCCCCAGCCCCAACTCTCAATGTCCAGTGCCTACAGATCCCCCTGTTGAGTTTGTTTCTCATCCCGGAATCAGACATCCCAAGAGCTTAGTGATGCTGTCATTACTGCAACCCAGCAATGCAACCCAACAGTAGCAGAATATGAACTGGTCCATAGCATTCATCTGGCACCCTAGAACTCTCTACCTAGGAAGGAGTCCCAGCTGTGGAGTCCTCGCCTTCTCTGAGTGGTAGCAGGGCACACCTGTGGTGCCAGCTTTCTAGCATTAACGCATGCGGCGTAAGCACACATGCAGAGTATATGGCCTGGCATAGGTGTGATCTTCTCTAAGAAACAACAATGCTCATTCAGCGGGGCCTATGGAGGCTCGGTGTGATCAGGCTCCGCACTCTCGGAGATGTTTAGAAGATACGGATCCAGCCACCTGAGCTTTGGCGGAAGGACCCTGCGTGAGGAAGAGTCAGGCCCCACTTCCTGAGAACACTTGTCTTCGGCAGGCTCCGTGCACTTGGTACAGGAGCCCAACTCCCAGTCCCCTCCAAAATCTCAAGAGCCACCTGTAAAATCAACACTTATAAATTTGAAAGTCTCAAAGAAATTAATAAACAAAATGTGGATGATGATAAAACCCAGAGAAACGATACCTTTGCCAGGCCATGGGCAGCAAGGCAAGGGCTTAGAAATAGACATTTCTATGCCGTCATTAAGTAGTCCCTGTTCTGGGGATTCATCTACAGAACAAATCAGGGGGGGGTGAGAATTTTCCTGACAGGTTGCCTATGGCGTAAGGAAGCTCCCAGAGGGAGGTGCTCGTTAAAAGGATCGGTTAAGGCAGAAGAAGCACATGTGTGTCATACTAAAGAAAGAAGGTGTGAGCCAGTGCTTTGAGTGGAGTTTTCAGAGGCTGCCCACCTTCACTGTGGGGTCACCACAAGGATGAAGGCATGCTCACAAAAGGAAACCACTGTCTGACTAAAAGGAAAGGCTGTGCTTCTTTCTGCACTGTTCCTTTGTAGAAATACATTTCAATAACTTCAAAGCCAATGTATTTTTTAATGTAAAATGTTGGTTTAAATGCAAAACTGATCATAGGCAAAAAAAAAAAAGTACATCTTCAAGCCAGGAGGTGGTCATGGACACGTTTATTCCCAACACTCAGAAGGCAGAGGCAGAGGCAGCAGGAGCTCTGAGTTCAACTACAGAATGAGTTCCAGGTCAACCAGAGATGCACAGAGAAACCCTGTCTCAAAGACCAAACAAACAAACAAACAAACAAAGTGTTCATCTTTAATCCATACAAGACTTCAAATACAAGTAAAAGGCTAGCCATGGGGCACATCCATCATGCCAACTTTCAGGGGGCAAAGGCAGGAGGACTACCTAAAGCTTGAGGGCAGCCTGGGCTATATTATAAGCTCCAGGACAGGCAAAGCTACAACGCAAGACTGCATCACAAAAACAAATAAATAGCAATGGTTTAATAGATACCAATCACAGAACAATGCAATGTGTACAGAAAAAAAAAATCAAATGGCCCGAAGATGCTATTTCCAGTGAGCACGTGAGAAACAGTCCAAATGCCTGACAAAACATTCTGGAGCCCCCCACTGAGAGCAGACCAAAATAACACCAGCTACGAACCCAGGAGTGTGTCTATATCTACCCAAAGTGTGTCTATCTACTTATTGGCCCGGTGACCCAGTAATCTCATTCTCAGCACTGGGCCAAAGCTAGTCACCGTGGCCCTGCTTGTCATGCCAAGAGACAGGAATCAACTCAAGGAGAAGGCTCATGACATGGACCACAGCTACTCCAGGTGGGATCCTGCATGCCTGTGAGTGAAACGGAGCTGCAGAACACATTCTGTAAAAAATGCATGGCCAGCAGCGCTGCACAGGAAATGCTGGCAGCGATGCACAGTATACGCGGAGCTTCCAGGTGCAAGCATTAGATGAAAGTCAAGATGGCAACCTGAAGCTGTTACCTAAGGAAGTGGGCAGGGCTGGACCTGGCACAGAACGGCCACATGCAAATGTCAGCAAGATTCCCAACAGAGACCTTTTATATGTGCATTTCTATATGTATGTGTGCTGATGAGTGTTTACATAGGTACACTAGTACTCATATCTGTGTGTTTATGTGTGTGCACATGTGTGTGTGTACATGTAATAGGCAGAGGTCAGCTTCAGGTATCACCCCTCAGGCACTGTCCACCTTCTGTTTTGAGACAGGGTCTCTCCCCGGGACCTGGGGCTCACAGGTTCAGCTAGACTAGACTGGTCACCAATCTCTATGAAACCTCGTCTCTCCTCACTTCCAGCACCAGGACTCCGGGCATGGCACGTGCCACTAGACCAAGCCTTTCACATGAGCACTGGGTTTAAATCCAGGTCCTCATGCAGGCACAGCAAACAAGCTGCTGACTGAACCAGTCAGAATTCTCGATATACACCTTTAAGGAAGTTTAACTGGGAACTCCATAGATAATATAAATTACAAAGATTTTAATAAAATAAGCATTATGGCTATTACAGTAATTTAGAATAGATGACCTCTAATTTGTCTTCTTAATTCAGTCCCTCTTCTGGGAACGTAGGGGACATCATTTGGTGTTACACAAATGATACAATCACATAACCCTGACACAGTCTTACATGTTTTCTCAGCGAACTCTGAGTTGAGAAAGTGCCTGCTTAGAGCTGCTCTCCTGTGCGTCTTTTCCTAATTTAAAATCCGAAATTTAGTCTGTTGTCAAAAGGAACAATGCCTTTGACTCATCCCCATCGGAGCTAAGCAGTGACTCAAGCGTCTCTGGTTTCTAAGTCGAATCTCCGGCCTGTCAGTCTTTGGAAAGAGGCTGAGCTCCTCCACAGAAGAAAGAGGGAAAAAAGCAACATGAATTCTAATAAGAATGAAGAAATGAGACTAGCCGAGCTGATGAGCTAGCTCAGTAAAGTGTCGGACCTGAGTTCAGATGTCCAGAACCCCTATAAAAGCCAGATGTGCTGGCATGTGAGGTCATAACCCCAGCATTGAGGGGGGGGTGAGGACAGGCAGATCCTTGGGACTCACTGGCTACAGGCCAGAGGCTGACTTCAAGTGGCTTCCTCAATGATTCTACAACTCCTTTTCAAAAATAATGTATTGTTTGAGAATTTCATATAACAAATTCCATTCATATTCCTTCCCCTCCACCAACTCCTCTCATAGGCCCCAGCTCCCAACCTACCAAATTTCACATGCTCTTTAAAAACTAACAAAACCAATCAACCAACCAACCAATCAACCAACCAACCAACCAACCAACAAAAACCCATGGAGTGTGGTTTGTGATGGCGGCGACTGGCCGTGAGGCCTGCCCTGGAGTGTGGTCAATATACCCAGTGTCACGCCACTAAAGATGATATTCCTTCACAGCCATCAAAAGCCAATTGCTTCTTGGCTAGAAGTAGGACCTTGTGCTCACACCCCCACCATGCTGTGACTTGCCTTGCTTGAGACTGTACAGACCCTGTGCGTGCGGCCATGGTCTCATGAGTTCATATCTGCATCTGCCTTGTTGTGTTCCAAGGACAGCTTCCCTAGAGTTACGTACTGCCTCTGGCTCTTACACTCTTTCTGCCTCCCATTTAGCATAGATCCCTGAGTCTTGAGGGGAGGGGTGTGATATGGAAATCCTATTTAGGGCTGGGCATTTCACAATCCCCTTATTCTCTACATGTTTGGCCAGTTGTCGAATTCTTTGTTAATTATTATCAGATGAACCTTTCTGATGAGGGTTGAGCAATGCGCTGATCTGAATTCCTGGTTCATACTACATGTGCAGACACCAGGCCGTACCAGATCGAAGTGGTGGGTGGGTCTCCACCTTATTTCTTGAAACAGGGTCTCTAACTGAGCTGGAACTAACAAACTCATCTAGAATGGCTGGCCAGCAAGCATTAAAGACCCTCTGGTGTCCATCTTCCCAGTGCTGGTATTCAAGACATGCATCCCTGCATATACGTGTGTGTGTGTGTGTGTGTGTGTGTGTGTGTGTGTGTGTGTGTATGTGTGTGTGTTGCTGCCCATTAAACCTAAGGCCTCTTGTACTAGAATAAAAAACTTTGCCTTTCAGCTACTCTCCTGATCCAATTTTCATCTTTAAAATTTGAGAGATCCATGAGGTTGCCTCGGTTGGCCTTGAACTCATTCTGCAACTCAAGCTTGGCATGGAAGTGGCAATCCTCCTGCTTCAGCCTCCCCAGGAGCTGGAATTACAGGCCCGAGCTACACACCTATTTCATGAATTCAGTTGATGGCAGGAAACTGAAACGGGAAGAGGATGAAGTCATGAGGATCCCCTTGACAGTCACAGCATCCTCAGTCATTGTTTCTGATCTTTTCTCTTGATCACTGCACTCTGGGCAGTTCTATTGGGAAATGCCACTAGTATGTGTACCAGATCACAACTCTGTCACAACTCAGCCACTCACATCCTCTCAGAATGCTATTCTCAGAATCCTTCTCAGAGGGCTATTCTTCCACTAGAAGTCTATACCGTTCAACACCCGAGAGGTGTACGTCTGAATCTGAATGAGCTGGACCTGAGTCTGTTCTGAAATCCATGCTGATGCTTCAGCTGGTAAGCACCTGGCTATAGTGAGGCCCGGGAGGCCACCAATCAGCAGATTGTATCTCTAATGGACCAAAGAGTCAATACTTCTGGCTCTGTGAACTTCAGTGCCCTGTGGACCACTAAACCCCAATGCTCAGGCATAAAAGCAAGCAGAGATAATGTGTAACCAATGGCCTGGCTGGGATCCAAGTGCACTTACTTATAAAGGCAGGTGAGTGGCCACACTCGGCCTGCACGCCATAAACAGATCCATGGGGTGAAGACTGGTGACTCTCAGAAAGCTACCTCCACCCCAAGTCTTTCCCTTCTGGGCATGTGTTTATGTGCCATGACACTGAGTTTCTGAAATTAGGTTTTGATTCCAAATCCATGAGTCCAGAATGAAGACATGGCCCGGTCTAATTCTGACCCATGTGTCCACCTGTGGCTACTGGACTCTGCATTGCTACCTGCCCTACTACAGAAACTCCCCATCATATGGCTGTTAGAGGAAGGAATGAGCCTGCCTAGGTCCAGACACCTCAGGGAAGTCCTTTGCGTGTAGGTCTAACGGTGACAGTGTATAGAGGAGAAACGGAGGAAGCCTGGGGAAACAAAACCAAGTTGTCTGTGGTTTTAAACCCTCACTGACTCTCAGGCAAGGTGAAGACTTCACACGGAGCCTAAGACACCACCTTAGCCTATTGCTCTACTGGGAGTGTGCAGTCTCCCTGCTGGTGCGAGTGTCGGCTCAGCAAACAGCCAAGAGCACCCAAAGCAACCTGCGCTGAGCGCAGTTCAGCTACTAAGTTTCCAATAAACCCGCAAGTCCTTCCTCTGTCCCCTGTGAGGCTTCACCCACATTGTCTGCAGATGGGGAAACTGAGGTGCTGAAGTCCCACAGGAGATCAATGTCACGAAGGGAGTCAGTATCAGAGTCAAGTCTGAAGCACAGACAAGGCAGCTGGGAATTCCACTCTTACCCCCAACACCCTACAGCTCTTGGGACTCTTGGATGATCGTACCTCTGGAGTCCTGACTGTCAATCCACCATCAGGACAGGACTTAGGTTTGACTAATCAATAGCTGGCCATATGTCTTAGGGTTGTATTGAAGGGACACCACGACCATGAGAACTCTTATTAAAGAGATCATTTAATTGGGGCTGGATTGCAGTTTCAGAGGTTTAGTCCATTATCATCATGGTGAAAACCACGGTGGTGTGCAGACAGCCATGGTGCTGGGGAAGTGTTCTACATTTTGATAGACAGGCAGTAGGGAGAGAAGACTGACACACACAGTGATGAGACTTGATCTTATGAGACCCCAAAACCCACCCCCACAGTGACACACTTCCTCCAACAAGACATTATAATGTCACTCCCTATGGATCAAGTATTCAAACACAGGAGTCTATGGAGCCATAGCTATTCAAACCACCACACCACACTGCATTCATCCTGCAAAACAGCCTTGTCTGACACCCAAATCTTCAAGAAGGTTCTGTTCTTCTGGGAGGCTGGGTTGGATTCAACCACAAAAAAAGCACCCAGTCCTTGGTCTCAAGGGCACATCTGGTGCCCTTAACTAGGTGGACACCCAATCAGGAGCCACTACAGCTGGCAGAGTGTTACTTGTGGTCCTAAGAAACAAGTGCAACAAACAGCCACTGTCGCAGACTGGTCCACATTCTCAAGGAAGAGAAGGAGCAGAGAAGACTAGGCACTGACACACGAGCCCTCCAGGCCCTATAGTCCAGTCCCAGAAAGCAAGAATCAGCTAAAACAAGGAAGAACCCATCTGGGGCTGGGTTCCTTCAGCCCTACCTGCATGGAAGGTCACAGCAAAGGAGATCACATCGTCAACACCATAAGCCTCATGAAGCATGAAGGGTGGGTGCAGCTGAGTACAAGAAATTATGCAACTTCACTCTCATTTCCCAGCAACAAGAAAGGTTAGCCGCCCAAGTTTGACAGGTGAACCAAGAACCTTGGCATGTGCGATGTCACTCAGCTTAACGCGCACCCGTGCAGCCAAGGGAGCCTGCCCTCGGTCCCAGCTCAGAGGAGGTGGCAGAGCAGAGGAGGTGGACAGACCCCCCAAGCAAGATCAGAATCCACCTGACTCGTAACTTTTGCTGAGGCTTCAAGAGAGGCGGGAGGGTTCTGGTGGCATCAGCCTGGTTTGCAATCACTTGCATAAGGCTGCAGGACTGATAAGAGCCTTAAGAAGATAGCAATTTACCTCCAGGCTGTGTAGAAAAGAGGGATCCTTTCCTAAGCCTCTCTGCTTATATATAACAACCTGCAACGCCTGCACTCTGCAAACCAGCAAGAAAACAAAATTCAAGTGAGGTGAGGGAGATGAAAAATGAGGCGGGGCTGGAATGTGGAGGGTTCAGCCCCGTGTCTCGTCAGCAGTGACAGGCAACAGGGGTTTTGGGGATCTGCTGAGAGGAAGACAGTTTCCTGATGGACGGATCTTTCTTCCCTTCCTTTTGTGTTTTCTGAGATGGGCTCCTGAACTTCTGTTCCTTCTGCATCTACCTCCTCAGTTTAGCAGCTGCGCAACCACTGCATATGGCTCTATGCGGTGCTGAGGATGGAAAGCAGGGTTTCATGCATGCTAGGCAAGCATCCTAACTATGGGGACTACAACCCAGCTCAACAACAGGGCTACACCCCAGGACAAAGAAAAGGCTTTCCTGGGTCTTCTCCCTTCCACACATCTTGCCCTCCACCCACGCTCTCAGTGGTACTTAGCAGCTTGCTAATGACCAGTGGGTAGCTACAGATTCAAACAGACTCCCTGTGGTGAGCAGGCACAGGATCTGGGATGGACTCCTAGTTCCTTATTTCTTTCTGCCATTGCATCTGCGAAAAGAGTCCCAGAATGTCAGCTGCCCAAGGAACTCTCTCGGTCTGACTTAGACTTATTTTTGGCATTGAGTAAACTTGTCTTGACCCATTTCTCTCCCTTTCTGTAGGCCTGGGCTGAACGACATGGGAATTATCATCTCCAGTAGAATGGCTGGTCACAGCGTCCCCACCCATGACATTCCCCATATCCATGACCAGGCCCCAAGTGCCAAAGACAATAGTCAGTCTCAAGAAATCAGACAGCCAGGGCAATAACAAACTAGGCAAGGGTTCACAGGCTGGGAAATGAATGGGAGGGAGCTGGGGGAAATTCTGTACGCGCACTTTCCTCCCTAGAGGAAGCCATGTGACTTCCTGGTTGAATGGCTAAGTCCAGTTGCTGAGTCCAGCCAATGATAGAGTCTGCAATAAACAACAAGGCAAAGGGACAGTGAGAAGCCCAGGGGCTGGAGAGAAGGCTCAGAAGGAGAGCACTAGCTGCTCTTTCAAAGAACCCAGGTTCAGTTCCCAGCACCCACATGGCAGCTCACAGCCATCTATAACTCTGGTTCCAGGAGATCAGATCTCCTTTTCTGGCAGAATCCAGGCATGAGCATGGCACATAGACATGCATGCAGGCAGGACACTCAAACACCTACTATATAAGATAACAATAACGTTAGGTAAAATGGCAGCAGTTGGTTTTTCTATGTTTACCATAAATTCTAGGAGGCCATACTTCATATTAAGAGAAACACAGAAAAGATATGGCTCCCCAAGATGTTTTGGGATATATGGCAGATCCAGAAGCGAGCCTCATATGCAGAATTTGTACGACCAGAGCCTTTAACTGTTCTTATGATCTATTGGAGCTGAATGGTGGTAAGAATTTAGCATGCAGAAGGGTCCAGGAATCCCTAGTAGTAAAAGAATTAGTTAAAAGAAAGACTGCTAATAATATTTTATTGTATATGTGAGTAAATCTCATATTAGCTATTTTTATTTTTTTTCTTTTGTGTGAGGTGGATATGTGTGTGTGTGTGTGTGTGTGTACATGTACGTGCACAGACATGTGGACATATGCACAGGCGACAGGTCAAAATCAAGTTGAATGATTTCCTTGACTGCTTTTCATCTTTATCCTTTGAGACAGTCATTGAACCTGGAGCTCATTGATTGAACTAGCTGGCTGACCAATGAGTTTCGCGGATTTGCTTACCTTCCCTACTTTTGCCTGACGTTAAAAAATGCTTTTATGCATGTATTGATTTATTTGAATAATATGTGTATACAGACCCGTACACACCACAGATTTGGGTTACTATTATATTATTATTATTATTATTATTATTATTATTATTATTATTATTATTATGGAATCTCAGTTCATGCACCCCAATCATGCTCAACTCACAGTCTCCCATGCCTGCCCTCCCCCCCGAAAAGGTCCATTTTGTGTTGCCTATATATTCACTGGGGCATGACCAAATTCCTAGTGGCCAGCCCAATGCGTCTTTCTTCACATCTGCACAGAAGTCATCGGCTGAAGAGAGCCTTGTGGCGGCCAGAGCAGAGTGAGCCCATACCGCTTTGTGCACTGCAGTGCTGTGGGCTGGAGGTCAGTTCTCCCGTGAGGGGCAGGACCAGCTCTCCTGTGGTTATGCCACTGCTGGCATTACACCCCCACCCTCATTCCCCCTTGCGTGGGTGAGAGGCTGGGACGTGCTTGTTTCTCTTTCATGGGTTCTGGGTATCTGAATTCGGATCCTCATGTAGGAAACATACCCAGCGAGCCATCTTCCTCCTGCCTTTCACTGGTATGGCTGGAGGAAATCAAGGTTGGAGATAGATTTGTTTATTCCTCAGATAATGGTGATTTTTATATGTGTGTTAGTTCATCCGCAAATGCAGAGTGGTGCGCAGCAAAGGTGTAGAGCTTCTTAGATGCCAAACATGCCTCACTCGGGTGATTTTTGAAAGTGCGCGTGGGCGGGGGGGGGACGACTAAATTCTATGCACTAAATTCTGTGTAGTTTGTGATTTTGCAGCAATTAATGGGGTTCCAAACTCTGAGCAAAGGAAAGGGCTGCTGGCAGAGAGAGCCTGATAGCCTATAGATCACTCAAAGGGAGAAAATCAGTCACACAACTGGTTCAAAGGAGACGCTGGCCATAGCACCTCGGGGTTGACCTCTCGGTAACTTTTAGGCATGGGTCCCACAGAAACCTAGCATATTCTCTGCAGGTTCCATAAGGCCCCTGCCTCTCTGGGCCTTGGTCCATACAATGAGGGAAATGGTCTCTGCATGCCTTTGTCTCTTACGGCCGCTGTAACCAGTTATCACAGACAGACGGGCTTAAACCCAATTGGAAGGAGTTGCCCCACAGCTCTGGATCCTGGAGCCAAAGGGCAGACATCTGATAGTTGGCTCCCAAGCACCAGGAGGAGCCATGTGGCAATCTTCTGGGCCTTGTTCGCATCTTCCTCCCTCCTTGTGTCCCTGTCTCTACGTTTCTCCCTCTTGCAAGAGCATGACCCCGAATGAGTTGAAGCAGCACTGACCCTACGGTAAGTGACCTTCAACCTCATAATCTTTGTACAAGATTTGGCTTCCAAATCAGCTACCATCTGTAGGTCCTGAGCCCAGGGAAAGACTGCAGTATGGATCCAGATGAGCAGGGGGCAGGGGGTGCAATTGATCCTCCACATGTTAAGAGATGAGGCCAATAAGACTAGGCTCAATCAAGGGGACCCCAGAATGGTGGTACCCATTCCCATCTCATCTCCATCACTCCAGGAGCTTCACCCCGCAGGATAAGCATCTCCTAAAGTAGCAATGGGATGCTGTGCTTTGAGGCAACAACCACTAAGTACGCCTGAGTCCAGGCTTCATCAGCCTCCCAGGTCCGCTGAAAACATTAGGATATGCAAAGGACACCGTGAATCTTGTCCCCATTTGAAGGACGATGTTCAGATGTGCTGGTGGCTGCTGCATCAAACTCGGGGTATCTACAATGGTGCACAGAAGAGCCCATTTGCTTTCCCCAACACTGTGGTTAAATTGATTTGTAAAGATAGACAGATAAATAACGGTACAGGTAATTCCAGCTGCTATTTTAGAGAACTAGAGAAAATGAATGTTTTGTCAAGTGTGTTGGCTTCCTGTGCTCAGGGCAGACTCACCTCCCTGGGTAAGATACTAAGAGCTCAGTCTTCGGTGCCAGGCGTCTGTTTTACGAGCCCGGCCTCATTACTGCCGCGGCCACAAGAGTTCATTCAATTCCAGGAGTCTCTTTAGTGTCCTCAGAGTAAATCATTGGCTTGCCCCAGCTGGGAAGCCAGGAATAATTGGCAGAGCTGGCTACACCAGTCAGAAGTCCATGCTGTGGTTCATACTGACCCATTTGCTAAGTCCTGTGTGCTAACTGGCACCCCCTAGCATCCAACACCACCCAAAAGAGAGCTCCCCCCCCTCCATTCTGACTCTTAAATCATCTCACATAGAGCTCTCTTTTAGGGATTCTAATGCAATTAAAGAAAACCAAAAGGATCCAGAACATGCCTCACCGTCCCTTCTCGGGAAGAAAGGGAAAAGAAAGTCAAGAAAGTGTCTTGACTGTCCAGACACGGTGGCTATGAGTTGGGTCCAGCCATGCTGACCTTCACCATCCTTGAACAACATCACCTTGGGAAGTGACATTCTGCCTGTGGGGGGGGGGGGTCCCATATCAGATATCCCACATATCAAATATTTAGTAGCAAAATTACAGTTAGGAAGTATCAACAAAATAATTTTACAGTTGGGGCACCACAGTTTGACGAACTATACTAAAGGGTTGCAGCATTAGGAACAGTTGAGACATTCTGCCCCAGAGAAATGCCTTCCTTCCTAGCAGTCACCTCAAACAGCATCCTGTGCACCTGCCCCGCCACCCACTTCCCACTGACTGCACAGCCCACTGTTCAGCAATATCCTGAATGATATGGTCAAGTCCTGAAACCCCTCAGAAAGGCTGACCACATCTTCTTACACTGTCCTTCAGAACCACTAGAGTGGAGGCTGCCGAGGGGAGGCAGTGAATTCCCATAGCTTCCACCTATGGTGGCTGCTTTGCACACACCGGTAACTGAGATTTGACCATGGGGAACTTACTCACACCAATCGAATCACAGGATGCAGTCACCTCGTGTTCTGGGAGGACACGGCAGTCATGACAACTACAGATGGTTGAATCTTTACAAGGTCAACCATCCTGCATCCTAGTGGGAGGGTGGGGAAAATAGCTAACATTAAAAAGTAACAGGATATCAGTCAATTTAAAACTACTGGCTAATATCATACCTACTTGCATGGCCATCTTCAACCAAGTTTTCTTAGTCCTAAGTAAAGAAATCGGGACTTTCTGTGGAAGGCCAGTACACAAAAGGGGTCCCCAAATATCTCAGATGCACAAAGTTTGAAGTTAGGAAGCAAGCTGGTGCAACTCTTTCCCTGCCTTCTGGCTTCTCATCCCTCCCTCCTCCTTCCTTCCTCTCCACCTCTTTTTTTTTAATGTGTGTGTGTGATTTTCATGCACATATATATGCAGATTCACATGTATGCAAGAGTACCTACATAGCGTGTGTCCATAGGTCTGGGCATAAAAAGGAAAGTCCAAAGTTAATGACCAGTACTTTCCTCAATAGCAATCCACTTCATTCATATAGGCAAGGGCTCCCCATGAACCCAGAGCTCCCCAGTGCCAGCTCGTCTAGCTAACCAGCCTGCCCAAGGAATCCTCAGTCTCTGCCTCCAGAGAACTGTAGGCCTCCAGAGAACTGTAGGTCTCTGGAGTAGGTGGTGTGTAGGCCACCGCCATGCCTACACGACTTCAACATGATCCTGGGACCTGAACTCTAGCCCTCAAGTTTGTGTGGCAGTCACTTTTTCTACCAACTCATCTCTCCAGCCCTCATCCATATTTTAAAGTCATCATTACCAACCAACACATCACCTTTTTCAGTGACAAACACACTCAAAGGCTCCCACAAGGAGCCAAGGGTCAACAAGACATGGATGCTCCCAAAGATGACAAGGTCTTCTAGTGTAGACTGCTCACCTTTCCCAAGTGAATTCCAGAGCCAGCCTTGGGTCCACGACCCTCAACCTCACAATGACAGGATAAAGGAACACAGGCCCATATGTCATCAAGCAAAACAGGAGGCAAGGAACTAATGTCTTACTGGCTGCCTAGTAAGGGTTATGTATTTCATCTGTTCCCTTAGTTAACCAGGATGACACCACAGTGGAGTATGGTTTCAGATAAGGAACTGGGCAGTCAGAGCCCAGGAGTTTACACAAAATTTTAGGTATATATAGGAAACAATAAAGATATTTTTCAGGGAACTGAGGCTGCCACTCAATGGATGAGACTATTTGCCTGGTATGCACAAAGCCCTGGTTCAAACCCCAGCATGCATCGAACCCTGTAAGGTATACCGTACATGTCTAGAGTCCCAGCACTGAGGAGAAAGCAGCAAGAAGATTATAATTTTAAGGTTACACCTGGATACATATTGATATTTCCAACTGAGACCAGCTGAGACCAGATGCAGTGAAAAACCCTACACTTCCATTATATCCCACACTGCCTACTGACTGCCAGGAGCAGAGGCAGAGCAGATGACGTCATCAGGATAGCCTCCGCAAAATGCTACTTATGGAGGCCCTAGACAGGAGGAGGGCTTCCCTATCTGAGCGAACGGGCTTCCAGGCAGAAGGAGCAGAAAGTTGCACAGTGTTGGAAGATGCCAAGTCCTGTTCCTGAGGGGAGCCGTTCACCGCAGGGAAGCAAACCTCCCTTAATGTCATCGACTATAAACATAAAACACCAATTATATCCTTATTACACTCTTCAAGTCTCTCCAAGCATGGTCAGCTAGCCAAACCTCGTCTCTCTGGATCCCGAGAAATCCTTTCACTCACACACGGAACATCAGGTACTCAGCGAGGGTCTGAGAACGTCACCAGCCCCCAATGGCCCAAGTTCCATGGAGACTGAAACTCAGAAGCCCATGACCTCTGCCTGTGAACGAGTTTGAACTTTTCTGGCCAGATTACGTCTGCCTGTGACCTCCATCACCATTCACATCTGGGTATAATAGAAGAAGAAGAACAACAACAAAAACCATAAACTGAGAAGAAACCTAATATGTGTGTGCGAATCTGTGAAACCACAGGCCTCTGGATGGTGCAAGAGGAGGTGATGAGAAGCTGTGGGCTGGTCTAATGTTAGCCTCGGGAGAAGAAAGTGTTTGTTATTTCTTTCTCAGTTGCAAAAGCATCACATGCTGTTTCCAAAAGACATTCCCAGAAAAAGACACACAGAAGACCAACCATAAACCGCCCGAGACCTTACTCCCAACGTTAAGCAAGGATCTCCAGTACAGACACATAAGAGTGCACACGTGAAGACAGAGACGTGTGCCCCCTTACAACTTAAGTTGGCACCACACCAACCAGTGACGTCACCGCCAACCTCAAAGCCAAGGGCAGAATGCTATCTGCTTCACTTGTCCCTTCTCATGCCAAGCTGAAGGAAATATCAGGCTATTTGGAAAAGCAAGGCAAGGGGGAACTCCAAATAGAAATCTGCCGCGTCCCTGAAAAGAGGCCCGTTCTCATTTGCTTCCTGCTGTTGTAATAGATGTCGTGACCAAAAGCAACGTGGAGAGGAAAGGGTTCATTTCATCTTACAGATTATAGTCCAGCAAAGTATTAAATATTAAGATTATAGTCCCAGAGGCTTGAAAGAAAACAAAAATAAACAAAAAACAAAACCGCAGAAGAATGCCGTTCACTGGTTTGCCCCCGGCTTTCCTCCACTGCGTGTCTTACAAGAGCCAGGCTCACTGCTTAGAACAGCACTACCTACAGTGGGCTGGACCCTCCGACATCAGTTAGCAAGCAAGAAAATGCCCATAAGCCAATCTGGTGGAGACGATTTTTCACTTGAGGTTCTCAGTTGAGCAAGAAATGTCAAGATGACATCCAAGATTAGCCATCACAGGATGAGAATTCTCACACTGGGACTTGTCTTAGCCACCAACCATCCAGGAATGGAAGGGCCTGGATGGAGGTTAACTGGCATGGCTTCTTTCCAGGCGAGGAGACGAAGGGCTGCTGAGTTGAAATAAATGCCTAACCAGAGAGAGAAAGCGGGCAGTGACCCTTCTAATTCCCAGTTCTTCTAAACCTTGGCTTTCCCCTTCAGTTACCATGGAAGTCCACGGAGCCGGGGAGACAGTTCAGTGGTAGAAGGTGTAGCATGTGTGCAACCGTGGGTTCAGTCCCCAGCACACCGGATACACTCAGGTCTAGCGGTGCGCTGCTCTAAAGCCCCACATTCAGGAGGCTTAGGCTGAAGGAAGGGTCAGAAGTTCTGAGTCATTCTTATCTACACAGTGAGTTCAAGGTCAGGTCTCAAAGGAAAAGAAAATTTCAGTCTCAAAGAAAAAAAAAAGACCACATTCTGCGTGCAGGTCTTCACTTTCCCCATCGCACTTGTGGCCCACAGGATGTCCCTGGTTAAGGTTGCCCCATGAACAAAGAAGATTCCCTTCCAAGTGCCAGCGATGAACCTCCGCTAGGCTGACTTAGAAAGTGAGACTGTAAAACCAATTCTGAGGGGATCTGGAGACCTCTGAGGGTTTGGCTCGGTTGCATAGGTTCCATTGCAAAAGTAGGGATGTCTTCTGAGGCTTCTCTGGCGGGGTGCGGGGGGTGGGGGAGACAAGGAGAAGAGGTTTTAAAACTGTCTCTGAGCAAAAAGCAAAGTAGAGCTTACTTTTCCTCCTCCTGTTTCCATTGACTTTTCCCGTGGTTCCATGACCACAGAACGCTATGAAATAGACACTTAAGAATAGAAAACTATTTCCCAAGAACGTGAAGACTGAGAGGGTCCCAGGGATAAGAGGACATCAATACAGAGAACAGTGATTTCCATGAGGTCAGAGCAGACAGCCCTACCCATGCCAGTACAAAGTTATGCGAACCCAAAGGACTTATGGGCCTCGCTTGCGTTGTTGTCCAAGTAAGTCACGATCCTTGGTTTCCTAACTCTCTTACAAGTACAAAGAGAAGCCATGTTCACCTCCCGTGTCCACCTCATCCCGATTCCTTTCCCTGTTTCCTACTTCCTGACCACCCACAGAGATCGTGCTAGAAGAGCAGATTAAAAAGTTCTATGTCTTCCCACGATCAGACCTCCTTGGAGTTTCAGATCGGTGGAGAAGTTTCTGAGGCGCCATGTGGCTGCCTTGGTCCTTATGGAGGGAATAAACGCCCTAATTTGTCAGCAAGATGCCCTCTGCTTCAAGGGTAGTAACAGGGTCAAGGGTCAGACAGAAACGCTCTAGGCAGTGAGCTAGAGCGAGCTGCAGGCACAGGAACATGGGGAGCTGCTGCTCAGTGGAATGCAGATCCTGGGCTATGCCCAGGGGCCTCCCAAATGGCTGCTCTTAACCTCCTCTGCACAGCACATCACTCGTGGCAGATGAGTCACCAAACCCAGGTCCTGATTTAGCCTCCCTTCCCACCCCTCCCATCCAGGTTGCAGAGGAAACCCCTGCCCTGCAGTGTTAGCAAGTGCCTTTCAGACAGCAGGCACCTTCACGGGTAAATCCCGCATTGAATTAGCCCAGGAAAAACAGGCAGAGCAAGAGAAAGCAAGTGGAGTAAGTAAGTCCAGGCAGACCCGAGCTTATGCTAGACCAGAACATACCAGCGAGGAGGCTCCCGTCAGGTGATGGAGATCCCTACAATTAGGAGAAGGACCTGGTGCTGTGAGAGCGAGTCCAGGAAACTGTGTATCAGATGCCCAATAACTCCATGGAGAAAATGAAAAGAGGAACAACTCCAAGTAAATACCTGCCTATGGTGCTGAGAGGCAATAGGGTCAACGCACTGCCTATACCCTGCAAGCCTGACCTCAGGGAGTCTACTGACTGTAAGCCAGGGTGACGTAAGAAGGCTAACGAGTCCTGGAATGCCCATGTGCTGCAGGCAAACGGGAAGAACAACTCACATCTACTTCAGCTCAAGCTCCTGAGATGTCCACCTAGGCAACTGGAGGAGAATCAGGCCATCAAGGATGCTCTAGGAAATTGATCATGGGCACATGGGTCTTCCCAGAATAGGGGACAGAAGGCTATAATTTGGCATGCCAAAAAAAAAAAAAAAAAAAAAGAGTGAAGTTCCATGAGTGCTGTAGGAATTCCTTCAGCCAACAGCCTTTAAGATACTCGCCCGCTTGGGTGTGGCCTCTTATACGATAAATGCTGATGTAAAAGTGTGCATGCTCTCTCTTTGTCTTCTGGCTTCTGGACTCAATTCCTGTTCCCCATTCATGTAGAGGCCTGTGATCTGTGTGTCTACCCCTGAATAAATAATCCTTTATTGGACTCAATTCTGAGCTAGTGTGGGATTATTTTATAACTTCAGTCTTCATCTGGTGACCAACATGAATCTCAACTCCACACCTACAGGATAGACCAAAACAGGCCCCAAAGGTCCAGGACCCAGAAGGTCTCCCACCCCCGCCCACCTGGTTTGATTTCACCTGCTAAGCAACTTTTTTGCCAAACCCTGCCACAGCTACAGCAGAGCTACCGTGTGGCAACTTGGCAGTTTTCCAGGCTCACACAGGCTTCCCCAGCATGCCGCTTTCCCTGCTGTGCGGTGACTTGCACAGCTTCCGGTTTGTGCTCTCCTACTCGCAAACCCTGGGCTCCTTGCTCCAAGTACAGAATTGACTTAATTGCTCTAAATTTGTCAAGCAAAGTATATTTGTCACTATTTAACCAGGTACCAAAGTGTGAAACCAAAGTAGTGTGAACAGTCCCATGCACCACTGGTCATGTCTCCCTGCCACATGGCTGCAACTGCGACACCTGCTGGTCAATAAAGATCATTACACCTAAACTGCAATCTAATGGTGGTAAGGAAATTAATAAATTTGAAAGTTGTACGATGCTTTTACTATGGATGGTATTCTTCAAGGCTTCTGTGATTTTCCTTATACATCCATTTATTTGATTTTGGGAATTAGTTTTGTTTTTCATATCGTATCATTAAGAAAATGGTTTGATAACAGAGCCAAAAATGAGGCACTTTTAGAAATGATACAGTCTTTATAGACCAATAATGAACAGCTAGTTGAAAAATTAGGATAATATTAATTAATACTATTAAAGGAAAATATTAATTTGACAGACAAAATCCAATCAGTGTCAAAGAGGGATGAGAATCATCTGAAAAAAGTTGTGCTGTTGAATTTAACAGTTGAAATCTATTGAAAAGTTTAAGTTAACAGTTAAGGTATCTCTCCAGGAAGGCAATATGCATGCCATCAAAACTGTGTCCAATAGTGAAACGTTATCTTTACTGGACAAATTTCATACCTTGTTATCATCAATGAAAGCATTAGAATGGATCACTGGACAGGAGATTCAGACTATACAAAAGACAGTGGGAAAAAGATTTGAAAAGATTGAGTTAGTTATCGAAACTGATGAGCACAGAGAAAAGGTACAAGGGCAGGATGTAGCCTCGTTAGTGCACGCCAGAGTGCAGGATGACTTACCCAGAGTTTCAGTTGCCAATCCGGTAATATCCTCTGAGAAGCCATCTGGCACAAAAGACCCTAAGATAGTCAAAGAATATACATGGCAGCCAATAGGTATGAGCGATCTAAAAGAAATTAAGCAAAATGTGCTAAAGGCCTTGGAATTTCATAGGCAACATCATGTCAACAGCAAGGTTAAAAGAAAATGTTTTTTATTACAAGCTAGGGAGATTATAAAGAGATGGCCTCTGGCTCTTTCTATGACCAAATACCGATACCTTCAGGAAGTAACCCAAAGGGTACTCGAAGGAATGAAATCTGGCAGATGGATGTGTTCCACTTCATTGAATTTTGAAAATTAAAGTATGTATCCCACATCACTGACACTTTTCCATGTTTTCAATGGACAACTGCCTTGAGTTCAGAAAAGGCTAATTCAGTAATCACACATTTATTAGAAGTTATGGCCATCATAGGTATACCTGCACAAATAAATACAGATAATGGTCCAGCATATGTATCTAAGAAAATGAAACAGTTTTTGCTTATTATAATATAAAGCATATAAACAATCCTACAGGTCAGACTGTTATAGAAAGATCAAATTGAACTATAAAGGGTATGTTAAACAAACAGAAGGGGATGAAAAATACCCTCAAAAATAGATTGTATAATGCTTTACTAACCTTGAATTTACTTAACACTAACGAGAAAGGAACAATGGCAGCGGAGGGACATTGGGTAATAGAAAAACTTTTGCATTAAATCAGCCAGTGTATTTCAAGGATGTGTTGACCTCACAATGGAAACCAGGAGATGTGCTGCACTGGGAAAAGTGTTTTGCTCTTGTTTCCACGGGAGACGAAAAGTTATGGATACCATCAAAATTAATAAAGATTCAGTTTGTAAAAGAGAAACATCTTGAGAAAGAGAAATGACAGCTCATCCACAGAGGTGACAACCATACAGGTGGTAAGGAAACCTCACAAAGGTTGGAGCAGGGTTCTGATCTTGTCTTTACAGGAAAACACTCATCTTCAAAAAGTCAAGAGACCCTGGGCTTTGGATGCCTAAAGAGGATAAGATAGCCATCCAGAAAGGATCACCAAGCAAAGAGGATTATGACTTATGAGGACAGGTCATCTGCAGGGTAATATTTCATAAGTACATTCTCTGTACATATATATAAATATCTAGTATATGGTAGAAATATAAACTCATTTAAAAATCAAAGTTGGATTTGGAGTTGGACAATGGCTATCTTTCTCTAAATCCAAGCATGTTGTTAAGAGAAAAATTCAGTTTCTGTCTCATGTCAGGAGCCATCTGGTACGGAACAGAAAGAAGAAAAAATTTAGGAAAAAGAATTACTTTTCTTTATCCTTATTTTGTCTATGTCATATCTTTTGTTGAATATATGTCTATATGAATAATGGTTAAGTTTTCCACAATGAACAATGGATTTTCCTGCAGTAATCTTCAGAGTTTACAGGAAGAAGATGGGACCCCACAACAATGACTCCACCTGGTTGATATGATGTCATGATGCTGATAGCACTGCTATAAGACCAGTTTTGGGTACCAGCGGGTCAAGATGGTCCCAAACTGGTTAGTTGAAATGGTGCACCTTCTTAAAACGTACTGGCCAGAACTCCAAATAGGAACCTCAGAAAAACCCTACTGAATACTCAGAGAGTATTTGCAATTATACCAGACAGTAATCTTGAAACTTAACCATCATTTTACTTTCACAGGATTCAATAGAAAGAACATCGCCCCATGACAGCTGGAAGCAATTCTAGAAGATGATATCCCCCTCTCCCAACAAAGGTTGTCCTCAGGGTTAGGGACATCAATTAGGGGTTGATTATAACTGGTACAGGGTTGGGGGTTGGGGAGAAAATTATGTAGACTCAGGGATCTCTTTTTTTAAAAAAAAAAGGGGGGGGGAAATGGATCGGATAATAGGTAGATTAGTGTGAGCTTACACTAATAATAATAGTGAGTAAAAGAGTGAACACTTGTGAGCTATTATTTATAGGCAATTTATATTGGTATAGATTCTTGTATATTGATAGAAATTCAAATTATATTGAATATGCTCCTATCTCTGTTTATAATATTTGCACACCTGGGCAAAGTTACTTTGTCATATTGTATGCATGCATGCTTCTACCTCTGCTTAAGACATTTTGTATATTAACGCAGTTTTGAAATATATTTATCATACTGCACTATACATTTCCACCTTTCTGATCAAGATACTTATACATTGATTACATTTTTGAGGTCATTGTCCTTATTTGTTACACAGTTGCTTAAAGATTTTTTTAATATTCTAATACAAAGTCTTAGTCTTTAAGTTATATAGATATTAAGTATTATAAGTCTATAGTCACCCATGTTTGTCATACTTATAGTTAGACTAATCAGGTTCTTTAGATACAAAGAGACTGTATTCTGCATAGTTAGGTCATCCTCAACCACTTCAAAGAACTGTAGAATATGGCATTTAAATAATGTAGGGTTCTGTTGACCTGAGACATGATTGCTCCTGGCAGCACTGGTCTATTCCTGACAGAATGTTAAGCACTAAAGACTTGGAACTTGTTTTCTTCTTGGCATAACTGCCCTTTTGGGCAAGGAACTGACAACCACTGACAAAATGCACAGTGTCCAGACAGGACAAGCCGGATACAAGAAAAAAGACTGTCAAATCTTGCCAAGACTGGGTAAGACAGTTTTGAAAATTTTTTTGCCTCTGAAAATGGTCTGTCAGTTACTCTAGGCCTTAGCCAAAGTTGGTTGCTCCAACATTGCAAATGAGACTTTGGGTGATTGCCCAGGTAGCCAGTTGTCTCTGCAATTTACTGCACATTTTGGAAGCTGCTTAATTGCACTTTCTGCCTACTCAAGTAATATTATCTCCTTTCTCAGGCCTTTGATGGGGTTGAAGATTGGATAGTCATAGTTATTTTCTTCTTATGATTTATCCAAGCCCTTTCTAATACAAGACGTAGACTCCTTAGGATAGAATGATTATTGAAACGTTTAGCATATGTTCCTTGTTTAATATTGTTTATACTGGTAATTCTAATTTTTATACTTGATATCTACTTTTATTGTATGTAACTCTGTATTGAGTTTGGAACTCTCTTATTTAAACAAAAGGGGGAGGTGCTACAGGAACTCTTTCAGCATTTAAGATACTAGCCGCTTGGGCAGGGCCTCTTATACTATAAATGCTGATGTAAAGTGTGCGTGCGCATGTACTCTCTGTCTCCTGGCTTCTGGATTCGGTTCCAGTTTTCCATTCATCCAGAGGACTGTGATCTGTGAATCTACCCCTAAATAAATAACCCTTTATTATACTCCATTCTGAGTGAGCGTGGGATTATTTTGCAACTTCCATCTTCACATGAGCTTACCACTGTGATACAGAAATGCTCCCCCATGCAAGAGAGGAGGTGGAAGCCACAGCCCAGGGTCAAGAATTCCCTAGGGGAAGGTGCTAAATCAAGAGTATCTGTGGGTTGCAAGACTGATTTGATAAAGATAAATGCTGATAGGCCTAGAGATCTCTATGCCCAGATTTGGACCTTCCCTTTGAGTACACTGTTCTATTGGATCTATGACATTGTCTTTTGCTCACCCAGACTGAGTGAGCACCAAGGAGACCATGAGAAAGGCCTGTTCTGGCTTGTGGCATCCTGTCCCTGTCTGTTTTAGCAGTCATCTGCATTAGATAGAACTTGACATTCTGCTTTCAGCACTGTCATCCGTGTCCCCCCCACCCCCCGCAGCGTTTGCCAAGAGACAACAGCCCAGCCCAGTGGTGTTGAAAGAACCTTCTCAGGCCACGCAGCGTGGTGATCAAGTCCTAGCACTGATACTATGTGTACTCACTACATCGTGGCTAGAGAAGGCAGCTTATGCTTACATCTGTCACCTTCTGAGCCACGGTGACAGAAGCCCTTCGGCAACCCATGTGCATCCCTGGAATCCCATCCTGACGCTCCCATCCAAGTCAGGATACAGCCAACTTTAGAAGCCTCAGTTGTAGGCCCAGAAGAAAAGCTGAGAATTTGACAGGGAGCTGGTGAAAACAGACAGATTGGGACTGGCGGTGGGAGGGGAATGCGCGGTGGCTTGCAGAACTCACAAGGCAATCCACGGTTCTAAGATTGGAAGGGGGTGGGAGGGAGTGAAGACATTGCCTTTTCTTAAAATAGGAGCATCTGCAAAGAGGTGGCCCTTGGAGTGTGCCTCCAGGTGTTCTCCCAGATGTCAGGGGGGCATTGAGAACTGGTGCATCACTAAGTCCAAATGCTCCAAGAGATTGCTGGGCCAATCAAACACCATTAAGATACAAAGTTGCTGAGAAATGGGATCCCAAGGAACAACACAGGGTGCTCAGCCCCCATGCCATCACCCTGTGTGACAGGGTTCTTTGGTCCCAGCTCCACCAGTACCAATGGGACATCCGCTGAGCCGCTTGACCAGGGACCATCTTGTTCATGATACTATTCCAAACGGCCACACTCACACTTCCCCCAGACACCTGCGCAAAGAGAGGGTCTATCTTGGAGAGAGCAGAGTCCTGTGAACTGTAGGGTGGACTGAGGTCTATGGAGGAAATTCGAGATGTGTTACTGGCCTAGAGAAGCAGAGGTTGCTCCTCAGGAGTTACTTCGTGAGCCCAGTAAAGTTCATACAGCCCCGAGAGCCGTTGATGGGCATACGCAAACATGCGTGTCTCTAGACGTCCTACATTTAAGAAGAGGCATGTGAAGCCAGCAGGAAGGCTGTTGAGTCTGATCCCTACTACCCATGTCAAGGTGTGAGGAAAGAACCAACTCCACAATGTTTTCCCTGTCACACACACACACACACACACACACACACACAGAGAGAGAGAGAGAGAGAGAGAGAGAGAGAGAGAGAGAGAGAATAAGAACACCACCATCAACAATGACAAGTAATTTTTAAAAATTATGTGTATACTGTTCTACCTGTATGAACCACCACTTGGTGCTGAGAACTGAAGTCAGGTCACCTGCCATAGCGGAACTCCTAACTAAACACTGAGAAATCGCTCTATCCCCAGAAACTGATCTTTCGAAAGAAAGAGGCTGCTGAGCGGATTCATAGGCAAATGCTGAGACTCTCTCATGGTGAGGGACAACTGGAAAGCATCTTGTGCTCTCCCCATGGTGTGTCAACTGTCGACTTTTTGCAAGGCTATCAGATCGTGCATGAGGGAGCCCTCTAAGCCAGTATGCCTCTAGAAGCATGGACGGTTGTTCTCTGCTGGAAGCCAAGCAGCCTTGCAGATACCACTGTAACAGATGGAGCATCGAGTAGACCGTAGACCCAAGGACTCTATGAAACAGGGAATCTGGGTCTAAAAGACTCTCAGACTTGAGACTCAACCTGCCAATCACACTCCCAAGCGAGAGCATGTGACCCCAGGGTACCCCAGTGTTTTCACTATGAGGAAGTAGCTGCTTACAGGGGATGTATGCTATGACCCCTCAGATTGAAACACAAAAGCACACCCATCAACACATGAGGTCAATGAGGCTGATGGTGGCAAGGCCTTCCCTGGGGAAGCCTCTGACTCCTGAGCCCCCTGCGTCACACATCTCCCATGGAATAGTCCCATGGATATCAAGAACTCTGAGACTGGGGAGTACCCTCAGGAGTTTACCAGGAACTAACTCTTTTCAGGGCACCTCATCTCTGGTAAAAGTGGAAACCAGGAAAAAAATTGCCAGTGAGTGTCCAGGACTCCTCCATGGTCAGACACAGTCCCCTATGAATCAGACAACCCCTTAAATGTGGTCGGTGCTATTCTGGAACCCCCAATAAGCTCTCAAAAGGTTAAAAAGGATCACCTTATTTTGAAAGGCCCCCAGAGGGCCTTTGGCCATGGCAGATTTTTATAGCCCCGTTCGGGGTCAGGAGATGTACGGATTTTGCATTCCCCATGAATTTAACCAGTATTTAAGTGTTCCGATTATAGCTGGAAACACACGTCTCTTTCCAGAGTGTGGTTGGAGAGGTGGATGGGGAAACAGCTTTGGAAATTTACAGCCTAGAAATAGCATGCGGTCTGTCTGCTTGGAAAGAACCAACTCCCTGTGACAAACAGGGAGAAGCCCAGCACGGACCAGCAAATGAAGGGCAGCACAGAGAGCAGCGATTTTTGTCCCCATGCCCATCCCAGTACACGAGGCAAGCTTCCCAAGTCTAGGACAGACAAGAGGCCAGCACAAACTCAGAGCTGGGAGCATGGTGACTGGGCCAGGCTGCAAGAGGCCAGCACAAACTCAGAGCAGGGAGCATGGTGACTGGGCCGGGCTGCAATAAGTGTGAGCCATTTGAGCAAATGTCCTGGCAGGAGGATGACTTAAAAGAAGCGACAAGGGGTTAATAGCAGGGCCTTCTCTTCCAGAGGATTCCTAGCACCCACACGGTGGCTCACAACCATCCGTCACTCCAGTCCCAAGGAATCTGATACCCTCTTTTGACCTCTGTGGGCATCAGGCATGCACACAAGGCACATACATGCACACGGCTCACACAGGAATAGATAAAATTTTCAAAAACAAATAAATCTTTGGGGGGAAGGGAAAGTAAGAAAGGTCATTTCCTAAATGCCTTGCATGAAGCCGCTGTGCCTGGCTTTGAAAAGGTAGCCCTGGGAAGTTTCTGGTATCTGGATCCTCCTCTGCTGAGATAGGGTCAAGAGTAAATCAAGGTCCTGGGGGATCTGTAGGTTTTCTGACTTTGTCTTGGGAGCATCAGCTCCCATGACATGGTGAGTACAGGCCATAGGGGTTTGTTCCAATCTGGGCCTGGGCTGAATGCTGTTTGAACTTAGTTTTAAGGTATGGGATTCTTTAAGATAATCTGTGAGAAAGGATCGCTGCACTGCCATGTCCAAAATCGAGTCTGGGAACCTCTGCACAGAACGATCTCTACCAGTTACTCTAAGCTGAGCTTTCCGTGGTCCCACATTTAGACACACATTAACACGCAGTGAGACCTGCAAAAGGAAGGGGCCCGGCTCTGTCACGTGGACACCTGGCGAATGCGCCTGACAGTGAGACCTTGGTGCAGGCCACAGTTTCAAGTCACTGAAGAAAAAAAAAATGGAACAAAGAAGTTTTTACACTTATCCACTACACTAGTCACTGTTCTGGAGGAAGGTAAAGGTCTCAGGTCCCTTTCCAGGGATGAGAGAAAAGAGGCAAAAGAAAGCTGTGACATGAATCCAGAACTAAACTAGATGATTGCCCATCTCTGCACATGTGTGCTCACGTATGTGAAGGCGTGGGGAGTGCATCTGAACACCAAGGGCCGTTGTCCTCTCCATCGTATTAATCAAGGCAGGGTCCCTTACCGCAGCCAGAGCTTGCCAGTTCTGCTAGACCGGGTTTCTAGCAAGCCCCACGGACTCACCCATCTCTGTCCCTCCAAGCCCAGAATATCAAGGCACGCCATCACGGTAAGCTTTTGTTTAACATAGGTTTGGGGGCATCAAACTCAGACCTGCATGGGTAGCCTCTTAAGGACTAAGTCATCTCCCTGGCCTGAAAACTATCAATCTTAGAATTACTATGTTCTTTCTTCACGTGTTTAGGACAGAAGCCCCTGCTCTTACACAGGAGTGAGATCTGAACGCCCACTTAGCTCCAACTGATCAAAAATGTCTCTTCTACCTTAGCTATTCGTCATCCTCTCTTCAATGACCATGTACACAGCGGCTGCGAGACCCCTCATAGCAGAGATGGGTTCCCGCCTTCTAGCGCGCTCTCCACAATGAAGTCAGCTTGGAGCCATGGGGATTCTTGGGTATTCAGCAGCAACAAAGACAAAGCTGAGACCCCCATCTTCCCTTTGATGCTCTAAAGACCAAACATACAGACTTGAGGTGAACTTCACATGACGTAATAGGGACCTAGAGAGTTGGCTCAGGGGCCAGAAGACTTGCTGACCTTGACGACCAGAGCTGGGCTCCCAGCACCCACAAGCTGCTCACAACAGTGTCTACCCATAATGGCTCACTAGGCCTCATTTACAACTGCGCCCAGCTCAATTGTCAAGACCACGTAATTCACATGACATCAAAGGAACCGTCTGAGGAAATGGGGTAAACTGATTAGCTGAGAGTTAAGAAAACCACTTTTCTCGTCAATCAGATAAAAGCAGTTAGAGAAAGGAAAACGCATCGGCCAAACTTTCTCATGAGTAAAGGAAGAAATATTTAAAACAAAATATGAGCAAATAGAATCCAGATGTGTGTGAGACCTATGTACTTAAACATATTTCTCCAAAGGCAGAAAGAGAATTTGACATTGCAATAAGCAACGTGTCACGTAACACAGGGGGAAAAAAATTGGTGGGAAATGGATCCAATCCTACCACACTGAGGGAAACCTCAACATGAATCTGTGATAAAAAC
Source organism: Myodes glareolus (assembly GCF_982192425.1). Classification (NCBI taxonomy): domain Eukaryota; kingdom Metazoa; phylum Chordata; class Mammalia; order Rodentia; family Cricetidae; genus Myodes; species Myodes glareolus. Next base: position 54,747,870 of record NC_142031.1, on the reverse strand, counting down.
AGAAGACAGAGCTCTGAAAAACAAACCAAGGAGTGGTGGGGGAGGGGCTTCCTTAGCCTACTACACTGAAGGCAGAGAGAACCCTGACAGCAAGCGGTCTCGGGTAGAATCAGGCACAAGGAAAGACCACCTCCCACGGCTTTCACTCCTCCCCAAACTTCTTGCGGCTTTCCTCTGCTACAAACAGAGGAATGAGGTGGAGGAGGCTAGTTTTCATTATTCGGAACTGGATTTTATATGTAGGGGAACCTTCAGACAGATTTTAAAGAACATTAAAGGTAAGTGGTAATGTGACTGCATGCCTGATTAGCCGAAAAGTCAATGAATGGGTAGGCAAACTCTGACGACTGCCATTGCCCACGACAGGTGGCTGGGAACAAACTACAAGAGAGTGTGCCTTAGTCAGGGCCTCCACGGCTCTGAGAAAACACCGCGATCAAATCCTTGGGGAGGAAAGGGTTTATTTCAGTTTCTGATTCTCAGATCACACTCCATCACTCAGGGAAGTCAGAACAAGAACTCAAGCAGGGCAGGGACCTGGAGGTAGGAGCTGATGCAGAGGCCAAGGAGGGGTGCTACTTACTGGCTGGCTCCCTATAGCTTGCTCAGGCTGCTTTCTTATAGAACTCAGGACCACCAGTCCAGGGATGGCCCCAACTACAGTGAGCTGGGCCCTCGCAGATCAATCATCAAACAAGAAAATGCACCACAGGCTAGCCCAAAGGGCAATTGGATGGGGACATTTTCTCAACTGAGGTTCGCTCTTCTCCAATGACACTAGCCTGTGTCAGGATGACATAAAATTAGACATCACAGACGGGTAAGGCTCTTCTATAAGATTGATGCAAACAAAGCTGTTAAAAAAAAAAGCATATGATAGAGACCTAAATGCCCATAAGAAGGTTCAATGGGGGAAAATGGTCAGTATTAGCTTGTGGACCGTAGAATTAATGCAAACCAGTCAATTTCTAATAGGGTTTGTTAAATTTGGTTTTATGTCATTGCTATTGTGTAGGCTCTGCTCTGCCTCCCTTTCTCTTGCTGTGGTAAAACACTATGACCAAAACAATATAGAGTAGGAAAAGGCTTATTGCATCTTACACTCCTAGGTCACAGCCCACCATTTAGGGAAGTCAAGGCAGAAACTCAAGGCAGGACACATAAAGAAGTACCATTTGCTGGCTCACTTGCCAGCTGCTCTGGAGCTCATGTTTGGTGAGCTTTCTAGTGCAGTCTAGGTTACCTCTCTAGGGATGGTGCTACCCATAGTGGACTGGGCCCACCCACATTAATTAACAATCCATACTATAGCTCTCATAGGCCTACCCAAGATCAATCTGATCTAGACAATACCTCCATCAAATGCTTCCCTCTACTGAGATTCAAAACTGTCAGGTTGACAATTAATCCAGTCCAGGTCAATTAAATTACGATGCCTTACAAATTAGCTCTATAATTTCACAGCACTTTCAAAGCCGAAGTAGAGCCGAGAAGAAGTTACAACTTCTTGGAGTCCAAATACAGAAACTTCTTCAAGAGCTATAGTAATATCCTAAGAAGTAGAGACACAGAGGCAAGCAAAGGGACCGAAGGAACAAAAACATAAACAGAAAACACACAAGAGAGTGTGCAGGTGTCTGGGTTATGGTTGCTATTGCTACGAAGAGACACCATGACCACGGCGAGTCTTATAAAGGAAAACATTTCACTGGAGCTGGCTTACAGTTTCAGACGGTCAGTCCATTGTCACCAGGGAGGGACACGGCGCCACAAAGGCAGACAGGATGCAGGAGAAGGAGCTGAGAGTTCTACATCTTCATCTGCAGGCAACAGGAAGTGAACTGTCCCACTCTGGGCCTGGTTTGAGCTTCTGAGGCTTCAAAGCTCATCCCCATGGCAACACACTTCCTCCAGCAAGGTCACACCTACTCCAACAAAGACGCATCTCTAATAGTGCCACTCCCAATAGGCCAAGCATTCAAACACGTGAGTCTATGTGGGACATTCCTATTTCAAACCATGAGGGCATATCATCAGGATTGATGGAGAGGAGGGACGGCTGATCAATAGAGTCCTGTGTGCTGTTAGTCCCCCACGGATAAAAATCATGTCAATTCGCAATATCCCACATACAAAGGAGCGCTCAGTAATTTATAAAACTATCCAAAGAAAACACAAAGGAGCAAGTTGGGACCTCAGGATACAGAATATCTCTGGTGCATGCCCTTACCTGTCAAGCAAAATTGATAAGATTCTGTATGCTGCAGTCAACAGTGTGTGGCCATCAAAAAGACACTTCACAGGAAATGAAAATCAATGGCACAAACTGGGAGGAGCTATTTTTAGCAGATAAAACTAACAATGATCTTCAGGATATATAAAGACCAGTTTCAAGTCAGTGAGGAAAAAGACAGCTTAACGGATAAAGGATACAAGTAGGAAAAAATGGCCATTAACAATCAGGAGGATGGAGTGAGCTGGAGTGAGCTGTCATGCCGGTCACATCACCATGAACTGGGGGGAAAACTAACAAGCCCCTCAGTCCTGCGTAACAGGATATTTTTAAAGCACAGTTCTGAAGGGAGGAGACGTTGGCTGTCCACTGGTAAGAGCGCAGAGTTTAGGAAATCGCCATGCTGGTCTCGTATCTGTGCCTCTCTTCGGCACAGGTGCCCTTTGCAGGTATTCGACCAAGGAGGAAAAGATGCACTTGTGTGTGAGAAAGACACACAAGAACATACATATTAACAGAAGTGAGCTGCTGACAGCCGAGACTAGCAATAACCCACACTGTCTGTGACAGGAGAGCGCCCAGGTCCTAACTGCAGCTGTAAGAGACAACAAGGTTAAACTAGAACACGGGTTGTGGGGATGGCTTAGTGGGAAGAACACCGGAATCCACACAAAAAGCCAGGTGTGAGACATGGTTTCTACTTCAAGTCCCTGCCTGAGCTCCCGCTGACTTCCTTGAATGGTGGACGGTGACCAGGAAGTGCAAGCTAAAATCAAGCCTTTCCTCCCCTCAGCTGCTTTTGATCGGATTGTTTTGTCTTGTCATAGCAACAGAAACGAAGCTGGAAGATATCAAAAGGCTGCATGGGAATTATGTAAATAACCCAACTGTGTCTGTGATTTGTCTCTTAAACACAAACTGTTCAGGACCGTATACGCAAAAAGTGGTGGGGGAAGGGGCGGGGTTCAGACTTGGGATTGCAATTTTATTACAAAATTTCTTTAATGATAAGCTGGTGAGGACCAGTTGGCCGTTCTGAGCATTCCAAAAATCTAAAAGGATAAAGATTATGTTCAAACCTACCCACTATACCTGTACTCTATCAGAAGCAGCCCCCACAAGTTTTAAATTCAAATGTTTCACTTTTATTATGTATTCCCTGTGTATAATGCATATGCTAGAGGTGGCTCCAAAACACGGAAAATATGCGATCAGGCACAACATGTACAATGACGACCATAAGCAATAATGTCGGGATTGAAATGAGGTTGCAGGGAGTGAATTATACTACCCACTCTGAAGCATACGACAAGGCCAAGATACTAATGGCTTTCTCATTTATATTTAATGCGGCAGGAGTAAATGGGGCTAAAGTGGGAGCTCCGTCTGCAGCGAGCATAGAAGAAGGGTGCACGGTACTTCTGTCAACGTGCATCTACGGAACTCTACTCTCCGCCTCGAGGGGGTAGAAAAAGCAAGCCTAGCTTTAAAGTCAGAGGACAGACACATTAATCATCGTTCAGCACACGCCCCAGCTTCTCCTCTTGGGTTCTCTTCTGCTCTTCAGGCTGCTCCTGGGCTGGAAGCTCCAAGTGTACCATCGCTGTCCTATGTATACCTGCAGGTGTGTCCCACAAAGCCACCACAAGGAAATCACATGAAGAACCACAAGAATACTGGGGTTGATTCAGTGGGCTAGAGCGCTCAGTGTGAAAGCACTCGCTGACACCGATTCTCTGATACCCATGAAAAGTTGGACAAGATACGTCTAACCCCAGTGTTAAGGAGTAGAAGCAGGCAGACCCCAGGAGCTCACTAGCTAACTACCCCAGCTGGAACATCGAGTTTCAGGTAAGTGAAGACACCCTGTCTCAAAATAAATGAAGTGATGCTGTCATTTCTCCAGGCCAATGCCCCTGAGCCCACGGAAGAGAGTTGCCTGCCTAGCTAGGGGTCCACGGGCTGTAGACCCCACCACACAGCAGCAGGGAGCTAGGATAACCAGATGTGGCTTTCTCAATTCCTGCTCTTCCTAAAAAACAAGGTCAAGGCCCAGACAAACTTTCTTAGCTGGATTTGCCCACCCCCTTTGAAAATAAAGACTGTTTTCCACATTGGAGGAAGAGAGAAGCAAATCGGAACAAAAGCAGAAATCTACATATTGTCTCTCTGCTTCCACTCCAGATGTGCCCTGAGGTTATCCAGAGGCATCTTGAACAGTGTCATTTCAACCCTAAACATTTACAAATAACTTATTTTTGCTTGGGCTAGATTGTCGTTTTCTGGTATTTTGGCCTCTTTAGCCTGAATTTTTTTGTTTGCTTGTTTTTGAGTATGAAATCATTTCAAGCTTTTTGGAATTTGAGACAGATTCCTAAACAAATGTCCTAGGAGGTGGGTGTGGACAGAGACTGGACAGAACGCAGAATCTGCTCAGCCTTGGGAAGCTTCTGGGCCTGCTCTCTGATGGTGACCCCCACAGCTGGGAGAGCCTGCTTCTCTGAACCAGGAAGTTCCTCGCAGATGGGGCTGCAATGATGCTACAGCGTTGATGAGAAGATAAATGCTTCCGACGCTGCGTCCCGGGACGAGACAGACAGTGGGAAACATCTCCTTTGAAAGTCGCCTCTGATTCCACTATGCGCCTGACCACGGTGCTGAGCAAAGGAAACATTTGTGACAAACCCGTTACCAGTCCCACTGTCCCCACACATGCAAGCCGGGAACATGAGTCCGTGGAGGGTGGATATGGAAGACAGCCCAAGCAGACCCTCTTAAAGAACAAATAATGAAAATGAATGGCAGCAGAATGTCTGAGTTTCTGGAGCTCAGAGAAGGGACTATAGAGAGGTTTGACTTCTGCAAATACCCCAAGGGGCTCTGGTCCCTCATCACTCACAGTGCCACTGGTGGGGCCCAAGCTCACCTCCTTTAAGCCCCGACTCCCAGGATGTGACCCCCCCCCTTCACCCTCATCACTAGCCTCAGTGCCCTTCTCACTGCCCCCACTGTGAGCAGGCTCCCCATCTCTTCCGCACGCCAGCGGCACCACTCTCTCTCATGTGGTCCTTCTCTGTCGAGCCAAACGGCTACTCAGCTCTTGGACTACTGTGTGCCCCCAACTCCCCAGCTGGGTCCTGTACATTTAATGTTTTAGCTCATTGCAACAGGAACATGAAGCAGCTGGTCGGCCACATTGCGTCTGAATGTGGAAGCAGAGGGAGATGAACACCAATGCCAGTGTCCAATCAACTTTCACCTTTTTGCCCAGTTCAAGACCTCAGCCCACGGAATGAAGCCATCCACATTCAGGGTAAGTTTGCCTGTCTCAATCAACCCAACCTGGGGAGTCCGCCACACACTCGCCCAGACATTTGTCTCCTGGCTGATTCTAGTGCCTGTCAAGCTGACAGTTGATGTTAACCGTCGGAGCGGATGACCTGTTTCCCTAGATCACAAAGAAACCCATCAGCAGATGTGCAGATTTTGTCCTTCCGGGTCCCAGAACATCCCGCCCCCCAAACACACACACACACAGCCTTCCCACGGTAAGCTCAGTGCCGCCTCCGCCAGAGACAGACAGGGCTGCAGCAGTGAGCTCACAATGGCGTCAGACTCAGTCACTCTCACTGGCACGGAGGTTGGGGAGACTGGTTCCAACTAACTGAACTTTGGGCAACTAGTGCTGCTCTTTCTGCAGTGAAGCTGCTCCAAGCAGTTCCCGGTCGCCTCCCGTCACTCCTGGCAGCAGCATCATAGTCACCGGACTAAAGCCACCCCACTAACATCACCAGCCACGCAGATGGTTCAATCCCAGGATCTCTCCATCTGACCCACCTCACCCAGCCCCTGAGGGCCTCGACACAGATCCTTAGTGGCCTCTTCTGGAAATGCCTTCGAGGGTCCAGGCCTTGCTTCCCCTTTCTTCCTGGCTATCTCCTGTAGGTCTCCGTCACTGGCCAACCCTCCACTCGAGGTTTTCATGAAACCAGAAGGTCCCACAGCTCAACTTATAAATTTTTCCCTCGCTGGGCATCCCTTATCTCATTCCTTCAAGCAGTGGCTACTGTTCAAAATCGCATTCACTCCATCTCAGCGTGAATCGATCCCTTGGCTCTGGGGATGGTGGCCAATACAGCATCCTCACTGGGCTGTCCCACAACATCACAAACTCAATAGAGGAACTTCCTAGTCCCTCCCTGAATCCAAACCTTCCTGCTGGTCCTTTCCCTCTCTGCTAAACATGTGAGAAGACATATTTAGCATCTTCACCAACCTTTTCCTTTTTCTCACATCTTATAGGATCTGCCTTTAAGACATAACTAGTGAGAGCCCACTTTTCTCTACTTCTTCTGTGCCTGCCTGACCCACAGCCATTGTGTATTGTCTTGACGCCACAGCGGTGATTCTAACGGTGTCTGGAACAACCTCCTAGGTTCCACCGCTATCCTTCACCCTCTGGGTCTACCCCATCACAGCCACCAAAGTGAGTCTACTCAGGCGGAACACAGATCCCCTTCCCCCTCTGCTTAAACACAGCTGCGCAGGTTTCTCAGGATGCATCCTGAAATCTCTGCTGGCTGCCATGTCAGACAGCCCAGATGTTTGCCGCCTCTGGTACCCAGCCTGAACTCTGGCTTTCCCAGGCTCCCTTCGAGAAACCCTGTCCTCTGCGAAGCTTCCGCGAGCATTCAGGCTTTCAGGCTTCAGTGACCTCAGTGTCCCTCAACAATGTTCTTGCCCAGGTGCTAAGAGGGGAACATGTGCAACCCCTTGAGGTCTGAGTTCAAATGCCGCCCGTTTAAAAAGTCTTGGCCATCCGTTAAAAACTGCTATGGGTGTACATAGAAGGCTTTCCCTCCATTTTCTTCTCTCCACAGCATCTGCGTCTTGTCAAGTATCATACTTCACTCTCTCACACCATCAGCTACCTAAGCTCTCCCCCAAACGGCTGTTCCTACCCTGTCTTCGCACCTCCGCCTGACAGCCAGCGCCAGCCCTGATGCCGCTGTGTCAGCAGAACACCAGACGTGGCGCGTGAGAACGCATTCTTTACCTTGCCAGAGCATGAATGAGCGCAGGAGAACCCCCTGGTGAGCCACACAAGTGACAACAGCCTTCTGAACCTGTCACTTAGCTCCAGCAGGATATTAGCGACATCAGCCTCACGCTGTGAAAATGCGCAGCTAAAGGGCAACACGTTCTAAAGCATAAACGTAACCAGCTGCCTCTACAGCAGTTTTTAAAACTCATCAGGAGAGCCCCGCAAAGAATTCACCGACGTGCGGTGGTTTAAGAGGGGTAGAAAGTTCTATTGAGGCGGGCCAACTTCCTCCTACCCCTGCTCCCCGCACTGAGACTTTGACAGTGAGAAATAGATAAGGGAAAGTCCCTCAGCCTTCCTTTTCAGAGTTCAAAGGTTACCTGTGAGGAGGGCAGAGGCAAGGAAAGGAGGTATCTAGCAGCCAGTTCTTGGGGTCCCGCTGTGCTCGTGAGCATCCAGGTGCCTCTTGCCTTAGGTGGAAGAAAGAGGTTTCTGTCCAAGGCCCCGACAGCTGAGAAAGGGAGGCCTGGGGACGCCAGTACTCAGCAGGGCACAAGGTACCTAGGGAGAAAGAGAACGGAGTCGGTCAGTACAAGAACAGACAGCCGCAGGAGGATGAGGATAGGATGCCAAGAAGGACCAAGGTGCTGACACTGATCTCCTTGTCCCCAAGCCCGATGGGAGGCTGGGGAAACAGCTGTCTGAGAACTTGCTGCATTAAGATTAGTATAATGTGTAATGTGACACTCCGTCAGAGGAGCAAGGATGCTTCATTGAGTAATCAATGAGTCAACAGATCAGTCCATCACTGAGGAACATTCTCCAGGTCTCCACCCACCCAGCTCTGTCCTAGCGGGATTCCACAGGGCGGCAGCTAGGGTTGTTTCTTTCCATGGAGCAAAGCAGCATCAAAAATCACAATTCAAGAATATACAATGAGGGAAATGAAATTTGGAGACATAAGAGCCGTGGAAAACCGAGTGAGGGCAGGCACGCGTTCTCTGTTAGTAGATGGGGTGCAGAGAAATCTGGGGTGCAGTGAAATCTACAGGGCTGGTGAGCGGTGGGAAGCAGCAAAGCCTGTTTGGCAAACACTTTGCAGATCTTGAAAGTTATGACCTTTGGCCTATGACCCAGGAATTGCCTGAGATAAATAAAAGGACAGCTACACGCTAAGTCCTGCACACACACACACACACACACACACACACACACTCTTCAAGTGGCATTATTTACACTAGGCTACAGGTGAAAACAACCCACATGGCCATCCACTGCTCAATGTCATATGAACATGCAACTGTTTTGGTCCTGGAAGAAACTACAGTACTGAATCACACTAAGACACGTGTGTGTGTGTGTGTGTGTGTGTGTGTGTGTGTGTGTGTGTGTGTGTGTGCATGGTGTGTGCAGATAGGTATGGATGCCAAAGGTTGATAATGAGATGTCTTTCTTAAATTTACACGATCACACCTTTTTTTTTTTTAAAGGAGGGTCTCTCATTTAGCCAAAAGTTCACCGTTTTGCCGAGGTTGGTGGACAGTAAGCCTGGGAGCCTTCCTTTTCTGCCTCCCAGTGCTAAGGTTGCAGGAACCAGGTCTGGTTTTTCACATGTTCTGAGGGGTTGAACTTAGTTCCCCAACAAGCACGTTACCCATTGAGTCATGTCCCTCAGCCTGAAGGTCAATCTTGAACACACTATGCTAAGAAAAAGACACTGGGCACGGAAGTTCTTCAGTACGCAAAACCACATATACAAAAACATACAAAATGTCCCAACAGGAAAACCAATGGAGAGAGAAGGGAAATGCCTGGTTTGCTGGGCACCACTGCATGATCCTGGCTGATGGGAGACGACGGAAAGCATTCTGGAATCACGGAAGGGTGACTGACGGTCACAAGACCATCTGCAAACATGCTCAAAACCCTCGCACGGGGACTCGAAGACAGTGACTTTAAGGCTATGAGTGAGAGAACTGGGAAACTATTAGCTTAAAAGAGGAGGGAAGGAGGGAGGAAAGGAGGGAGGGAGGGAGGGAGGGAGGGAGGGAGGGAGGGAGGGAGGGAGGGAGGGAGGGAGGGAGGGCAAGCATAAGCCCCTGGAAGAAGCAGGAGTACAGGGTAAGACTATAGCAGAATTTCTAAAACTTTTGCTTTCTTCAAGCAAATTGACTTTGCTTACCAGGATTGCAACACTCCTGAAAGAACTCTGTTTTGATAGGTTTCTGGCCATGGAGCTCAGACGACCACTGTCCATTCCCTGCGCTAGCATGAATACTTCCAGGTCCCATCAATGAGGGCTTTGAGAACAGCCATGCAGGTGACATCATGGCAGACAGACCTGTCTCTCTTTGGGGCATTAATCTCTCCTCCCTTACACTAGAACATCAGGCTTTGCCCACATAGCGTGCAAATGCACGATCATTTCTCTTGCAATACTCATGAGCAGATTGCTCAAGGCCGAGATCTTCAAGACTCACTCTGTTTCTCCAACAGAGCCCTAACTCCTACTCCAAAGTCTCTCACCTGTATACAACTGGCCTTGAATATCTTCACTATGACAAGTCCGGAAAATGTCATCACTAGGCTACCGGACTATTCTCTGCCTTCTTGGTGTAACTCCTAACTCTGCAGACAAAGACAGCACATTCCCCCTAGAGATGTACCTTGCCGCTGGTGCTCCCACCTAACTAGAACCTAGAAATAGCATGGAACCGCCAGCAGGAAATAAGCATTCTGCTAAGACAGCACACTGGCAATAGGAGCCGTTTTGAGTTGCAGCAAGAAGAGCTTTGCAAAGGCCAGCCAGTTGTAAAACTCTGCCCGGGCTCGGAGCGGAGCTAGGAGTCCTGTGTCCATGCTCTTCAGCCTCTCAGCCTGCAAAGGCCACTGGCTCCCTCAGTCCCAAAGCTCATAGTCTCAGAGACTGTTTGCATCTCCCCTGGAAAATGGGCACAAATAAGACATGGAAATATGCAGGGAGGCCAATCGGAGAGAAGGGGACCAGTGAAAGTGGGAGAAAACCAGAGAGGAAAACGGGTAAACATGATCAAAATTATTACATTATACATTATACACATACATATGTGGAAATGTCACAATGAATCCTGTCACTATGCTAATTAACATATGCTAATGAAGAGCATACAATGCTTGTGTTGGAAACAGATGCCTTCTTGGTTTTGCTTTGTTTTTGTTTTTTTAGGACAGGGTTTCTCTGTATATGTAGCTTTGGAGCCTGTCCTGAAACTCACTCTGTAAACCAGGTTGACTTCAAACTACAGGGATCAGCCTGTCTCTGCCTCCCAAGTGCTGAGATTAAAGGCATGCGCCACCACCACCCGGCTGAGATGTCTTCTATAGTGATGAATCATTTGCATTTTAAATGTATTTCGTTATTTAGAGACAGGCCTGCGCATGTGTGTCTGTGCGTGTGTCTGCGCATGTGTGTCTGCGCGTGTGTCTGTGCATGTGCCTGTGCCTGCAGGCACCTACGAAGACTAGAATAAGAGATAGGTTCCCCAGAGCTAGAGTTCAGGCAGTTGGGAGCTGCCCAGTGTTGGTGCTAAGAGCCAAACTCCAGTGGTTGCTGGGCCATCTCCCCAGCCCTTTATTTGCAGATTTTATTTATTTTATGTTATTGCAGATAAGATGTCTGCAGATACTATTAATGGTGGAGTAGTGATGGGCAAGAAGTCCTTGCTCTTAAGAATACTACATACGGGGATGGGAGAGACAGCTCAGTGGTTATTATACAGTTCCCAGGGACGGCATGGTGGCTCAGAACCATCTATAACAGGGTCAGATGCCTCCTCTGTCATGCAGGAATACATGCAAGCACTCATATACAAAAAATACATAAACAGGTAAATCTTAAAGAATTCTACACAACAGTGAGCCCCAAGTCTACCCATGAGCCTTCTAGCTAGTAACAAAATCCACTTCTGTTTATTCCAAGGAATAAATATAATAAATTATGGGAGGGAGACTTCTCATTTCCTAGCAGGCCATTCCAACGGTGTCTAATAAATTCCATCCATACGAACATGGATGCCACCACAAATGCAAAAGCCCCCCCAAAGACAAGCTTATGCAGAAAGCATGAAGAAATGACCTCACTGATCCCTCTCATCAGGTACATGCACATCTCTCTGTGTGATCGTGCCTTATTAAATAAAGGCAATCACTCAGACAACCAGGCCTGTGAGGAGAATACCGAACTGGAATCATCACTTGGCACCTTTCCCACCACAATCCAACCCATAGTTCTGGAGCAGCAGGTGCCCCCGGATAGCCACGCCAGCTCAACAGAAAACTGTACTTACTACCACTATCACGAGGTATTATTTTTTCCAATTTTACTCTGGAATTTGACCGCACAAGTGTCCACTCTGTAGACGGCAATCTGCTGCCCTGTGAAATGGAACAGGCCTGCGAAAACTTGGCAGTCTCCGTGCACGTACGTGCATACATATCTGCACAATAAGCAAGCACACCCGCGTGGACACTTGTGAGCTGTGGGTAATGGATCAGGGTAAAAGCCTTGCACGGAAGGGTGGGTGCTGCTTCTCAGAGCGATTCCTCGCAGTCTCTGGAGAGAGAGCAGATCCAGTGGAATGAGGAAGCCGGGTGGAAAGACAGCTGAGAAGAAATCAGCCTGGCGAGGTTCCTGGGAAGGATTTGGGGAGTCCTCACAGCTGTGGCCAGAGGCGCCAGAGTCAGATGTGCTCGGAAGTGAGTTTCAGAACTGGCTGTAGAGAAGGAAATGGGGGAGGAGGTCAAAATGGAGAGTGGCGAGGGAGGGAAGTGAGGAAAAGGGAGAGAAAGGGGAAAGTGAAGATGAGAAAGGGGGAGAAAAAGAGGAGAAGAGGAAAGAAAAGGAGGGGGGAGAAAAGACCAAAATGCTTCCAGGTTTTCATTTAGAACAGTGGAGCACCTGCCTTTGAGTGATGGAGCACTCCTCACACCACATGTACACGTGAGGAGCACTTGCCTGAGAGTGGTGGAGCACACCTCACACCACATGTACACATGTGAGGAGCACCTGCCTTTGAGTGGTGGAACACTCCTCACACCACATGTACACATGCGAGGAGCACCTGCCTGAGAGTGGTGGAGCACACCTCACACCACATGTACACATGTGAGGAGCACCTGCCTTTGAGTGGTGGAACACTCCTCACACCACATGTACACATGCGAGGAGCACCTGCCTGAGAGTGGTGGAGCACACCTCACACCACATGTACACATGTGAGGAGCACCTGCCTGTGAGTGGTGGAACACTCCTCACACCACGTGTTCCTGTGAGGAGCACCTGCCTGTTAGTGGTGGAGCACTCCTCACACCACATATATCTGTGAGGAGCACCTGTCTGTGAGTGATGGAGTACTGTTCATACCACATGCACACCTCTGAGGATCTAGGCAGGTGACAAGCCCAGGGTCAGGCAGAAGAACTTGTCTGTGTCAGGAGGCTGTCTGTCAAGAGCTCACCCGAGCATGAGCACCAGAGGAAAGGGCAATAGAAGTGTGCAGATGTGCCTCCCCGCTCTAGTGACAACTCAGAGAGACACATGGCACAGGGCTCCAGTAGGAAGTCAGGGGACAGGAAAACACACGGGAGCCCTCACACAGGAGGAGTGATGGTGCAGTGTGACATCACAGCCCTGGGAACCATTGCAGAAGCCAATGCGGGAAGGTGTAACTGAAGGTAGCAAGCTGAGTCTATCATAGGATGCTACCCCTGTGAGTAATCAAGAGATGTGCTGGTCTGGAAAGACGTCTAAGACACACCTGGAAATAAAAAGGCAACAAGTAAAATGTGCGCGTGACAAGATTATATGTGTGCGCAGGACTGAAGACGTGCAGTTCTTCTGGGGGACGTCAGAGCAAACGAACGCGAGCCAGCGGTCACTCTAATCAAAAGGGATTTACTCTGCACTGTGCCCCTCTTCGGAGCCTTTCGTCTCTGCCTGTTTTCAGAGGTTAAGAATCTCTGGCACAGTAAACTTTACCCACTACTTATTTGTCCTTTGCCTGCCTAAGGATCACATATGCCACGTATAACATGCCACAGATGATGAGTTAAAACCCTACAGGAAGGGCCTAATTTCCTTGCATTCCTGGCCCCACAGAGAAGCAGGGCTTTCTTTCTCTTCTTTACACTGGCTACCCCCATCTACACACCACACACACACACACACACACACACACACAAACATACTCACACACTCACACTCAGTACATTGACATTTAGCCTCTGCTCATCTGCTTGTGATTATCACACCACACACACACACACACACACACACACACACTCACACTCACACTCGGTACACTGACATTTAGCCTCTGACCGTCTGCTTGCGGCTATCTCTACAAAGCATGTGGAGAGGAAAGACCTATGTGGAACGCCTTGCACAGATGCACAACACCAAGGACCCGAAGAAATCCGGCTGCTTCTCCCAGGTCTTTCCATTCCCAAGCCCGGGATTGTCTTCCAGTTGCTGCTGATCCTGAAAATTAGGATTTCAAAACTCAGTGCAGCTCTAGGAAAGGGGGTTCTCACAGCGGATGCAGGCAGAGGTTGCCACATGTGTGAGCTTCAGTATGAATGGGGGTCTTGTCTGGCTGCAATAAAGCTCCCCTCTGTTTGTATGCATGCTATACTGAGAGTCTTGTCCACTGGGAAGCTACCCAGCGCTCCATGACAATCCCTTCCGTGTTGTCTTGAAGGGATCCGTTTAACATTTGCCTTCTCTGGGGTAAATACAGCAACCAAAGCATTTCTCTAGGCAGCCATGAAGCCCGCTCACTGGCTCATTGGCTATCATTTAATTGAGGGTTGATTGGGCTTTTGTTTTGCTTTGTTTTTGTTTTTTTGTTTTCGTTTTGCTTTTAATTCTCTTGCTGAAAAGTAAGGCCTCTGGTTATTCGACTATCACTCCTAACTCAAAGAAATCACTCATAAAAACACAACTGATTCTCAAGCTCCAGGAGGCCCACAAAGAACCAATTGATTTACCCAACTGGATGCTGAAGCAGGCACAAAATAAGAATCTTGTTGCTGTCGGGACATTACACTAGGAAAAAAAAAACCCAACTAATTTATTTAGAGCCCTGCGACAATAAAACACTCTGTGACTTTAAGGAACTCAGAAAGCAGTTCCCTGGGCAACATGTCTCTAAGAAGAATGAGGTGGGTTTGTGTTTGCTGAGCGGAGGGAAATTTCTCCAGGGAGCAAGATGAATTACCTTCCTATCCAAAACATGTGTGTGCTAGCAGAGCCAGGGACTCTGACAGGGACAAGATGCCCATGCAGGCAGAGACAGTCCTGCATCTGAACACCAAGGTCTGGACAGGAGGGAAGGGTCTTGTATCATGTGACTCCGCACTGTCCAGCGTGTGTGTTTTTAATGTATCCTACCCATGTTATTCCTACGATATAAGATTGAGTATTTAGAGTCTACCGGTCAGTGTGGCTGGTTATCTAAGGACAAGATAGCTACACCATCACCTCCCTTACCTCATAACAAGACCTCGGGGCCAGGGCGAGGGTGCAGTCAGCATGATTATGTGCATATCCAATAAATGAATAAGTAAATAAAATTTTAATCCAAATTAAAATCCCTCAGATCTCTCACACAGTAAGTCCCTCATCTCTGGTTTGCACTCATGATCTTCTGTCTTCTGTAAAGTTCATACAAATAGACAAATAGCATCTAACCTTTTAAGTCTGGCTCCTTTTGTATTTCTTGTTTGAAAGCTAAAATTGAAATGACATATTTCTTGGGCAAGTTCCTTCCATCAAAGCCATACATTACGTTTCTCCAAGGCGATCTGTGTGTTCCATCTAATCAGTTCTAAATAATCCCACAGATGACAGAGGACGGACCTATGTGTGCAAAGAGTCTGCAGATATTAACCGAGCAAAAAGTGGCGGGTCAATAAAGCCTTTTAAACATCTCACCCATGTAAAGTGCCCAGAGCTATCCTAAAACGACTATGTAAGGCTCAAAGTCAGAAGAACATGTGTAAGGCTGCTGACAGGTTAGACGCTCAAATCTCAAAATCCCCAAACAGCCCAGCCTCCCACAATAGCTCTCTGAGCCATGTAAGACGTGAATCCTCTCCATCATCACAGCCAGGGACTACAGGACACCGATGGAACACTGGCGGGCACACACCAGACACAACCAAGGTGGAAACCACAGACACGAGCTTCATCATGTGAAAACCTAAAGGGCCACAGCTCCATCACAGGAAAAGGTCAGAGGTCAGGCGAGTGGCGAAACAGGGACTTCTTACAACAATCTCAAAATGTCTTACAAAAACAAACAAACAAACAAATAAATAAATAAGGTCCCAGGACAAAGTCACATTATCAACCCTGCGTAGAAAAGTGAAGTCAGAGTCCCCGCCACAACCCACCACAGGGGCAGGAGCTAGGGAGGAAGGATGCTCTGTTGCAAGGGCCATTTAATACACAATTTGGTGGTACAACGTTTTCAGAAAGGGTGTTATGTTTAGAAATACTGACTTCGAACTATAGGGCAATCACTGATTTTTTTTTTTTGTAAATATAATGATGGGCTAATAGTGGTACCTCGGCAATCCCATCCATATTCAAGCAGGAAAGTCAGAAAAAGAAAAAGGAAAAGAGACAATAAGCGGAAAATAACCATCCACAAGGTATCACAGCTGCCAGACAACCATATCGAAAATCACTTTAAACATAAATGGTCTAAAAAAAAAATCAGTTAAAAGACGTGGACTTCAGGAGACTTCATCCGTTAAGTTCCTCTGTGGAGTGAGTGGCTGTTTATACAGAAATCACAGCTTGTCAACGTGAAGAGAGTAAGCGTCCGTGTGATTCTTGGTCACAGACAGTCCCTCTTATGTCACAGACCCACAGGCTCAGGTAATGGAGAGAGAACAGAAAGACAGTAAGAACTGGAGGCTGGGGAGGCCCAGTGTAACACGCCGTCTTCTGGACACCATAGGACCACCGCAGTCAGAAACTCGAGGCAGATGTTGTTGCCTGCATAATACCAAGCCGGCTACTATTCCAGCATAGAGGGTGGAGAGGTTCATTAGATCCCTACTCTAGGTGAGAAGACAACGACAAGAATGGCTTCTGAGAAATGGGGAGTGGCCCCTGATAGGTCCATTATGCTCCTGGGGATGGCCCCACACCAGGAGTTAACAAGTAGGACATATTAGACTCAGTGGGTTATTAAATAAGTTATTAGATAAAAAAAAATAGAGAACACAAAGTTAGGAGGGGATAAAAGACGTGGATGGACCCAGGAGGAATTAAGGTAAGAAAAATGGGAGAAATTAATATAATTAAAAGACATTGCATATAGTTATGAAATTCTCAAATTAATAAAAATACTATATAAAAATATGGGTACAAGAGTGAAAAGAAAAACACAACTGTGCATTGTATTATTTGTAAGAAACTCACTGAAAAGCCACAGAAGCAGATTAAAAGTAAAGGGTTGGAGATAAAATACACCATGCTAAAGCTAATCAAAAGGAAGCTGGACGGCAAGGATTTAAAGCCAGAACCATCGGGCTGTGTTGTGGCATTGCATTTATATGTTAATAAATAAGTTTGCCTGAGGAGCAGAAGAGTAAAACAGCCACACTGGCCAGCTTTACAGAGCAGGCAGCAATGGCACACACCTTTAATCCCAATAGCCACACTAGCTTGCTACAGAGGCCAGGCGGTGGTGGTGCACACCCTTAATCCCAGAACTAGAGAGGATTGGATCTCGGGAGGAAATAGCGCTCAGTCTCATTCTGAGGTTTCCTGGAGGCGGGATCATCATTTTCGGACTGAGGTCGAGGTAAGAGCCAGTGGCTGGTTGCTTAGCTTTTCTGGTCTTCAGGTTGAACCCCAATATCTGTCTCTGGTTTTTTTTTATCCATGTGACAAGGCTGCAAAGCATAAAGAGACCAATTCTACCAGAAGACATAAACATGTACATACTCACCAGCAGAGTCCAATGCACAAAGGCAAAGCTGATAAAACTACAGGGGAGAAGCATCCATTAAATAGAAATTGAACACCATTCATGGGGAAGGGACAAGTTCGGCAGGCAGAAAACAAAACGAAAGAAAAAACTAGACCAGACGAAGATGATCTGGACAACACCAACAATCAACGTGAGCTGCTGCATCCGCCACCTCACATCTGAACTCTGTGGCTCCCAGGAAACACCCTAGGCCACAAGGTACACATGAAAATGAAAACAAATGGGAAAAAGAACCATAGAAATTATGACAAGTTTCATGCTTGGAAACCCAAACCCGTAGCCAGAGGATACACAGGAAAGCCCCAGGCCTGGAGACGTTGAGGCTACCTTAGACACCGTGAGAAGGAATCCATGTATGAAGAAAAATGGAGAGAGAAAAAAAAAAACACGAGCTTGTGTGTGTGTGCATGCGTGAACACACACACACATCATTCATGGGCTACAGATGTTAACTGCAATCTTAACACAAAACAACGTTCCAAATTAAAAAAAAAAAAAAAGGAGACCCTTATCTCCCTGACTACTCCAAAGGGGCAGCTTCCCCAGCTATTCCCTCTCTCCTGCAACGCCATCCCAGCTTTCTGCCTGGAACCCATACCCTCCCCTCTCCTTTTTTCGGGGCTTGAATTCCTCCATCTCAGCCAGGGTGGGCACCGCGGGCCAGGTTAGGCGGTGAGTGCAAAGGGACTGGAGTCCCTTTGTTCCAAAAGCCGGCCTGCAGCAAGCCAAGACTGCAGGCAGGGGCACCTCTGACCAGCGAGGGGCTCGGATCCTGTGGAGGGGTAAGTGTATTGTTCCTGACCGCCACACAAGGCCGGTTAGGGAACACACAATACTCCCGCCACCCTTATCTCCCTGACTACTCCAAAGGGGCAGCTTCCCCAGCTATTCCCTCTCTCCTGCAACGCCATCCCAGCTTTCTGCCTGGAACCCATACCCTCCCCTCTCCTTTTTTCGGGGCTTGAATTCCTCCATCTCAGCCGGGGTGGGCACCGCGGGCCAGGTTAGGCGGTGAGTGCAAAGGGACTGGAGTCCCTTTGTTCCAAAAGCCGGCCTGCAGCAAGCCAAGACTGCAGGCAGGGGCACCTCTGACCAGCGAGGGGCTCGGATCCTGTGGAGGGGTAAGTGTATTGTTCCTGACCGCCACACAAGGCCGGTTAGGGAACACACAATACTCCCGCCACCCTTATCTCCCTGACTACTCCAAAGGGGCAGCTTCCCCAGCTATTCCCTCTCTCCTGCAACGCCATCCCAGCTTTCTGCCTGGAACCCATACCCTCCCCTCTCCTTTTTTCGGGGCTTAAATTCCTCCATCTCAGCCGGGGTGGGCACCGCGGGACGTACAGGCGGTGAGTGCAAAGGGACGGAAATCCCTTTGTTCTAATTGCCTGCCTGCAGCAACCTAAGGCTGCAGGCAAAGTGATTCCTGGATAGCAAGGGGCATTAATCCAGTAGCAAAAGACCCAGCGGAGGGAAGAGCCATTGGAGCGCATCTGAAGGAAGAGATGGGCAGGCGCCAAGGCAAGAATTCCTCCAACAATCTGAAAAACAACACGAAAACACCAGATCCCAGCGATCTTATGACAGAAGGACTTGAACACCCTATACCGGAAGAAGTGGAAAACAGTGTCATTATAAAAGCAATAGAGTCTCTTAAACAGGGTATGAATAACTCACTTAAAGAAATAGAAGAGAAATATAACAAAAAGATGGAAGAAATGAGTAAAGAAATGGAAGACAAATATAACAAAAAGTTTGAAGAAATAAGTAAATTCATAAATGATACCCTGGGAAACCAAGAAAAAACAATCAAACAGGTAATGGAATCAGTTCAAGAATTGAAAACTGAAATGGAGGCAGTGAAGAAAACACAAACCGACGACCGGCTGGATATGGAAAATCTAGGTAAACAAACAGAGACTTCAGGAACAAGCATAACCAATAGAATACAAGAGATAGAAGAACGAATCTCAGATTATGAAGACACCATAGAGAAAATAAATGCCCTGACCAAAGAAAACAGCAAATCCAACAAATTCTCATCACAAAACATTCAGGAAATATGGGACATAATAAAAAAAACCAAATCTAAGAATAATAGGAGTAGAAGAAGGAGAAGAATTGCAGACCAAAGGTCCAGAAAATATATTCAACAAAATTATAGAAGAAAACTTTCCCATCCTAAAGAGTGATATTCCTATGAAGGTGCAAGAAGCATACAGAACACCGAATAGACTGGATCAGAAAAAAACATCCCCTCGCCATATAATAATCAAAACACAAAGCATTCAGATTAAAGAAAGGATATTAAGAGCTGCAAAGGAAAAAGGTCAAGTAACCTATAAAGGTAAACCTATCAGACTTACACCAGACTTCTCTATAGAAACCATGAAAGCCAGAAGGTCCTGGATAGAGGTACTGCAGAAACTAAGGGACCATGGATGCAAGCCCAGATTAATATACCCAGCCAAGCTTTCATTTACTATCAACGGAGAAAACAAAATATTCCAGGATAAAAACAAATTTAAACAATACGTAACTACTAATCCAGCCTTACAGAGAATATTAGAAGGAAAATTACATCCCAAGGAATCCAACATTGCCAACACTGCCTACAATAACTCAGACATCTAGCGACCCTTCACTAGCACAACCCAAAGAAGGAAAACACATACACTCTACTACCCAAAAAAAAAAAAAATGACTCGAGTCAACAACCACTGGTCATTAATATCTCTTAATATCAATGGACTCAATTCACCTATAAAGAGGCACAGACTTAGAGATTGGATACGAAAACAGGATCC
Organism: Myodes glareolus; assembly: GCF_982192425.1. NCBI lineage: Eukaryota > Metazoa > Chordata > Mammalia > Rodentia > Cricetidae > Myodes > Myodes glareolus. The sequence goes on along the minus strand of NC_142031.1, from coordinate 54,727,740 downwards.
AACATTCTGCTGTTTACAAGAAACACACCTCAACCACAAAGACAGACACCTACTCAGAGTAAAGGGTTGGGAAAAGGTTTTCCAAGCAAATGGACCTAAGAAACAAGCGGGTGTGGCCATTCTAATATCTAACAAAATCGACTTCAAACTAAAATCAATCAGAAGAGATGGAGATGGACATTTCATACTCATAACAGGAACAACTCATCAGGAAGAAGTCTCAATCCTGAATATCTATGCCCCTAATATAAAGGCACCCACATATGTAAAAGAAACTCTTCTAGAACTCAAGGCAGTCATCAAACCACACACGCTAATAGTAGGAGACTTCAACACTCCTCTCTCACCAATGGACAGGTCAATCAGACAGAAACCTAACAGAGAATTAAGAGATTTATTGGAGGTATTGAATCAAATGGACTTAGCAGACATCTATAGAACACTCCACCCAAATAGGAAAGAATATACCTTCTTCTCTGCAGTTCATGGAACCTTCTCGAAGATTGACCACATACTCGGTAACAAAGCAAACTTCCACAGATACAAAAAAATATTAGTAACCACCTGTTACTTGTCAGATCACCATGGATTAAAATTAGAATTCAACAACAATGCTAACCCCAGGAAGTCAACAAACTCATGGAAGTTGAACAGTCAACTACTAAATCACCCCTGGGTCAAGGACGAAATTAAGAAAGAAATTAAAGACTTCCTTGAATTTAATGAAAACAAAGACACAACATACTCAAACCTATGGGACACTATGAAAGCAGTGCTAAGAGGAAAGTTCATAGCAATAGGCGCCCAAATAAAGAAAACGGAGAAAGCACACATTGGAGACCTAACAGCACACTTGAAAGCTCTAGAAAAAAAAGAAGCTGATTCACCTAGGAGGAGTAGAAGACTGGAAATAATCAAACTGAGGGCTGAAATCAACAAAATAGAAACAGAGAAAACAATCCAAAGAATCAATGAATCAAAAAGCTGGTTCTTGGAGAAAATCAACAAGATTGATAAACCCCTATCCAAACTAATCAAACGGCAGAGAGAGAACATGCAAATTAATAGGATCAGAAATGAAAAGGGGGACATAACCACAGACACAGAGGAAATTCAGAGAATCATTAGATCTTACTACGAAAGTTTATATGCCACAAAGTTGGAAAATGTAAAAGAAATGGACATTTTTTTAGATAAGTACCATATACCAAAGTTGAACCAAGAACAGGTGAACAATCTAAATAGACCTGTTAGTCGCGAAGAATTAGAAGCTGTTATCAAAAATCTCCCTACCAAAAAAAGCCCAGGACCAGATGGTTTCAATGCAGAATTCTACCAGAACTTCCAGGAAGAGCTAATACCTATACTCCTTAACGTATTCCACAATATAGAAACAGAAGAGTCACTGCCTAACTCCTTTTATGAAGCTACAGTTACCCTAATACCAAAACCACACAAAGACACAACCAAGAAAGAGAATTACAGGCCAATCTCACTCATGAACATTGACGCGAAAATTCTCAATAAAATACTGGCAAACCGTATCCAAGAGCACATTAGAAAAATTATCCATTATGATCAAGTCGGCTTCATTCCAGAGATGCAGGGCTGCTTCAACATACGGAAATCTATCAATGTAATCCATCATATAAATAAACTGAAAGAAAAAAACCATATGATCATCTCACTAGATGCTGAAAAAGCATTTGACAAAATTCAACACCCATTTATGATAAAGGTGTTGGAGAGACTGGGGATACAAGGATCATACCTAAATATAATAAAAGCAATATACAGCAAGCCGACAGCTAACATCAAACTGAATGGAGAGAAACTCAAAGCCTTTCCACTAAAATCAGGAACGCGACAAGGCTGTCCACTCTCTCCATACCTCTTCAATATAGTGCTTGAAGTTCTAGCAATAGCAATAAGACAACATAAGGAGATCAAGGGGATTCGTATTGGAAAGGATGAAGTCAAACTTTCGTTATTTGCTGACGATATGATAGTTTACATAAGTGACCCCAAAAACTCTACCAAAGAACTCCTACAGCTGATAAACACCTTTAGTAACGTGGCAGGATACAAGATCAACTCCAAAAAATCAGTGGCCTTCCTATACACAAAGGATAAAGTAGCAGAGAGGGAAATCAGAGAAACATCACCTTTCATGATAGCCACAAATAGCATAAAATATCTTGGGGTTACTCTAACCAAGGAAGTGAAAGACCTATTTGACAAAAACTTTAAGTCTTTGAAGAAAGAAATTGAGGAGGATACCAGAAAATGGAAAGACCTCCCCTGCTCTTGGATTGGGAGAATCAACATAGTAAAAATGGCAATTCTACCAAAAGCAATCTATAGATTCAATGCAATCCCCATCAAAATCCCATCAAACTTCTTCACAGACCTTGAGAGAACAATAATCAAGTTTATATGGCAAAACAAAAAACCCAGGATAGCCAAAACAATCTTATACAATAAAGGAACTTCAGGAGGCATTACCATCCCTGACTTCAAACTCTATTATAGAGCTACAGTATTGAAAACAGCTTGGTATTGGCATAAGAACAGAGAAATCGACCTTTGGAATCGAATAGAAGACCCGGATATTAACCCACAAACCTATGAGCACCTAATTTTTGACAAGGGAGCTAAAGGTATACAATGGAAGAAGGAAAGCATCTTTAACAAATGGTGCTGGCATAACTGGATGTCATCCTGTAAAAAAATGAAAGTAGATCCATATCTATCACCATGCACAAAAATCAAGTCCAAATGGATTAAAGACATCAACATTAATCCGTCCACTTTGAACCTGATAGAAGAGAAAGTGGGAAGTAGTCTACAAGATATAGGCACAGGAGCCCTCTTCCTAAGTAGGACCCCAGCAGCACAGACAATAAGAGAAACAATGAATAAATGGGATCTACTGAAACTGAGAAGCTTCTGTAAAGCAAAGGACACTGTCAGTAAGACAAAAAGGCTGCCTTCTGACTGGGAGAAGATCTTCACCAGCCCCTCATCAGACAAAGGTCTGATCTCCAGAATATACAAAGAACTCAATAAACTAGACACTAAAACTCTAATTAACCCAATTAAAAAATGGGGTACTGATCTGAACAGAGAATTCACAACAGATGAACTTCGAATGGCCAGAAGACACTTAAGGTCATGCTCAACCTCCTTAGCGATCAGGGAAATGCAAATCAAAACCACTTTGAGATACCATCTTACACCTGTCAGAATAGCTAAAGTTAAAAACACCAATGATAGCCTATGCTGGAGGGGATGTGGAATGAGGGGAACACTCATCCATTGTTGGTGGGAATGCAAACTTGTGCAGCCACTTTGGAAATCAGTGTGGCGGTTTCTCAGGAAACTGGGAGTCAACCTCCCTCAGGACCCAGCAATTCCTCTCTTGGGAATATACCCTAGAGATGCCCAAACATACTACAAAAGCGTTTGTTCAACTATGTTCATAGCAGCACTATTTGTAATAGCCAGAACCTGGAAACAGCCTAGGTGCCCCTCAATAGAAGAATGGTTAAAAAAGGTGTGGAACATATACACATTAGAGTTTTACTCAGCGGTAAAAAATAATGACATCTTGAATTTTGCATGCAAATGGATGGACATAGAAAACGCTTTACTGAGTGAGGTAAGCCAGACCCAAAAAGAGGAACACGGTATGTATTCACTCATAAGTGGATTCTAACCATAATTAAAGGTCTTTGAGCCTATTATTCGTGATCCTAGAGAAGCTAAATAAGAAGACGAACCTGATGAAGATTATTTACCTATCCGCCAGGAGGTAGGAAATAGTCAAGAGTCCCAGGTAATCTTGGGTGCATGGGGGGGGGGGGGTGGGAGGGTTGTTGGAAGGGGAGAGGGTTAGAGAGAAGGGAGTAGGGGAGGAATGGAGAAAGCTCGGTTGACCGGGATGGGGGGAAGGGAGGAAGGATGAATGTGGGATCAGGGAAGAATATATTTCAACTAAGGGAGTCATATTAGAGTTTACAGGAAACTTGATTATATATGGGATCCCAGGTCCAAGGAGAGATCCCCAGATTGTTCTCTGGACAGAGGAGGGGGTGCCTGAACCGGCCTTGGCCCGTGACCATACTGATGAATATTTTGCTTATCACCATAGATCCCTCATCTGGCGTTGGATGACGAAACAGATGGAGGCCCGCGTTGGAGCACCGAACTGAGCCCCCCAAGAACCAAACGAGGAGCAAAAGGAGGAAGAAAATGACGAAGGACTGCGAGGGATACTATCACCCACTGATACAAGGGGTCGGATCTAATGAGAGTTTACCAAGGCCAGATGGACCGTGACTGAACGAGCATGTGATCCAACCAGATTCTCTGAATGTGGCTGGTTTTTCTGAATGTGGCTGGCCTGCAGTCTTTCCGAGAAGCCATTGACAATGACACTGGGACTGGTTTCCTCTGCATATACTGGATTTTTGGGATCCAGTCTGTTTGGATGCTCACCTTCCTGGACCTGGAGTGAGGGGGGAGGAACTTGGACTTCCCACAGGGCAGGAGACCCTGACTTCCCTTGGGGACAAAGAGGGAGGAGGAGAGGGAGGGGGGAGTGGGAGGGCGTTGGGAGGAGGGGCGTAAATGGAAACTTTTTATAATTTAATAAAATTACAAAAAAAAAAAGGAGAGAATGGGGTATTACTCATTTAGGTGTTTCTCGCCTTAACTGAAAACTAAAGACAAAATTAGCAGTTTCTAATTTGTACTATTTGTTTGCTCATTTTCTGCAGTGCTGGGCTTGGGGCTCAGGGCCTGTAGACTCTTGTCAAGCACTCTGCCACAGAGCTACAACTCCAGGCCCAAGCGCTCACCACTGTCATGTATGATATGGTCTCATACTTTCCCACAACGAGGCATTCTTGGGCTCACCTTTCAGACTACCCCTTAATGTCTACCTTTACATGTACAGAGGTGTGATGTCTTCAGTTCTCAGAGGAGTCCCACAGATAAAGTAACCTTGGCACCATTCTCACCGCATAGATGAACAAATCGGGGACATTTGTGGGAGTCAAAGGCCTCCTCAGCCCGCTGGGGCTGAGGACTTGGGCAAGACTCCTCTTCTCTCTCTCTGACCTCATCTTGTCTCCTCTTGCACAACCCCTGACCACAGCTGCCACACTGGGAGGTGTCAGCCATGCATGACGATTCCGCAGGCTCCTGCCTCCCTTCTGAGGTTCACCATCACAGGCAGATCTGCAGGGGCCTGACCTACACGGGAGCCAACAGAGCAGCCCTTCTGAACCAGTGCTGATGTTGGCATTGCTGTTTAGTTTAATAACAGGGGGTTCCTTCCTTCCTGGTCTATTACTCATTGTTCTCTAAGGCACCACAGCAGAATGCCTATCGTAGACCTCAGGCTCATCCGCTGAACTGCTTGCCATGTGTAAAATAATACCGCGTGTGTTGGGCGAGCTTTAATTTACACTTTAAATTTTTTTTTGATGGAGGTCTGGCAGGCTGGCTCAGTGGGCGAAGGCATCTGTTGCAAGACTGATGACCTGAGTTCAATCCCCAGAAATCACATGGAAGGAGAGAACTTCCTGCAAATCCTCTGACCGCCACAGGCATGCTGTGGTATGACTGTATACACACACACACACACACACACACACACACACACACATGCATGCACACACAAATAAATACACATACACACACATGCATGCACACACACAAATACATACACATATACATACAAAATAAAGTAAAATCTATAATTTGTTTTACATTTTAAATTAAAATAATATATTTTATTACAAAATGAAACACAGTCATCACTTGGGATCAAGCCAGTGGTGGCCTCAGCTTCTGCCTCCCACAGACACCAACATCTACAGATGCCTCAGTCCTTATGTAAAATGTTGGTCTCTGCATAGCTGAGGCAGGAGAGAAAGGCAGGAAGGATGGCGGGGGAAAGGATGAGAAAGACCTCCATCTAGCTAGTCCTGCTGACGGCATCAGAAAACATCAGAAATGCCCAGAAAGCCCAAGTTACCCACAGAGACAACTGAGAGTTTCCTAGGACACCCTTCAGGGACAGTCAGCCAAGTGTGCTTGCATAGGGCCCAAGCAATATCAACCTTGAGGTCTAGAACCACTCTTGGTCATGAATCTAAACGATGTCCATTAATCTACCTCACAACTCCATTCCCCAAGGAATCTTCTCGAACATTTCCCCTTCCTGTCAGTGGAATGGGACCTTATCATCCCTTAGAGGTGTGACTGGAGACTGATCCTAGCGTGTGTCTCTGTTCTGTGACATGTGCCACGATCCACACGAAGAGGAAAGGGTTTATTTGGCTTACGCATTCACTTCACAGTCCATCACCGAGGGAAGTGCGGGCAGGAACTCAGGGCAGGCACTGAAGCAGAGCCCCGTGGAGGAACGCTGCTTACTGGCTTGCTCCCATGGTTTGCTCAGCCTGATTTTTTGTACAAGATCCCCTGTCCAGGAGAGTCTATCCACAGTAGACTGGGTCCTCCCACATCAGCCATGAATCTAGAAAAGGCCCCAGATTTGCTGACACCGAGGAAGGCAGTTCCTCCACTGATGCTCCCCCTTCCCAGATGGCTCTCCCTTGTGTCAAGCTGAGAAAAAAAACCTGACCAGCACCAGAACCAACAGAATCCCACATACATCCACTGCAAAGAAACCTACTTGTGGTTTGCCCCAGAGAAGTCCACCTTCCTCCGTCTGGAGTCCATTTACTATTCAGACCATCTGTCTTTCTAAAAATCCCTGGGCTTAAGAGCTGCATTTAAAATGTCAGTTGGTAAATCCCCAACCCTGCTTCATCCTGGTTCACCGTGGAATCCTTTTCCTTGATCTGTGAGGCCAGGGATCCTGGATTTGCCTAATTGGGGCTCTGAAGGAAAGAGGAGCCAAGGTCGTGCATAGGGAGAATAAGGGCTGTGTCTGTGTCCCCATCACTGATGGCAGAACCCATGCCCAAACTCCTTATAGCTGACATTCTCTCTGCTTTGCATATGCTGCCTAACACAGTGTGAACCTCTGTAATAAAGTCAAGAGCAAAATCAAGACAGGAATGGCCCTATCCTGAGTGTTTTCAGTCCATGGTTGGTTGAACTCAAGTGAGGATACAGGGCACCAAGTACAAAACCGCAGAAAAATAAAAGTCAAGAACCAAAAAAAAAAAAAAAGAGTTAAAAACCTCATGTTCCTTTTGAGTTATGAATCTTTCCCTTAGCATATTTTCCATGTTGATAAACCAAAGCATATATTACATGAAATATTGTCTCATGATTATTTTTGCTTAATAGTCTAAACATTTTCCCAGGGCCGCAATCTCCAAAAATCTTATCCAATTAGCAGATGATGTTTATTTAACCATATTTATATGCTTTCCATTTGGGGCTATTACATTTATAAAAACGAAAATGAAAACAATAAGCATTTGTGAATAAATCACTTATTTCTCTCCACATTTAGCACTGTTTCCTTGGGCTGGCTAGATGGCAAAGAAAAACACCACATTCGTCCTTAATCCGGTCCCTCCCCAAGCTCAGGGCAAGAGGGTTATTTCTCTGACTCAAGAAATTCTCAACATAATCCATTTCACCCCCTTCTCATAGGGCAGCTAGTTTATCTTTAAAATATGATAAATTCCTTTGAGCTAATTGCCTTTTCCAAAAAGCACTAATGATTTCATGCTTACTAAGAAAACCTTTATCTTATCTCCCGAGGTCTTTATTAGGGCTGCCCACTGGTACCCTGTGACTATACCCTGCCTCTATATAAATAGAAGGTGTAGAGGCAGACTGGGATCCACACATGGAAAGAGTCAAGTATAACTAAACCAGTACACACTAGGACTTATTTGCTCATTAGGAGTTGGTTTACTCCCATGCGTGACTTTGAAAATCACCGACGCGTACCTTCAAGTGCGACCTTTTAAATTGTATACTGCGTCTCATGTAGCTCGGGCTGCCTAGAGCCCACTATGTAGCTGCTGATGCTCTTGAAATTTTCATCCTCCTGCCTCCAATTCCTGAGAGCTGAGGTTACAGCTGTGTGTGTAGCTAGAGACTGAACCAAGGATTTAATGCATAGGCAAGAACTCTGCCGTCTACACTTCACCCTCAGCCCCTCATGGGTGATCTTAATGGATTCTCTTCCTTTTCCTTCAAACTGCTCTTTCCTTTTGATTTCTGAGACAGGGACAAGCAATGCAGCCTCAGCTGGCCTGGAACTCACTCTAGAGCTAATCTGAACTCACTGTTATCCTCCTGTCTCAGTCTCCCATGTATTAGGATGACAATCATGTGTCACTAGGCTCAACGTACAATTCAGGTCACCCTTCAGTCTGGTTTGTAAGGTGCTATGAGAGAAATTTTTAAATATGCCTGACCCATCCTTCTGGTCCATGGACTGCTCTTTCACCCAAGAATCTGAACTGCTCCCCACTGCCTGAAAAGACAGCACAAAACAGTGTTCAGAGCAGGGATGTGCAAGAACACCCCTCCCCACCCTGCCTCCATCCCAGCTCCAGCCTGAATGGTGAGCCGCGCCTGAGAGTTCACGGACTCTATCGCACTGTGCATGGGCTTCAGACAGCACCATGAACGTTCTGTTTTGTTGACAGAGTAAAACATATGTGCTTACATGAATACCAGGTCTGTCTCTTCATATTTCAAGACTAGTATGTTTCTTTTCAGGCTTTGAAAGCATCCCATTTGGCAAAGCCCTCTGCCGATCTAGGGAGCAGAGGGATAGTGTCTTCCTTTCCATGTGTCCTCCTCATGCCAGAGCCACCTGGGCAAGCCACGAGGCCTGACTCCTGCTGGAAACACACAGGGTCACTGCACAGGGCAGGAAGTGGGAGGGCCAGGATTTGACATCAGAGCCAGATGCAAAGTGAGAAAGACTGAGGCCAGGGGCAGGGAGGGGTCTGCCAAGAGGCCCGGTGCACAGTGCACACACATGCCAGGCAAAGCCACAAGCTTTAGAGACACGGAAAAAGTACGGGGCAGCTATGAAAGCTCACACAGTGATGCCAAAGAAATGCGCCTCCTCAGAAAGGAGGTCAGCAGCACAGAGGTCACAGAAGGACAGTGGAATCTGGGTGGCAGAGCCACTGGCTGGGACATCAGCTTAGCGCTCAGGACAGGCCTACGTAGGCATAGGGGCCAAGCACAGAGAGGCTCCTCGCCACCAGCTACCCTGAGCTCTCAATGGCTCTTACTTACTTTGAACCTAGAAGGTCTGAATGATAAGAAGTCCCCAGCAGCTGGCAACTAACCTGAGGCAAAGGCGAGGAACTGGATCAGGTATCTTTCAAAGTTGAAGAGTTTTGTTAAGGAAAAGGCTATGTTCTCCGCATTAAAAATAAGTAAGTCAGCAATTGAAGAACTCTGGAATCGAACTTGATGGTGAAATGAGTCCACCGAGTAGCTGACCCCTGATGATAGAGGCTGCAGGTGTCCACGCATGGGCCAAGCTGGGCGGGAACCCACAGTGTCAGCTAGACTCAATACACAGTATCAGCGAACAAACAGTATCAGTGAACACACAGCATGCACCTAACACACCCAACATGCAGCCGGGGCCGAGAGGGATTGCTCTAGAGGGACGGGCCTGGTCAGACGGTCATTAGCTTTGCAAGCTCGCATCTCTCAGATCTTCCACGGCCACACCGCAGTTCAGGGAAAAAGAAAGCCAACTGCACACCACACAGAAATCTGTATTTTCTGGTAGGAGGAGAGGAAAGAGGGAGGAGGAAGAAGAAAAAGAAGAAGAGGTGGGGAGAAGATGGAGGAAGAGGGAGCTACTGTCCCAATTGATTTTAGGTACTGTACTTTTTCTTTCTGTGTGTGTGGTGTGCACATACATGTATGTGTATATGTCACATGTATATGGCAGCACACAAGGACCGATGTCAGGCGTTTCCCTTCAGCGCTCCTCCACACTCCTCTTCCAGGCAGGGTCTCTCAGTTAAACTCAATCTAGCTGGCCAGCTCTGGGAAGCTTGCGCTTGCCTTTCAAGGCTGGAATTATAGTAGACAGATTGCCACACCCACCTGGCCTTTAAACCAGACAGACAGATTCCCGAGTCCTCATGCCTATGTGGCAAGCACCTTAACCACAGAGCCATCTCCCCAGGCCAATTAGTAACGTGTTTTATTTAACCCAATGCAGCCAAAATAAAGCCATCTCAACATGTGATTCATAGAGAAATTCCTGCGGGTGCTCCACACTGTGTTTTCAGACTGTTCACCCACGTTCCACACAGCTCACATAGGACGAGCCAGAGTAGCCAGCTGCCAAGCCCCACAACACACAGGCTCCAGGGCTGTCCCATCTCCTCCATCTGCCTGTGTTTATGGCTGCCAGCCACAGAAGGGAGGTCCTGCCACCTCGAGACACAGCCCCTATCTGCCAGACAGGCAGGACCCACTCTCGGCCTACATCTGTCACGAATGGGCCCAGTTGAGCTGCTGTTCCTAACTGGAGCTGGACCTGTTGCCTGAATTCAGGATAAGAGAAAACAAGGTCACTGTCAAGGGAGCAGAGCTGAGAGCCAAAGAGGAACGAAGCCAGAAAGTATTAAAGCATTAAGAGATAAGAGCCGCTTGCTGCAGCCAATTGGCCTGCAGGAATTGCATGACTGCCTCAGAGGCAAGAGAAGCCAGGTCCTTTAGGATGCGTTCCTAGCAGACACAGGACGCTACAGGGCTTAGGTGGGGATGGGACTCAGTCTTCACACAGCCTGTGGAAATCCACACACCGGCAGGGCCAGCCACCCCACAGCCATCAGCGAGGGACAGGCTGTGGCGCTGGAGAAAAGGGTTTCTGTGGGTTCCAGCTGAACAGATTTCTAGAGGGAACGCGGAACGCAGGAAATTCCAATCGTTTAGGAATTCATGTTCTGCAAACCACTGAATAAAATGCTCTACCTGTTATAGGAAGGCCTTACCAATTCCTCGTCTGCCCACGTCTCTCTAAGTCCTTACCCTCCCTATAGTCCTCAATCAACCTTCAGATCCCCAGAACCAGGTACTCTCCGACACTTGAGGAGAGCAACTAAGAGCTAACAGCATAAACAAACATAATGAAAAGCCGAGATTGCATTTGAACTTGCACGGCGTTGGCGGGAAAGACGCAGATGCAACTAAACCACTGGGAATACAATGACTCCACAGCCCATACTCGGCCTGGGGACAAAGACACAGGGGGCCCCCACCACATCAAGAGCACTGAAGTTGTACAAACATCCACCTGGACCTTGACCCGTATGGATTCCTGCTCTTCTAGGAATAACAGGGAAAGCTGCTGATTGAAGCCCAGCACGGACAAACACAGCCTTTGGCTGTAACCATGAACTCTGTCTCACCCTGGCCTCTGGACCTCAACCACGCTTGCAGGCTCTCACCTCTCTGTATCTTTCACTCCTGGGCTAACACAGCCTAGCTCCAGCCCAGCAGCAGACCAGTGTCTATAGTAGGTTTGGAAAACATTTCTCCTCTAAGGAAAGGGGGCAGATGCCATGGGCTCACACACGACATCTAGAAATACAGACACAGTGTAGGTGAGTCATCTAAGACCAGTGTGCAAGCAAAAGCCAGTATCCTGAAGACTAAGGATGGAGAAGCAGAGAGAGCCTAGTTCTTAGGGACACGGGAGCAGCCACATCAGTCTCCAGTCATTGATCCCGATACCCTGTGACGAGGAAATAGACACCAATATATACCGACATATAAGGAAACAAACAAACACTAACAGTTACTGAAGGGTATAGGTGTGCATTGTGCTTACATGTGTATGTGTGTGCATGTGTGCCTGTGCATGTGTGCACATGCGTGGGTCCATACTATCCTCGTTTCATCTCTATGGCAGTGACAAGACACCGTGATGGAAAGCAGCAGATAGGAGGAAAGGGTTTATTTCAGCTTACTCTTCCAGGTTACAGTCCGTGACGGCAGGGAAGATACAGGGTAGGATCATGAGCCAGCTGGTCATACCACATCCACAGTTAACACAGAAGAACAGGCTCAGCCATGCTACCTGCACACTCTTAAACAGTTCAGAATCCAGCTCGTGAAACAGTTCTGCCCACATCCAGGGTGGGCCTCCCTACCTTGAACAATCGCGACAATCCCCATAGACATGCCCAAAGGCCAACCTGGTGTAGCTAATTCCTCAACTGAGACCATCTTCCCAAGGGATATCTTCTAGGCTGTCAAGATGACAGTTAAAGTTAACCAGCACCCAAACCACACACCACACACCACACACACACACTACACACAGGCACACATATCCATCAACCACACACTACGCACATGCATACATTCATCAACACACACCACAAACCACACACATATACACATGCACACGCACATATCCATCAACACACATATCATACCCACACATGCATATATGTACATGCACATACAATGCACACACGCATATGCACACACATACGCACGTGCACACATGCACATACACACACACACACACACACACACTATAGGGTATTAGTGAATATGCTCTTGTTAGTTTTTTCAGGTTAAGATGCCATCAAGCAGGGTGGCAGGCCTTCATCCAGTGTAACTGGTCCTTATGGGGACAGATGGCACAGAGGCAGAGAAAAAGATGCTTACAGGACCAGAGTGATACCTTGACCTGGATTCCAGCCTATCGCCTGTGGTCAGCCCCCATCTCACCCTGTGTAACCTGCCAGCTCTCATGATAAAATAGCAAGGAAATTGTTCTCTCCACCCTAAGCACTAAAGTGCTGGGTCCCAGAACAGGGAACTTGGGGAGAGCCTAGAACAAGGACAGACGTTGGGGAGACATGTTGAAAAGGTAGGTTCTTAGATGGAATCTTTTCTTTTTCTTTTTTCTTTCTTGAATTTCCTGCCACATCTGGTCCCTTCACCTACCAGGCTGGCAGTTCTGTCTCTAAGCAGCAAAGAAGGAATCAGGGTACCCACACACACCCAGGCAGCTGACCCGCCCAGCTGAGGACATTGAGCATCTAACCCAGCCTGCCCACGTGGTTATATATTTCTACATACACCTTTTAGCCAACAAATTCCACAACCTGAGCTTCTCAACCCTACAGTCGTCTGGAAGCCCTTGCTTTGCTGAGCCTTAGAGAATGACATGCTCTCAGGTTCATTACCCTCATAACCATGGGGGATGATCAGGAAAAATGAATTTGTGTTGCTGATCCTATTTGCACACTTCCGATGCACAGGTACTGGATGTACCTGTCCATGCTTGTGAGCGCACAAGCGCACGGATGGAGTGCTCAGAAGCCATAGGCTGTTCCTGCAGGGTTGGCTTGCTCCATCCCTGAGGAAGAGTACAAGCCCTCCTCCCACCGTGGCTGGCGAGCACACCTACGAACGATTCTGCCTGCTGCTTGGGGCAGATTACTCAGGTCTTTCATCAGAAGGACTCCACATGGAAGGGTGAGTGACCCCCCCACCCTGCCCTGCTGCTCCTGGGGTTCACATGCCAGCCCATCTCTTTAGCACCTTCAAATGCAAACCTGCTACTGCTGAGTCAATCCCTCTGCACCAGAGAGCACCGGTCTTGACCCCTAATCTGCTCAGACCACCATCACACACAATGCAGGGCTACTGGGTCTTTCTGCAGAAGGCTGCTGGGTACGGCCTTGTCCGTGGTCCTAATGTGTCAATCTCATCATATGGCTCCTTCTGGTACACTATGGATGCCTCGGGTAGAGGACCATTCCTCACGCCTTATCTGTACCACACGCTGCCCAGACTGCAGATCCAGCATTAGTCTGTCAGACCACGGTCGGGATGGAGTTGTCTACACACTCAGTGTACCAAACCCATTACCCCAGTGCTTACCCTGTGCATTCTGTGAGAATTCTACTCTTCTCACTCCAGACCCAGTGTCCCAACCTGACTGACTGAATTCAGCTTCAAACCAAACTTCCAAACAAAAGGCCAGTAGTGTAGGATGTCCTGTGGTCATGCTGGACGGTGACAGTTAAACTATCCTTATTTTCACTTAGGATCTGCCCACAGAGACCCCCATGTAGCTAGACGCACCTGAGTACTGTCAATCATTTCATAGCTGCCCATTCAGCAAGAGTGTAATGTGCCTGGGGAGAGGAGAGCTCCCAAACGAGCAAGTTCCTGCCTTTGTAGAGCTGGTAGTTAGTAGAGGAAATAAGTTACACAGGTCACTAGAATAGATTAGATAAATGCAGCCACGGCTTCTGAGGGAAAGTTGCTATCAAGCGCCTCAAGGGAAAAATCCACCTCTAGGAGGAGGGAGGGTGGGGACTGAGCCTCAGGCAATGTGATGCCTAGGAAAGCCGGGGCCTTCAGGAACTTGAGCCTAAGGGAGCCTGGGCTAGAGTGGTCCAGGCTTAGGTCTGAGCCTTCTGTAGTTCAGTCTCTTTCCTCTAGATGTACCTCCATTTCCTTCTCTGCAGAAAGTCACTGTGAGAAGGAGTGAAGACACCCTTGTGTCTCCGGATAAGGAAAGAGGTGTTATCTGTGGGCAGATCATTTGAAGTCTTGTCTTGACAAAGATGACAGCAAAAAGGTCCAAGCTGACAGCTACTGAGATTGCAGGGGTTCAGGGGCTCCGGAGGCTCCACATAGGTCATGGGGTTGTTGGAGGTGTCTGAGCAGGTGGTAATCAGGAGTCAGTGGCCAGAACGCTGAGGGACAGCAGGGACCAACACAAAGCATCACAGGCAAGCCCAGAGATACTGTGGTGATGATGCTGGCTTCGTGTGCTCATGTTTAAGAGTGGGGCTAACAACGCCAAGCTCTGAAGGCTTCTGTGGAGGGGAACTCCTCCTTCTACAGTGGCGTGGAGACTCAGGCAGGGACAGTGGTGGCCTCTGACATCAGGCTGGCTTTCTTCAGGGAATGACAGAGTCACGGGGGAGGGTGCAATGGGGCTGAGGGAATGGCATAGAAATTCAGTGGTTGATGCCAGAAAGGAAATAACCTTTACAAGAAGGTGCAAGGAGCCCCTGATCGGGGTGGGGTGACGGGGATGGTAAGCAGAATTTCTGAGGTTCGCAGGTCACTGGTCAGGTAAGAGATCAGCAATCTGAGGTGGGCTGTCTGGCCAGTTCACAGGAAGTCAGGGGACATCCTAGTTTGAAGTTATCCATCACACAGTTCCTTCCTCAAGACCCACCCCATAAAACCAAGCATGCTCTGACCCAGAAGTTGCCTAGGAACGGCTTCTTTGAAAGCTTAACACACTCTCCCAGAAGCATCACTTCTGTAGGAAACGCTTACAATCCTTACAGCTGAGCTGGCCAGTCCTATTCACATTAGACTCTGAGACCGTTCCTGGTTGCCATCCTGTGGTAGTTTGAATGAAAATGTCCTCCATAGAGTCAGGAATTGGGTCTCTGGTCCCCAGAGCTGTCTGAGGCCATTTGGGAGGAAACATGTCCCTAGAAGGGGCTTCAGGAGTTTGAAGCCTCTTAACACTTCCACTACACTTGGTTTTCTGCCTGACGTAGCAGACGTGAGCTCTTTGCTTCCTACTCTGGTTATCCAGCCTGCTGCTGGTTGCTATGCATCATGGACTCTTATCCCTCTGGAGTGAGAAGCTAAAACTAACTCTCTTCCTTGAGCTGCCTCAGTCACGGTGTTTGAACACGGGAACAGAAAACAGTTGATACACCCAGCACTACAGGAAAGCTGAGAGGCCCAAGAAGATCCCACAGCCTGTGCTACCACATGAGGCCTGCTGGGAAGTTCTCAACACCCACAGGAGCTGTAGCCAACTGCGGAAACCTTCACAGGCCACTCAGGAGTAATGCCTCTTGACGGTGACAACCATTTGACGCTCTCACTTGCCTGTTCTGAACTCTGACCTCTACCATGAGCCAGCTGGGTAGGAGTAAATACGAGAATCCTAAGGACAAAGGCCCCATACACATGGCAATGAGAACATACTAAGGAACCTTCCAGAAGATACCAGAAGTGAATGCACTATGAGTGAGAAGCCTGGTTTGGAGAGCTGTCACTGCCTCATCCTTCTATCACGCCCATGTCCCCAAGATGATCTCAGCGTCTCTGTGTTTATCCTAAGTCCATACCCAGCTCAAGGTGTTTCTTGCTACATCCTGATTTTGACATTGGCCTTCTAATCTCTGAGGCTAACCACCTGCTGGTTCCTGCTAAGCAGTCTCCTCCCACGGGGCCCTCTACACCCGCATATCTCCTACACTGTCCACCCCACCTCAGAATCTACCTGCTAAGGTCTTCGCTTCCAGTTCTCCACACTGTAGATCAAGGCCATACAGTCTTCATTTTCTGCAGACCTCTGAGGCCAAAGTCTGACTTCCTCATGCGTCCCATGAACTTGAACTACGCCTGCCCTCAGCAGGTTGGGGTATGTTGCCGTACACCTGTCTATGGCTGTGAGAGCTGCACTTATGGTCCATATGAGTCTCAAATCCTGCACATGACCAAGGCTTAGTGGACGTCACGCCTGTCTCCTCTTCTCACAGCATCAGAAGTGCACAATCAAACATCAGCTGTCACATGACTTCCAGGGAGCTGACCCTCCTCTAGAAGGTTGCATCTGGTTTATGAATTCACACATTTGGGTGGTGTTTCTCATCCTTCCTCACGATGTGACCTTTTAATACTGTTCCTCATGCTGTGGTGATCCCAACCATAAAACAACTTCATTGCCACTTCATAAGTGTAATTTTGCTACTGTTATGAATGAATCGTAATGTAAACATCTGATATGGAGGATACCAGGTATGTGACCCCCGTGAAAGAGCCATTCTACCCGCAAAGGGGTCGGGCCCCACAGTCTGAGAACTACTACTCAATAAAATGAAGGTTTGTTCTAGCAAACCTTCCCCAGTTCTGTGGAGTAGCTAGGAGGCCCTTTTAGCTTCAGTAGCTAGCTTCTCACTGTGCAGCCTTGGAGAGCAGCCGCCCTTCAGAGTGGGAAAATTTTACCTTTTCTTTCTAAAAGTCTGCACAAATGGCCATGTCAGCAGGCCATTCTATAGTGTCGATTCTTCTAGAAAACACTATTAAAGAACTGCAGCTTTGCTAGTGAACCTGGGAGAACATTTAGGCCAACACTTTATCCTCAGGGAACTGGGGCCATCTGCCAAGGTCAGAGAGCTGGGTGGGAACGCCGCGGGGAACAAATGCCCAGCAGAAGTGTGAACAGTGGCTTCAATTAATTTCTCCAGCTAATTAAGAAAAAAGTCTCCATGTATATCCACAACTGAGAAACCAAAGAAGGCTATCCTCAAATAACTTCTCCAGACTAGAAGGAATGAGGGGCACCTTCCACAAAGACCCAGGAGAAATGTGACAGTCTGCCTTCCTAAGAAGAATCCACTCCACACAACCTCTAAACCAAGCTTAATATGGAAACATCCCAGGGGGCCAGAGGTACCACTAGGTCAGGTGAGCATCCTCCCAAATAGCTGGAGATCATAGACTCCCGGGATAGCAAACACATCCCTGTCCTACTCCAACATGAGAAGAGGGAAGGGACCATAAACGTTCAAAAGAACTAATTCCAGACCAGATCCCCCCTAGCACCATGTAGCCAGGGCACCAGACTGCTCCTCTCTAGCCACAGTGCCCTCATAGAGTTACAGATGTTGATGGGTCCTCGGTAACTCTCAGTGGCTCAGGACAGGTTTCTGCCAGCTCTCTCGGCCACTAGAGAAAGAGGCCTCCAAGAAGAGATATTTGAACAAAAGGAGGCAGCAAGGCCAAGTGAGGAACCACAGTGGAAAAAACAGCTTTCTCAGTCAGTCAGGCAACGTGGCTCCTGGCGCGGGGCCCTACCGCTGCGAGCAGACCGGCACATTAGCCCTCAACACGGCAGTTGCTGTAACACGGTGCGTGATTTCTTTTCCAAGTCCCAAGCCACAGTGAGGCCCCAGAAGAAGCCACGTCGTCTAGGAACAGACTGGAAACGGGCACTGAGAGCTTGCAAAGAGAGTTTTGAAAGATGCTTGTAAAATACATGCTCGCGACGGTCCAAGGTTCCCATTGGCTTGTGGCCTGTGGGCTCCTGCTTCATCGGCCTGAGTTTATCCTTCAGCGGTTCCCCTGAGGATGGACTCCTTACTCTGTCCACCTCAGCTTAACCTTCAGCCATTCCCCTTGATGGGGTAGGGGGGTATGAACATGAGAACTGGAACATCTTTAGACACTCTAGTCACATTCATAAAGGCCCTGGGTTCGAACCTCAGTCCTGCATAAAATGAATACAGCGATCCATTCCATGAACCTCAGTACTCCAGCGGCACACACTGGAGGAGTTCAGGTCATCTTCAGCTACACGGTGCCAGCCTGACCTAGAGAGCCTACAAAAAAAAACTCACTGGCTAAAAACTAAATAACAGCGCTCCTATCAAAATGTTTACTCCAGAATTCAAATTGTGCTGGATCTGAAAATTTTCCCTCCAGTTCCAGCTAAGTGAGGCGCACCCATTTTCCCAGGAGGTTTACATGGAACCCTGGCCAGTGAAATGGATCTGTGTGAGAAAGGGTGGTATTTGACTCTCAAGGACACAAGGGACACCCAGCCCCAGGTCTCCCTCTTCAACATGCTGATAGCTACTCTGAAGCAATGTCTGTTGTTCTCCTGCAAGACCACCAATGGTTCCCACTCCACAGAGGCAAGTCCAGACTCTTGGCCAGCAATTCAAACACCCCCTCTAGACATATTTCCTGAGCAGTCCTTCAAATGTAACAAAAAGCAAAACTGTGGCAGATAGAAAGTAGAAAAAGTACTCGGGACCTCTGGTATCACGGTTGAAGGCATGATGAGGAAGTCTTTGGGCTCCTTGGGAGCTAAGGAGGCAACCCCGTAGGGAAGGTCCTTCACACTGTGCATTCCTTTGCTGGGGCATTTCCCACCATCCCGGCTAGGCCCCCACGGGTCATCTGACTCCACGTCCCTCCTTTAGAAAGGCCCTTGACTCTGCCCTCTCATCTCGGGGCGCTGTGACCGCCTGACCTTCCATCTGGTGTAGCATTTAGACACATCTCTTAGCCGTCTAAACTCTCACCCTGGCCAGCATCATTGGGAAGGAACTACTCTGTCTCCCAGGCACCAGTCCTGGAAGGCCCTTCCTTTCTAAAACTCTCCTAAGCAAGCCTGGACTGTCCTTCCATCCTAGGTTACAGAAACCCTGGGAAGGGTTTCCAGGGCCTTGTCTAACTCTCCCTGTTACCCGGCCTTTGACCCCATACCACCACGCAGGCTGTAGATAACTGTTCAAAAGAAGCATCCTTTTTTAAATGTTCTCGGAAAAAGAGACCAAAAAAGAGACAAGAACAAACTTTACGACCACCAAAGACCCGCCTAGAGTGAAGAAGTCGCCTCTTCCCGCCCTAGGGCCAGGAAGTCTCTTGTTAGCAGGAGAGATTAAATCTCTGAGCTCCACAGATGGTGTCGAAAACCCGGAGCGCTGCGGAGCGCGGGATGCGCGAGACCTGAGCGGACTTCCTAGGGCGGGCGGGGTGCAAGGGACACAGAGACTCCTGGGCTAGAGGCCAGCAGAGGACGATGCCCACGGCCAGGCGCAGCTGAGCACTGCGGGGTACTCGCCACAGCCGCCGGCCGGAACGGATCCGACCTTCCCCACGCCCTCACTCTGCCCACGACCAGGTCGCGGCGGGAGTGCACCCAAGGCCTGCAGACGACCGCCCACCCGGGCCATTCCAACCCAGAGCACCCCGCGCCTGCGGCTGGAGACTGCCCCGCGGGGCACAATCCCCAAGTGCACGCGGCCAGGGGGACGCGGGCGCCACCCGAGCAGACACCCGGAGCAGAGCTCTCAATAACCGCCCCGGAGCCCGCGGGTCACCGCCTGGCAGCAAGGGAGGAGGACCGATCTCAGCCCCGCACAGCCCCGTCCCGCGCGGCCCGCTCGGGCGATGCCGACACAAAGGGGACGCGCGCGTCACCCACCTGGTCCCGCGCGGTCCGGGCTCCCGCTCGGCCTCGTTGCGCGCGGCTGCGATGGCCCCGCCCGGTGCCGGCTCGCGGGTGCCGCTGCCCCCGTCAGCCTCCCGCGCGCAGCCCGCCCGCCCCGCAGCGCAGCGCCCTTTCTGCCTCACGGCCCTGCGCCCCGAGAACTGCGCGCTCGGGGTCGGCGGGGCGCGAGCGCGCACTAAGCGCGGGCTCGGGAGACAGAACCAGTTCGCACGCCGGCGCCCCCTGCCGTCCAGAGATGCGGCGACGACCATGCACCAGGACCGGGCGGGCAGCCCCCTAGAGCAATCAAAGACAAGGCCAGAGGGTCCAGGTCTCCTCAGTGATAGGGGTGTGCCCTGGAGTAAAGGATGCAAAGAGACAGCCTGAAGGTGGACCCCTGCTTTAATTGTATAAAAACAAGTACCAGCCGCTAGAAAGAAATGCGTGAAGTAGCCTGACCCTACCAGTCAGGAGCTGGGAATATCATTCAGCCGGGCATCTGGGACCCTGGGGTGGAGTCCAAACATGTAAGTCAGAGCCTCCGGGCTTGCCAGATGCCTGCTTGATGATCTCGCCCGAATACTTTTACGAGGAAGACTGTAAGCCAACGGACAAGAAACATCTCTTCACCTTAACACCTGGATGCTGATGGATAGCGAAGAGTCCTCAATCTGCTTGGTCTGAGGCTAATGCTCTGAGCACATACGGAAAGCAGCAACCACAGCATTTCAATTCTTTCTCTCAGAACCTGAGATCCACCACTTGGATGGGAATCCTCATGAGCTACGATGCTCTCACACCCGCTGGTAGTTCCTGGAAGTTCGTGTCTTCTATCCATGTCAAACATGCAAACGCGAACGAAGCCTGTCAGTATATACGATGGCTAGAATGAAATGTCCCCACAGGCAAATGTTTTGACTATTTGGTCCCCCCGCCACCGCCGGTAAGGATATTTTTTGGAAGGTTCTGGGAATGTCAGCAGCCGACAGTTAACTACAGAAGGCTGTTGGGGGAATCCTAAACATACACAAACACGCCAGTGCTCACTCCCTGTACTAAGGTGTTCTATGAAGCATTTCGGTCCCCGCAGCGGTGGACCGCGCCATTTGACTGGGGGAATAAAAGGCTCCATTAGCTAACTAACTTGACTTCTCTGGTCGTGTCTGTCATTGTTTTCGTCGTCTTCCATCTCCCCACAATGGGGTTTTAAAACTCTGTCCATTCTGTCCTCGACTGGTACACTCTCGTCTGTGTGTGCGTATTTGCGTTTGTACATGTGTATATAGGCATGCACACATGTCTAAGGTCAATGCTGGGGTGTCCGCTTTCTTTCCCATATATACTGAACCTGAAACCCTCTAACGCAAGCCACACTGGTTGGCCAGCAAGCTCCAGGACCCCTCATGATTCTACTTTCCACCCCTGTTACCCAGAGCTAGGATAACAGGCATGCGCCTCACCTGCATTTTTACATGGATGCTGGGTATTAAACTCGGGTCTTCAGGCCTGCCTGGCCAGCACTGCATTGAATGAGCTGTCTCCTCAGTCCCTACAGCCACATCGTCGCCAGTTGTGTTGAATGTCTCTGATCTTCAAAACTACATGCTTGCTAAATGAGGTGTCTCACACCTGCAATCCTTGCATTCTGAGCTCTGAGGCAGAAGGGTTGAAAATTCAAGGTTCAGCCTGGACTAGATAGGGAGACCCTATGTCAAATAAGCAAAAGTCAGCTAAACAAAACAAGGACACGCGCTGGCCTCCTAGTGCCTTGGTTTGCCTCAGACTCTGTATGGATGCCATTGTTTGAGAAAGCTCACAGTGTGAAGATCCCTAACAACGGCACTTTGTTGCTTCGGCCTCTCACTGGAAGACAGAAATAGTTTTGCCTGAAGGCCTGAGCTTTGACCTCCCCAGGCCTGGTTGGGGAGCGAAGTTATGAATGAAGGATTGAGAGATTTTGCTGGGGAGGCTGGAAGAAGCAGGTGTATGGAGGTATTCTGTGCTGTCTCCGACACAAAGGATCAGAAACACACCGCCTATGAGCATCTGGGGCTTGGCGGGAAAGTCTCCATCATCAGTGCTTATGTGGGGACAGTGCATCTTCACTGCCCTGGCCTGGGGTGTTGGCAAACAAGACTCTTTCTGGGAGATGGACTGAGGCCACCACATGGGCACTGAAATCGGGGTTTGCAGCAGACCACACCGTCCATGTCCAGTTTTATCTATGAAGCCTGCTGAATCTGCCTTTACTCTCCGCATACCCTGGTCTCTGAATATGTATTTATTTATTTTGTTTTTAATATGGATTATGGTATTTGCCATGCTTCCTGTGTTGGGCATTTACTCCAGATCTTAGATCGTCCATCTCCAGGATCTTTCGGTGAAATCCCACACAGAATCAGGGTGTAGTAAGTACTCAGTAATGAACGAAGCTGGCTCCTCTGAGCTCTCGCAGTGAATGCCATTCTGTCCAGAAAACTGCCTGACTCTTAAAACCATTCTACCTTCATAGCGGCTCTTCAGTCCAGCCCTTTGCCAGGGGAAGACTGGCCATCTCCTCCCAAGGTGGTCACGTTGTGTCTGTTTGAAAGACCTCACTGTGAGGGTCTGGGCCAGTGATGCATCATTCACTCTCACTCACTGGGTCCCTTGTGATCACTCACAGCGGGCAGTGGATGCCAAGGAGAAAAGAGGCCAGAGCACCGGTGCCTACATAAACGGCATAGAGGCCAAAGCCATGGAAACCCATTGTGTGGTTTTCTGCCAGACACAATTGACGGAAGTTCAAAGTTGTGGCTTACAGTTAAAAGAAGGGGGAAAAAAGAACAAAATAGACAATGCAATTTGTCTAAACTTCTGATTGCACATTCTAAGTATAGAATCTGCATTCTTTCAATGCATTTATTTTTCCTTTTGAGACAGTCTAACCTCGTAGCCAAGCTGCACTGGAACTCACAATCTAACCCAGGCTTTTCTCAAACTTATGACCTCCTGCCTCTGCTTCACTTGGTTCTTTTTATGCAAATCTGATTCTCTGTTCCTAGAGGGAGTGAAAAGTTGAGTGACAGTTCCTCTTTGAGCTTCTCCTTAGGGGAACCCAGGATCCCGGAGGACTTCTTGTTTCAGGAGACGTGGGGTCTAACCTCCCACCCCTAGCCCATCTGTGCCTGTTCAACTCATTCTGAAAAGCACTCTGAAGCAAGGGCTCACAGCGTGCTTTTCTGCACTGCCCCCTGTTCCAGGTGAAGCAGGCAGCACACCCTGGGACAAAGCCTCAAGAAAGAAGCAAGTTCCTGACGCTCTCGGGTCATCGTGGGTAGGGGCCCCAGCCACACCTGCACCTGCCTCAGAGCCTTCCTCTTTCTCAGCTCTGCCGTCTCAGGAATATGTATCCGTCCATGGTGCCATATGCACACAAGGCAGAGATACTGTCCTCCAATAGGAGGACGTTCAAGAAGGTACGAGTAAAGAGGCAGTTTCTCTGGGACAGTCATACACTGCTGTGGACCGAACTGTGTCCTCCTCAGCCCTGATGAAATTTATGTCAAATCCAGCTATGAGCATCTCAAAGTGTGAGCATTTCACAAAGAGGGTGATTGCAGGTGGCATTTGGTTAAGATGCCGTCAGAGTAGAGTAGGCTGGGTCCTCATTCCATTCTGACTGTTGTCCTTAGGAAATGGGGACATCAGAGTATGGGTTCATGCTTTCTTGGGGATCATACTGTGCACTGGGGATGGAAGGTCCTTCTGTAAACATCAAAGATCACATCAAAGATGAAGCTGGTAAACTATCAGAGGACAGGGAGTTCCCGGAGCAGGTACTTGTTCATGGTCTCAGTAGCCAGCCCCATGCACACAGCTCAGACATCCAGCCCCTACCATATAACAAGCCATGTGTCAGCTTGCCTGGGCTATGAGGTATCCACATAGAGCTCTGTCTTTGAGAGTGCTAGGAGAGACTGGTCCTGGAACCAGTGGACTAGATGAAGAAGGTCGATCCATCCTAGTAGCGTGGCCCAACCCACTCAAGGCTGAAAGAGACCAGAAGGTAAGCGCTGGGCAGTCTGCTCTCTGCTGGCATGGACTTCCATCCCCTCCCACCCTCCTATACAGAAGTACCTGGATTTTGAACTTCAGAGTCCAGGAATCACTCCGGCCTGTTCCCCATTATCCACACAACTCCATCCGATTCTCTGGCCTGTGGGCTCAGACTGAATCTCACCAGCATCTTCCTTGTCCATAGATCTTAGGAGCCCTGCTCTTCATAGTCACAAGAACCATTCTAATGTACCCATTAGATCTTGGACTTTCATGTGATATAATCATATGAATACATATGGACTTTATCTATAGCGTATGTGTGTTATTGTACATAATATTTTTCTAGTGGCTCTGTTTCTATGGAAAACCCAGTCTAGCTAATAATTTCTGTACTTTTTCGACTCCAATTTACCCAGCAAGCAAAGGCAAGCACCTGGAATATGCCCACGTGTAACTAAAATTTAGAGAATACGTGTGATACTAAAAATAAAAGTGTCGCCCAAAGGCGGGAAAATAAATGACACTTAGTGAAAAGGTTGAGCTGTTAATGAAAAAAAAAAAGCCTTTCTATTTCTGCTTTCCTTCCAGAATGGAGGCGTGGTGTATCTTATTCATTGCCATTCTCCGCACTGACAGGGAAAGTTCCAGACATTCAATACATACTTGTCAAAGGAAGTGAGTGGGGGCCGGGGATATAGTTCAGTCAGTAGAGTGCTTGTTGTCTCGCGTGCACAAATGCCCAGAACTGTATAAACCAGAAGTATTGGTACATGCTTGCAATCCCAGCACTTGGGAGGTGAAGGCAGAAGGATTAGAAGTTCAAGGTCATTTTTGATTAAGCAGAGAGTGATAGGCTAGCCTAGGCTACATGAGGTCCTTTTTGGAAAAGTATATAGATCCTGTCTTCCATCGTTCTCTGTGTGTCTTAAAACCAAATGCTGTAGAATCTAGTGAGAGCCGAAATCTAAAAGAGAAACCTCTGCCCAGGCTTTTCACCACTCGTACGAAGGCCTGAGGCACAAAGTGTCCCAGGCCACTTCTGCGATCTCTGCCCGATGGTGGCATCAGTACGCTGCTACCCAAGGTTCTTGGCTGGTTCGGCCATCTTTGGCTCTTTATTATACTGCTTTTCCTTAGTGATCAATAGAATTTGGTCCCTGCGGCTTGACAAATTTAAAGGCTTTCTCAGCTCAGAAGGAATAATTAAATTACATGCGATGTAAGTGGACTTGGTTGTGGCAGAGATATAATGTCTCACCCTCTGGGTTCCATCTCTCTTGCCTTTAGGGCACACAGCGCCTTTCTTGGGTGTACAGAGGAACTGCACATCTGGATGAAAGCATGAAAACCTCAACCTCACCTGACTCCACCTTATCAGCCTTTTAGCTGCATGCTGAGTCAATGGGAGCCCCAACGAAGCCTATGAGTCTCTGGCTACTCCTTGGAAGGATGATTCCCAAGAAGTCTGTGTGTGTTGAGCTGTAGAAATCATTGCAACGCAGTCCTTTCTAAATTAACTCATTACATACTAGCGTTGAGCAGCGTTGATTTGTACGTACTTTTGTCTCTTGAGATAAACCAAGCATAGTGCTAAGCAAGGTGCGTCAGCCAATCTTAAATAGAAACCAAGAAGCTTACAGATATCAGCATTTGAAGGAGTCCAGACAGAATACATCCAGGAAGAGATTTAGAAAGGGACCCCAGGTCTGTGTCCCTGACAACTCGGTTCCCCAATCTCATCACAGTGGACACTGTCCCATGGCATGTGAGCCTCAAGGTTCAAAATAAAGAGAACAGGAAGACAACATATGGTATTCCACACCCAGGTCTGGGTGAGGTTTTTAGTGATGCAATGAAGTACTGTATTGTATATCATTGGTTTAGGCTTCTATAATGCAACGGATATCCTAGGGTCTTGTGCATATGCCACACAGATAAAACCAAAGCACTCCAGGCCCTGATTGCTGACTGCGGTGATGGATGCTGGAGATCTCTCCTCCAAGGAATTACAGGGAGTCGAAAGAAACTGCCTCACCCAAAGATGCTTCCAGTAGGCACCATGCCTGCCCAGCCTTCCTTACCTTGGAGAAGGGCAGAGGGCTTCCACAGGCTCAGAGCTCTTCAGCAGTGCACCCAGGCCCTCTGTCTCCCCTCACACTTTCCAGAGCAGTTCTTACCAGCCTGACTCTGCTTCACACTCCTTCTCAGAGACCTGAGCTGTGTTACGTTGGGGAAGCAAGCTCCCTTTGCTCCAACAAGAGAGAGGGCTAAGGGAGGCTCAGACACGTTTTCTCACGGTGACAAGGCCACAGTAGCGGGCAGGCTGGAGCTAGGATCTATCCACAGGGTCTGGACACCACCTGCCAATGACAAGATCTGGGGACTATGCAGGTAAGATGGAGACCAAGGCCACTAAGACTACTTAAGAAATCCTCCAGTGCTTTATTTGGATTGCTGGATGTTCAAAGCGTTTTGTTGTGGTGGTGTTGATATTCTGCTGTGGGTCTATCTAAATCTTCCAAGCCTTGGATTATTTGGTCTCCTAAACGTATGGATAGTTGGGGTGGCAGAATGGCTCCATGGGCAACTATTTTTGAGGCATAAGCTTGGAGACTCTAGTTCAATTCTTCAAACCCAGACGTCCCAGTTTGCTCTCCGCTGCTGTGATAAACACCATGGCCCAAAGGAACGTAGGGGAGAAGAGGGTTTATTTGGTTTACGTCCCCTACGGGCTTGCATACAGTCCGATCTTATGGAGGAGTTTTCACAATTGCCATTCTTTCATCTCAGAAGACATTAGCTTGGGTCAAGTTGATATAAAACTATCCAGCTCAGAGTGTTCATTCGTGCCCTGCCCTCTCGGCTTCCTGTTATAAAACCCCAGTCACAGGACTATCCCCCTCATCAGAACATTAATCTCAGGCTGAACATTTGTGGGTAACACGTAAGTACACAAAGCAAACCATCTTCTAGTTTCCCAGGAGAAAGCGTGTCTCGCCAGGGAATACTCAGGTTTCATTCAAGAAGCAAGCAAAAGCCCTACTGAACCCAAGGTTGAGTTTGACTCTTACAAGAAAATGTTATTATTCTATGTTTAAAAAGAAATTTTTGAATGTTTTAAGCATAGAGGCCCCATAGCACGTGCACATGGAGTCAGGGTGGGTGAAACAGCTGGGTACACTTAGAGTAACTAATTTAGCACATGTATTTGGTTCATACTGTCTTCCCCCTTCAGGGGAGGGAGAAATACAGTTTCCCTCAACTAGGAAAAAATAATACCATCAACACAGGAGATTTGGCTTCAGCTTCAAATTTACATCATGGTCACATGACCCAATCTCCCACTGAGCATTAGTCAATGTCCTCAGGGCTTTCATTCCCCCAAAGAGAGCACACTGGCTTTAACTAGATTTGTTTTACATGTAAGCTGATTATACAAAGGCCCTTTTAGCTTAGGTAATATCAAAATCCACAGGGGAGAGCATGATTCATCTCTCTCTCTCTCTTCTCTCTCTCTCTCCCCTCCCCCATCAAAATCATATAAAATTTGGACATGATGGTGCATGCCTGTAACCCCCAACACTCAGGAGACTCATGCATTCCCCCAAACTTACACCACATAGACAGACCCTCATCTCAAACAGGAAAAGTAAAAATGACAAAATACAGAAAGCTGGCCTCTTCTGGAGGACACACAGAATATGGCAGTTGAATTACAGTGAAGTAAGAATATTTTGTGTGGAAAAAAAACATCAGATATGGAAAAATGGATTAAAAGCAAAATTTCTGTAAAATACTTGAGGGACTCAAATGGCTAAGTTCCCTCTAGTGGCAGCGATTGGAATTGCAGCAGAATTTCCTTGATGACCTTTGGAAACAGGCAGTGAAATGCTGTCTAGGTTACCTATTTAAAAGTTCATGCACTATTTCCGCAGCAAGAAGCTTTTGATCACGTGATATTCCTAGCTTTCTTTTCTGCCGTTGTGATAAAATATGACAAAAATCAACTTATATAGGACAGGGTTTATTTCATCTTACAGCTTACAGTCTACTTTGAAGGAAAGTCAGGGCAGGAACTCAAGGCAGGAACCTGGAGGCAGGAACTGATGCAGCGGCCAAGGAGGAGTGTTGCTTGCTAGCTTGCTCTCCGTGTCTTGCTCAGTCAGAATTATCTACTCAACCCAGAGTGCGCTGGACCCTCCCACATCAACCAACAATTAAGAAGATGCCCCCCCAGACTTGCCCGCAATACAATCTGATAGAAGGTTTTTTTAGAAGTTGTTTTCCCTTGCTTAGATGACCTTAGCTTGTGTCAAGTTGACAAAAAGCTAAAGAGCATAGTGACTTTCAGTTTGGGACTCTTTGGTGTAGAGAAGCATCTGGTTCATCTCGCGTTGACCTAGACTGGGTCTCATTCAGGCTTCCTTGGGAAATTTTCCATGGAGCCGCAGGCACTGTTATACCAAGCCGACCACACTCCGTAGTCCCAACAGAGTCCTTCCTGCTCGTGCTTCCACGACTTTTACGGAATGCGCCAACACAGCCGTGCTGCTTTTCGGAGTAAGATAATGACCTTCTTCTACTCAAACTCATATTTTAGTGTGACAGACGCAGGCAGCCTCAATACTGGGAGGCTGCATGAGCACAATCCCCATGGCCACATCAGAAAAAGGGATGTGTATCTTGGTTTTGAAAAGAATCCTGGACGAGGGGGCACAGTGTAGAGCAGCCGTCCTTCATGCCGCATCCTCGGGCGCTGGGGCCACGAGCAGCATCTCCCCGGGAGTTCCAGACACTCTTTACAAAAACCGATTCTCAATCACAACTCTGTGAGATGCGGGCCAACTCTTCCCTTTCGTCCAAGTAAAAAGTCCAAGCTGGCAAAGCAGAAAGGGGAAGTCTTAGGACAGGCAATGGTGATTAAAGGGCCCGTTTGGTGAGGTTTCCTGGTGTGAAACCAGCAGGTTAACCAGGAAAGCGCTGGTACTTGCATTGAAAATGAAGCAAAAGGCTCCAAAAGAAGAAGAGAGTTGTAGTGAAATTCTCTAAGAAAGCACACAGCACCGATGTATTTCTCCCCGCCGTGGTCCGTGAAACATCCTTCTCACACAAGCCTCTGTTGGTTTCGATTCCAGTCCTGTGCACGGGATTGTGCTTTCTTGCATAGCTGTATTTCTCTAATAGTTCAGCTGAAAAGGTCAGATTGCCTTTTTTTCTGGTCTTAGTTAGGGTTTCTACTGCTATGATGATACAGCAGGACCAGCAGCAACTCTGGAAAGAAAGGGTTTATATAGCTTACTATTCCATAGCACAGTTCATCACCGAAGACAGGAAGGGCAGGAAGTAAAGCGTGGCAGGAATCTGGAGGCAGGAGCTGATGCAGAGACCGTGGAGGGGAACTGCTTCCTGGTGTGCTCTTCATGGCTTGCTCACCCTGCTTTCTCATAGAACACAGGACCAGTGGTCCAGGAAGGGCACCACCCACCGTGAGCTACACTCTCCCACGTCAGCCATCAAGAAAGCACACCACAGCCTTGCCCACAAGCCAATACACTGACGTTCATTTAATTGATACTCCTCATCCCAAATGACTCTAGCTTGTGTCCAATTGACATAAAACTACCAGGACACTTTCTAATAATAACCCACAGACAATCAAATGCGATGTGCAGCGGAAAGATTGGCGCCCTGAAGAAAGACCTGGACCTTCCAACTGCACATGGTCTCCTCTCACTCTGAGATTCATCACTTCACCGTTGGGTCACCCATACTAAACGCCCATGTCTCGCCTTCCATTCCAACACCCAGAATGGGCGTTGAAGTTAGAAACTGGTACGCTTTAGTATCGTTTATATGGTTTAGCTTTCAGTGAGAGCGACTGTGAGTACCCCTATCAACCCATTCCTGACATCCCAATCATGTCAACAGACAGGTGTTGAGACCTGAGCAGGATTCTGAACTCCTGAGACTCCATTTCCCATTGCCACACTCCTGCCCAAGGAAAGACTGACTTGGACATGTTGGAGCAGCTGAGTGTGCTTGGTGCCCGAGGACAAGACCGCTAGTGCAGAGCAGGGTGGCAGAAGGACAGACTTCCTTTAGACGCGGGCATCTGAATTTGTTTAGACATTGTGTACTGAGGGAAATGTGAGCACAAGGCAGGGTAGAGCTCCAGCGCTGTGTTGTAAGGAAGCTGAGCTGAATGTCCTCAGTGAGACGGCCACTGTGCTTGTGTGGTGTGAGTTTTTACAGGCTTCTCCTGAGGGGATAAGACAGAGGCTACCGAGGTGGGAAAGAGCTGGGTCCAGGACAGAAGGTCCCCAACACATCCTATCCAACATCCTATCCGTTTGTCTTTCTCTGACTCTTTCCTCTCCACCCTTGCAGGCAGGAATGAGGGCTTCAAGCTTGCGTGTGTCTGCACCAAACACCCTGGAGGGCATCGGATGGCACACACGGAATCAATAAGTTAGTTGTTCAGTTTTCAAAAGCAAACACTGGGTTGTCAATGTGTGTTTCAACTTTTGAGAATCTGTCAGACAGCTTATTGGGGAATATTGCTAAAATACCCAACCAATCATGACAATCTATTCTCCAAATAACGTCCTTCCTTCTTCTTTTTTTTTAAAAAGATTTATTTATTTATTTATTTATTTATTATGTATACAATATTCTGTCTACATGTCTGCCTGCAGGCCAGAAGAGGGCACCAGATCTCAATACAGATGGTTGTGAGCCACCATGTGGTTGCTGGGAATTGAACTCAAGACCTTTGGAAGAGCAGGCAGTGCTCTTAACCACTGAGCCATCTCTCCAGCCCCCTTTCTTCTTTTTTAACCTTAGACCTATAAACTGAGCATTCTTATGGTTACATTCCCTCTTAGTTTGTATAAAAATATAAGCTGACAATAAATAAACAAAATTGATGCACTCTCTCATTGCGTTGATTAACTTGAAAATGAAAAAAACACAGAAGTTGTCATAACTATTTCTCAAAATGCCAAGATCAATACTGAGTCCTTGGTTCTTTCTGTTGCTCATTTCAAATACACGGTCTGGCATGGAGTCGTCTGTCCTCCGCTGGGAACATCAGCAGAAGCCATAAATCCAAAGATCAAAATAACAACAACAAAGAAAAGGAAAACAAGCGTGGTTTCTTTCCTATTTTAATAAGGGCGGGTTTTCCTTTGGAAGCAATGACCTCAGAGATAGGGTTGGTGGTGTCTGAAGGGGACAATAAGATTTCCTCCCATTGTCAAATTTCATCTGCAATGGAGGTGTTGGCAGCCCCATCCAATACACATGTGTTTTGGGGTGACTCTGACCTGTACTCTGAATGGTCCAATCTATCCAGGCAGCCTTGACTATGCCCTGGGCTGAAAGATAAGGTCATTGGGCCTTTTGCTCCAACCAGGACCTCGGGCTTCCTTCTCCTGCCCCTTCAGCTGCTCTGGGGAGGGCGGCTGTCTTTGTCACTGACACCACTCAACGGTGACTGCCATCCAAGGAATCGGCCTCCCTCCCACTGTGCAGGTGCAGTCCTCTGAAACAGGTCACCTAGGAAACAAGGGAAGCTTTCCCTGAACGTCCTAACATTTCTATGACAGGCCTGGAGATGACCGTCGTCTCTGCTTGTATCAAAACACTGCTGGATTTTCCACTGCGAGGTTTTCAGCTACTTACCTTCTTCCCATCAAGGAACAGGCAATAAATATTTCTTTCATTCTTTTTCTAGACAGGGTTGCAGGTGACTCAGGCTGGAGTCAAACTTACTCTGTAGCAGAAGATAACTTTGCAATTCTGATCCTCCTTACTCCACCTCCCCCGTGCTGAGATTACAGGTGTAAGCCCCTTGTTTAGTTTTATGCAAAGATGAAGATCAAACCCAGGGCTTCCTGTCTGCCTAGCAGACACTCTACTAACTAAACCGCATCTTAAGTCCAGCTAACATTTCTTGCTCTGCTAACATTTCTTGCTCTGCAGGCCACAGTTTGTATTAGAGCTAACTGGCTTGGTGCCACCCTGTGGAAATCACCACAAAATGACATCATCAGGGAAGGGGCACAGCCTCGCTCCTCAAAACTTTAAGGACACTGAAAATGGACAGATTATTCCTTTTATGTTTTGCTCGACATTTAAAATTATCAGTTGGCTTTTTCTATCAAAGATGTCATAGGAGATGGCGAGAATGTCTAAATATTAACCTACAAAAACTCTGTAACCTAAGCATGCTTGGAAAAAGCCATATGTAAACCTACATGTTTATAAACATTGTATAATTACACACGCATATATATACATATACATACATATAAAAGAATATACATGGAGTTACTTTATATGGGTTATAGTGTTTCTCCCAGAAGCATAGGTTGCCAAGCACAAAGTCCTGTGCCAGGTGTGTGACTCACCCGAGAATTTAAGAATCAACGGACCAGGACATTGAGCTGAGAGAGGGTCATGCGTGGGGGACCTGGGAAGAGTTGAAGTGCTGAAGTAATAAGTGTATAGAATTATACTGAATACATGTATGATAACCTCAAAGAATAAATAAAATTACTACCTTTTTTCTTTCCAAAAACTAATACCTCTGGTCATTAGCACTCTATAATAAAACACATTGTGTTTATATCTGTGTTTTACTATTTTTAGTGGTGTGCTTTTTCTTGTGTGTGCATAGGTTACTGAGATGAGAACTAGACCTAGTACTTACATAAAATATTCATCCAAATACAGATATGCATAATAAAATTATGGAGTTACTGAATTCAACCATTCAAAACTGCACTGTGTTCGCATGCATTACTACTGTATTTAAGTGAGATTTTTTCTCATTTATTATTGCAAAGAGATCACAAAAGTAGTCTTAAAAATTATTTTGGCACACACCCGCTACCATCCTCCACCACATCTTTGAGCACTGGAGCCCTGGACACAGCCGTGGTTCAGCCTGCCCCTGCAGAGAACTTTGGTCCAGACTTCCACTGGAGAGAACTTTGGCCCAGCCGACTGCCCCTGGAGAGTGTCCACTAGAGTCACAAACCTGCTATACACAGAGGGAGAGCGACCACCTAAGCCACAGGTCTCACTGTCACTGATTGGAAGAAGGGGACCCCCTGAAGCACAGGCCCCACCTTCACCCACTGAAAGAAGAGATGGGCAGGGAGCAGTGTAAGAACACACCCAACAACACAAAGACCAATATGACACCATCAGAACCTAGTGGTCCTACAACAGCAAGAACTGATCATTCTAACCCAGAAGAAGCAGAAGAAAACGACCTTCAATATAACTTTATGTAGATGACAGAGACCCTTAAGGAGAAAATGAAAAGTTCCGTTAAAGAAATGGAGGAAAAGACAAACAAAAAAATGGAAGAAATAAAAAAAATCTCTTAAAGAAATCCAAGGAAAAAACAACCAAACAGTTGAAACAAACAGTTCAAGCAGTTTAAGACTTGAAGATTGAAATAGAGGTGATAAAGAAAATAAACCAAGGGAAATGAAAGATCTGGGTAAATGAACAGGAACTCAGATGTGAACATAACCAACAGAATGCAACAGATGGAAGAGAGAATCTCAGGAGTTGAATATATGGTAGAAGAGTAAGATTCATCAGTCAAAGAAGCATTAAATCTAACAAATCAAATTCATAGCACAAAACATCCAGGAAATCTGGGACACCATGAAAAGACCAAACCTAAGAATAGGATAGAAGAAGGAGAAGAACTACAGCTCAAAGACACAGAAAATATATTCAGCAAAGTCATAGAAGAAAACTTTCCCAACCGAAAGAAGGATAAGCCTATGAAGGTACAAGAGGGTTACAGAACACCAAATAGGCTGAACAAGAAAAGAAAGTCCCTTTGCCATATAATAATCAATACACTAAACATACAGAATAAAGAAAGAATATTAAGAGCTGCAGAGAAAAAAAAGGTCAAGGAACATATAAAGGCAGACCGATCAGAAATACACCTGACTTCTCAATGGAAACTCTGAAAGTCAGAAGGTCCTGGTCAGATATGCTGAAGACACTAAGAGATTATGGATGTAAGCCCAGACTACTGTACTCAGCAAAGCTTTCAATCACCATAGATAGAGAAAACAAGATATTCCATGACAAAACAAATTTAAACATTATCTATCCACAAATCCAGCATTACAAAAAGTACTAGAAGGAAAACTCCAACCCAAGGAAGTTAGTTACACCCACAAAATACAGGCAACAAGTAACCTCACACCACAAACTAGAAAACCCCAAAGAAGCAAAATATATAAACACTACCATTGATAAATAACAGGAATAAACAACCAGTCATCATTAATATATTAATATCAATGGACTCAATTCACGTATAAAAAGATACAGGTTAACAGAGTAGATGCAAAAACAGGATTCATCCTTCTTCTGCATACAAGAAACACACCTCAACCTCAAAGAAAAATGTTACCTCAGAGTAAAGGGTTGGAAAAAGATTTTCCAACCAAATGAACCTAAGAAGCAAGCAGGTGTAACTATCCTCTTGTTTAAGAAAATAAATTCCAAACTAAAGTCAATCAAAAGAGATGAGAAGGACACTTCATACTCATCACAGGAATAATCCATCAAGACGAAATCTCAGTTCTGAACATCTATGCCTCAAATACAAAAGCACCCACATATGTAAAAGAAACATTACTAAAGCTTAAATCACACATCAATTGCCACATACTGATAGTAGGAGACTTAAACACCCTGTTCTCACCAATGGACAGCTCTGCCAAACAGAAACTTAACAGAGAAATAGGAGAACTAACAGATGTCATGACTCAAACTGACTTAAGAGATATTCATAGAACATTCTACCCAAACACAAAAAATATACCTTCTTCTCAGCACCTCATGGAACCTTCTCTAAAATTAACCACATGCTCAGTCACAAAACTAATCTCAACAGACACAAAAAACTTTAGAATAACCCCCTGTATCTTATTGGATCACCATGGCTTAAAGTTAGAACTCAACGACAACACTAATTGCAGAAAGCCTACACACACATGGAAATTGAAGAGTGCTCAACTGAATCAGCCCTAGGACAAGAAAGAAATAAAGAAAAAAGTTTAAGACTTCCTAGAATTCAATGAAAATGAATACACAACATACCCAAACCTATGAGACACTATAAAAGCAGTGCTAAGAGGAAAGTTCATAGCACTAAGTGCCCACATAAAGAAAGTGGAGAAATCCACTAGCAACTTACCGGCACACCTGAAAGCTCTTGAACAAAAAGAAGCAGACTCATCCAGGAGGAGTAGAAGATAGGACATAATCAAATTGAGGTCTGAAATCAATAAGATAGAAACAAAGAAAACAATACAAAGAATCAGTGAAACAAAGAGCTGGTTCTTTGTGTAAATAAACAAGATAGACAAGCCCTTATTCAAATTAACCAAAAGGCAGAGAGAGAATATCCAATTTAACAAAATCAGAAATGAAAAGGGGGACATAACTACAGACACTGATGAAATCCAGAGAATCATTAGGTCATACTTTGAAAACATGTACTGCACAAAAATGGAAAATCTAAAAGAAATGGACAATTTTCTGAATAGGTATCACATACCAAAATTCAATCAAGACCAGATGAACAACTTAAAGGAACTCCTGGAGGCCTGACATAGAGCTACAGTAATGAAAACAGCTTGGTATTGGCATAAAAACAGACAGGTGGACCAATGAAACTGAATCAAAGACCCTTTATTATTAATCAGCACACCTATGACACTCAATGTTTGACCAAGAAGCTAAAAATTATACAATGAAAAAAATAAAATATCTTCAACAAATGGTGCTGGGTGTCAACATGTAGAAGAATGAAAATAGACCCATATCTATCACCATGCAGAAAACTTAAGTCCAAATGGATCAAAGACCACAACATAAATCCAACCACACTGAACCTCATAGAAGAGAAATTGGGAAGTACACTTGAATGCATTGGCACAGGAGACCACTTCCTAAATATAACCCCAGTAGCACAGACACTGAGAGCAACAATAAACAAATGGGGCCTCCTGAAACTGAGAAGCTTCTGTAAAGCAAAGGACACAGTCAATAAAACAAAATGGTAGCCTACAGAATGGGTAAAAATATTCACTAACCCCACATTGGACAGAGGACTGATCTCCAAAATATATAAAGAACCCAAGAAATTAGACATCAAAATACCAAATAATCCAAATAAAAAATAGGATACAGATCTAAACAGAGAATTCTCATCAAAAAAAACTCAAATTACCCAAAGACACTTAAGGAACTGCTCAACATCCTTAGCCATCAGGGAAATGTAAATCAAAAGGACTCTGAGATAAAATATTACATCATTCAAAATGACTAAGATCAAAAACACCAAAGACAGCTTATGCTGGAGAGGATGTGGAGTCAGGGGAACACACCTCCTTTACTGGTGGAAGTGCAAACTTGTACAGCCATCTTGGAAATCAGTGTGGTGGCTTCTCAGAAAATTTGGAACCAGCTTACCTCAAGATCCAGCAATACTACTCTTGGGCATATACCTACAAGGGCATTTGTTCAGCTGTGTTCAAAAAAGCATTATTTGTAATAGCAAGAACCTGGAAACAACATCGGTGCCCCTCAACCGAAGAATGGATAAAGAAAAATGTGGTACATTACACAACGGAGTACTACTCAACAGAAAAAAAAATAGTGGTATCTTGAAATGTGCATACAAATGGATGGAACTAGAAAAAAAAAACATCCTGAGTGAGGTAACCCAGACGGAGATAAACAAACATAGTATGTACTCACTCATAAGTGGATATTAGACATAAAGCAAAGAATAATCAGTCTATAGTCTACGATTCCAGAGAAACCAGGTAACAAGGAGAACCCTAAGAGACATAGATGGATCTGCCCGGGAAGGGGAAACAGATAAGATCTTCTGAAAAGATGGGTGGATGGGGTTGGAGAAAAGAAAGGAGGGTGAAAGAGGAGGGGGAGGGGAGAAGGGAGGAAGGAGGAGAACATGGGGGATTCCGATGTTCAAGAAGAGGGAAGGACAGAGAGGAAGAGTAAGGAAAGTGATACATTGATTGAGGGAGCAATCAAAAGGCTAGTAAGAAACATGGCACTAGGGAAATTCCCAGGAATCTCCAAGCATCAGTGAAGAAGGTGCCCAAACTGGCCTTCCTCAGTAATCAGATTGATGACTACCTTAATTGTCATCATAGAACCTTTATTCAGCAACTAATAGAAGCAGATACAGTGATCTACAGCTAAGCACTGGACCGAGCTCCCAGAATTCAGTCACGGGGTGGGGGAGGGGGGAGATACTCTGAGCAAAGGGGTCAAGACCACGATGGTGATACCCACAGAAAGAGCTGACCTGAGCTGGAGCTCACTGGCTCTAGACTGATAGCAGGGGAACCTGCACAGGACCAAACCAGGTCCACTGAATGTGGGGAACAGTTGTGAGGCTTGGGCAGTCTGTGGGCCACCGGCAGTGACACCAGGATTTATCCCTAGTGCTCAGAGCACATTCTCTGTGAAGGGATACCTTACTCAGCCTAGATATAGGACGGAGGGTCTTAGTCTTGCCTCAAAGTGAAGTGTCAGACTTTGTTGACTTCTCATGGGAAGCCTTACCCTTTCTGAGGAGTAAAAAAGGGAGTGGAGGGAAAGGTAGAGTGGGAGGAGGGTAGGGAGCAGGAATGGAGCTGGCTATGTAAAATGAGAAAAGATTGTATTAAAAAAATCTTAATTAAAAAAAAGATAGAAAAGTACCAGAAG
This sequence comes from Myodes glareolus, assembly GCF_982192425.1. Lineage (NCBI taxonomy): Eukaryota > Metazoa > Chordata > Mammalia > Rodentia > Cricetidae > Myodes > Myodes glareolus. The sequence continues at coordinate 54,689,906 of NC_142031.1, read as the reverse complement.
TAGTACTTCTGTAGCCCAGTGGCATTTTAAAAACAATTATTTTGAATCTCTTTGGAGATTTTTTTTAAAGATGATTAGCGATTTATTTCTCTTTTCATCATGTAGATAAATTGCTTTGTAGAAGATACCTAGCCTTTTTTTCCTGACTCAGTAGCTCCAGTTGACATGTCTTCCACATTTCACTTACAACATGAATATTTAGAGACACCCTGTGCTATGTCAGGTACGACTGACCCAGAGGCTGAGAAAGCCCAGACAAGGGGAGCTGCGTGTGCGGACCATGGAGCAAACAAGCCCACTCTACAAGGCCGCGGACAAAGAGCTCTCTGGCTGCTCATTATGGAGGTCGAATCCCTTGTAAATTCTTTGGCTTCAGGCTCTCGTTCACTGGTTTCTGCAGCTTCAGTTTCCGCTTTGTGTTTCCTGTTACTTCCTCTGCCCCTCACTACTTCCTGTTCTCCCCTGCCTGAGAAGACTAGGTATCCTTGGGGCTGAGGTACTTTTTGCAGATGACCAAGCTTGAGTGTTCATGGTTATTGAGAGTCTGCTGAGTGTACTCTTTCTCTTAAAATTCCTTTCAGATTAAAGAAACAGAGGGTTTCGAAGACGCTGTGCCCCTCTGTTCTCTCACAGCACGAAGAACAAGGTTTCTTTCTATTCCTGACCCCATTTTATGTCATCTGTATTGAACAAGCACAGACCAGAGCCAAAATAAGGCAATTTCCTGTTAGCTAAAACAATTCCAGCTGCTTTAAAACTTGACCTCAAATGAATTCCTAAGGGATGCCCCACCAGGATGAGGTAACTGAACACATAGTCTCTAACAAAACCAAGGGAAAACAGAAGCTCAAAACCAAACACATGAAAAACAGTCTCTTCCAGGAAGGAGTACCATGACTGGCTGATTGACAAGTGCACTGAGCATCTGCGACTCCATCCCTGCATCCTGACACTGCTCCACCTTAGCTGTGTTTCTGTGATGGCCCCTCCTCCTTTATCTGTGTTTCTGTGATGTCCCCTCCTCCTGGTCACACCTCTTGGGAGGACTCATTTGACAGAGCAGGTCTGTTGGCTCAGGTCTTGTGTTTTTCCAGAAGGGCTGAGGCTCTGTGCAGCCCCTGCCTATATGGTCGCTATGCCAGCATGCATAACAATGGTGGGTGATACATCTGAGCTCCAGCCATGCGACCACGTGTCAGGATTGTGTAGACACATATACGATATGCTTACGTGTATTGTTGGAGTCCTGGAGGCTACTATGTACTTAGCAATACAGGCATGAGTGACCATCACTCTGTGATGCTCTCTGATACAAGACGGAAGTGAATCTCCTATGGGAAGACAACACCAGTGTTGATGAGGTTCACTCTTAGGAAGAAAGCAGAACCCACATGGGTTCGGTCTGAGATGGGCTCAGAAGGAGATGTCCTCTCTGGATTCAGGGATGCACAGTTGTGTCCCACTGTTCTTTGCTCTCTGTCTTTGCTTCATAAAGTGGGCCTTGGACATCCCACTAATAAACTGCAAGTGTGGAGGGACAGTGGGAGTACTAACTGGTTGTATGCAGAGCCAAGGAGTTTCCCACCCAGCATCTTTTAAGCCAGAAATGGAGAATTGACAGGAGGTGGAGCAAAGAGAAACATTTATGCACACACACACACACACACACACACACACACACACATGCACACACACACATGCATGCACGTACACACACATGCTTGTTCTTTAAGATTCTAAAATATTTTAAATTATTTACAAATCTCATATTTCTATTGGGGATATGGTTTTGTGTGTGTTGAATAACTTGAAGATGCATCCAATTTCCACAAAAGCTATTTCAGGATCCTAATTGACCATCAGTGTGATCACTGTGAGAGGGCCTCAAACATTCCAATTCCCAATCTCCAAGCTTTCCCCTCTGTCCTTGCCAATGATGATGGATTACACCATCCTTCCCAGGTACCCACAAGAGCATTTGACCTACTAGTATGGTGATGCCTCTGTCCTTTCACTGGATACCACAGGCATGGGGATGCAGAGTCCCGGATGGAGGGAGAATGTTACCCAGGCACTCCCCTAAGTCCTTGGTCCACTATTCTCTGTTATACTGCTTCCTAAACTCCCTTCCTGTCTATGATTCTGACTCCCAAGGTTCCTTTTGAATCTCCTTATAGTCTCCACCAGGTATAGCTCTTCACAGATATCTGGTCTACCTTGGCTTCTTCATTCATCGTCTCCTGAGACTCTGGATTCCTCCTTCCTGCCAGGCTCCATAGACTCTTTCTATATACAGCCACTATCCTCCTTCATAGACAAGCTTCATCTACACAGTAAATATCATCTTCTCTATAGACACATTTGCTAATGGCCACTAGCCAGTGGCCCTAGCAGTTGCCCTTTGAATGACACAAAGCTCAAATTTCTCACAACGCAAGTATAGAACAAAGAATATATGAATATATATTAATTCATATATGAATATATGAATATACATATATTCATATATGAATATATGAACATAGAATATATGTCTCCAAAAATGACCTTAGTCGTAACTGCACAAATTTCAGGGCTTCTTCAGGCCATACATTGCTCCAAGGACTCTACAGACATGGAAAGTTTTACTACAGGGGAGCTCTGAGATCTGAGCTTCCATAATTAGTGGTTCTGAATTATGACTGCACCAAAGCATTCACCATAAGCCTTCAAATAAACCAGTCTATATGGACCTTTGGACACTGTCATAGTTAGGGCTTTTGTTGCTGTGATGAAACACCATGACAACACCACCAGGGAAGAAAGGATTTATTTCATTCTCATTTCCACATCAAAGTCTATCATCCAGGGAAATCAGGACAGGAACTGAAGCAGAGGCCATGGAGGAATGTTGCTTACTGACGTTCTCGCCATAGGTTATTCAGCTTGCTTTATTTTTTCATACAACTCAGAACCATCTTCTTAAGGGTAGTACCACCCACAATGGACTGGGCCCTCTCACATTAATCATAAATCTAGAAAATGCCCCCACTGCCTGTCTATAGGCCTATTTCTTTTTCAATTATTTTATGTGTGTGAATATTTTGTCTGCATGTATGTCTGTACACCATACATCTAGGGGGGCATGAAGAGGGTACCTGGTCCCTTGAAGCTGGAGTTGCAGATATTGTGAGCTATCATGTGGGTCCTCTAGAAGCACAGCCAGTGCTCTTAAATCCCTGAGCCACCTCTCCAGTCCTATCATAAGGAGGCATTTTCTCAATTGAGGGTTTGAAAAGTTGATCTTCTCCAGACCTGTGAGGGGGGAAATGTGCAATTTTGTGCTTTTCAAACATCTATTTTCAATTTATGCATGTTTTCTTGACATGTGTAGTGTGTGAATGTGTGTTGTGTGTATTATGTGATACGTGTGTTGTGTGTGTTGTGTGTAGTGTGTGTGGTATGTGTGTCTGGTATAAGTAGTGTATATACGTGTAGGGTGTGTGTGTGTATAGGGTGTATGTGTGTACATGTGTGTTGGGTTTATGTGTGTATGGTATATAGGTACATAGGATAGTGCTCATGCAAGTCAGTCATCTACTTCTGAACTGTATCCTCAGGATGAACCATTTTATTATAATGACAAAATAATATTTCCTTATAGAAAACAATAGAATAGGAATATTTCAGCACCCTACCTTTTTCTAGTCCTAGTTCCCAATACCAATATCACTGTATCCGGATAGCCATGTTCTGTCCAGAATTCTATCAATAAACACTTCCCTGGAATGTTTTGTTCTTGCTCAGCTTTTGTTTTATTTTCTGCTGGAAGTGGTCACCCTTGAGTTTGGGGAACAAGCTCCGCAGTGGCTCAGGACACAGAAGTCCGAGGGCGCCGTGAAGTCCCTGGAGATGCTCAAAGCTGAAGGCCCCTTCCAGAGGCATCTGGGAGAAGAGGTGAGTGTGACAGTGAGCTTGCCAAGGCCTTGGTGTCACGGCTAACAGTCAGGTTCTGCCCAGCATCTAAGCCTTAGATTAGGTGGGCAGGTGAATTCAAAGGCAACATCTTAAGGAAACATCACACTTTCAGTCAGGAGAGCAGAGACACTGGCATAACCACAGGCTTCCTGGTGGCAGAAGCCCAGACCTTGATCTAGGTCCCAGGGAGAAGAGAAGGCCGACTGCCTTTGTTGTAGATAATGAGACAGTACAAGGCCAGCTGAGGGAACCAGGCCCTACAGAGCAGCGGTTTAAACCAGATGATTTCCTTATCGCAGCCCAGACTCAAACAAGCCCAATGTGAACATTAGAAAACCAGCTTGGAGTCCCCATGGGGGCACGAGGAGGCCACAGTGTACCTGGAGTGCCAGTCCTGAGGTCGCTCTTCATCTGCAATGTGTAACGTGAATATTCAAACTCACTGGAGAGAACGGTAGAACTGGGGTTATAAGAAGTCGGGAGGAGGGTACAGTGATGGCCGGAGGGTGAAATGCTTTCGTCCTTGAGAACCTCAACATGGGAATGGTGGTGGTTGTTTTGGGCTATGGACACAATGGATAAGCACATGAGGACGTTCAATGAGGCACTGTGTCAGGATGTCCCAGGGATATGTCTGTCAGCCGTTTTCTCAGTAGAAATAACTGGGATGGGAGAGCGCACCCTAAACATGGGCGGTCGATTTCAGGAGCTGAATCTGAACTAAAATGAAAAGAAGAGAGAAAACTCAATCCTGACTTGCGTCCATTAATTCACTGCTCTCTGTTCTTCTCTATGGAGGCGGTGTGACTGGGCTACTTCAGGCTCCTGACTGTTCCACGGCCATGATGGACTGGAAGCTGGACATGTGCGCCAACAATCCCCTTTCTCACTTAACTCATTTAGTCTGGGGTCTGTTAGCACAACCACAGAAACCAAAACTAAGACCCAAATGGCTAAGTGCCAGGAGGTAGGGCCATGACTATGATGGGCATGATCATGAGGCTTTAGGGTCTCTGGAACCAAAGCATGGGAGGAATGTGGAAGGGTTGGGAACTTTGGATTGGAAAAGTTGTTGAATACTAGAAGCAGAGCTTAATGACCAGTTATTGTGTGAACTACAGACAGCCTGGCTAATGAGATCGGTCTTGAAGAGTTTGAGCCAAAGTTTGGTCGTCAAAGATGTTATGCTCAGGAGCTAGATGGTGCAGCTGAGGTACTGGGCTCAGGATCCGGGTGATGCAGCTGAGGTGCTGTGCTCAGGATCTGGGTGATGCAGCTGAGGTACTGGGCTCAGGGACTGGGTGATGCAGCTGAGATGCTGTGCTCAGGATCAGGGTGATGCAGCTGAGGTGCTGTGCTCGGGGACTTGGAGATGCAGCTGAGGTGCTGTGCTCAGGGGTCTGGGTGATGCAGCTGAGGTGCTGTGCTCAGGGGTCTGGGTGATGCAGCTGAGGTATTGCACTGAGGACTTTTACTTTCTTCTCAGCAAACATGTCCTGAGATCTTTGTGAAGATAGAAAACACCCATTTCCCTGAAGGAACAGAACATCACCTGCACTGAACGTAAGTCATTACTGTTGTGGAGAGAAACGAAACTTCTGCTTTTTCTGTACTGGGAAACTGAAAACAAACGTGGTCTGTTTAATGAAGACATTATTACCTTGCATAAGCGCTGGAATTCCTCCAAAGCGAAGACATTGTCATCGCCGGCACAACAGGGAAACACCTGTGATCGGCTCACAGGCGCCTTCCCACGGACAGGAGGCCCAGGGTGAACAAAGGAGGAAAAGGAGAAAGTGAATCAAGGTTCTGTATGCATTTGTCCCTGCTTCCTACATAGACACAACCAACCCCATCATGCCCCTGCCTCCATGCCCTCCCTACCGTCTCCTATCACACCCTGAGTCAACAGGAATTCTTTCCCCTTCAGTTGATTCAGGTCAGGAACTTGACCACCACAAGGGAGCAGTAACTAATACAAGTGAGGAAGAGACACGCCCTGGTGTCAGGAGCTCGTCTGTCAGTCATTTGTTGTTTCTGAGGGCAGGCCCGGCCTCGCCTAACTCCTGTTCCAGCAGAGAGTAGAGATCGGGGGAGCGCAGCTTAAAGATACAACAAAACAACAAAAATAAAATGTAAGTGTTTGTGTGGTGTGTGTAGGTCAGAGTGAGCACTGAGGAGAAGAGGCAAGCCCTGCTCCTCTAGGGGACCAGGAACACAAGGGAATTAGGCTCTTCCTGTGGGGCCTAATTCATAGTTTGGGGTTTATTATATGTGGCATATGTGAATTTTTTGCCTGACCCCCACAAAAAATATAGCGATCATTAACTTCTGATATCTAAGGTTGTACAAGCCGAGACTAAAAGTTCCAAAGAGGAGCAAAGTGCATCATAAACTCCGTTTTGGAGTAGATTGACCACTGGAGTTCTTTCTTTACTTCCTTGGCGTCCCTTAGAAGATCTGCATGACTTCAGTCCCGCACACACATGTAATCTTGTCATGCACACATTTTGCATGTTGCCTTTTTATTCCCTGGTGTGTCTTAGACATCTTTCCAGACCAGTGTGTGTGTGTGTGTGTGTGTGTGTGTGTGTGTCTATGTGTTTCTGTCTGTGAGCCAGGGTATGTGTCCCATGACTGGGGTGTGGAGATCAGAGGACACGGTCTCCTGTCTCCCCACTGTGCACACTTGGAGAGCCACTCTTGAACATCTAGAGATTGCCCCATTTTCTTCCATCTTGTAGGAGTGCTAGAATTACAGGTAAACATTACCCTGTGCTCCGGTGTATAGGTTGTGAGGGTCTGAACTGGGATCTCCAGGCTTCAGTGGCAAGTGCTCTACCCATAACTGGTCTCCACAGCCTAGACTCTCTTTGGGACTTTCTGCTTTACATAATCATTTGTCTTAAGCTGTAGGACATTCACAAGTACTGGCTAAGGACCTCCAAAGACAGGTGCCTGAAACCAGGTCTGACAAGGGCGGCTGATTATAGATCACCTCAGGACTTTTCCCCACACTCCCGTCACCATTTTCCTCCTCTGTGTTCTAGCAAAGCTGTTGCATGGCTGTTGCGCCTTCGGAGCAGAAAGACCACAGCCTTCAGGGACTGAGATCCACTCCTTCAGGGACTGAGATCTACTCACAAATGCCAAGGTGGGTGAGAAGCTCTTCTGCAGACTGCTGAAGGTCGGTGTGGGTTGTGGCTGACCTCATGAGGCCCTGTTTGCTCTTTTCTCCTTGGGAGTCTCATGCTGAAACCAATTCAAATCATTGTGACAAAAGCCAAAGGCCACCAACATTGTTCCTGAGCCAGGGATCTGACCCCTGAGTACCTGTGCATTCCAAACATGCTCCATGCACTCTGGTGGGGACAGCACTCCAGCAGGACTGTGTTGCTTTGCTGGGCTGTGCAGTCTGTTTACTAAATTGCAAACGTCATAGTCTCCAGGAAATCTGTCATTGAATTGTCACATGGAGAGTTCAGCAGTGATCAAAGCATAGATAGCATCGTGATGCTTCCTCTCGGGGTCAGCGGGGCCTGACTTGGAGTCACCTGGGAGATACACCCCTGATTGCGTCCATGAGAGCACTTAAGAGATGGTTACTTGAAGGGAGGAGATCCAACCTGAATGTAGGGAACACTACCTGTGGACTGGGTCTCAGACAAAATAAGTTTTGTTTTTAAAGGAGAAAAACCAAGAAACACAAGTATGTGTGCATCTCTGTTTCCCGACTGTGGACATGCATGGTGGCACTGACCAACTGCTGTGCCGTCTGTGCTAGGATGGGCTGTGTCCTCTCCCACCATGAGCTGGAATAAACCCTTCCTTGTTTAAGCTGCTTTTGTCGAAGCACTGGGAAGGTGTGACTGATAGGAACACAGTAATTGTGCACAGAATGGGCACATCTGAAAGGGCCATTCCTATTAAGAGAGAGAACTTTTGCTGTACTTCAAGTCTCTGTGTACCTTCTCTCAGGCCCAACACTTACTTCTACTCAAAAGGCAACTGTGGTCCAGGCATGGTGGTGCACACCTTTAATCCTATCACACAGGAGGTAGAAGCAGGTGGCTCTCTGTAAATTTGAGGCCTTCCTGGTCCATATTGTTAGTTCTGGATCATCCAGAGCTGCATAATAAGATGTTGTCTTAAAAACAAATACAACCCCCCCCCAAAAAAGCCCCAGAGATAAGCTTGGCTTGCTTCTTCAAGTCATGCTCCAGCTAAATCTAATTTTATTGACTCACTCATAGTTCATCATCTTTCCATCTAGTTCCTTCCACTCTGTGCTTTATTTATTTATTTTTTTTTTGTATTTACCCATCTTTTTGCAGCTTGCTCATCCCTTTAGTTACAAAGGCTCCACTGCCTATGCAGTGCAATTCACTAATCATTCTATTATAACCAAGAATAGGTATTTTGGAATATCTTGCTATTTCCCTAAAGATGCTCTTCCATACTGTTTATCTGAAGACGCATGGATTCGTGGTGGATATGGGAGATGGCTTAATGGACTCCTTGGCTGATAAGGGTCACATATGTCCATCTCACTGTACATTCTACAATTCTCATTGTGTTTGGCCTTAGGGTTGATGAAGGGTCCTGGCCGTTTCACATCCTCCCTCCTGTTTGGTAGTGTCGTTGTTTAACTTTCCGTTTCTTTTGGTTGTGTATTAATTTCCTGCTTCCAGATGCCTGCTGCTGTTAAGCACATTTTGAAATGCCTGTTTGGCAGTTGGGTAATATCTTTGGTGGTGTGTCTGTTCAAAAATGCTTGCCAGTTTTACTGTAGTGATTTATTGGCTTGTTGAACCTTTTTCACTTCAAGTTAACTAATTACTATTTATGAATGCATGTGTGTTTACGGAGGTGGGAGGGTGAATTTCAGCTTTGGTTTCCTCCTTCCTTCCGCTGTGGGGTCCTGGGACTGACCTAGGGTCACTAGGCTTGCAACCACACAGTGGTCATCCCTGCTGAGCCAGCATGCTGGTTAGCATTCTGCATTTCATGGTTCCTTGTGTGGGAAATGTCTTCCTTTGATTTTTTTTCTTTTCTGCCATCATGATGAGCCTTGTATTTTGTCACGACAGTAAGAAAAATTTACTAAGCTAAACACAACAGTTTGTCCCAGAGAGGACCCACCTGCAAGGATCCCTCTGGCATGTGGGGGTTTAAAATAAAGGGAATAGGGTGTAAAAGGTGAGAGTGGCTCTAGTTTCTTGAAGTTTTATCTCCCCCAATCTGTCTGTCTGTCTGCCTGTCTGTCTGTCTTTCTGTCTGTGTGCATGTGAGTGTGCACATCTGTGTTCATGTGTGCACTTGCTGTACTGTAGCAGTAAAGGCGTCTTTCCTTGGTGATCCAATGAATAGACACATCTCTCAGTGACACTTTCCACAGGGGTTGGGGCTGGGGAAGTGCCCAGGAGAGGTGCTTGTCAATCAATGCAGTTTGATGGCTACAGCTAAGTCTTCCTAAATTTCCCTCCCAGACCCGGAGCTGGGAACAAGCCATTCTGTGTGGACCACTGCTACAGAAGTCAGCATCTTTTGGGTAAACTGGACTGTGGATACCTTGTACTTCTGCCGAGGGGGTGTAGTTACGACAGTGGCCAGAGTCAGGACCCTGCCGTCTCAGAGAGACAGTCCAGAAGAGTGGATTTAGCTCTGAGGCCTGTACTGCTGGCTAAGTATTATCAAGCGGTGGTACCCCACACACTAGTGGCCGCAGCAGGGGCTCGGGGGCAACCTTCCCTAGCCAGTGTCACAGCTACCCTTCTGAGCTCTTCAGTTTGGATTGCAGGGCTCCCAGACATTTTCTTGCATGTTAGGCTGGAGTCTTTTCTCCAGTGGCTCAGCTCCATGCAGCCCTGCTGCGGAGTGGGTTGTCTTGGGTCAAAAATATCCATATCTTGGTTGAGTTTTAATGTGAACTCGCCTCCAGCGAGCTCACGTTGGGAAAGTACACAGTGACTATGACACGCCAAAGAGTGACTAGCAAGGCATCTTAGGTCATGCACAGAACATTTTAATACAACAAGCATGTTACCGCACACAGTGAAATCCTACAGGGGAATACATATACATATACATCCCCCCCAACACTAAACCTTATCTGGACACACTCAGATGATATGTGATCACCTGAATCATTGATTTTTGTCTTAAAAAGAGCTTATTAAACAAGATCAGTTCATCAAGAGGGTAGGACACGAGCTGAATTATTGCTGGAATGAACCAACTGCTCCTGGGTTTGATGGTTTGGCTGTTTATCTATGCAACAATTAGACCCGCAAATCCAATGCAATTCAAACCTGAGCCCATTTCTTCCCCACATAGTTTAGCCAGTTAACATCCTACAGTTTCGAGCATAAAAATGAACAGCCCACGATTTTATCATTGAACACTATATAACAGACACCAGGGGCTTTAAAATCAGTGTGGGGTGTCCTGCCCTCCAAAGTTCTTCAGTAAATCGCCTTCCCCAGCATCACCACCCTGAGTCAAACGGTCATCGGACAGCACTATCTGCAACACTTAGCAAATGTCAACTAGATAGCGCTTCAGGTTCCCGGTGAAGAGCATGTGTTTCACAAATGAACACCCAGATTTAAAACTGAGAGAGGAAACCAATGCATGATATAATCCGAGCTTGATTTTTACTGTGATGATAAAATATCACAATTATTCCCTTGAGGAAGGGATATTTTTGAGTATTTTAAGCCTAGATATCTGACTCACCCTGTGCATGTACAGGGGGTCAGGAGTAGGAGGGACAGCTTGGGGTGCATTTCGGATGGCTCACGTCCCAAGTGTATGCTACTCTTGTGCTTTCTTAGGGGAAGGAGACATACAGGTTCACTCAGCTAGAAGAAAATGAACTCCAAGTCAGAAGATGGGGCTTCAGCTCCAATTTGCTTCCTGTCACATAATCAAGCGGGCATCTGCCCCTGTCCTTTGGGCTTTCCAAGGTAAACTGAGTACACAAAACTTAACTAAAAAAATTATCAAAATCTGCAGGAAAAATGTGACTCAGTTTTCTCTTTAAAATATCTATATAGGAGTTGAGTGATATACAAATGTAATCCCTAGAATGGGGGAAGTTAGGGCAGAGAGCATGGTGTCCAGGACAGCCTGGGCTACATAGTTATACCCAACTTCAAGAAAAAAAAAAGGCAGCCACCAAGTACACAAACAAACAAAACAGAAAATACAGAGCTCCTGACCTATTTTGGGTGAGACAAAGTGTCTTTGTTGAATTATGGTGACTTAACCGAAGTATAGACATCTTTTGTGAGAAAATATTTACAAATACAGTTTCTTATCAAATTCTTAGTACTTATCCAAACACAAACACATACACACAATGAAGGAACAGAAGCAAAATTCACCAAGTTCTAAAAGTACACTTTGAAGCAAAATTTCTGAGATGCCTAAAGAAGTCCGACGTCTCGGCGCCCTCTAGCAGCAGCAGCAGAGTTTCAGGGACCTTAAAATTTATCAGCAACAGAAAACTTTCAACAATTTTTGCTTTTTGATAGGAAATTGTTATTTTGCAAACGGCGAGACAAAGTTCTGGTCTGGCAAGTGTCACGGAATGCTTCCACAGGAAGAGTATTTGCCTCAGTCTCATCGTCTTTTCTGTCTTTTTGGTGCGGAGAGGCATATGGTTCATCTCACGTTGACCTAGACTGGGTCTCATTCAGGCTTCCTTGGGAAATTTTCCATGGAGTCACAGGCGCTTTTATACCAAACCAACCACACTCCGTAGTCCCGACAGAGTCCTTCCTGCCCTTGCTTCCACGACTTTTACGGAATGTGCCAACACAGCCGTAGCTGCTTTTCCAGAGTGAGGGGATGACCTTCTACTCAAACTTCTGTTTGACAGACTCAGGCTGTCTCAGTACTGGGAGGCTGCACAAGCATCTCCCTCATGCCCACGTCGTAAAAGGGAAAGTGTATCGTGGTTTTGAAAAGAATCCTGGAGGAGTTGGCACAGCAGAGAGCGGTCATCCTTCATGCAGCAACACGGGCGCTGGGGCCGGGAGCCACATCTCCATGAGCTCATGGCAAATGAGTTAGAGTCCCCTTTACAGCTCTTTGGGACTTGTCTTGATTCTTCCTATACTTCCGAGTAAAACGTCCAACATTCCAAAGCAGAAAAGCATTTAAATAGTCATGGGAGGACATATTTTATGATGTTTCCTGGTGAATAACACTGGCATATTTAGCAGAAAATAACTCACCTTCTTAAGTGAGGAGGAGGAGAAAGGAAACAAGGGATTCACAGTAAAATTCCACAAAAATTCAAACACAAGTTAAATACATTAGTCTTTGGGGCCACTGCACCTCGCTCTTCTGTGAAGTGAACTCTATCCCTCCACACAGGTGGATTATCTGACATTGCATGGTTTTACCCCTTACTTAGTTCACTCAAACTCAAACAAACAGACAGGCAGACTGCTTTCCCACAGACAGCCAGAAGATGTGCAACCGAGAGTCGGATTTGCATCCCTGAATAGAGAGTAAGAACCTCGGGTGGTGAAAGACAGCTTCACGTGGAGCTCCCCGTAGCTGGTCAGGGTGTCCTTCTAGCCTTGGGTTCACCAGTCCAGCTTCAGGTCAGCCTTGCTCCATACATACTTGCCTCCACGCTTCAGGAACATCTTCTCATCAAATCCACTGAATTTTATCGCTTCTTCCACCCCGACATCCAGGATGGACCTGGAAGGGTCCTTCCGGCCACCAGTACAGTTCAGGAAGCGCATCTGGGAAATACAAGGTAGAAATAAGTACGTTGCCGTATGGTTTATCCTGTGAGACTCAACTAAAACTATCCTTTCAAAGTCCACATCCCAATCGTGTCACATGGGCATTGAGATCTGAGATAGGCACTAAAATCCTCAGACTCCACCCCCAACACAGACAGCGCCCACTCGTGGAGAAGGTGTCTACCAGGAGTAATGAACAGTATAGTTTAACCATGTGGGGAGTCGGCCCTCTCTGGAGTGGAGAGAACACCTGGATTTGTTTAGATATCATGCCCTGAGGTGAAGGAGAGCATAGAGTACAGCAAGGTGAGCTCTGTGTTGTAAGGAAGCTGAGCTGAATGTACTTAGTGAGGCGGCAGCTGTGCTTGTGTGGTGTGAGTCCTGACAGAGGCTTCTACCGAGGGGATAAGACAGAGGCTACCGCGGTGGGAAAGAGCCGGGTCCAGGACAGAAGGTCCCCAACACATCCTATCCAACATCCTATCCATTTGTCTTTCTCTGACTCTTTCCTCTCCACCCTTGCAGGCAGGAATGAGGACTTCAAGCTTGCGTGTGTCTGCACCAAACACCCTGGAGGGCATCGGATGGCACACACGGAATCACTAAGTTAGTTGTGCAGTTGTCTAAAGTAAACACTGGATTGTCAGTGTTTGTTACAACTCTGTGGGGATCTGTCAGACAGCTTATTGGGGAATATCCCTAAAATTTCCAGCCAATCATGACAATTTATCCTCCAAAATAACATCCTTTCTTCTTTTTTAACCTTAGACCTATAAACTGAACATTCTTATGGTTACATTCCCTCTTAGGTTGTATAAAATTCAAGTTGGTAATAAATAAAAAATTGATGAACTGTCATTGATTAACTTGAAAATGACAAAACACAGAAGCTGTAAAAAAATATTTCTCAAAATGCCAAGGTCAATACTGAGCCCTTTGTAATTTATGTAGCTCATGTTAAAAACACAACTTGGCATGGAGTCATCTGTCCTCTGCTGGGAATATCAGCAGAAGCCATAAATCCAAAGATCTAAATAACAACAACAAAGAAAAGGAAAACAAGCGTGGTTTCTTTCTTATTTTAATAAGGGCGGGTTTTCCTTTGGAAGCAATGGCCTCAGAGATAGGGTTGGTGGTGTCTGAAGGGGACAAAAGATTTCCTCCCATTGTCAAAGTTCATCTGTGATAGAGGTGCTGGCAGCCCCGCTGTTATTCAAGACAGCGTGGAGTGCAGGGGACAGGGTGCTGCCACAGTGCAACCCTGGAGCCCATGCTAGACCACACGCTGGAGGGATCTACTGAGAGTGATGTCCTTATGACATCTGCAGATGTATGGCTACCTGGGATGTCATCACATGGTGGCTCACTCCAATCCAGGTCCAGGATAATGTCCTGAGAGAGAGCTTGGCATGTGAAGCCAGGGCTGTACCATGCTGACAATAAAACCACCAGCACAGCACTGGACATAATAGATGTATTCTGAACGTGTTCATTTGGGCACACCTCTGGCATTTCTGAGCTGCCTGCTTTCCTGTGAATTTATAGCTCGTGGGGGAATACTCACATATTCATCCAGAATAAGGTAGGAGTCTTTCATCTGCAGAAGAAAAGAGTCAAACTTTAGTTTTAACCCAACATAGATTGTTTACCTTTTATGTCCTATTGGCTGTCCTTCCTTTGGTCTTTGGTGCGTGCATGCGTGTGTGTGTGTGTGTGTGTGTGTGTGTGTGTGTGTGTGTGTGTGTGTTGAGTTTTCCACTTCCCCTACTCCCCATCTGTTTGCAGGCCTTTGGAGCTGCCCTCAGCAGTGGAGGGTCTGCAGGGGCCCGTCCTTCCAGTCATTCTGGATTTTTCTGACTCAGACCTAAAGAATTTTACCCTGCAGGCTGCTTTGAGCAGCCCAGCTTTCTCCACCCCTCCAGCCATTTCCAGGATCACTGCTGTCTTCATCTTTCAGTTCCTCCCACAGTGGCTACCGTTCAAGGAATCACCACAGCTTTTAATGTTCAAGTTATGCTCTTGGCAGAGGACAGCGTTTCTGAAGTTCCTAATGTCGCTGGGATCGGATGTGGGACAGTTTTGTGGCTTTGGGTGTACTGGACATTACTGTTAGTTCCTGTAGGGAGGTTCTGACACTCTTTTCTCTCTCCAATAAGAGCTAGGCAGTAAATATTATTATTTCTCTGTTTCCTTCCATTTCTCTCCTTCCTTTCTCATTTTCCTTCCTTTCCTCTTCCCCTCTTCCTTTTCTCCTCCTCCTCCACCGCCTGCCTTTTTGACAGGGCATCAGGTAGTCAGTATAGGTTGACCTCAAACTCACTACATGGCCAAGGGTGTACTTGAGTTTTGGGTTCTCCTGGTGCCACTTCTTGAATGTGGGATTATACACTTGCAGTGAGTGTTTTGAGCTATGCTCAGGGCTTGAACCCAGAGCTTCCAGCATGCTAGGTAGGCATTCTCCTAAGTCAGACACATTTCTAGACAAGTTAATATTCCGTGCACACAGAACATGGTATGTGTCCCAGTTATTCAGCTCTGCACCACAGTGTTGAAAGCCACCTCCACCATCACCATCAAAACAAAACAAATTTTGGCACAAATAAATTCATAAAAGAACGGAGTGCAACTCTGCTCCTTGGTAAGTTTAGTTATAAACCCTCAAAATTGGAAAGTCATTTCTTTTACATTTTATCCAACTTTTAAAACAATCACTAGAGAGGGTGTAAGGGACAGTCGTAATGATACTGACACCAACGTGGAGGCATTCACACCTTCCTTCAGTGTGTGAGTCCTATCCATGTGCTTCCCAAACATGTAGCGATCCTGTGTGTGTATTTTATATTAGAGTTATAAATATATGTATCCATTTAATTACATCATCTGTGAGGTGGCCTAGTCAAACTCATTAAAAATCAGTATCATTGAAGAACTCCGGTCCCAGATGAGAGGTGGCCATAGTGGCCCTCCTTCTCTTTGACTCTAGGATTGATGGCACTACTCTCCTTTCTCCTTCCAGAATGTCTAGAATAACAAAATGGCAAGTTGCAAAGCTCTCAGGAGTGTAGCTGTGTGGTAGTAAACATGGTAGCTTTTGCTGCATACAAACCTTCTGGTTAGATTCAGGCACCAAACACGACACCTCTTGGTGACGCTCTAAGAATGCTTCAAATTCTTCATTGCTTATAAGAAATTGTTCTGCTTCCCTCAGGGCAGCTTCTCCCGAGTTCTCACCCTCAATTAGAAGGCACTGGAAGACCTGGGAGAGGAAAAAGCATCTGTTAGACCAAGAACCTCACACTACCATTCCCTCCAAGTCTGCAGGGAGCAGACCCTACCCAGTTTAGGACTAGAAAGCTCAGAATACAATGGTGAGTCACTGCTAAGTCTGTGAGTACTTAGACTGTGAGGCTCTGAACCATGAGGGATGGAGCTAATGAAGTTCAGACACTTTCCCTTGGAGCATTGCTTATTTCAGTCAAGATCCCACAGATTTCAGAGGTTTTGAAGAAGAAGCAAGAACTGACCCTTAACACTGAGAGCCAGTGTCTTGAAATGATGAATCAGGAAGTTGGAGTAGAAGGGAGAAGAATGTAAGGAAAGGCCATGAGAAAAAAAAATCAAGGCAAGGAAGGAGGATGTACAGATTTTAAGAGGAAGAGGGTGAAGGGAGAATAGTGAGGGGCAGTAAGTGTCAATGTAGCACTGAGATAAAAGAGAGAGAGAAGATGGGCGGCCTGGCAGGTGACTGGAGGGACAGGTCTTTGGTCGGTGCACCCCTCTTTCCGAGGTCTCTGTCTCTCTTTGTCCTGACTCCACCATTCAACTTTCTTTAGCTGTTTTCCATTTATTCTGGGCCTGAGGATATCACTGACATTCAATTTCAATACACTCATTGCTTTTAAAAAATCATGAACGTATATAGCATTTCCAGCTTCCTTCTAATCTATTTCTAAATATTGCAGTACAATCAATGGAAAAAAATGTCTTATCCTTATTCCCCATTGACTTGGCTCAGTTGGCATCTAAAGAAGATCCAAGGTTACCCCGGAATGACCGCTTTTCTTGGGTGAGCATAACTCTGGCCTAGCATAGGCCTTCTCGCTCGGGCCAGCCCTCCATGTGGAAATTCTTTCCTGCTTTCGAAACACAGTCAAATGTAACTTCCTCCACGATGTTCTGCCATTCAGCTTGGTGTGCCCCACCTTGCCAAGTCCTCCGCATGGAACCTGCGCCCTCCGTGTTCTAGTCCTTCCCAAAACTCAATTCCCAAATCTTATCCTTCAATTTGTCTACCCTGCCTCCAGACACAGATCCAAAGGAATTACAACGGGGATCACCACGAGGCTTGTTAAAAATACAAGCACACCCCAGCCCTCCCGAGCAGACCCACCCTTATTGGACATCAGTGGATGCATGAAGGGGTCCAAGAAGCTGCTTTCTAAGCATCCCCCTTGGTGGGCTCTGAGCAGAATTTCCCCTGCTTATGGTGGGTCCTGCCTCTAATAGGCAGGCTTGTATCTTTGTGAATCTGGGACTTCCAGTGACTGCTCTCTGGGACAGTCCTAAGGAGTGCATTTTGGAATAAAGACTGCCATTGCTCTATAGACTTCCCCTGTGACCAATTAATTCAATGCAAACTCGAGCATCGGGATTTATGAAGATCATTTAGCCCCGTGAATATGCAAACCAGGAGTCAAAATTTACTTGAGGCCCAGCATGGCCTCGACCTTTACACTCAGAATAATCCTGAAAAAAATCATTTCGAGATTTTGGAAACAGACAGGAAACAAAGAACAGCGAGAATGTAAACTTAACAGAGGCCAGAATTAAGGTCCCCGCTAGAAAGTTCCAGACTCTCCTGGGTCCCTAACTTCAGTGTCACCTAGGGAAGCCTCCCTTGCATGTTTTGTGGATGAAAGTTAAGCAAGCGGCAGTGTGGATTTACCTTCCAGCGGACAGGGTTCAGGGCCTTGATGTGTTCGTTCATGTCTTCATCCACATTGAAGCGATTGATGACGGAGTTGATCTTGAAAGCCACCTTGTAGTCTCGGCACCACTTCCTCAGCTTTTGAAGGTTTTCCACGTGGTTCTTTTTCCCCTGACCCCGGCCAATGAGAACATTGACGTCCTCATTGAAGCTGTCACAGGAGATGGCAAGAATGTCCAGATAGTCACCTGCAGGAAAAGGATGGTGATGATGTGATGATGATGATGATGATGATGATGATGATGATGATGATAATGATAATAATAATAATAATAATAATAATAGATTGCTCCCCGAGCCCTCGACTCCATCTGCATCTCTTTATAGTAAAATGTACCATCTTCCCAGCTGTGTTTTAAAGACTTTCCTGATTCTCTGTTCTCTGACCTGGACACAGGAAAGTCAGAGAGATGTGAATTACGCAGGGTATGTATGCGATCAATAAAATACATACCTGCATAATGAAGTCACAGAGCTACTTAATGTGATCGGTTTTATACTCTGCATCCACGCAGGTGCCTGAGTCATCATTGGCGCCGTTCAATAAGATTTTTCTCTTGTGTTGTCATAGAGATGCACAAATCATGAAGCCTGTTTCTGTTAATTATGAAGGATTGTAGGCTTGCTTTGCCCGGCACACATTTGTGTCTTAGCTGTCTAGTTATTTCTCCAGGCTCAGGAGCTTCCTCCTGCTGTGCCTCACACGTTTATTTACTAGGGAACTATTTGCAGACACTCTGTGCTGCGTCGGGTGCGAGTGATAGAGAGGCCGAGACAATCCAGATAAAGGGAGCTGGGTGCAGGAGCCACAGAAAAAACAGGCCCCACCCTGCAAGGCCATGAGTGAAGAGTCCTGACAGGGAGTCGTGGGGAGAGCTATAAAATATTGACATTGAGTTTGGTATTGGGCTTCTCTTCACCGATTTCTGGAGCTCCAGTGTCTGCTCTATGTTTCTTGTGACAGCCATCTTCCTTCCCTGTTCCCTGCCTTCCGATGCCTGAGAAGCGTAGGCATCCCCGGGCCTGAGGCAATCCTTGCAGCTGACCAAGCTTGAGCTCTCTTGGCTGTTGAGAATTTCCAAATGTCTCCATTTTACCTTAAAATTCTTTTCCCATTATAGAAGGGAAGAGTTCCAAAATTTCTTTCGGATACTCTTCTCTATAATCGTGAGAAGACTAAGTTTAGCTCTTATTTTAGGTTTAATCCACGCTGCCTGTATCTAACAAGCATACACCGGAGCCAGAATAAATATCCTGTTATTTAAATCAACTCAAAGTGTTCCACAACTTGACCTCAAGTGAATTCCTAAGGGATGCCCCACCAGGATGAAGTAACTGAACATGTAGTCTCTAGCAAAACCAAGGGGACGTAGAAGCTCAAAACCAAACACATAAAAACCAGTCTCTCCCAGGAGCACCTTGGCTGGCTGATTGACGAAAGCACAGGGCATCTGTCAATCCATCCCTGCATCCTCACACCGCACTCTATCTTTAGCTGTGTTTCTCTGATGTCCCCCCATCTTTAGCTGTGTTTCTCTGATGTCCCCTCCTCCTGGCCACAGCTCTTGGGAGGACTCATTCGACAGGGCAGGTCTGTTGGCTCAGGTCTTGTGTTTTTCCAGAAGATCTGAGGCTCTGATGGGGTACTGTGCAGCCCCTGCCTATATGGTTGCTATGCCAGCATGTATAACAACGGTGGGTGATGTGTGTGAGCTCCAGCCATGCGAGCATGTGTCAGGATTGTGTAGACACATATATGATATGCTTACATGTATTGTTGGAGTCCTGGAGGACTCCATGTACTTAGCAATACATGCTTGAGTGACCAGCCCTCTGTGACACAATCTGATCCAATATGGAAGTGTCCTGTGTGAAGACAACCCCAACATTGTCGAGGTTCACTGTTAGGAAGAAAAGAAAACCTGTGCAGGCTCAGTTAGAGACGGGCTCAGACACAGATGTCCTCTCTGGACTCAGTGATACACACCTGTGGCCTGCTGCTATCTCGCTCTGTTTTCTCTCTCCCTGAAAGAGTCTTGGCAGTCTGCCAACAAACTCCCAAACTTGGAGGTGTTGTGTGTTTCTGATAGCTTCTCCTCATGCCTGAGGACACAGGTCCAACTTCGAGTTATTTGCAGACGTTTATAGTTGGGATAGTTTTACAGAGAATATCGCCTTATGCATCGGGGATAATTTGAGGGTAGGCACTTTTCCATCTAGTCTAAAAGCCAATTAGCATTCGCAATTGCCATCTACCTGACTACCAGGAAGAGAGCCTTGTCGTTGACTTTTGTGGTCTGTGTGTTCCCCTCTCTCTAGGCGATGATGCTGAGACACATGACCCTTTCTGGGTGGTCTCTGACACTGTACTGAAGCTTACATCCTGTCCACACTCCTTGACCCGGGCAGATATTTCGAGTCTTTCATAAAGAGCGAGTACTGCCCAGGTACACCCTTCAAGACATGGCCCACTGCTCTCTATTCACGCTGCCTCTGCTGTCTTCCTTCTGTCCCCCTTTGTGCCCCCCAGTGTCTCCGTCCAGTGCCTCCCGTCACAGACTTGACACACCACCCCAGCTTCCTCCTTGACTTGCTGTCCCTGTTTCTAAGAATCTTCCTTGCCTGCCCAAACGTCATAGACAGCCTTCACCCACAAGCCCAGCCTCTGCCTGCAGGTGGATGCATCTGGAAGAGTGTCTGGTCAGTGTCTCCAACCAAAAGTGCTGGCCTTCCCTTTGAATGACTCCAGAGATTCACAGCACCACAAAGCAAGGGTGGAGTAAAGGACTCAGAGGGGGAGGTTTTAACTGTCTTCTAAACTGAAAGTAATCATAACGAGCCAGCTCATGTCATGGGTTGCGTCAAAGACACTACAAGCACGGGCAGCTCAATCACTGCAGTTCTCAGAACTATTAAGAGCACCAAAAATCAGTCAGTCCATGTGCTATGAGCTTCTAATATGACTAGACTTGCAATCAGCTTGGTCCTAACAGAGATTCAAAAAAATAAAATAAAATAAGGTCTCACTAGACATCCCTGACTGAGCTAGAACTCTCTATATTGGTCAGGTTGGCCTCAAACTCATCAAGATCCATCTCTGCCTCCCAAGTGCCAGGATTAAAGGTATCCACTGCCATGCCCTGTCTTTAACAGAGACATTTATAAAGCTCTAGAGCTTGTTGGTTTTCCTCAGTAATGGCTAAACGTAGACCCCAGTTATTCACGAGTGCTAAATCAGTAGGTGTAGCAACGATCTGCGTGCTGACTTGTTCTCTCATCTGTCTCCCATACCTGTTTATTAGTACCCAACAGAAACAAAATAATCTAACGCCACACACAACTCAGAAGATATTATAAGACACCAGATTAAATTAGATTTTCTTTCCTCCCAGTTCCCCAGATGCTCTGGCCTGGATCCCAGAAAGGGAGAAGACGCAGGAGTCAGCATACGAGTTGCAGGTTGCAGTGACCAAGACATTGCCCATGGGAACTTACCATAGTCCCTGAACCACTTCTCGCGGATGAGGCTGCCATTGCTCACGATGCTCACAGAGGGCAGGGCCAGCTCCTCCTTGCAGAATCTCACGAGCTTACCCACGTATTCACCCCTGTCCTGCAGGAAGGGTTCTCCTCCTGAAAAGTTGATCTTCTCCATACCTGTAAGGGGCAAAAACTATAGGTTTTGCATTTTCCAAATACTCATTTCATTATTTTGGTTTATGAAGCTGAAGAGAGAACTCGTTTGTTGCTCTTTCAGAGAACCAGAGTTCAGTTCCCAGCACCCACCTTGGACAGTTTACGGTTCCCTCAGGGGATTACTACGCTTCTGGGGAACCAACCAACACAGGCACTCATGAACACACACACACACACACACACACACTAAATCTTATTATTATTTTGATTTTTTTAGTGTGTATTCGTATATATTCACACGGAGGATGGGATGGGGACAGATCCCAGGGTCTTGTGTACACTAGACAAGCACTTTGTGCTGATGAGATACACTCAGAGCCCCATCCATTTTTCATAACACTCTCAGGAACCGTGGGTTCTGTTCATGGTCTAAAGTAGGAAGGAAATGACTGTAGTATTTCGTTCCTCTGCTTTTTCTATTTGGAAACAGGTACACTTGATGACTGGAAACCAATTTCACATTGCAGCAGACTCTCGGAAGTCCAAGGGCACCGTGAGTCCATCGGGAGATGCTCAGAACAAAAAGTCAACCCCAGATGCATCTGGGAGAAGATGTGGGTGACCATGAACTCATCACAGCTGTGCTGCCGGGGCTCAGAGTCCAGTTCTGTCAATCAGCTAAGGCGTAGGTGAGTGGGCAGGTGACTCCTAAAGCTTTCAGTGAGGAAAGCAGAGACGGTGGGCCACGTTACCGAGTTCCTGGTGCCAAAAGGCTGAACCTTAATCTAGGTCCCAGTGAGGTAACAAGGCTTAGTCTCTCCTGTGGGTAATGAGCCAGTTCAGACTGAAGCCAACTGAATTAGGTTCCACCATGCAGGGCTGTGTATTGTATGCTTTCATTATCACACACATAAAATCAGATGAGTCTAAAGTGAGCATTGGGACTCCCCCTGGGGTCAGTGTGGTGGCTGGAGGCCGGCTTGCCCCTGGAGCACTGGCTAATCATTCTCTATTTCCCAGCTGTGGTCCAGGGAGACCTCTTTGCAGAGTCATCTGGAAGTGCAGTTAGCATGCTTGGTGCCTAGACCTGTCGACTGTGCTTCGGTTAAAGAGAAGAGAAGGCAATTTCTAGGTGAGTAGGTATTCTGGAAAGAGAGAAAAAGAGGGAGGGAGGGAGGGAGGGAGGGAGGGAGGGAGGGAGAGAGGAGGAAACTAGGAAGGGAGAGAAAGAGGAAGCTAGGAAGGGAGGAAGAGAGGATGGGAGGGAGGGAGAGAGGGAGAGAGGGAGAGAGGGAGGGAGGGAGGGAAGGAGAGAGGGAGAGAAGGAGGGAGGGAGTAAGGGAGGGAAGAAGCAAGGGAGGGAGGGCAGGTTAGGAAGAAGATGCTGCAGTTTCACTGTTAAATTCATACCCAAGAATGGGACAGCAAATCTTAGGAGAAAAATCCCATGACGTGCCTGTCAAAATCACATTAAGGTTTACAGAGGGCTAGAGAGGTGACTCGGTGTTATGACCCACTTGATGCACAAATCTGAGAACTTCTGTTTGGATCCCTGATACCCTCGGAAACCTGAACACTGCAGTGAGCATTTGTGATGCCAGCCTTTCTGCTTCAGGATGGGAGGAAAGAGAATCTTCTGTGAGGCTCAAATGCCAACCCACACTGCACATCATCAGTCAATGGCAGAGAAACCCTGCCCCAGACAAGGTTGAAGGCTAAGGGCAGACTGATACCTGACGTAGTTGTTCTTTGGTGGTCACAGGCTATGGCTCTGTTGTTGCCAAGCCGGTGACCAGATTACCACACATACACATGCACACACACACACCCCCCATATATATATATATATATATATATATATATATATATATATATATATGCGCACACACCACAATACATAAATACATATATACACACACAGAGACACTCATACCACATACCGCACACACACAATGTGTATGCAAAAAATGCCAAGATTTTCTTCATTTGAAGGAAAAGTCTCCACCAAGGAACAGCTTCTGCCAGGCTGTTCACACCGGGGACTTGGGTCTTCCCTTCCCCTTTTCTCACTTAGTGTTTCTGGAAATCAGATTCCTCTGGACAGACTCTTCCAGGAACACAACTTTCCTGAGTGTCTGTTTCCAAACATCAAGAGGAACGGGCCCTGTTCACACCTCTGCTCACAGGAGGGACTGTTAGCCTCCCAGACTGGAGCAAACTGTTGGTCCCTTGCCCATTCATGAAAGACTGCCTGTCCCCTGCCCCATGATGCTGTGTCTAGATCTCAGGGATCCCTTCCAACCCTCATCCTATGTGCTACCCCCGTTCTCTGGCATTAGCACCCTGGCTTCTGCCTGGGCTAGGAGCTTACCAGCCTGTTTGAGCAGAAGCAGCCCTCGCTTGGCCTCCTCCAGGGGCAGCACGAAGGATGTCTTGGCTGTGTGGAAGCAGAACCCGCACTTGTAATTGCACTGACGGGTGAAGTGGTAGTTGACGCTGACGGGGATTGTAGACTGAGGACCCTTTGGTTCTTCAAGGGTCTCCTCGGGCATGGTCCGGACCTGTGGTTGTGGTTGTCCCCTTCCAGAACCTAGCCACCTCAGTGCTAGTCTCAACCAGCAGAACAGGATGGCCAGGCCACTCCAGAGGGAGCCCAGCTGCTGCTGGAACAGGCTCAGCAGCCCCATAGCGAGAGCAGTGGGCAGGAGCATCCCCATGGTGATCTGCACTCACCTGCAGCTGCCTGAGGGCTTATAAACTGCGGGCCAGCCACACCCCCGTGCATTCTGTCAAGAGGCGGAGGGAAACGCCTCCCTCGAGTAAGTCTCAGCTGAGCAGAGTTTCTGTTTTCTGAAAATGAAAGTTGAACCGGAGCCAAGACAGAAGCTCAAGACGGAGGCCAATGGGCTGCCTTTCCCTGGCTCACAGCTGCCCCTGTAAACAGCATCAGTCCTGATGACCCCCATGACGCTGCAAAAATTCCAGCAGCCACCAGTTTCTAAACAAGGGTCTTACAGATACGTAGCTGCCTCCTGACAGGCTATTATGCATTAAGCCTCTTGTAATGAATATCTGTTCATACTTAACAATTTCTAAATACTCTTCTTTGGTTCTTCACCCACCCCACTCATGCCTAACAAACAAACAAATAAACAAAACAAAACCACCAAAAACCTAGAGTTTTAGAACTTCGCACAAGGCAGATCGTATAGGCTGACCTTGGCAGCTCTCTCAAAGAGGAAGGAAAAGGAATTCAAGACTGGTAGATGTCAGGAAAAACAAACAAGTAATTAAACAGATAAATAAATATAGCAAAGAAACTCTGCACAGTAAAGTGAATCATTTTAAAATTGGATTTCTTAGTAATTATTTTTTTCTCTTTTTATATTGTGAGAGGACACACGTTGTAGATTTTTCTCAGACTCTTTCTTTCAAAGCCTTGCCATCATGGTACAGTTCTGCAGTCCTGTGCACTGTGTGGCTGGTGCCTTTCCTCCAGGTGAGCTCCTGTGTTTTGGTAATAGGGTCGTTTGGGACAGCACATAAAACTTGCTTTGCTCGTCTCTGGACTTCTCTTCTGATGGCTCTGTCTCTGCTCTGACATCTTTCCCAAGGAGCTCCAGGCTTCTGGAGTTGTCTTCTTTGTGTTGTTTCTAGTCTAGTGTTTGGGGGAAGTAGAGAGAGTCTTGGGCATACAGTTCCTTCTGCCTCTGAGAAGGAAAGGACAAGGGAAGAAGTCAGTTTACCAGAGAGATGATTGAAAGCCCACGTTCCCTGTAGTGTTACAGAGCCAGGATGTGGATTCATCCAAGAACCCATCCACAGACTGATGGGTAAGGAAGTATAACATAGGGGCTGGGAAGGTAACTCTGCTGGCAAAGGGCTTGACTTGTATTGCATTAACATTTCCTTAGGCAACGAAAACAACAAGAGTGTTTTCATCTCAGAGAGGGTAGCAGCGAAGGACGAAGTTCAGTTCCAGCCAAGCAATTCGGTGAGCCAATGAGTTTATTATATTTATAGAGCAGGGGGGATGGGCTACTTCTGAAGAAACATCGTGGCGGAGTCCCGCCCCAGCATGGATGAGGACCTCACGGAAACTGCACCATGCAGGTCCCCTTTCAGCTAATCTTAAACATATCCTAGGATTTCCCAAGATCGCTTGAGTTAGTGAGAGCAGAAAGGAAGGGGTCACAGGGAAATACCAGGCGAGGGTCTTGTGGCACTCCCCTCTTCTGTATACCATGGCACTATGTCAATAGCTCTTCCCTGTTACCACAGACTTGGATACCACTGCACTCTTTCCCTGATTAGTGAACAAGAAAACCTTTGGTTCAAAGTGGCGGTAAGATGAATGGGTTTTACCCTCAGCGGGAAAGACCATGCTTCAACATCTTGGAAGTGGCGGGCCTGAGTTTGATTCCCAGAACCTGTATAAATAATGCTGTGTGTGGCATCACCTGCCTGGAATCCCAGCACTGGGGATGGGGAGACAGCCAGATTCCTGCAACTTGCTAACAGATTCAGCTAGGCCCATTTTACCACAAACTGCAGCGGATCTGTCTGCCTTTGCCTTCCTCATTTCTACGACTACAAGTACAAGTTTCCATGTCAGGCTCTTTTACATAGATGCTAGAGATCTGAACTCAGGCCTTCATGCTTACAAGACAAATCCTTACCACCTGAGCCACAGCTCCGTCCACATTGTCATTTTTTTTTTTTTTTAGGAAACTTAACAGACTCCTGAGTTGGACTGTTCTAGCTCCCTCATTTTATCAGAATGGTGTTTGCACATGATCTGTGAGAAGTGAAAAAGTCTGATGGCTGAATCTTGGGTGTGGGGTCTGTGGTCAGGGTCTGGGTGATGTAGTTAAGGTACTGTGCTCAGGGACTGTGAGATGCAGCTGAGGTGCTCGGCTCAGGGACTGGGAGATGCAGCTGAGGTGCTGTGCTCAGGGACTGTGAGATGCAGCTGAGGTTCTGGGCCCAGGCTCTGTGTGATGCAGCTGAGGTGCTGTGCCCAGGTTCTGTATGATGCAGCTGAGATATTGCACTATGGACTTTTACTCCCTTCTCAGCAAACATCTCCTGAGATCTTTGTGAAGAGGAAAAATACTCATTTTCCAGAAGGAACAGAACACTGCCTGCCGGAAGCCGTTGTTGTGAATGGAAACAGAAACCTCTATTTATTTTCTGAACTGGGAAACCGAAAGTAAACTCTGCAGCACAAGTCTGTAGCTTAATGAAGCCAATTATGCCAGTGTTAGCTGACTCAAGTCCTTGAAATCTGAGTAATGGAAAATGCTGTAATCTCTGGCAGACTTGAGACATACCCTCTGTGAGGTCACACACACACATGACGTCAGCGTCAGGTGAAACAGCTGGTGAAAAGTGCTTCGGTGGATCAATCCCGGCTGAGTTGGAACCACGTACTTTGGGGTAGATTTTGTTAACTGCCTGGGATTTAATTGGCTTGTACCATTCTTTCAGGTAGTAATCAGAGCATGCTATCCTCAAACCATCTTCTTTTTTAAAGAATATATTTATTGAGATTGCCTGGCAAAGTTGTCATATAAAAATATCATCAAGTATGAATGAAATATAAATGTAATAGTAAGCTCCATTGTCAACTGACTAGATTTAGTGCTATGATGGGAACATCTGTTGGTTGTGTCGAGGCAAGTGGTCCCCTCTTGGATCCATACCCAGCCATTTGTCTGCCTGAGCTTCTGATACATCTGGGAAACACGGATAGTCGTGCGTTGCTCACACATGACATCATAATATCGAGGGGCTTGGTGCAGGTTCAGCACTAATGCAGTGCTTGATGGGACAGAGTGAAGAAGGCCCCCTCCCCTTATGAACCTGGCGCTGGGCTGCAGTTTGTGCATTGATTCATGCTACAGTTTAGGACACCTACCTCACTCAGGGAGCAAGATCTCAGTGGGTGTTTAATGCCGGCCACACTGCTTCACAACTGACTACCATAATAGCATTGCCTCATCTTTGCTGGTGAGACTTCTCTGCACAGGCCAGTTTCTTCATTCATTCATTCATCCATCCATCCATTCATTCACTCATGTATTCAGGCATGCTTTTTCTCATCTTCCTTTTCTTTGATGCATATTGATTGAAATTTCTCTGTGAAGTTGTCATATAAAATATCAATAGTTGGGAGTAAAACGTAAATCTGATAGCCGTCTTCACTCTCAACTTGACTAGGATTGAGTGATTGATTGCTTGAATAATTGATTTTGATGGAAACATTTGGATTTTCAGATGTTTCCAGGGAGTTTATCCAAGAAGGTAAGGCTTCTCTTAGTGTGAGTGTCACCATTCCCTAGGTTGCAGGCCGAGACTGAGTAACAGTGGAAAGAGAAATCGAGCCCCAGCATGCATCCCTTTCTACTTCCTTACTGCAGACGCAATGTGACCAGTCCCATCATGCCCCTGCCTCGATGCCTTCCCTACCATCTCCTTTCATGTCCCGAGACAATAGGAATTCTTTTCCCCTTCAGTTGGTTCAAGTCCGGAACTTGACCATGACAAGGGAGCAGTAGCTAATACAAGTGAGGAAGAGACATGCCCTGGTGTCAGGAGCTCACTAGTCAGTCCTATGTTGTTTCTGAGGGCAGGCCTGGCCTCTCCTAACTCCTGTTTCAGCAGAGAGTAGAGATCAGGAAAGTGTGGACTCCATTTCTGTATAATCGAGGGAGCTTGTGTGGTTGTGGAGGTCAGAGGACAGCCTTGGCGGTCAAGCCTTGCCTTCTACCTTGTTTGAGACAGGGTCTCCTATTGTTGGATTGTATGTGCACAGGTTTCTGGGGGATTCTCCAGTCTTGGCTTCTGCATACTTTAGAAACACTGAAATGTCACACACACACACACACACCCCTCACCACCACCACCACCCTACTTGGCTTTGCCTAGGTTCCAAACTCATGTCTTAATGCTTTTTTGGCAAGTGCTCTTTATCCCCAAAGCCCTCTTCATAATCCCAGACTTCCAATGGAACTTATATAAACATTTGCCTTATGCTACAAGACAACCATGTGTATTGACCAATGACCTCCATAGATACCAAAAACTTGTCAACTTGACTTTTGGGCTAATTTACAGTCCTGGTGTTCACAATGGCTTGAAGGCCCGGCCCGACGAGGGCGGCTGATTATAGATCACCTCAAGACTCTCCCCACACTCCCGTCACCATTTTCCTCCTCTGTGTTCTAGCAAAGCTGTTGCATGGCTGTTGTGCCTTCGGAGCAGAAAGACCACAGCCTTCAGGGACTGAGATCCACTCCTTCAGGGACTGAGATCTACTCACAAATGCCAAGGTGGGT
The DNA here is from genome assembly GCF_982192425.1 of Myodes glareolus. NCBI lineage: Eukaryota > Metazoa > Chordata > Mammalia > Rodentia > Cricetidae > Myodes > Myodes glareolus. The sequence goes on along the minus strand of NC_142031.1, from coordinate 54,661,218 downwards.
GAGAAGCTCTTCTGCAGACTGCTGAAGGTCGGTGTGGGTCATGGCTGACCTCATGAGGCCCTGTTTGCTCTTTTCCCCTTGGCAGTCTCATGCTGAAACCAATTCAAATGCATTGTGATGAAAGCCAAAGGCCACCAGCATTGCTCCTGAGCCAGGGATCTGACTCCTGAGTACCTGTGCATTCCTAACATGCTCCATGCACTGTGGTGGGGACAAAGGGCTGTGTTGCTTTGCTGGGCTGTGCAGTCTGCTTACCAAATTGCAAACGTCATAGTCTCTAGAAACTCTGTCATTGAATTGTCACACGGAGAGTTCAGCAGTGATCACAGCATAGCATCTTTCATGCTTGGTCTTGGTGTCAGTTGGGCCTGACTTGGAGTCACCTGGGAAACACTCCCCTCTTCTTGATATTTGGTACTTATATACCTGCTTAGAGCTTCTGAACCCTTTTATTGCACTTGACTTGGGATTTGGACTCTAGAGTCGTCACTGTATGCATCTGCTTTGTTGACGTTCTCTTTCAGACCTCCTTATTTAACACTGTGATGACCAAATTTACTAGTGTATATTATGTGACAAGTTCTCTCTGTGAGGAATCCTTTACAGTCTGTGCTCTGTGAAGTCATGTGTCCTCACAGCTCTCATTTCTGTTGTTCTTTATTTCCTACACTTGAATTGACTAGCTAAAGCATAGCAAACCTAAGCCATTTTTCCATTTTATATTAGTTATTACATTTAAATGTCTTGAACTTACCCTTCCTGTTTTCTTTTTCTTTTATATGTGATGCATGGAATAATTTCATCTTGTTTGTTCTTTAGTCTGGCACCAGGAAGTGCTGAGTATGGGCCTGTGTTGTGAATGGAAACAGAAAGGACTGCTTTTCCAGCCTTGGGAAACTGAAAACAAATTCTCTAAGTGCTAGAGGTGAAAGGCTTTCCTTAGAATACCTGCCTGCCAAATGGATGGAGCTAGAAAGCATCATTTTGAGGGAGGTAACCCAGACACAGAAAGACAATTATCATATTATTCATTCATAAGTGGTTTTTAAACAAAAAGCAAAGAAAACCAGTCTACAAATCACAACCCCAGAGAACTTAGACAACAATGAGGACTCTAAGAGAGGCATACATTGATCTAATCTACATGGGAAGTAGAAAAAGAAAAGATCTCCTGAGTAAATTGGGAGTATGAGGACCTTCGGAGAGGGTTGAAGGGGAGAGGAGAGGTGGGGAGGGGAGCAGAGAAAAACGTGGCGCTCAATAAAAATCAAAAAATGAGAAAAAGAATACATGCCTACTACTCATAAATTTATTAATTCATCCACTCATCCCTTTGAAGGGACTTCTGAAAGTATTTTCTCAGCTTCTAGTTTCTCATCTCTGTGCCCCCAAGGGCAAATTGCTACAGGCACAATTATTCAGTCCGAACCAGATGGTGCCATCAGGCACTTTCTCCTAAGAACATTAACTTGGCACTCAAATATTTGACTTGCCGATGCTTGCTGTCCATTCATTAACTGTGCCCCAAAGCCAAGAGCAGCAGTTTCTGATCTAGTATTGGCGAGCAGTCTCTCTGTGGCTCTAGATGCTGTGTGTATGTGCAGGCCTTCCCAGCTCCTTCCAATGACTTTACACCAAGGTCAAAGCTCAAAGCTGATCTCCACCTCATTCTATTTAGAGGATGCCAGCACATTGTTATGGGTCCGGGCTTCAGTAAGTCAGAACTATTTTTTGTTGTTGTTGTTTTGCTTTCTATCAAGCTGGCTGAGGGTCAACATTCTATAAATCTCCCAATTTTGTGCAAAAAAAACTTTTATGCAAAAGAATTCAAGTTGTTTTGTCTTCATTCTTTTGTTTTATGCAACTTTCCTGGAATCTGATGGCCTGGAGTGGCTGGCCCCTTCCTCTTTTTCTTTATTCTCTTTGCCCTGTTTTTTTAAAATTTTATTATTATTATTTTTTAAGTTAGCCAATCTGGAAATGTGGGACACAGCCAATGGGAAAAAACGCCACAGTTACCACCTCCATTCAGACAACCCCGAGTAACTTCTCACCTTGTTGTGCTTCCTAGCCAGGGTTAGGTCTTAAACACTTCTTTTTTTTCTTTTTCTTTTTCAAAAACAAATTGTCTTGCAGGCTCCTTTCATTTTGTTTGTGTGACACCAAAAATATTTATTTCCAGGAATTAGAACCCCGGACTCTGATACTCTATCTGGGGTCCTGGGCCGTGAATCCACACAGGTTCCTGCAGCTCACCGTTGGAGGTGATGTGATTCTCAAACAGCTCACTCCAGATTCATTGCACATCCCATGCACATCACATCTTCTTGCTCTACCAACTGTATCGATGGATCTGTCACCGCGGCATTTTTACCCCTCTTTGTGCTGTGATAAATCCTAAATTAAATTGGGACCGTGACAGAGACACACACACATCTTTATTGTGAACCAGCAAGGCTAAGTGGTCTCGAGTCTCCTAAAACATAGCTAGGATACACACACACACACACACACACACACACACACACACACACACACACACACACACACACACACACACACGGGAGTGGAGGGAGAGAGACATTTCAAAACATTAGACACTAATGCAGGTGTCTAATTGGCAGTTATTCAATGTGGCAGCCTGGCCGCATAAACAGTTTGTAAGTGGCTCCTTGTGAGTAAGGAGCACCCTGGAGGAGTCCTTCATTTGGGAAGCTGGAGAACTGCCCAAACTGGTTGTAGGACTGGCTATCACGTGGTAAACTGAGGTCAGGATACCGCTAGCCTCTTGAAGGTCCCCGGAATCAGGTGCCTGTGCACAGGTGGGTCATGAAGCTGTGTGCGTGTGCTTTCTGGGAAGAGATCCCTTTGTGCCTCAGTTTCCATCTCTCCCAGTCCTCACCTGTCAGGAATGAGTAGCCTGGGAGAAGTTTAAAACTCCGCCTGGAAGCACCTGCCACCACAAAACCAAACCAGACCAAGCTGAGGCCTCGGGAGAGGCTGGAATTCTCACGGGCAGGCGTTGCCAGGGGACCACAGTGGCGCTAGCAACGCAGCGGAGCCTCAGGGCCAGGAGAATTTATTTCCTAACTGCCCGCAGGCGGTTAAGTGCGCGGTTGTGGTGGGAGGCGGAGAAGCCCAGGCGGGGAAAAGCGCGGCCACACCCGAGGTCCTGCCGGCAGCCGTCTTCGCTTTCGTTTCTCACCGCTTTCGTTTCTCACGGATCCAGGGCTTGTGGTCACCCGCAGTTTCGTTTCCGAGGCGTGGCGGAGGGCGCGGCCCGGGACACCTATGGCCTTAGTGAGCCGCCCTCGAGCCCCACTGTGGCTCGGGCGACTGTCGCGGCGGCTGTGCGCGCGGCACCGGGCCTGCACTGGGAACATGGTTCGGCAGCGGCGGTTCGCTGTAGAAATGCCGGATTGCTCCCTGACTCATTTCGTCCTAGGGGACACGGCAGGTCACCCGGACTCACGCTTGGCAGCACTGTTAGGGCCCCCGGGGCGCAGTTACGCGTTGTGCGTGCCTCTGGTCCCGGGCACAGGCTGCGGTCCCCGGGTGCAGGCGGCCCGGATGCACCAGCGTCTGCTGCTGCAGTTGCGCCGCGGTCCTTTGCAGCGGTGCCAGCTGAGCAAGCTGCTGGGCTACAGTCCCGGCGACCAGAAAGGTGAAGCCCAGCATGGCTTCCTGCTGCGCGACCCAAGCGACCACCCAGACACTCGGCGTGACTTGCTGCAGCTTCTGAACTCCTGCCAGGAGGCGGCGCACCCGCAGCTGGCCGAATTCCAGGCCGACTCTCAGGGCTTGCTGTGGCAGCGCTTGTGGGAGCTGCAGGGAGACAAGCAGGTGCAAGTGGACTGCGCATGCGTCCTGCCGGCACAGGAGCCCCTTCTACACCCATTGCTGCCAGATCTGCTCAACTCCGCTGTGTTCCAAGACCGAGATGCTGCAAGGGCGGTATTGGAGGAGGTAAGGAAGAGTTCTTTCCTTTTGGGGCTGAGTGGAGCTGGTTGGTCTGCCCCCGGCTGGTCAATCAAGTGCTTTCTGCCTGACTGGCTTGTTTGTTCGCATTCGTGAGACAGCTGGTGTGAGCAAGCTGTGCAGGCTCTATCTTCAGTATTTCTTGGGTAGGTTTCTGTCAACCGAGTGCTGAGTGCATGCGACACCTGGCTGAGCAATGCTTGCTGGGGATACATTCTCAAAGTCCTGCAGAGGGAGTAAAGAGTCCCCTGGGAATTGGGGGAGAATGAGGCCAGCCAGTAAAAGGGACAATTTGCTGAGCAGTGGTTCCGGATCTGGGATCTTGGGGGCACAGAAGATCACTACGTGATTTAGAGGGCTTAAGCATTTAACTGATTTGAGGGTCATATGCAGACCCTCTCCACTGTTCGAACCTTTTTTCTTTTATTTTCCCCATCATCTGTAAATGTTCCTGTAATGGAGAACAAGAGATTTCTGGCAGAGTCTCCAGCAAAAAATGCCTAGATTTGTTGTGTTGGTGCCTGGGACAGGCAGACAGGGCCTGCTGGTCTATGTAGCTAACCTTATTTCGCAAGCTGTTGGACACGACTAGAGGGTGGTCAGCCAGTGAGATGATTCCATGCCTGGCTCTTATGACTTGGTTCCCCAACACTCTGCCTCCGTTTCCTTAACCGTTCTGTTGGTAATAACAGAAGCATTCCCACCGATGGACCAGTCTAATACTAACAAAGCTCTTGGGAGCTTGCCTTGCTCACAGTAAGCACACCAATGAATGAGACTGGGCCTCAGCTGAAGGTCCTAGGGGCATGGGATGTCGTGATGAACAGTAAGGAAGTACAGATTCTTGGTAGGATCTCAGCTTGAAGCTGTATGAGCTGCGAGTACTTTTCTCAGCCTTCTGGGCCATTAGGAGGCTGTGTGTGCATACCTGGTGTGTGTGTGTGTGTGTGTATTGGGGGCTGGTGGGGGTAGATGCACTTGTCTGGTTACCTCTATAGGGCAGTTCATAAGTTCATGTACATGGGACCTCTTGTTCCTATAGCAGAGCCTGGAGTTTCATTATGCCTGTGGTTGGAATTATGTGTCTACTTGTCCTTCCTATAGGGTGGGCTAGCCAGTGTAGGACTGAGGTTGTGTTACCCAGACATTTGCAGCCTTGTTGCTGTTGTTGTTTTTGAGTGTGTTTCAGCTTCTAAATTCTAGAAGCCCATGCGCCAGTTCAATCGAGAAAAGATCTCTTTAGCACTGGGCAGCGCTGTCTTTGGCAGAATAACGACAGGTTCGCAGAAGCCCTGGGGCTTCCTTGTTTATACAGTTTTATTTATTTTTCCCTCTTGTACAGTGCACATCCTTTATTCCTGAAGCCCGCGCAGTGCTTGACCTGGTTGACCAATGCCCAAGGGAGATTCAGAAAGGAAAGTTCCAGGTCATCGCCATTGAAGGACTGGATGCCACTGGTAAGTGAGCACTGCTCCGTAGTTATTGTCACCGCCACGGACCGACCAGCTGCAGGAGGAAGTCCTTGTAATACTAAATGCCATACAGAACCGTCTGTGAGTCTCTATGCCAGGCTGACCATTGGGCACGAGAAGGGAGGTCAATGGAGGTCCTGTCAGAGGAGACCCAAGGAGATACCCAGGCTACATTCTAGGAACAAATAAGAGCAGGGCAGATGTTGAAAACAAGGAAGGTGGATGCAATGACTGGACAGAGGCACAGCTTATGTCCAGGAGCCACAGCGTGTTCAGGGGCCCCTGGTAAAGCAACCTGGAGAAAGGAGGCAATACAAGCTTCCTGGACAAATCAAGGCGGTCAGAGTATGAAAATGTGTCAACACTGTAACAAGAACTTTCAAGTCCTGGGAAAGGCTGAAGGTGGAGGATGCTATTATCTTTAGGCTTCTCCTGTGGCACTTGGGTGGGTACAGACTGCTGCCGTACCCTTGTTTTGGAGGTTGTATCTTTTTTTTTATTAATTTGACACAGGATTATAGGTACACTGGAGACTTTAAATGAGAAAAAGCCTCCATCTGATTGTCCTGTAGGAAAGTTGTTAGAACCATTTTTTTTTCTTGATCGATGATTGATATAGGAGGACCCCACACACTGCTGGTGGTACCACCTAGGGCAGGTGGTTCTGAGCTGTATAGAAAACAGTCTACGCCACACAGGAGGACTAAGCCAGTAAGCATCCTTCCTCCATCATCTCTGCTTTAGTTTCTGTCTACCTGTATCCCTAACCTGTTTTCCCTCGGTCATGGAGTGTAGCCTGGGAGTTGTAAGATGAAATTCATTTCCTGATGAGAGTTTTGGTCCAGGCTCCATCACAGCCACAGAGAGTAAACTAGGGTCACGGTGCCGGTGACTAGGGATTTCTCACAGGCTAGGTAAGTGCTTTGCCGCCGCCGATCCACTTCCCTGGTCCCAGGCTGTTATCTTGAACAATGCCAAAGGTACTTTCCACACGAGTATCTTTTGTGTCACAGCTGGGTGGCACAGTGGGCAAGCTGTGACTCACTGCCCTGGCTCTGCCTGCTTCAGCAGCTCTGGGCACGGTGCCAAGGCCTGGCTGAGGTTGGCTTTTAGCCACTGCTAGAATTTTTAACATTAGCTGCCCATTGTGGTTTTTTGATCATTTTCTTTTCTCTCTCTCTCTTTTTTTTTTCTGTTTGGTCCAGTGTGTTTTTATTGTCAGCTGTTTTTGTATTTAGAGATAATTCACACTCTGTGGGACAAAAGGAAGATACAGACCTTTACCCTCAACACACCTATGCACACGCATGAAGTTCAGAAAGCGACAACAAGGAACAAGGAGAGGAGGAAGGGGTAGCTTCATGGCCACGGCTGAGTGCTGGGCCCAGCCCCACAAAGGAGGCCCCTGTGAATGGCTCCATTACCTTCTTACGTAGAACGGGGCATTCAGAGCATGCTGTGCCCATAGCACACACCAAAGTGGACAGCACTGTTGGGATCTGCCTGAACAGACCAAGAGAAGAGTAAACAAACAGTTGGTGATGAAGTCTTGGCACTCGAAGCGTTAAACATGATAGAGGAAAAAGGCCTTGAGTGTAAACAGTTGGAGCTCAGTGAGGCCAGCGAAGAATATCTGTCTAGAACAGATTACGCTTATCACTGTCGTCCTGGGCTCCAGGCAAAGGCTGGTACATCTGAGATGGGTCCAGGGCAGTGTGACACCCAGGGCTATGCAAAAAGGAGTCCAAAAATATACCTAAATCTACTCTAAAGGTGGCGGGGGTGACTTGAACTCTGACAAGTCACTCTTGGCTCCAAACACCAGGCACAGAGTATCAGGCATAGGCGCAGGGACTTTGAAAGGGAGTTGAGCAGAAGTGCAGTGGGGCTGGAGCAGGTGGAGAGGAGCCGGGAGAAGTGGAGTAGCTGAGAAGTGGAGTGGGGCTGGAGCAGGTGGAGAGAAGCTGGGAGAAATGGAGTAGCTGAGAAGTGGAGTGGGGCTGGAGCAGGTAGAGAGGAGCTGGGAGAAATGGAGTAGCTGAGAAGTGGAGTGGAGCTGGAGCAGATGGAGAGGAGCCAGGAGAAGTGGAGCAGGTGGAGAGGAGCTTGGAGAAGTACTGCAGCAGTGGAGCAGGTGGATCTTGAAGAGGAATGAACAGAAGTGGAAGAAGAGCTCTGGAGGGGCCCTGAAGGGGAAGAGGGAAAGGAGAAGGCTTTTAGTTAGATTTCTGATGCTGTACATCTGACAGTTTTCAGATCCCATCATGAAGCAAAGTTAGGGCCGGAACTCAAGTAGGACCTGGAGGCAGGAGCTGACACAGAGGCTGCTGGAGGGGTCTACTTGCTGGCTTGCTCCTCAAGGCTCTGTGCAGTCTGCTTTCTTATAGAACCCAGGGTGTTATGTAATCACTTCTGTTGAATTGCAGAGTAAAGACCTTTGCTCTTCCTTGGTGAGTAGGTTAGCACTAACCTTTGGGAGGGACAGTGAGGGCTTTAGCTCAGAAGGTTCTGTTTCATTTATGTCTGCAGGTAAAAGCACCGTGACCCAGGCAGTGTCGGAGTCTCTCCAGGCCGTCCTCCTACAGTCACCACCCCCCTGCATCAGCCAGTGGAGGAAAATCTTTGATGACGAACCAACCATCATTCGAAGGGCATTTTACTCTTTGGGAAATTATCTGGTGGCTTCTGAAATAGCTAAAGAGTCAGCCAGGTTCCCTGTTATTGTAGACAGGTGGGTAATGACTTCTCTGCAGCACATTATTCTCTCTCTCTCTCTCTCTCTCTCTCTCTCTCTCTCTCTCTCTCTCTCTCTCTCTCTCTCCATATATATTCAGGTGCTCAATTGTGAACATGCATTATGATTACAAGGGGAATACTGAATTATTAACTACTTATGTCACATTCTGATGTTTTACACTAATATCTGAATAGTGCCTTGGGTAGGTTGGAATCAGTCTCTGTAGTTAACTAATAAGGAACATGGATCATCAACTAACATGAATCATAACTACCAGATATCATTCCTCTCATTATCATAATCAATGGCAACCTCTGGGCTAATGTAGGGGCCTATCATGTGGTCCCTACTGTGTCCTTTGCCCTCTAGTAAAAAGTTCCAAAAACTATTGAAAATGAAAGGATGGAGGGGTAGCTATGGTCACACAGCCTAAGTGGTCTGCCAGCCTTGGAGAATCGTTAAACATTGAAACAGTCTTCTTTTTCCTGGGAACTTCAGTTTATATGATAAGTACTTGCTGTAGGTGATTCTTCCTTGATGTTGAATATGGTGTTTTACATTTGTTCACTTTATAATAGAATGTTGCCTGAACAGGACAAGAATCTGATTGCAAGGTTGGGAAGGGAGCCTTTACTAACAATGCTTTGCATTTGGGTCGACAGAGGCCCCAAATGCCCATCAATGCCTGATTGGCAACTTAGAGAGAGGGAGGGGGGAGAGGAAGGAAGGAAGGAAGGAAGAAAGGAAAGAGGAGAGAGAGAGAGAGAGAGAGAGAGAGAGAGAGAGAGAGAGAGAGAGAGAGGGAGAGAGGGAGAGAGGGATAAAGACAATAAAAAGGAAATGCATGGGATCTTGGTCTCCTTTGCTCTGAGTCATTCTCTCCAATGGTCACCTTTGATTCCAGAATATTGTCTGTATCATGGGTGACCATCTTCCAACAAGGGTTGAGTCTACCCACTAGGCAACAGCAACTCTTTCATGGGGACCACATCCCTCCTGACTAATCTTGAGTTTATGATCAGCCAGGTCACATCTAGACCAAGACTGACTAGCTATGTGTGTATCTTGTATCCCAACAATTTTACCCATTCCCTACTTAATCTTAGAGCTGATGTCTGTACGCCCAAGGGCAAAGCTAAGAATACAGGTGCCTTCTGTCCTGGTGGGACTCTACAGGACTGTTAGGAACCCCTTTCCTGCTTTTCACCATTGGTTTTGATGATGGTGGCTGGGCTTGATTTTTTGGGACACACAGAGTTGAGCCCCTGTTCTAGTAACATTGCACACGTATGTTAGTAAATATCATCCATTGACATATGCATGTGGGCATCAACAACCATTAGGAGCATTTCATGCTAATAAACTCCATCCATTAATAGACATAAGAAACACACACTTATTGTATGCCTACTATGTGCTGGTTTTGTAGTTTTTGTGTTTGAGAACACAGAAGTGACTAAGGAGCTTTCCCCACTTGGTGAATACATCACCTATGGAGGAGACAGGATTTCACACCTGAGACAGTAGCCGTGGTCCCTAGTAAGAAGTTCCTCAGTAGAATCTCCTCCAACATATGAGGAGCCAGAGGAGGAGCATGGCTTCCATGTGGGGCCCTCATGGGAGCAGGACTGTGAAGGCAGAGCAGGGACTTCGCTAGTTGAGGGTATCATCATTGCCCGGAGGTGCAGTGTGTGTCCAAGCAGCATGGCATGGTATGTGGTCCATGCTGGGAGAAAGTTCCATGTCTCACAAGGAGACAGAATCCTTTCATGTGGGTGGTGGACAGCTGTTGGATTTCCAGAAACTATGCTAGGTTCTTTTCTCTATATGGCCACGACTGTCTTTTCTACAGCTGCCTAGCTTGGTGCCCTCACGGTGTAATTACCACCACACAGTTAGACAGCTAGATCTCTGTGAAGGGAGGAGGGGTGGTGGTCCTGCCTCCTTTCCATGAACATGGATTTCATGGGCAGTTTGAGTTTGGCACTGGGAGAAATGGCCCAGGCCAGGCAGACTTGACTAGCTTGGGACATAGTGTTAAATACAAAGGCACTATTGAGCTAACCTGCCATCCCTACCTCGTGGCTACCTAGAAGTTAGTGTACTGAAGAGCCAGAAAGGTTTGACACCTGTTCTTATGGTATGTGATAGTTTTAATTAGATATATGATTTCATGACTAACCTACATGTTACTATTGTTGTTGACTCTGATTTTTGTGAATATATATATATATATATATATATATATATATATATACACACACACACACATACATACATTTCAAACATATCTCATGTGTGTGGTGCTGGGAAGAATTTAGCAGAGCCAACCCCATTTGATTCTTCTCAAATGGTATCTTGACTTCTTCCAAAGATGAGAGCTCACCACTGCCTTGTTCCCCAGGTACTGGCATAGCACGGCCACCTATGCCATAGCCACTGAGGTGAGTGGAGGTCCACAGTACCTGCCCCCTGCCCACCACCCTGTGTACCAGTGGCCAGAAGACCTGCTGAAGCCTGACCTGGTCCTGCTGCTCACGGTGAATCCTGAGGAGAGAGTGAAGAGACTGGAGGGCCGGGGCCTGGAGAAAACTAAAGAGGAGGCTGAGCTTGAGGCCAATAATGTGTTCCGTCAGAAGTAAGTGCCTCCAGAGTGATGGGAGCCGTGGCAGCCCCTAGAGTCCCTGAGCCAGGATCACAACCACTTTAGGATACAGAGTGAAGGACACAGTCCCTGTGCGTCAAGGGGCAATGTCCCTAAGCCACCCCAGTCTCTGTCACCATGCTTGTTACCATCTGACTTCAGTATGGCCACTTGAAAACAATGGGGTTTCTATGTTAGAAATGGCAGGACTTTGATTAAAACTCAAAGTTTCAGGATTGGGGACATACTCTGTATAAGCAAGAGGACCTGGGTTTGACCTTCAGCATCTGTCTCAGTCAGGGTTCTATTGCTGTGAAGAGACACCATGACCACGGTAACTCTTATAAAGGAAAGCATTTCTTTATGGTAACTCTTATAAAGGAAAGCATTTCTTTGGGTCTGGCCTGCAGTTTCAGAGGTTCATCATCACATCAGGGAACATGGCAGCACACAGGCAGAGATGGTGCCAGAGAAGATGCCAAGAGTTCTATATTCTGGATTCCTAGGCAGCAGGGAGAGAGAGACATTGGGCCTATTGGGATTCTGACACCACAAAGCCTGCCCTCAGGGAGACTCTTCCTCCAACAAGACCACACCTCCTAATCCTTCTAAGTAGTGCCACTCCCTGGTGACTAAGCATTCACATCTATGAACCTAAGGGACCATTCTTATTCAAACCACTACATTCCCATCCCTGAACCCCATAGGCTTGTAGCCATATCACAATGCAAAAAAAAAAAAAATGCTTTCAGTCCAACTTCAGAAGTCCCCATAGTCTATCACAGTCTCAACAATGATTCAAAGTTCAAAGTCTCTTCAGGGACTCATGGCATCTATGCATGGGTCTCTAACTCTAGGATGATCTTTGGGGATGTGAAGTGGGCCTCAGCTGCCTTCTCTGTCATGGGAACGAAGCGGGTCCTTCCCAGTTAACTCTGAGTATACACCGAGAAGAAAGGACCAGGATACATGATTGGCAGGTAGTAGGTTGCCAGTTATGACACACCACAGCTTACTAATCTGTCACTGAATAAATGCCACCAGATCTGTTTAGGGGCAGTGATGGTCACAAGGGTGAAGGAGACTGGGGTTTGCCCCAAGCCACAGTGACAAGTCAAGGAAGTGGCTTTTGCAGGATGAACTTGGTAGGAGAGGAAGCTGACTTTTCCCCTTCTCTCTGTCTCCAGGGTGGAAGTGACCTACCAGCGTATGGAGAACCCAAGCTGCCACATGGTCGATGCCAGTCCCTCGAGAGAGACTGTCCTACAGAACGTTTTGCAGCTGATTCGGAACTCTGGTCATTCATTGTAGTTCCTCCGGCCACGTGCCTCATCACACCCAAAGAGAAGTTGCGTGATGCGCCTGTACCCAATGCTTGTCTGCAGCATCTTAGATTCGGGTGCTATGAGCATACTAAGGGGGAGAAAACTGGGGAATTTTTGCTTTATCCCTGACAGACAGAACCAGTCAGCAGCTGCTGGTCCTTTTTTTTGCCTGGCCACGTACCACCATCTTCTTGGGATAGACTTTAACACCGTGGCCACCTAGAAAGGTCTTCTGATCCAGTGGGTGAGCCTACGGAGGTCTTCCTGCACCTGGAAGCTGAGGATATTAGATGTGTCCCATACTGATCAATTGTGATGGGCTAGCCTCATTTCCTTTCGTCCTAAATCCTATAGCTAAGCATTGTCACAGAGCCAGGCTGTCCCCGGATATTCCATTGGAGCCATTTATGGTTGGGGACACTTGCAAAGAAGTCATTGATCTTGCCTCAGAGGTTCAAAGAGCACCGTGGGCACCCGAATGAGCATTCAGACCTGCAGGGACATGCATCCCTAAGCTGCTGGCATGCCAACCCCTCTCGTTCTCCTTTGCTTGTCTGCGTTCCAATTCTCTCCTTTGAAATCCAGTCATGAGTGTAATGAGCAGTCTGCACGGAGCTGGATGCGTTTCACTTACTCAACGCACTGATTTGTTTTTATTGATGTTTACATTGTGTGTTTCCTCCATCTAGGAGTTGTGAGTCACTCACTAAAACCGAGGCCAAGGAGCTAAATACAGCATTTGCTGTGTGTTTTCATTACACAAATTTGATTTGTCTTAATAAACTCCGTGGATGCTGGAGTGAGATTTCAGAGTAAATTATCTTGCACTTTGAATGTCTTCTGATTACATGTGAAGCTGTGGCATCATCTTGAAGGGTTCTTTTGGAGAGAGAAAGGAGCCCTGGAAGGGAGGAGTCCCGGTGGCTCTGTAGCCTTGGCTGAGGCATGGAACATTGATAGTGTTAGCAGTTTGATCTGAAAGAAGACACTTGGTGGGCCTGGTGGCTCAGACCTCTAGTAATATTTACTTGGGAGGCTGAGACAGGAAAATTGAAAGTTCAAGGCCTTCCTGAGCTACAGCCTATGTGCAGGGCTAGCCTGGGCAATGCAGTGAGATCTTGTCTCAAGAGGAAAAGTATGAAGAGGACTGGGGGTGAAGCTCCATAGCACAACCCTGCCCTGAATATTCTATCCCTGGGTTCAGGTCCTGGGTTCCATTCTCAGTACCATAAAAAAGTATAAGCAGAAAAACAAATAAATATGAATAAGCAATTACACAATAAAGGGAATAAGTTATTTTTTGTCATAAAGAGGTGGTTGGGTCAGATTATTATTTAACATTCCAATTTTGGTGTGGATGCCTCTCTACATCATTTTGGTCCCATATCCCATATCCCATTTTATAGGAAGAATTTGTCCCCAAGAAATTACAGGGAAAGCTTTATCAGCTTTACCTTAATCTTAAATTATAATGAGATTTAGCATTAACATATCAATATCACATTTTTGTCTCTTTTGGAACTATGTATAACTTATACATAATGTATCTCTGTATATAAGTATGCTGTTGGCTTCAGTAGAACATATTTTTAAAGCTGGTAAATAGCATTAGGGCTCTCTAATGTGGTGGCTACTTCCACAAAGTGTTTTGTTCAAGCCATTCTGAGACAACTGCACCAGCGGCCCGGAAGAAAATCTTTGTATTCTCTTTATGAAACCTACCAGGGAATAAACATGCTGTGATTTTTCTAGCCCACTCTGTTATTACGGTTGTGTGACATATTTGTCTGAACATCCCCACGCGAGTTTGTCTTTCCACAGTCTATGGTTCTTATGTACATAAGAAAGTGGAAGGTAACAGTTTGGAATCTGTGGTCAGTGAGCTTTGGTGGGGAAATGTTTGTTTCAAACATTATTTTCACATCACAAATATCAAAGGGATTAAAAAGAAATCCGTTCTCTAGACAGATGAGAGGTAGATGATTTACATTAGAAAGCACAGTGGCTCCTACCAATGTCAACATGCATGGCTCTGCTCACGGCAAGGTGGAGGTGTGTTTTAATGGCAGGATTCCTTATGTTCTTAATAACGGAAGTTCAGCTTGGCACATGGCTGCTAAGACCCCAGTATTCAGGTCTGAGTTTCTCCTCCTTTCCCCACTAGGATTAGGTAGTAACCAGGACGAGATTCTACAGAGAGGTGTACAGCAGGGTAGGTATGGCAGTGCTGAGTGAGGTCTTTGCTGATTAGGGATACACAGAATGGATGGGATCTAATATTCATAGGTCTCATGTACCTAAAGCATACCTCGTCACGGTTTGCTACCCTGTATTCATATGCAACCACTTGCCTACTATGATGGTTAATATTGATTGCCAATGTGACAGGATCTAGAATCTCTGAGATACAGATATCTGGGCCTATCTGGGGGGGGGGGTATTTGAAGCAAGAAGACCCACTCTTAACAATGGTGGCATTGGTCTGTGGAATGGGGTCCTGGACTGGATGAAAGGGGAAAATGAGCTTAGTACTAATAGTTATTGACATCTGTCTCCTGACTGCAGATGCAATGGGACCTTACTCTCGCAAGAAGCCTTCCCACCAAGATGAACTGTATATCATCAACTGTGAGCTGGGAAGAGTCTTTTCTTTGTTAAGCTGCTCTCATCAGGTGTTTTGCCATGATAATGGGAAAAGTAAGCTGTGAACAGTCTTACTGGGATGCACAGCTTCCTTTGAGAAATGATTGTATATCTTGAACTCCTTTGTAGCAATGTGAGCCTTAGAACCTGATCTGGCTGGTGGGGTGTGACCAACAGGCATTGACAAGACCCCTTCAGGACTGTCGGTTGTACAGAGTCAGGCTTGGGACCTTTGTGTTTTTTTCTGTCATTTGCTGGTTGGAGGACGACCAGAACAGGGAGAAGACATTGTCTTTAGAGAGGAGAGATGGAGAGGTGAAGGCACAAGTCTACCAGCCAAGACTGCTACCCTTGAGCTCTATTGGAGAGCAACATACATCTCGCTGTGTCAAGCGGTCTCTCGTTTGTGCTCTTACTCTTTATTACACAGCAAATTGTCTTCCTTTTTAACATACATCCAGTTAAACTTGACCGTTTACCATGTAGCGAGCTTGTGTTTTTGACCTCTCAGCTGCTTCTAACTTATTAATAAAGCAAATCTATAATAAATTGCAATTTGGTGTGCGCTAGAGGATGAGGTGATGTAAGAGAGGGGATGGCTAAGCCTCGCTCTGAGAAACGGATGGTCCTCCTTCAAACCAACTGAGGATGTCTGCACCTTCTTGACTTATACTTTTTGACTTGGAAACCTCATCAAGGGTACAATACTCTGCCCAGGACGCTTAACTGGAAAATCCTGTCTTCAAAAGTCTTCCCTGGTTGATTTCTATTGGATGTTGTGAATGTCGAGCTCAAAAGACACTCAGGAAAAAGTGTGAACTGTGGTGCCTATAGCCTACCAAGATGCATGCTGGCTCCTGTGTGTGTGTGTGTGTGTGTGTGTGTGTGTGTGTGTGTGTGTGTGATATGTATGTGTGCACAACCACATATAACACAGTGTGACTTTCCAGGTCAGAAGTTGTTTCTGTCCTCCCACCTTTCTGGGAGTCCAGGGACACACACACACACACACACACACACACACACACACACACACACAGAGAGAGAGAGAGAGAGAGAGAGAGAATTATTTTTCAGTTACAGAAGCTGGAAGTTTACAATGGAGATGCCAACGGCACTGCGGTCCCTTTGAAGTCCTGGGTAGAATCCTCCCGTGTCTCTCCCAGCTGCTGTGGCTGTCATTTCTTGGTGCCCTCTCTCAGCATCACAAATATCTGCTACAGAGTCCATGCTTACACTTCTCAGCTCCTCTCATGCTGGACTCTTCCCTAAACTTCTCTTCCTCTGCCTTCTGAGTCCTACAGAACCATGTCAGTCTGGCCATGCTCTCTCTTGGTTCTCACTTTTGTCTTCCTCTCTCCTCTCAAGGCCCTGTCCATTCTACTGGTCATACTTAGTCCGATACTTTCTTTCCCTGCCCTGGAATGTACTCTCCTTCATTAATAAATTTTTCTCCTCAATCATACTGTGGAATGGCCATTCATGTCCTTATTTATACAGTGAGTTTTCAAAATGATGAATTGATTGATGATTCTCTCTCTCTCTCTCTCTCTCTCTCTCTCTCTTTCTCTCTCTCTCTCTCTCTCTCCCACACACACTTTGACTTACTCAATACTGAATAAGCTCTGTCATCCAAAACCATGGTTATAGTAGATCATTTTCTGGACCCTACAGAATATCACATGCCAATGATTTTCCTCTCAACTACTGAGAGGTAGAACATTCAAGTATAACACAGATGAAAGGAATTGGTTTGGGTTATGATGGCGCACACCCTTTAATCCCAGAACTTCGGAGGCAGAGGCAGATGGATTTCTGTGAGTCTGAGCTCAGCGTGGTCTACCAGAGCTAGTTCCAGGACAGCCAGGACTGTTACACAGAGAAACCCTGTCTCCAAATGCTGCCTCCCTGTCCTCTCCAAAAAGAAATTGGAATATTATTTTTCTAATATCAAAACCCCTCTGAATTCAATGCATGCCAGTTTGTATGAAGGCACTATGAGTCTTACACCATCACATCTCTCTTTATACCATCACGTCTCTCCTTATCTTTGCAATTTTTGGCAAACAACATCTATGACTGTTTCAACATTCATGCCAGTTTTTAGTTGATTTTCATTGATTTCTCCCCCTTAGTCTGGGTCACATTTTCCTGCTTGTTCTGGTAAACCTAAGACTGGATGCCGTCCATTCTAAATTTTACCATGTTGGGTAACAGATGTTGCTCTTTTCTGTTATAATTTCTCAGCTCAATGAAAGGGGTTGATCCATCTGAGTGTAGCATTTAAGGTTTGTTATACAATTAGAATTAAGTGCCTAGAATTAACTGCTCCCCACCCTGCATGGTGAGACAAGGTACCATGGAATACTTAAAATATTCTAATAGATCCTGAAGCCTTTCAATCTAGGCAAAGTACTGTGGAATCCCTGTGCCATTCCGGGTCTGTCGCCTCTAGTTTTCTGTATGGCCCATTGTCTGTCAAGGCCAATACCACTCTCTCTGTCCTGAGGAGTTCTTAATGTGGACTTGGAATAACTTTGATTGCCCTGATCTTATTTAATTATGGCAGAATGTTGCAGACCATCAATCTCTTTCAAAGTTTATTATCTTTGTGTCTTTCAAGTAAGATGCTTGTTTCAAATACTAGCAATATTTATAAACTGCTTGCGATTAAGGGGTGTGGTAGTGCAATATTATGAAACCATCTCATGTTCAAAGAGTTACTAATATACCTTGTTGTCATTTAGGACTTGAGACTGCTATCCTACTGTGTGCTCAGCCTGTTCATTTATGTGGCCTTTAAGAGAACAAAGTGAAAATCAACCTTACTTGCCTTGAATTTCCCATGTAATCGACTTTTACAATCTAGACTAATGTGTACCTGTAATGTTAAGTTATACTCTTTTGTGCTCTTGACCCCGAATAATGCATTTGTGTTACAATAATCATTTGCTGGAACTAGCAAAGAGAACTTGAAAGCAGTCTTATAAAATGAATATTCAACACAAATGTTGAATGCAATATAAAGATATTGCTTGATAAACAATGATGTTTATAATACTGTTTGTTGCCTGGGTCAGTTGGAATGAGTGACTTAATCCCTTGTAAAACTCTGTTAAAGATTTCTGGACAGTATCCCTTGTTCATTATGAAGAGATGGCTCCTATGCTGTTTAATAAAGATAGAGAAAATTTCTTTGTTAGACAGACACACTCAGACAGACACAGCCAGAGTGAGAGATTCACAAGATAGTGTAAGCAGACATTTCCTGTCCCAACTGCCTGTTCCTAAATACTTAGAAGATGCTTCCCAAATTACCACACAGAGTCTTAGGATAAATTACAAATCCTTGGCTGATGTGGAATTCCCCTCTGTATGATGTGAATGCTATTGGTTAATAAAAAAACTGCTTGGCCTCTTGATAGGACAGAATAGAACTAGGCCGGGAAAACTAAACTGAATGCTGGGAGAAAGAAGGCAGAGTCTGGAGAAGCCACATAGACCCCCACCCTGAGACAGACTCCAGGGACAGAACTTTACCAGGTAAGCCACAGTCACATAGCAATCTACAAATGAATGGAGATGGGTTACTTTAGAACATAAGAGTTAGTCGGAAATGCATTTAAGTGATTGGCCAAGTAGTGATTTAAATAATATAGATTATGTGCGATTATTTGGGAGCTGAGCAGCCAGAAACAAATAAGTGGGCTCTTATTACACTTGGCCAATAGCTCAGGCTTATTACTAACTAGTGCTTACATATTAAGTTAACTCATATTCCTTATTTATGTTCTGCCATGCTCTGTGGCAGTACCTTTATTAGCATGGCACATTTATTTCCTTCTTCCTCTGCACCTAGCTGGTGATTCCTGACTCCACCTTTCTCCTTCCCATCATCCTTAGTTTGGTCATCCTGCCTATACTACCTGTCTGGCTACTGGTCAGTGTTTTATTAAACCAATTCGAGTGACAAATCTTTACAGTGTACAGGAGGATTATCCCACAGCAAGGCATTTTTCAGCAAAGCATAGATTCAGACTCACGAATCACACAGAGGATGGAAGATATAGGGAGAGTTGTAAGAGGGGATTTAAATTTGGATTTACTCTTGGTTAAATGACACCAACAGTAAGAGTTTGATTTCTTTCTGGCACATTCTTAGAGTTCATTATTAATACAGTCAAACCAACTGCAAACAGGAAGAAAAGACCCTCCCTACAGCCTTTCAATTTTCTGATTGCAACCCTTATCGTTCATATTTTTGCATGGAATACCCAGATGACTCCTGTCTAGTTTCCATTTATTCTGTCCATTCTCCAAAGTCTTGCTACAGAACGTCCTTTAAAAAACCTTTCAGGGCTTCCCAGGCCAAGCAAGGCTATTTTAGAGTGACTGCCAGCTGGATTCATACAGGGTGATTGGATTTTACTTCGGAAACTAAACTCTCCAAGCTGAGGATGTGATCGGTAGAGAACCTGTCTAGTGTGCAAACATCCCTGGGTGCCACTTCCTAGGGCTGCATAAAGTGGTGCTGCATTGCGGTGCGGACCTGTCATCCATTACTTTGGAAGTAGGAGGAAGAAAACCAGAAGTTCAAGGTGTGAACAAACATTCCTTAAAAGAAGCTGTGTCTGGCTATGAACCAAAAAATACCTGGAAGGAGTATCTGTGTCTGCAGACTGATTAGAATTGTGGAGAGATTGGAAATCTGTGGGTTCAGAGACTAATTACTTCACCTTGGGCTGGCTTTAGCCTCTGGAACAGCCATGCTTTGCCTCACTCTGTATCTGAACTAACACCTCATCATAATAAATAAAACCCTCTTTGAGGCTATCAACTTAGCAGAGCACTAGCTTCTACCTAACCAAGAGCTGAGAATGCCACCACATAGCATCTTGAGCCTATAAAAAGTTTCTCTCCTTATCCATTCTTTGATCAAGGGCACATTTAGGTTGTTTCCATGTTCTGGCTATGATAAATAATGCTGCTATGAACACAGTTGAGCACATGTCCTTGTGGTATGATTGGACATCCTTTGGATATATACCCAAAAGTGATATTGTTAGGTCTTGAGGAAGGTTGTTTCCTAATTTTCTAAGAAATCGCCACACTGACATCCAAAGCAGCTGTGCCTGTTTGCACTCCCACCAGCAATGGAAGAATGTTCCCTTTACCCCACATCCTCTCTGGCATAAGTTGTCATCAGTGTTTTTGATCTTGGCCATCCTTAGGTGTATAAGATGGAATCTCAGGGTTGTTTTTATTTACATTTCTCTGGCTACATTTACACAATGGAGTACTACACAGTGGAAAAAATAATGACATTTTGAAATTAGGGGGCAAATGGATGGATCTAAAAAACATCATTTTGAGTGAGGTAACCGAAACCCAGAAAGACAGATATCATATGTACACACTCATAAGGGGCTTTTAGACATAAAGCAAAAGAAAACCAGCCTACAATCCACAATCCCAGAGAACCTAGACAACAAAGAAGAACCTAAGAGAGACATACATGGATATAATCTACATGGAAAGTTTAAAAACAGACAAGATCTCCTGAGTAAATTGGGATCATGGGGCTCATAGGAGAGGATAGAAGGGGAGGGCGGAGGAAGGGAGGCGAGTGGAGAAAAATGTAGAGCTCAATAGAATCATTTTTTTTAAAAAAAATTTCCCTCTCTCACCAATGTATTTTAACCTCACCTTGATTTATGATTTTCTTTGTTCTGTTCATTGCAAAAGTCCTGTGAAACCATGTTCACATAGGAACATGTAATTTGGGGTAACTAACTCTGTGTTCCCGTGCCGTGGTCATTCACAATAACTCCAGAATAATCTATCACTCATTTCCTTTAAGGTGAGAGCTGTGACTTTTATGTCAACAAAGGTCATTCTGACTACAGAGCAAGTTCTGTGCCAGCCCTGTGTACATGAGACTGTGTCTCAAAATGAATGGATGAATGAATGAATGAGTGAATGAATGAATGAATACACAGCTTTCAGCATGGCAATTATCAGGCAACTGCCACTAATTGTGACCTGCTCACCGATGCCATCTTTGTCATGCCCTTTCAGTGGGGAGACAGGACACAAACTCAGGTGGGTAGCTGCCTTCTTCACCATGATCCTCCTGTAATGGGCGGAGATTTGTGAGATAAACCCAGGCAGGGGTAAATGGCTTGGTTTAGGGTGTCCACTAAGGTCCCAGAGAGGTAAACACAGAAGACCCCGTTAAGGAGATACATGGAAAACTGAGCTGAAACTCCCATCCCCCTCCCCCCCACAAGTCCTCTGAAGGGCACACTCCTGTTTTCCAGAGTGGCTCTGCCCAGCCACTGTTGCTTGTAGGCCTCACTTGTATGCTCGCGATTTGCATACAGGAACAGATTTTAGGATATGGAAAGACAGAAACTAGAGGCAAACCGTCTCCTTTGGCCCCGTGAGCGCTATCGGAAGAGCATGCACCGGCCTAATTCTCCTTTGCAGTGTTCCGTTTTCGATCAGGAACTCCTTTAAGGACATGCTGTAGAAAACCTACCCTTTGTTGGCCTTTGAGCTTGTGGTCTGAGGAGTGACTGAGCCAGTGAGCCGCAGTCCGCTCTGTTCCCGCTAGAGGGAGGAAAAGTGTCTGTTTCTCTCCTTTCCAGGGGAGCTGCGCTCTTCGCCCAATAACCACTCCCCTCATAACGCGCACAAATGGCCCGGCCTGGAAAAACAGCAGTTGTCTCTTTCATTTTTATTTAAATGTCGCCTCTAATGGGAAAACAAAGGACGGACTGAGGAACATTTCTAGGTCAAAGTAGCAAGTCTTTCAAAGTGGCTAATTTCGTGCTTCAAGAATTCTAAATACAGCCCCGAGGTCAGAAAAATATTCAAAGGCCATGGTGATCACAGGGTTCAATCTCTTTAATAGTTCTGGAAAATGAGGCCCAGAGAGGGACTTGCCCTGCTCTGGGTCATATAATGTGTAACAGCAGATGCATGCTGGAGTAATAAATTCTTCAGCTCTTTCTCTGGTGCTTTCTATAATAACTCTATGACTGTGTCAGCGGACTGGGGGAGGGCAGTGAATTATACACAAACTAAACTTTTACGTGTGTGTGTGTGTGTGTGTGTGTGTGTGTGTGTGTTTTCCTCCTTGCAATCTGCAATGAAGAAACGTTCTGCCTTTATGTGTCCGTGTTCATTTGTTTCTATAAATGTCCCTGCCCTGGTCCTCTCATTCCATCCTGCTCTGTGTGAATGGCACTGCTTAAGTTGGGTGTTGCTAATGGTGCCGACAAGGTCTCAGCTCTTGGAATTATTGAACAGGCACCAACATACCAGGGTTAAGTGTCCCACGCTACCGTCTCGCCAGCAAGAACCACGCGGAACACTAGGATCCTTCTGCAGGAATGGCTTTAATCCTCTTGGGAGCTAGAGCATAAGCCAACATGGCCGGGGACCCAGATAAGATGGAACCCATCCCTTATAAAGGAAACAGACCCTGCTTCGGACGTGTCACTCTTGGATTGGTCAATTGTCCATAATCCCAGGTGAATGCCTCGGGAGTAGGCGGGGACTCAGTGGGAAATTACCGAGCACATGTGCGTTCACCTGGTGGTGAAGCCGGATGTCAGCGCCATCTTGATAATGGAGAATGTGGCTGCGGCCTTCTACAGTTAAGAAAACACACCGTAAACTTTTCCCTGTGGCATTTCCAATGCTTTTTATTAGCATTCATGATTTTAATGGCTGTGCTTATTTTGACATAATTGAGGATGTGACCCATTTCTCTAAAGTAAAGTTGCTATCAGGGCTCACTTTGGGCTTACCTGGTGTGCTGGCGGGCCCTTTCAACCCCTATGCATTCCTGATTCTTCTCTTAGCTGGGGGAGATTATTTCCTGAGTTTTAATTGAAAGCAAAAACCAATCGAAAGTAACAACACACAGAGTTCCCCTTATATCCCTGAATGTTGCAACCTGTATTTCCTGGCTATTTTTACTTGCTTAGAGCTTGCACTAGAGGTAAAGAGTTTAGTTAGGGGATCTGAATATCTGTTTTTGATGTTAAATGTGAGCAGAACCATATTTTTTATTAAACATCATGGATGTAACCCTCTTTTTTTTGGCATAAATACAAATTGAGGGATAAAGGGACTCCAGGCTGCAAGCAGGGCTAGTATCTTTCTCAGCTAGGTGGATGTGACCTCAGAGAGGTCATCCTTTGTCTCTAGGCTTCACATTTTCTGTTACCGAATAGGACCAGAGGCCCATGGGTCCTCTATTTATACTGGGCTATTGCTTCATCTGAATGAAGGGAGGATGAAAATCATCTCTTTCCTGTTGGTAGTACACTCTACTACCCTCATTATGAAATATTATCTTAACTAGGCAAAGATATGCTCTATTTGTTTATTCTATGAAATACTACTCTGTGTAAAGGTGTGTTACATTTGCTTCTGTGGCCTGTGCTAACGATGTAAAGATGTGCTGCCTTTGCTTGGGCTGCATTTGCTTAATTCTGTAAAGATGGGTTGCATTTGTTTCACCTTCCCTGCCTAAGGCAACTGATTGGTCTAATAAAGAGCTGAATGACCAAGAGCTAGGCAAGGAGAGCGCTAGGCAGGGCTAGCAGACAGAGAGAACAAACAGGAGGTGAAATCTAGGCTCAGAAAGAGAGGAGAGAAGAAGGAGAGAGAAGAGGAATGAGAGGGATACACCCAAAATCAGAAGCCAGGCAGCTGCTAGCCAGCCAGCCAGACATGAGTGTTGGCAGAAGTTTCTGTCCCACTTGGTCTCACATCCATTCAGTCCCAAAGAAACACACAGAGGTTTATATTAATTATAAACCGTTTGGCCTATTAGCTCAGGCTTATTATTAACTAGCTCTTACAACTAAAATTAGCCCATAATTCTTGTCTATATTTAGCCACTTGGCTTGGTACCTTTTCTCTGTAAGGTACTCTTATCTTGCTTCCTCCGCATATGGCTTGTGATTGATGCTTTGTCTTTCCTCTTCCCAGAATTCTCTTAGTCTGGCCACCCTGTCTATACTTTCTGCCTGGCTACTGCCCAATCAGCATTTTATTAAACTAATACTAGTGATTAATCTTTACAATGTACAAGAGCATTCTGTCATATCACATGAGAAGCAGTAAAAGTAAGAACTACAGAATGGAAAGAAAAGTAAAAAACCCAGAGGCAAAAGGTATATAAGTAGAAACAGGTTAATTTACATTAGAAGAGCTAGCCAGAAGTGAGTATAAGCTAGGCTGAGCATTCAAAACTAAGTCTCCTTGTCATGATCTGGGAGCTGGTTTGTGGCTCCAAAGAAAGTTTGTACTGTCACCTACAGTCTAATCATTGAACTGTAGGTAATGACGTTCCTTCAAGGTGTTAATTCTGAACAATGCCCCACCTATTCATCTCACTAAGGGCTTCATTCCGTTCTCCTTTTATTGTTACTGTTAACACAGACCTTCACTGTTCCTTGGTCTAAACTAGGACCTCTCATCAGCCTAGCTGGCTAAAACTTATGAGCTAACTATTAGGCTTATATCTGTTTCTACATCCATATTCAGAGTTTCGCCTGTTGTAGTTTAGCAGTGGTGAGAACGAACCACCACGAAGAATGAACCCACTCTGGAAGTTTGTTCACAGGGTGTGCAAACAGGGAGGTTCATGAAGGCCTGCCTTGGAAAGGGGCGTGGTGGAGAGAGCCAGGAACAGCAGAGCTCACTTTTAAAGGGACTTAGCACATGTGTACAGAGACTTACGCAGCCAGCAGCCCATGCGCATAGATTATGTAGTGATGTACAGCTGTAGGACCCTGGGATAAGTATTTGCGGGATACGGGCAATGCATGCGTGACCATAGGACCCTGGGGCTGGCTAGGTGGTGCTGGAAATGCTAACACATATTCAGTTTCACTGATACCCAATGATCAGGTACATTCCTATGTCCCGTCTACACCCATAGGCAAGTTTCTATCATTCTTCATATTTTTCTATATTTTTACCATCTATATCTCTGAGGTTGTTATCTGTCTGCCAATGCACTGATTATTTATTCTTCTTCACTTCACTGGCTACCCAGAGACTTTGTGTTATACATATCTGTAATTTTAGCTTCTATATAGCAACCAGCAACCAGAAGTCCTCAATAGACCATTGTCGATGGAATGGACGTGTTTTGTATGTTTGTCAGGTCTGAGTTGAGGTTAGGTTTTGAAATTATATAATGCAGGTGATTAAATACCTATTAATCTATGAATAGAGGATCTTCTTATAGACTGCGTGTGCATGTGTAGATGTATGTGTGTGTAGATGCAAGTCTGTATGTGCGTGTGTATGCAGATGTGTGTATGTATGTGCAGATGGGTATCTTTATGTATGGTGTGTGTACAAGCATATCTGTATGTACATGTGTGTATGTGTGCAGATACGTAACTATATGTACATAGGCACTGTATGTGTAGATGAATGTCTGTATGTGAAAGCATGTGTGTGTGTGCAGATATGTGCATGTATGTGTAGTTGTATGTCTGCAGATGCATGTATGTGTGTGCATGTGCAAGCATATAGAAGCTAGAGGTCAGTTTTTATGACCTGAAATTCCTCAGGTTCATGGTTATTCCTTGAGTTCTGTCCACCTTATTCTTTTCTTTTCTTTTTTTTTTTTTTTTTTTGTCCACCTTATTCTTGAGACCTGGGGCTAGTTGATTTGGATAGGCTGTCTGGCCAGGGATTATTCTGTCTTTACCTTCTCACCACTGAGATTACAGGTAAGTGCACACCGCCGCATCTGGCTTTTCCACATGGTCTCTGAGGAATGAGCTCAGCAAAGACATGACTAGTGGAGCCATCTCCCCAGATGCATGAAACGTCTTCTACCCACTGGCTGCTCTGATGGATGCTGTTGGTAGTGTATAGGGCTTAGACAAGAGGTTGATGCTTTATCTTCTATCTTCATGTAGCTTTCCTCCTAGACCACAGAGACAGACGAGAAACAGGGAAGAATGCAGAGCTGGTGTAAGTATCTAGATGGATGTACCCGGTGAGCGAACCCAGACAGGACCAGCATGGAGGTGTGACCCTGGGTGGTTTAGCAACCCTGGAGGATGTTCAATTATCAGATGAAAGTCAGGAAACTAGGCAGACGACCGTGAAGGCTTCAGCGGGGCCAACACAAATGCCAAGACCCTAAGGTGATGGGGAAATATGGGTTATAGTCAAAGAACGCAAGCGAGTGAGACGTGGGCATTGGAGGCTTGCCCATCTATTTTGAGAACTAAAATCTGGGATTGGCTCCTTTGTGTGTGTGTGGAAGGGTGCTAATGTGTATGGGTGTGTGTGTGTGTGTGTGTGTGTGTGTGTGTGTGTGTGAACAGCGGGACAAGGACATGAGTAAATTCAGGAGGTGTTGGCTTCAGGGCTACAGAAGTCGACTTTAAAAATTAAATAAGAAACAAATGTTATCGGGCACATGCAGGCCTCTTAAAGCCTCAAAAACATTTCCTTTAAATAGCCGATCTTCTTTTCTGAAGCCAGGAGCTCTGGGTTGGAGTTGAGGGCTTATGTAGCAAGAATGATGAGGGTCCAGCCAGCCGCTGTCAATCACTTTGAAGCTAAGCCCTCATCCTCTCGCCTCTGTCATTCTCAGAAGTGGGATTCCCGCTTCTGCCTTTGCTCAGAGACTTGGGCCAACTGATCTTTTCCAAGGGATGAAAGACTTCCTGGAAGTCATTGCCATTTTTTTTTTTTGGTCACATTTCCCAGAAAAGCCCAGATTCTCAGGCCCATATATGTGAATTATCTATAGTCCTATGAAATGTCAAGAAGTGGCAAGAGCCTTGTAATTAATCGGCTTCATAAGCACTCAGCGGAAGTCGGGTGATGGGATCCATTTTTCTTCCTCCTTGACATTTACGTAGCATGCTTTAGCACTTAAAATATACGATCTCATTTTATTGCCGCCACAAGCCCATCAGCTAGTTAAGCAGAAAGGACGGCCCTTCCCTGCCTTCCCTGCACCCTGTCTTCAAAGACTGAAAATTGAACGGATTTGACATAATGGAAATCCCTATAATTCTAGTGACCTGTGTGTGTGCGTGTACTCATGTGCATGTGGGTAGGTATGTGAGTGCTTTAAATACAGAGACCCATTTTCCATCCATCAAAATTAACTAGTATTTAGGGCTGGGCAGTAGATCAGTTAGTTAAGTGCTTGCTGCAGGAGCGTGTGAACCTGAGTCTAATCTCCTGAAACTACAAAACAAACAAACAAACAAAAAAAACAAAAAAAAAGCATCATCCTGGTGGTGGTGTTTGTAATCCCAGCACCTGGGGGAGGGGAGGCACAGGTTCACGGGAGCTCTAGGCCAGTGAATCACCATCATGTTCCAAACAATCTAAAACAAACAAGATGCAGAAGGACCGAGAAAGGCTTGAGGCTGGTCTCTGGCTTGTGTAAGTGCATTGCACACACATGAGCATGTACAAAAGTAGCAAGCATTCAAAGAAACACATTAACTGGACAGAAAAAAAGTAGAAAACCTCAACAATGACTATAGGAATGAGCCAAAATTCCAGAACGCTGTGACATAGAAAACGTACCAAGCCTTTTAAAATGGGCTTACTTTTTGACCTAGAAATTTATTTTAAAAATTTCCCTAAAGACATATTTAGAACTGCAATAAATGGCTAGTAAACTGAAAAACACATGAACACATTGTTAAGAGCGACATCTTGAATAAGGCTAAACGCCCTGTCAGTAGGACGGAGAGCCCAGATCCAGAATAATGCTGGTCGGGAACCACATGGGCATTCCTCGCTCTTTGGGAAGTTAGCTGTGAACAGGGCTGCATGGAGGTAACTTGATCCCCTGACCTCTGACTGCAAAGACAATTTCAGAATCCCGGAGTTAGGAACAGATCCATTTCTGTGCTTCTATTTCTTAGAAGTCGAGGTTATAAAACTGTTACCTACTATTTCTTTTGTTGTGAAAATCGGATGGGGCAGGAAACACCATTCTGCCCATTTACACACAGGAACTAGAGACTAGACGCCTTAGTCACAGCTCAAGGCTCAGCTTTTTTAAACGTAGCACCTCTGAAAGCTCCCCAAGCCCTGCCCAGAATTCTGTCTGATGCCTGGAACTTTTCAGAACGGGAACATTTTGCTCCACCTGTGGTCAGGTGGGCTTCTGTCTGAAGTTGCCCAACTGTTCTCTCATAGGAGACACGGCTCACACAGGGAGCCAATATTCAGAAGTCCAGTGTCCTGAGTGTCATCCAAACTTATGTTTCCAGCTCCCAGAGGTCATTGGGAGCCCAGGTGGAATGGGGCTGCTACCTTTTGGTAGCTCATTTACCCTCTCTTGCTTCTGGTCAGCTCTCTCCTCTGAGGACCCCAAACCATATTTAACGCTATTGATCACTGAGTTTCTCCCTCTGCATGTGTGTGGGTTTGCATAGGAGCTTGACTACAGAATAAATTCATAACCAAGAGTCTGCAGAGTCCAAGATTATATTTACTCTATTCATTTCTAATTTGTTCAAATTGGATAACCAGCATTGGCAGAAAAAAGTGCATTGGTGTAATTATGCCACCAGTGTATAATACTCTCATATTTAAATGTGTATGAGTCACATACATGATAATTTTATTGCACTGTTTGCATTTTTTTAATATAAATTGAGCCTGAGTTTCCAAGTCTTTTTCAGGTCTATTTCTGTCGCTTCACAAATATGCTGATTGTGTGCTATTGAGTCTTGTCTTTGTAGAAATTCAAGTCGTTTCCTTATACTTTTAAGTGTGGGCTCTGTAGTCCTGGGGATTATACATATATTTTTCAGTTTGAGGTTTGGTTATTAATTTTTCTGGGAAACAGTCTCTAATTACTTACGGCAATGTCTGAATCTTGAAACTCATACTTTCATGCTGTGGTGGTTTGAATGAGAATGACCTTTATAGGCTCATATTTCATTGCTTCATACCAGTCCCATTTCTCTCTCTCTCTCTCTCTCTCTCTCTCTCTCTCTCTCTCTCTCTCTCTCTCTCTCTCTCTCACCTATGGATCAGATAAGACCTCTAGGCTATTGTTCCAGTGCCATGCGTGGATTTAACCCTCTGAAGCTAAGTCCCAGATAAACTCTTCCTTCTGTAAGTTGCCTTGGACACAGCATCTCATCACAGCAATGGAAAAGTAACCGAGACACATGACTAACCCAGAACACTGTTCTCAGCTTAAGGACTGGCATTTTACATTGCTTGTTTGTGCTTTGTTGGGATTCAAGGAACTGACCCCAAGGCCTCCCAAATGTTAGACCATCACTTTGCTATTAAGCTACACTCGCCCGAAGATAATAATTTAAAAACAAAAATCTTAATTTTCTTCTAGCTTGTGATTTTTTAAAATAAAGATTCATTTGTCTTATGCATGTGAGTGTTTGGCCTCCATGTAAGTATGCCACCTGCATGTGTGTAAGTGTACTACCCGCATGTGTGTGAGTGTACCACCAGAACATGTGTAAGTGTACCGCCTGCATGTGTGTAAGTGTACCACCTGCATGTGTATAAGTGTACCACCTGCACATGTGTAAATGTACCACCTGCATGTAAATGTGCCACCTGAATGTATGTAAGTGCACCACCTGCACGTATGTAAGTGTCCACAGAGATCAGAAGATAGTGTTGAATCCCCTGGAACTGGAGTTAGTGACAGTTTCTAATCACCAAGTGGGCATTGGGAACTGAACCTGTGTTCTCTGCAAGAGCACCAAGTGTCCTTACCCACTGAGCCATCTCTCCATCACTTCATCTCTTTATTTCTTTTTTGTTGACCATTTACAACTATGTAAGTGTTGAGATAAAGTTGATATTTCCAAATTTGTGTTATAGCAAGTCCTTGCTGTAATCAGAGGGTCACAAAACAAAACAAAAGGGCATGAATGCGGAGAAAAAGACTTGTAGGGAGGAGAGGGGGATGGCAGGAGTCGGAGTAGACAATGCATTGTCTACTAGTATGGAATTGCCAACAAATCTGATCAATTTTAAAAGACAGGTGCTCTTTCTTAAATAACATTTTTTAAAAATTATGTGTATGTCTGTGTATGTGCACACGCATGTGTAGGTGCTTGAAGGGCCCCGAAGAGAGGCTCCCATTCCCTAGAATTGGAGTTGGAGGCTGTTGTGTTGTGAGCTGCCTGATGTGGGTCCTAGGAACTGAACTCTTGTCCTATGGAAGAGCAGCCCGTGCTCTTATCTACCCAGCCATCTCTCTAGTCCCTGACTTTTTTTTTTATTACTTTTCTTGTGAGATATTTATGCCCAAAACCACATTTTACACTAGAAACCTGAGGAGGAAAAAATGAAATTTTTTTTTTTATACACAAGACACCAAATGCCCTGATGACTGGCATCATGAGGCGAACTTGCTGTCACAAACATGGGGCAGGTGTTGCTCACGGAGCTCATTCTGTGAGCTAGCAAAGGCTCTGGACACTTTGTCATCGACTGCTAACAACCCACAGGGGATATATCACTGTGTGTAGCAGTCCACACCACACTGTTCCTGGGGTCACATGCCTCAGGAGTGACACAACTGGGACTTGCCCCCGAGTGAATGTGTTTTCAACACTTCAGGGCCAAGAGAGGGAGACGCTGGCTCAGTAGGAAAGGGGCCTTGCTGTGCAAATGTGAGGACCTGAGTTCGGATCCCAGAACTATATAAAGGCAGTTCAGCTCTGTTACCCAGCACTCCCACAACAGAGACAGGAGATGGAGACAGACAAACTGGCAGTGGGCACGTCTGCTTGCCTGACACACATAGCGGTGAACAACAGGTAGGAGAGGTGCCGAGGTTTGTCCTCTGATTCCCACCTGCACACAGGTGACACACACACACACACACATTGCATGATTACTCCAGGGCTTCCCGAGTTGATTCCTGCTGTCAAGGGTGGAAGAGACCGAAGGATACATGAATATCTAAAGTGATCCCTCTTCCTGACCCATGAATCAAAGTTTGTAGCCCTAAAGTTTCAGGCTTTGCATTAAATGTGTTGTAGAGTTGGATTTAGACCTCTTCGCCATCCACTGAAGCTGATGTTGTAAGACTCATACATGTTACACGTTGGCTTCTGTCCCAGGGCGTGAAATAGGGCACTTCACGGTGATAATTCCCTCCTAATTGGTTGTAAGTAATGCATAGCCATTGTGGAATTTATCATTAACCAAAATGGACCTTAGCAAATGGACTGTGCTCTCTATTTAAATGCAAATTCACACACACTAAAACACAGTTCCCTGAGAGGTGGTGGGGTCAGGAGGCTGCCTGCTCACCCACCTCTTTCTGATGGGGGAAGAAGGTGGAAAGAAGCCAAATTACTAACGGAGGGCCTGGGACAGACAGCCTGGCTCAGTGCTGTGTGGACCTCCTGAGTATGGAGGGATTTTTGGAGGTCTGCTTTCTTGTGGGTATTGTGAAGAACCATGGCCACATCCAAACTTCCTACCCTCTGCTCTGGGAGGACCCCCACCCCAACCATGTTGGAGGAGATGCCCCTGAGACACTGGGGGTCCCAGTGCTTCTTATCAGTCCCATGTCTTCTCTTAGCTCTTCTTGGATGACAGTATTTTAAACAATAGCTCAACACTCTCACCTGCTGGGTTCCTCTAGCTCTCTCATCTGAGATATGGCTTCCTGACCTCCTCTCCAGGGCCCGCCCTCCTGCATGCATATGCTGCGGCCCTGTAGGAAGGCACGACGCCTCCCCATCTTGCTCAGTGAGCGGCATAGTAGAGTCAGGGCTGTGATGCTTCCTGGCCACTTGCTCTTCTCCCTCAAGACCCCACAGAAGCAAGACAGCATGCCTCGCAGGGAAGCTGGCCCGTCCCTGGAAAGGAATGGTTACAGAAGAGGGCGATGTGTTCCTGTGTGGGACTTCAGGGTTGGCGCAGACTGATGACACAGGAAGGGGCTTACCTGACCCAGCTGGCCTGAGTGGGCAGTGGACCTGGGCCAGGAAGTCATCGCCGAAAGCACAAGTGTGCATTCTCAAAGGGCAGACTAGACTCACAGGGAGGTGCGTAGATGTATAGAAACTTCGAGATGAGAAACATCCTGGTTTTCTTTTTGTTACACAAACTATCAACAATCTCTAGTCCCCTTGCTCTGACGCCACTTCATCTCTCTATTGTGTTCTTCTGAGGGTTATTTTTGTTTTGTTTTTGTTTTTTTTTTTTGTTAAGAACTCCAGTAGTCTTACGGTTTCCACCCCAGTGTAGTCAACTTGCATACAGTGTTGGTGCCAGAGGAATACCAGCTGCCCTGGGACTGGCTGAAACAATAAGCCAGACTCTGCAACAGAAGCATGCGTGGGAGAGAAAGATCAAGGGACACAAATGGAAGAAGAGACGCAAGGATCACTATGTCTGCCTCTCCTGAGCTGCTGAGCAGTGCTAACCTAGGCCACTGGCTACCCTCCCACATCTTAGGAAGGGTCCTTGGAACTGGAGAGATGGCTCAGCAGTCAAGAGAATTTGCTGCTCTTGCAGAGGACCTGTTCAGTTCCCAGCACTCACAAGACTTCTCATAACTGAGTCTAACTCCAGCCCCAGGGAATCTGACACCATCCTCTGACCTCCATGAGCTCGTGATACACATGGGCTTTATGAGAATATCCATACACATAAAATACTACAAAAAAACCCTAAGCCTAAAAAATAAAAATTAGGGAAGTTGGCTAGCTTTAGATTTCTGCTACCTACTCTCGAAGTGAGTTCTGGAAAGTTTTAGCAAATGGGTTGTCTTTTCTCACAAGTCTAAGATGTTTGTTATAGAGAACAGCTATGAATTCACGAAGGCTAACGTGTGTGCCCTGACTGCTTTAGGTGGGGGCTGCTTTCGGTTGCTTTCATTTTGCGTTCGTCTCCCTCCGGGCAGACAGAACCCGTCATGCATACAATATGTGTTGTCAGCCTGCAATTTTTCTGCACTTGTGGGAAAGTCAAGAATATAATTTTGGAGAAAGCGAATGTAAATATTTAATTCCCAAAGGGGAGTTTTCTACCCTCGGATCCTTATCCTTCCTGACCACTGGTCCCACCAAATCCCCAGCCCTTCCAAACCACACAGAAGTCAGTGCCGGCCCCAGCGAAGGGCTTGAGTTCTCCCACTCACTTGCTGCTGGTTCTGTGCATGTTGCTTCCTGGTGGGCATTGCCGGGGGAGGGGGTGGGGTGTCAGGCTTCACGCACCCATTTGCAGTCTCTGGAGTTTATGATTCTTTTCACTGCATCCCAAGGCTTCTTAGGGTTTGATTGCTATGATGAAGACTCCATAACCAAAAGCAAGCTGGGGAGAAAAGTGTTTACTTGACTTGAACTTTCCCACTGTTGTTCATCACCAGAGGAAGTCAGGACAGGAACTCAAACAGGGCAGGAACCTGGAGGAAGGATTTGATGAAGAAACCATGACAGGGAACTGCTTATTGGCTTGCTCCCCATGGCTTCTCAGCCTGTTTTCTATAGAACCCAAGACCACCAACCCAGGGATTGTTGGGGCCTGTGGACCCCCAGACCCTGAATTTCTTGTAAACAAAGGGAACTTGTTTTCCCCTGCTCTGAGCAGTCTGCAGCTGCTCTGAGCATGAGACCCTGATCAGGGGAGTGGATTCTGATGACTCTGCAGCTGAAAGATCCTGCGAGCTGGGGCGTGGCCCGAGCACTATATAATCTGCCCCTGAGCGCAATAAAGTGGGCATTCTTGTATCAAGGATGACCCATGTCCCTGTCTCTCTCTGTATCTCTCTCTCTCTGTGTGTATGTTTTTAAATCTTTTGCCTAGTTCTCTTAGTGTGTAGCGTGTAGCACAAAGGACCAGTACAAGGAATGGCACCACCCACCATGACTGGGCCTGCCCCCACTGATCACTAATTGACAAGATGCCGTACAGTTGGACCTCATGGAGGCATTTCCTCAACTGGGGCTCCTTCCTCTCTGATGACTCTAGCTTGTGCCAAGTTGGCACCAGCCTCCGTTCGCGAGGGGAAAATGGCAAGAGATGTTTACAGGTCCCCTGAAGTGGGGCCTCTCTGGAGCTTTTCTCTTGGCCCGAGTTCAGTCTCCTACCGCATCTGGAATCCCTGCTGTCCTCATCGGTCCTGAAAATGTGACATTACTAATTTCCCAGTCCCTCTCTTCGGGGCAGCGTGGTACAGCCCAGGTGATACTTGACATTCTATGTCCCCAACAAGGTCGGCTTTGGAGATAAACACGGGGCCTCCATTCTGGATTTCACAGGTTCTAACACAAGATAAAAGACAAGCACTTGTTTCTGGCCCATTTTAAGGCCGCTTACTATATTTCTAGCATCTAAAGCTTCATTTTACTCTTTCATTCTTCCCTCACGTATTTACTTTTTTCCTTTTTATTTTGATTTCAGGAGAAGCGAGATGCATACAGATGTTTGCTGTCTTACCCTTTGTTTCCATCTTCAAGCCCAGAGTCAGCAGCGTCAGCATGCTCATGGCGCTGGTCCAAGTTCCTCTCAGTTTGCAAATCTAAAACTATGTTCATTAAACATCTCCTTCTTCCTTTTGGCCCAGCCCTTGGCAACCATGATGCTGCTTTATATATGTGAATTCAACCGTTGAACACCTGATAGAAGCGGAATCACACCGTGCTGACCTCTGTGTTCCTAGCTTATTTCACTCAACAGCCAGTCTCAGGACTCATCCATGTCACAACAGGTGTCAGAATTCGCTCCCATTGGGAGCCTCTATTATCTGTGTGTGTTTTTTTTTTTTAATGAAATATTCGTGCGGCTCCCACTTTTGGGCATCTCTATGGAAAATAACAACCCTGGTTTAGAGGATAAGATAGGATACCAGTTCTGAGCCAAATATGGGATCATGGCTAAGCATGAAGGGTCAGGCTACCTGGATGTTTGTCTTGCTGAGAGGGCCTGTGTGAAGTTCGGCAGCCTTAGTGCAAAGCATGCTCTATAGGAGACAATGCTCCTGGTAAGTATCCTGGCAGGGTATGCTACAGTATACATTACGTATACTGTAGCTGGGAAGGCAGCTACAGCATAGCAGAAGAGTTTCTGTAGATGGCAGATTATCTCTCAGAATGTTCTGGACATTGGAAGAAGGTAGCAATACATTGTAACATATTTGCCCAATAAGATGTTAGGTCAAATGGAAAGGCTGTGATAGAATATCAAGACATAAAGCAACTAAGAAAAGAAAGGGTTTCTTTTGGCTTAATGTTCCAAAGGGATGGAGTAGATCATGGTGGTGTGGTAACCATGGCACCAGGCAGAGAAGATACTATGATCCCTGCACAGCACTCCGCTCTGAATAATGGTTCCAGCATCTGCCGTGTTCTCTCTCATGTAACAGAGGTGCTGACAGTCTTTTCTACATTTTAAAAGATTTCTCCTTTCCTCCGATCAGTTTTTAAAGACTCCATTATTCTTTTTCTTCCTCCTTTTTCATTGTGATGGCTAAACTCGGTTGCTCACTTGACACAAACTAAAGCCGCTTGGGAACAGGGACCGTCCACTGAAAAACTGTCTACATCTAACCTATGGGCTTGTCTATAGGGCATATTGTTGATGGCTAATTGATACAGGAGGGTCCGGGCAGCCGTGACTGGTGTCATCCATCCCTAGGCAAGTGAGCCTGAGATCTATAAGAAAGGCAACTGAATGTGAGGCCGTGACCAAACCAGTGGACATCTTCCCTGCTTGATTCATGCCACCGCTTCTGTCCGCAATGGACTGTGACCTGGGAGCATAAGTCAAGTAATCCCTCCATCTCCACACTGATATTGGTCAGAGGGCTTCGTCACAGCAATAGAGAGCAAATCTCAACACCTGTGGAGAGCTGAATGGTGCGTGCCATAAAGACCTGCCGGAGCCTGTTTCTGGATAGAAGATGGGTCTGGCAGATGTGAACCCGTGGATTTCAGGAAGAGATAACAGCCCCACGACGACACAAGCAACGGCTGGTGTTATAAAACTGGGAGCCCCAGGAGGCCAGAAGAACTGGGGATTAGATCTTCCTCTGGGACTGTGGGAGGGTGCGTGGCCCTGTCACAATCCTGGTTTAGAGATTCCAGGCGGTGACCAAGCACCTTGCTTTTGTTTTTAGGTCACCGAATTTGTGGTCTCTTGCTACAGTGTTCCCAGAGCTCCTCCCCCTTCCCTACTTTCTTTCCTTCCCTCCTTTCTCCACATGGTAGATTTCCACTAATGGAAAATGTGCTTTGTATGACATGTTTTAAGTGTTAGGCAAAACAAGCAGGTGGGTATTTCTCAGAGAACTTGGGAGCACGTGTGT
This sequence comes from Myodes glareolus, assembly GCF_982192425.1. Lineage (NCBI taxonomy): Eukaryota > Metazoa > Chordata > Mammalia > Rodentia > Cricetidae > Myodes > Myodes glareolus. The sequence goes on along the minus strand of NC_142031.1, from coordinate 54,625,085 downwards.
GTGTGTGTGTGTGTGCATGCGTGTGTGGTGGGGGCTGCTATGTGTTGCTATGCTGTTCCTTGGATAGACAAGTCTTCTATTTGTTGTCTTGTCCCTAGAGCCAGAGAGCAGGGTTGCGTGAGGCCTCCTCATTCTGCAAGCAGACTGCCTACCTTGGGATTCCTTGTGTTTGGGCATGGTTCCTTTCATACAACATGGCTGGTGATCTGAGCTTGAGATTCTTCCTTCATACTCTCTAGCATGGCCAGTCTTCCATGAGTGTAGCTGAGATAGGAGGGAGGGACTAGAAGGGTCTTTGATTTGTTCTTTCCCTTAATCTCTAACCCATTGTCTATTTCTAGTCCTTCTTGCTTCTTGATGTTCACCGGCAATTGGTGTCTCCAGGGCCCCGTCCTTCCAAGACACCAGAACCTGGACAACTATTTCTGGCTGAGGATTCCCAATTGTGTAGCTTCTATTACCGCCCCTCCTGATACTGTCTGCACTTTGGTTCTCTTTGCCCTTTAAAGTATGCATTGCATAGCTTGTTCTTTTTCTTTACTGATATTTTAGCAGGGTTATAGAAAGTAAAGAATATGGGCTCTGAATGGACAGAAATACACCCGAAACAACTCGTTGACAAAAATGCTGTTTTTGTTACGGAACAAGCTTCCATGCACGGGTGTCCCCAACCAGTACACATTGCTCCTGGAGTGTGTAGCTACCTAGACACTTCATCAGCTGATCACCTCTGGCTAGGCCACGGAAGCTCATGACAACACTGCAGAGGCCAGCTCCTCCTTTAGAGTCCTGGATCTGGCTGTGCTTCCTGCTGTCATATGCTGCTGATCCTGGAAAGACAAGGATGTGCCACCTTCCCAGCATTCCAGAGTGGCTCTGCTCTCTGCTCTTTGCTTTGCCCTGATCACCTACAAATTGTGCCACCTCGGTCTTTCCACTCTGTGGTCCTGATCCACGTCAGTTGTGCCAGCTCGGCGCCCTGTGCTGCCGTCAAGCTCTCCCCCCTCCCCGCCTTAGGAAGTACACGTGACATCCGAGAGAGGTTGTGGGGCCTCGTGCCCAATGATGGGATGAGATGTTTTGGGGAGACAGTGGCCTGAGATGTATGCAAAAGGCTTTCTGACCAATCCCTGTCCCGCTGCCTGCTAAAATCACAGACTTGGGCTAGGTCTTTGGAAAACATGGCTGGGTGACAGAAGGAAAACCTTTCTGGCTCTGTCTAATATGTGAGTTCTAGGATACAGACACTCATTCCATCCGTCCATTCATTTGCCATATTTTTAAAAAGATTTATTTACTTTTATTGTGTGTCTCTTGAGTATTTACCTATTTTTTTTAAGATTTATTTTTTTTATTATGTATACAGTATTCTTGGTATTCCACCTGCATGTGTGCCTGCAGACTAGAAGAGGGCACCAGATCTCATTACAAATGGTTGGGAGCCACCATGTGGTTGCTGGGAATTGAACTCAGGACCTTTGGAAGAGCAGGCTGTGCTCTTAACCTCTGAGCCATCTCTCCAGCCCAGTATTTACCTGTTTTTATGTACGTGTGCCATATCTGTGCAGTGAGTCTCCATCGAGACTGGGAGAGGGAAGTCATAGAACTGAATAACAGACCACTGTGAGCTGCCAAGTGCGTGACGGGATTGGAACCCAGGTCCTCCACAAGGCCAGCAAGTGATCTTAATCACTGAGCCATCTCTCCAGCCCCAGCAGATGTCTGCAAGCCAGTCATAGTATCAGGACCTCAAAATGAATGGATTAACTAAAATAGAGCACCACAGGCAGGAATAGTGGTTGGTGGGAGCTTGTAATCCCAGTGCCGAGGAGGCTGCAACAGGTGGGTTCTTGGGACTCGCTGGCCAGCTCACCAAGGCTGTTTAACAAACTCCAGGCTCATGATAGAGTGCATCTACAAAACCAAGAAGGATCATACCTGGCAACTGCAATGGAGTTCAGCCACTGACCTCCATGTGGGTATGAACACATGTGTGCACACATGTACACACACACACACACACACGGTCCCAGGTCTCCAGAAAATACCCATGACAGAAGATGTCAGGAAAAGCAAGAACCCAGAAATGAATGGAATAGTGCCACTTGGTGCCTCTATGACAAACATGTGATATAGTCACGGTTCTATACGGAGAGGAAAAGGAAGAGTCACAGGTGTGTGTGTGTGTGTGTGTGTGTGTGTGTGTGTGTGTGTGAGTGCTCAGTGAGGAAGGCCCAGAGTAAGTAGGGCAGAAAGGGAACTCTATTGAGCATTAAGACAGTGTAGAAGATTCTAGAGTGTTCACCCCAAAGGGAAGCTGAGGTTAAAAGTCCACACAGACAGCAGGGAAGCAAGCTCCTGAACCTTTGAAAACCCATGGGCCTTGCTGCAGAGGAGGGGTCTCCTCATGGAGGAGAGAGGCTGTGTGTGCTTTCCATGGAACTCTCTGGTGGGGACGTGAGGGAGCGACAGGATGAGGTCAGGAGCAGGGCATGCGCGACAGGCTGAGGAGCTGGTATGGAAGGGCTGAGGCAGGCTTAGTAGAGATATTTTATGAACACAGAGCCTACGTACTGGTTCTATACTTTGTTCTTAGTGTTCCAACTAGGAGGTATGGATCAAGCATTTTACCAAAAAATATAGGCTATATTTTACTTTTCTGGATGGAAGCCCTTTGGGTCTGGGCAACCAGGAAATGAAGGGGGAAGCAGAGAGCTGTTCCTTTGACACACTGCCAGAAAATCTCATTAATTTAGATCACAAGTGACTCAATGAAATAGATCTCAAATTAATTAATTAGGGTCGCATTCTGTGGAAGCATTACTAAGAAATATAGGACATTCTGCTGGCCAGGAAATCCCACTCACCCCATCACCTGATGCTGTTTTATAGCAGTTCATTGTAACTGAAATTTCCTAGATTTGGCAACAAATAATAAGTTGTTTGGAGCATATATTATTTAGCTCATTTGGCTTTAATACAGAAATTGGTTGTCTTCTTGCCCATTGCCACAGCCCACGGTTGGATCTTGCAAGTTATTGATTCCTGTACTTAAAAATGCTGTTTCCTGCTTGAGCCCACACATGGTCACGGTCCCTATACCCTATATTGTTCTCTTAAATGTAGTGATTACTAAACGTAGAATATTCATCTAGCTCTTTGGAATTCCAGCATCTTTCATCCTTCTGTCATGGTTCTTTAGAATATACCCTTGACCTCTTAATATCTCTTTGTGTGTGCCTCTGTGTGTGTGCATGTGTGTGTGTTTGTGTATGTGAGCACACAGGTGTGTATATGTGGTAGAGCATGCATGTGTGTAGTTCAGAGGTGGGCACCAAGTACCTTTCCTTGGTCACTTTCCTTTTTTTTTTTTTTTTTTTTTGAGACAGGGTCTTTTTCTTTTTCCTGGAACTTTCTAGGTTGGATGCCTGGCAAGCCTCAAGGATCCCCCCCTGTCTCCATCACCTCAGTTCTGGGAATACAGAGACAAGGTACAGTGCCTCGCTTTTTATGTGGGGGTTGGAGATCAGGCTCAGCGCCCATGGCTGTGTGGCAGACCTTTTACCCACAGAGCTGTCTCCTCACCCTTGTTATTTCTTAAAGACCTGGTAGTGACTGCTCCATGCTCCACTTCTAGCCAGTGTGCCCACTCTGGCAGTCTCCTGCGACACAGCTCCCTCTTTGGTGTATCCTGGCAACTATGATGGAAGACCTCCACCTGCCAGTGTCTGCTGCTGTAGCTGACTTGCTGGAAACGTAGGTAGACACACAAGCAATCACCCTGTCTGAGCTTATTGACCTTTTCTGTCTTACAGTCATCTTAACCCAGGGCTTGGCTGTGATTAAGCTATAATGAAGCACTCGGCAGCATGGCAGGAGAGTCAGGGGAGGGAGAATGTGGTCTGGAGCAGAGGTAGTGTTTAGGGAGCACCTGCAGTTGGGGACCACTCCCCTGTCCTGTGACTGGAGCACTCCTTCCTCCTCCCTCCTCTCCTTCCTTCCTTTTCTTTCCTCTGTCTGTCTCTACCCTTTCCTTCCTCTTCTCCATGTCTCAAAGATTGAGAACAACAAGGTCTTTCCTCCAAGGCTGCCCCTCAGGTAGATAATGCCACCCTCCCTGGTGTCTCCTCTTGGCACCCTTGGAGTTTCTGGGCAGTCTCTTTCTCTATTCATAAACATGAACCCCTCAATTACACAGGTCATGCCTCCCATGTCTATGCCTGCAGCCGCTAAAACTGGGCTTGCTTCCAAGTCTTTATCAAATAGCACTTAAGAATGCCAAGGAAAGCAGAAAGCCACCCTGTACATGCAGAAGAACTAGCCCCCACTCCCTACCTTCTATGGGACTTCTTTGTTTTTCTCATGGTCAAGTGCATTTGTGTCATAGCTGGCAGGAACAATTTAATGGAAGGAAGGCTTTTTCTTGGTTAAAGATGGACCAGTTACAGAAGGAAAAATGGGATCCCATCCCGAGTTTCAGGCTGCTGGTAAATCAGGAGAAGGTCACATTTAGGACATGCCTGCTCTAAGTGGCCAACTACCTCTGCCTAGGCAGCACTCTCAGCTCTGTCCTCACCATCTTCAGAGATTCTGACTGTATTTTTAGCATCAGAAGGGAGGTAGGAGAGGGGCTGAATGTATAGTTCAGTTTGTAGAGCGCTCATTTAGCATACACAGCACCCTGGGTTCCATCCCCAGCACTGCAGAAAATTGAGAGTTGTAGTGTATGTCTCTAACTGCAGCATGGAAGAGTTAGAAACAAAAGATTTAGGAGTTCAAGGTCGTCTCTGCCTACAGAGTGAGTTCGAGGCTAGCACAAATCACCCGAGACCATGTTTTAAAAAAGCAAATAAAAAAAGAGAGAAAGAGACAAGAATTGGGACTACAAACAGAATTAAAGGTGGCCAAGAGCTAGCTATTCTTTGTGGTTTAAATGGAGGATTGGAGAAATTGAAGAGTTTTGTACAGTCGAGGAAATGACCCCAGAGAAGGGAAGAGCTAACATCACAAGCCACCTTTTTGAGGGGGTAACTTCTGTTGTGGTCCAGCTATGATAGGTTTGTACTTTCCAGGGTAGGGGCGTAAGAATTAGAAATGCTGGGTAGAAGGAACAGGGATATGAAAGAAACACAGAGACACAGGATAGTACCAGGAGGGCAGCTCAGTGTATGCTGAGTACTGAATTTGCCCATGTTTGCTTTCCATGTGCTTATGCACCCCAATACAAAAAGGGAGGGAGAAGGAAAAAGACTGCTTTCACATGACACAAAGGACAACCAGAACAGTTGCTTGCTTCAATACTTGAGACATCAAGGCATTATTTCCCGAGTAAAGCATTTGATGTTTAGGGCAGGATATGCAGCAAACACACCCTAGACCAAGTGTCCTGTAGACAGCCACTCCCTAGGTCAAACCTCCTATTTTAAATGAAGGAGCAGGAGTAGGCTGGAATTCTCCAACCTTTAGTCAGAGTGGAGGGGATTCACCTCTAATGGGCCATCTTAATGTCCAAAACACCAAGTAACCACACCCTAGATACCACACCTGTTGCCAACAACTTTGCAAGAACAAAAATAAGCTCAAACTCTCTGACCTCCAGTCATGGTGGAACAGGCTCACATTTGTGGGGTCCCCCAAGTTAAGGAGGATGAGCAGAAAGAGGATACTTCCTGGAAGGCAATGAAGAGATGGATATGTGAGGTGAGGAGGTGAGGTGGCTGGAAGACATACTCTCCTCCAGTGTGATGGGAGAGGGGCTTTGTGAAGAGAAAAATTATGCACACATGTGTGTGTGTGTGCGCGCACGCATGTGTATGTGTGTGCGCACGTCTGTGTACATATGTGTGTGTGCTCGCTCTGTGTCTTATTTGAATCCAGGATGATTAGAGCACCGCAGTTTCAATTGAGCCCTTTTCAAACAGAACTCAGAATAGAATCAATGTTGAATGAATTCCTTTCTTTTTGGTAGCAGCCCATCTTGCTGCAGGGCACCCCCTACTGGAGAGCCTGGGTTACTGGGGAAGAGATAATTTCTCCAACAAAGTCTCCATGGAATACCTTGTGATCGGAAGGATTTGGGAAGGGATGCACAAGCTGATAGTGTTGTCTGACAAGAGCAGGGACTTTGTGGCTGCAGACACTGTCTAATTAAGTGCAAATTCCCCATGATTTCTCAGAGTCTGGAAGTAACGTCTAATGAAGGTGGAGAAAAAAAAAAACCTATTAAACTTTTCTGAAGGGTGTTGGTCAAATGTAGACACACTCACGATCTTCCTGGGAAGCATGGTGGCCAGCTGGAGCGCAGCATGGAACTGAAGTTTAGTTTATACTGTGTTATTGGGTACATCCTCAGCTTAGTGTACCTCAGTGTCCCCTCCTCAGTGAGGAGAGAGAGAGATGCATAGTTGAATGACATTCTTGCCTGCCTGTTGTTGGCTGGACCATGTTCAGTCTCCTTCCAGCAAGAGGATACTAAATGCTTGCTCCACTTTACTCTGGGAATAAGCAGTAGCCTTAGACTTTCCAAACCCATGGCTGATGAATGGGAAGAGGCACCCGCCACATTTCCGTGCATCAATCCTCTGCCTTTTCTCCCTTCCTCTCCATTCCTCTCAAATCTATCTGGAATGCACCATTCTGTAGGTTGTGTCTGAAATTACCTGGCGCAGGTGAGAAGGAAACAAGGAACACGCAACAAATTCGCTTAAGAGTTTATTAGAGGGGGGTGTGCACAGGCCTGGGAAGTCAGTGTGCAGAGAGAAGTGGGGGGATGGTGTGATCAGTTTTTAAAAGCTGCATAGCTCATGTCCACAGGGGCTTGATGTCACTATGTCATACACAGATGGGGGGGCTCACGCATGCGTGCAAGGCCTTAGCTGAGTCATGTGTGGATGATGTAATCCATGCATGTATGCAAGGGCTTAGCTGAGTCATATGTGGATCATGGGGGTGCTTTAACAGCCCCGGGGGACCATTAGGTACTTCTGCCTGAGAACTTCTATGCACCTGCATGACAACCAGAACCTGAAAGTATCAGCCTTACGTGGCTGAAATTATTACAGTGTCTATGGCTCCAACTTTTTGGTGCTGCCCATTGACTGCAAAGCAACTGCCTCCAGATTCTAGAGAGCATGTGTTACTTACTTTTCACATTGTTGCTGTGATAAAATACCCGGTAAGAGCAAGTTCAGAAAGGAAAGGGCTTTTGGGGGTCACAGTTCAAAGTTATACAAGCCATCAGGTTAGGGGAGGTACAGTGGAGGGAGTTTGAGACTGCTGGTTATATTGTATCCACAGTCAGAAAGCACAGAGAGATGAATAAAGGTACTCAGCTCAGTTCCTCCTTTTCCTTCAGTCCAGGATCCCAGCCCACAGAATGTGGCCGTCCTCATTTAGGGAGGTCTCTCTACGTCTGTTATCCCAATCCAGATGATTCCTCAGAAATGTGCCCAGAGGGTTTGTCTCTTTGGTGAGCGTAGGCCTTTTCAACTTAACAGTAGAAACTAACCCTAAGACCACCTGCCCTTGTTACCTCTCTGTATCACCATCCGAGGGCTGCACTCCACACTGCTCTCTGAAGCTGTCATGTTGTCCTTCAATGTCAAACGCCCATTGGAAGAAGCCTGATGTTGAGCAAGTGCGCAGGCTGCCTCAAAGCCAGCAGCATTCAGAGGGAGTTCTGGAGAGAGAGGTGCGAGGATATAGGATAAGGCAATAGAGAGATGAACACTCTTCCTAGGTGTCAGAGTTTCTGCTCTCTTCCTTGACTTGCTTGGGTCCAACTCACCAAGTTTCTTACAAAGAGCTGTCTTCCTCTCTATATAATGCTAAGCATGATAGTAAGCAGATAACCCCTGCCTGACCCCCAGCACCCCTTCATCTTCGCTCCCAGCCTTCAGTGCACTCAAAACTTGTCCCTTTTGTTTATGTTGCTCAGTAAAAGCTCCACCCTGCATCGCTATACACAGAGAGTTCTAGTGGCTCTGCAAATGTTTACACTGTCAGAAGCTGAGAAGTCTCGGAAGAGTATTGATCGACAGAGCGCAAAATGGGGCGATTCCTCAGAGTTCTTAGAATATGAAAATCTTGTTTTTGAGCAATTAGAAAACCTGGGGAGACATGTTTGCTGGTGCAACAGTAGACAGAGTGCCTGCAATCAGAAATCTTCCAGAAAGTCCTAAGATGTTGCCTCTGAAAACCAGTTGAGCAAGGTGAAGGGGTGTGCAGACCGCAGAGAAGGCAACGACATGAAGGGATGCTTGGAAAATAGGTAGCATTTGGAAACGAAAAGACAATATCAAGTGGAGAGTTCAATACCACAGTCTCTCCACACCAGACAACACCATACAGAGTCCTTGTGGATGCCAGTACCGATCTCTCCAAAGCTACATTCTGGATACTGGCTGTCACTTTTGCCTGGAGCTGATAATATCAAGTCTCCATGAAGCAACTGGCCCATGCAGACTGACAAGATTCATACATTTAATGGCAGGTAGCAAAGTTTGTGTGTCTTTCCCATTGTCATGTTAGGAATATTGGACCCCTTCCCTGGACCAAGTCATCGACATCATCAGGTATGTCCAATAGAACAAGTGTCAGGCATCTCAGCTGCGGTAAGGACTTAGCTGGTTTCTCTTGCTTCATTCCGAACGTTTTTTCTTCCAAGATTTTCCTGTCTTGAGTTTTCCACTTTATCCCTCCATTTTCTTCTCCCTTCCCTGCTGTGTGCTGTAGATACATTTGCCTTGTCTGGTCTCATCCTTGATGGCCTACTCTGGAGGTTTGGCTCCTCTTATCCCAGCTATGTGCGCCAAGAATTCTTGATGTCTTTGGACCTGGTATTCTCCAGGCTCTCCATGTCCTTTCCATGGGAGAATCCTGCGGTCTTGGGAGACAGTAAACATGAGGTGAGTTCATTCCAGAAATAGAAAGAAGGAGGAGAAAAGTAGTTGAGAGGAGGGAGCTGTTTGAAGGCATCTTGATGCCTCACTTTTATTTTATAATCCTGTGATAAAATACTCTAGAAAAAAAACTTAAGGAAGAGTCTGTTTGGCTCACAGCCCCAGGTTACAGTCCATCACTGTGGAAAGTCATGCTCCAAGAACTTGAAGCACCTAGCCATGTTCACAGTCAAGAGTAGAGAGCAGTGTATTCATGCATGCATGATTATAACCATTTCATCCTCTCTGTGTTAGGTTTTTGTCAATGTGACTCAAGTTGGAGTCAAATCTTGGGAAAGAGAACCTCAGTTGGGAAGATATCTCTTAATCTCTTAGGGTTCTCTTTGTTACTTAGTTTCTCTGTGATGGCAGACTATAGGCTCATTATCCTTTGCTTGACAGCTAGTATCCGCTTATGAATGGGCACATACCATGTTCGTCTGTCTGGGTTTGGGTTACCTCACTCAGGATGAATTTTTCTAGTTCTATCCATTTGCATGCAAATTTCAAGATGTTATTGCTTTTTTTTTTTAACCACTGAGTAGTACTCCATTGTGCAAATGTGCCCCATTTTCTTCATCCATTTTTCAGTTGAGGTGCATCTAGGCTGTTTCCAGGTTCTGGCTAATACAAATAATACTGCTATTAACATAGTTGAACTAATGTCCTTACAGTATAATTGGACATCTTTTGGGTATATGCCCAGGAGTGGTATTGCTGGATCCTGAGGTCGGTTGATTCCCAATTTTCTGAGAAACCACCACACTGATTTCCAAAGTGGCTGTACAGGTTTGTACTCCCACCAGCAATGGAGGAGTGCTCCCCTTACTCTGCATCCTCTCCAGCATAATTTATCATTTTTTTTGTCTTAGCCATTCTGACTGGTGTAAGATGATATCTCAGAGTCATTTTGATTTGCATTTCCCTGATGGCTAAGGATATTGAACTTTTCCTTAAGTGTCTTTTGGTGATTTGAGATTTTTCTGTTGAGAATTCTCTGTTTAGATCTGTACCCTACTTTTTATTTGTATTATTTGGTATTTTGATATCTAATTTCTTGAGTTCTTTTTATATTTAAGAGAACAGTCCTCGGTTTGATGTGAGGTTGGTGAAGATCTTTTCCAATTCAGTAGGCTGGCTTTTTGTCTTATCAATTGTATCCTTTGCTTTATAGAAACTTCTCAGTTTCAGGAGGTCACATTTATTTATTGTTGCTCTCAGTGTCTGTGCTACTGGTGTTACATTTAGGAAGTGGTCTCCTGTGCCATGCATTGAAGGATATTTCCCAGATATAGATCCCCTTGGGAAGGTGAAATAAACAAGATCTCCTGAGAAAATTAGGGGGTGGAGGGAGAAGGGAGGAAGAGGGGACAAGCAGAGGGGGGAGAAGAATTTGAGAACGGGATGGTCAAGATGGGGGAAGGACAGAGACAGAGAGCAAGGAAAGAGATACTTTGATTGAGGGAGCCTTTATAGGGTAGCAAGAAACCTGGCACTAGAGAAATTCCCAGGAATCCACAAGGATGACCTCAGTCAAGACCCTAAGCAATAGAGAAGAGGGTGCCTGAACTGACCTTGCCCTGTAGTCAGATTGATGACTATCTTAAATGTTACCATAGAACCTTCATCCAGCAACTGATGGAAGCAGAGAGGGAGATCCACATTGGGGCACTAGTCTGAGCTTCCAAAGTCAAGAAGAGAGGGAGGAGAGAGAATATGAGCAAAGAGGTCAAGACCATGATGGGGACACCAGGTGAAACAGTTTACCTGAGCTAATGAGAGCCCGCCAACTCTAACCTGACAGCGAGGGAACCAGCATAGGATCAAACTAGGCCCTCTGAATGCGGGAGACAGTTGTGTGGCTGGGACAGACTGTGGGCCGCTGGTAGTGAGACCAGGATTTAATACCTCCTGCTTGTACAAGGTATCCCATTTGGAGGGGTACCTTGCTCACCGTAGATCTAGTGGGGAAGGAGCGGGAGGAAGGAAGGGAGTGGGGACTGGGATTAGTGTGAAAAATGAGAAAATAAATTAAAAAAGAATTCATCCTTCTTTGCTTTCCGATTGTAGAAGCAATGTGACGAGTCATGCTGAACCTGCTGCCACACCTTCCCCACTGTGTACCATGGTTGGGAGATTCAAGGGAGACTTTGAGCAAAGCAGTTCACTGAATGTTTGACAAGAAATTCCGAGGAATGTCATTTGCTATTCCCAAGCTACCTTTTTTTTCTATTTCAGGTTTTTTTTTTTTTTTTTTTTTTTTTTTTTTTTTTTTTTTTTAATGGAACTGGAATTGCAGACAGTTCTGAGCTGCCATGTGGGTGCTGGGAATTGAACCTGTGACCTCTGGAAGAGCAGTCAGTTCTCCGTTCTCCTAACCACTGAGCCATCTCTTCAGCCCTTCTTTTCCAGGTGTTGACAGTCCAAATGGGCCCCATCCCAGGAAGGTGTTTTGATCTGCTTTTCAAATGCCTCAGCTCAAGAAGACTGAGGGGTGTGTTTGATTCACTGTGCATGACTCCCCAGATATGCAGGACTAGGAACCCACATTCCCCTCCATAGCTTATTTCTGTTTCTATCTGGTTATGCTTGTGTGTGTGTGTGCTGTATGTGTGTTGTATGCGTGTGCATGTAGGTGGACATTCCCACCTTTGTGTGTGCATGTGGTGACCGGAGGTTGACATCAGAACATTATTAATGCAATTCACCATTTCAGCTAGGCTGACTGGTCAGTAAGCCCCTAGCGTCTTCCTGTGTCTACTCTATAGCACTGAGGTTCATTACACGCTGCTGCCATGCCTGACTTTTTATGTGGGTGCTGGGATCCAAACGCAAGTCTTCACGTGTATATGCCAAGTCCTTTGCCAATGGAGCCATTTCCTTACCCTTTCATTTGCAAAAATCTCTTCTGCCTTGGTGACTCAGTCACTTGGTGACTCCCATGAAGCGTGTGATATGGTTTAAATAAAGCAGTCTAAAGCGGGGTTCCATGGGGAGAGCTGCATGGGACGGAGATGTTCCCCTGCTGCTGAACTCTTTCTTTTAATTCTGGTGTAATAAAGCCCCCATCACCATAGGTAAGTTTAGAGGACCCATTTGTGAATCATATACATTTTAAAACTGGGGAGGGTCTGGTGTGTCTGGTGTAACATGGAGAAGGCCTTCCAGAGGTGCTTGCTGTGGTTTGAGTCTTAAGTATCCCTGTATGCTCACATGTTGAGTGCTTGCCTTCTGGGTAATAGACTGTAGCCCTTTAAGGCTGTGAAGTCTGCCTGGAGGGAGCAGGGCATCAGGGGACTGACCTTTGAAGATCATAACCCTGCTGTTGAACCTGGCTGGCTCTCTGTTTCCCGGACCGGCATGTGATGAGCCGCTTCCAGGAATTCTTGCCACCCTGAACTCTACGATGCTCTCCACCTTCACAGACTGACACCTTGCAGAATAACGAGCCACAGTCAAATTTCCTCTTCTACGTTTCTGTCAGGCTGATGAGAAAAGTAGCCTGGACAACTTCCCTGTACATAAATGCTAAGTCCCCGAGGGCTTTAAATCACTTCCGGGAGAGGATATTTCTGTGGGTGAGGAGATGGTAAGTGGAGCTTGGTTTAAGGAGGTTAAGCCCTGGGTGTTCAGTGTGCACGCCCCCAAGTCCACAGGCTCCAGAAATTTCCCCTCCCTAAGATCCAAGTGCCAAAACACAGGTCTGAAGCCACAGTGTCCTAGAGAATCTTCTCGCTTCACCACTTCAGGCCACTCACGCTCAGACTATTGCAGAGTACTGGAATATGCGGCTTTTCCTCTTGGCTCCTTGTGGGCTAGCACCAGACTATTATTCCAATATCATAGTAATCACATTCTGCCACTGCTTGTGGCAAAAATATGAGATTGTCATAAATGAGAAGTTGACCAAAACATACACCTGGAGGCTGACTTACTAAGTTTGCTTAGAGCGAAGCCACCTTGGTTCTCCTGGAGTCTGCTCCCTTGGGGCAGTGTCTCCATTTGACACAAAGGAATGGGCAGCAGACAATTTCTGCACATGCTCATTTCCTTTATGCGTGGGTACACAGACAGTCTGCCTTAGTTCCTGTCAATTCTCTGATGGAGGAGAAAAGGAAAAGGGCACCACTATTGGGCTGCCGGGTGCTATGCTTTACTGAGACAAATGCTTCTTACGGGGATGATGTCAGTCCCCACCATTTATAATTTTCCCATTTTAAGAAATTAAAATTCAGAAACTTTCATTTGCCCAGTGTCCCGCGCTACTGTCTCGCCAGCAAGAACCACGCGGTACACATAGGATCCTTCTGCAGAAAAGCTTTATGTCTCTTGGGAGCTAGAGCATAAGCCACATGGCCGGGGACCCAGATAAGATGGAACCCATCCCTTATATAGGAAACAGACCCTGCTTTGGACGTGTCACTCTTTGATTGGTCAATTGCTCCCAGTCCCAGGTGATACCTTGGGAGTAGTGGAAAAATACCAACACGTGTGAGCTTTCTAGCTCACCTGGCGGTGCAGCGCCATCTAAGGTGGAGAGTGTGGTTGCGGCCTTCTACATCTCCCCCTAATTTTACTTCTTAGCAGAAAGGCAACTCCCTAGGAAGGTAAAGATAGAGGTCACACTTCCCAAAATGAAAACATTAAAATGGGCTTACACGGAATCTGTCCCTAGGCTCATGACACCTGGAACCTATCCGGCCTGCCCTCTGCCAATTTTCTGGGAAAGGGAATATACGGCAGGAAACCCTTATGCAGAGCGACTTATCTCTCAGAGAGGGTCATTCTCTGTGCGATGCTCTTAAGCTCGACAACCTTCAGGGCTAGCTAAGCCAAGCACTCCACCCTGTGCAATGGACCACAGTCCTAGGGGTGCAGGAGCTGGTTGGCTTAAACCTTACTGCTTTAACATAGATAACCACATATCAGTAGAAGCTCCCTGTTCCAGGGCAGCCAGCGCTGTTGCAAAAACCACTTTGTCCCTATGGCTTTGGGATTAGAGTCAGCAGACCATCCAGAGGAGAAACACTATTCCATAGCATAGGACTGTTCCAAACATTCCAACCCCCACCCATTCTTTGAAGTAGGAGATGAAGGACACAATCCAGGACTGGAATTCTTTGGCCAGGCTTATGTCCACTCGCGTGGAGTTGATTGTCACGATGGACCGTCTCAAGGAGGACAGCAAATCATCAAAATTCTCCTGCAAGATACAAAGACAATTCTCGGGACAAGTTAGCCACTTTTATAAAGTTCTCATATGGTACATTGGTCACACATAAGGCTGGAGTTTTCCAATTTACAGCCCAATTGGGCAAGCTGCCATAAGATATCTACCTGTTCTTTATTCTACCTCTAATAGATGTATCTATGGTAGCCTGCTGATCCAGGGCTGTAGCCACTGTGGTAGATAACTGATTGAGGGTCTTTGTTTTTCATGATATAGGCCGTGCTGCCCCAGTGGCGCCTAGGAAAAACCCAGGCCCTGTTTGTTGATATAAGGTTTAAGATTTATTGGCTCCCATATTCCTTGCCAGTACGGTGGCCTCGGGCTCCAGAGCCCGCCCGCCATCCAAGGGCTGTGTGCGGCCCTGGGCCTGCTCGCTGCATGGATCCCCGTGTCCCAGGCCAGGAAGCAGGCCAGGCGGCTCCACCCCCAGGCGCCCCTGCCTTCCCCGCGGGGCTAGCCTAGTTCTCTGAGGCTGTGTTGGTGGCGGAGTGTGGCGGGAGCCGACACTCAGACCGAGGCGGCACAGGCGGCAACATCTCAAGGTCCGCCCAGAGCCGTTGCGGCTCAAGGGGCCGATGGGAGAGGCGGCGAACAGGGCCGCTTTCCTACTAGCAAACTCTCAACACCTGTGCCACAGCAAAAGCGGCTGTAAACTCTTACAGATCCAGCCAACGACCCAATCACCCCCAAATCCAAGGGCCCTTTTCATCCATCTCCCTGCGGAACCCGAAACACCAGACAAGCCAAGCGTATACATAGCAATCTTTTAGGAGGACTTGAGTTCTTAAAATGCTAAGCAGTTCTTAAAAACTCAAGTCGCACTATGTAGATGTAATACGGTACTGCCTGTTTACTGCATTTAAACCTTAATTGCGCTTTTATTATGATAAATACGACCAGCCCTGCCTGAAGTCAGCATCGTTTAGCATAGCCAAATGGAACCAAGCCATTTTACCCTCAGAGACCAGCACAGTTTTAGGTACATTGTAAGCCTTCTGGCCCAGCTGCCTGTGGCACCGCTGTGACATCCTCCAGGCCAGGCACCAACCGAGCCGCACCAATTGAGCCAGCGCAACGTGCTCCCCACCATAGCCATAGAGCAAAGCTCCGCTCCAGCTGCCCTCCAGCCCCAGCTGCACCCACTCCGCGCCCAAACCTGTGTACGGAGCAAAGCGGAACTCAGAGAAGCAGGCTTGCTGCTCTGCAAGGACCTCATTTAATCTTTTAGGGAATTTGGGCGTCGTTTAGTCTCTTTGGCTGCTTCCTGCTGAAATTGGGCCGTTGCATTCTTAGGGGTATACACTACAACATTTCAGGAGGTCTCGGTGATTCAAACCACGTAAATCCCAAGTACACCCTTGGGCTCTCCTTTTCTGTGGAGACGAAAACAGAACCTCTTTCCCAAAACATCATATCCTTAGCAGTTTCTAAATTTAAATATCTTTCTCCTATCCAGTACACAACAGACAACACAAACAACATAACATAAAGCTTTTGACCTTGTAAATCAGCCTTCTCCCCCATTTTTACTTTTTTAAAATCACTGGGAGGTCCTTTTTAACTTATTTTCTTTTCTGTCTCCCCCATTCTTTACCGGAGGGTCATTTTTTAACTTATCTGGGTGCGCGCACAACCTCCCACTGCTGCTCAGTTTCTGATATGCTCTCTGGACTTTAGAGCGTACCTCTCTAAGCTTGCATGCCTGCAGTTCTGAATCCTCCTTGTGTCCAAGGGGTCTCCGGCGGTGCAAAGTTCTTCTTTTTCTTCTTCCCGGGTATGGCACCAGATGTCCCGCGCTACTGTCTCGCCAGCAAGAACCACGCGGTACACATAGGATCCTTCTGCAGAAAAGCTTTATGTCTCTTGGGAGCTAGAGCATAAGCCACATGGCCGGGGACCCAGATAAGATGGAACCCATCCCTTATATAGGAAACAGACCTTGCTTTGGACGTGTCACTCTTTGATTGGTCAATTGCTCCCAGTCCCAGGTGATACCTTGGGAGTAGTGGAAAAATACCAACACGTGTGAGCTTTCTAGCTCACCTGGCGGTGCAGCGCCATCTAAGGTGGAGAGTGTGGTTGCGGCCTTCTACAGCCCAGAGCCACAGATCAGAAAGTGGAGGAAGTGACATTTAAGCTCTAGGCTGTCTTCGTGACAGCCTGGTGACATTTCCTGGTGCTCTGAAGGGCTTTCCCATGCCCTGCTGGTGGCTGGGTTTTAAGGACGGATAATATTTATGAAGCCTTTGCCATATACACACACCGTGTATTCTGTGCCTTCTCAGTGATACCAATGGGTGAAGAGTCATCACCTACTCTGCCGACTCATTACTTAGCAGATGAGAAGGAGCCATAAGGACCTCGCTGAAGTGATGTCCCTTATAAGAGACCATGATAGAATTGGCAGTCAGCCACCACCATGCTGTATAGAATACCTCTGTCCTTCCTTCCAGTTTTGACTCAAGTCTTTTCAGTGTGTCCATAACTCTCATCTCCGCTGATAAAGTAAAGCAATTATCCAGAGTGTTTTTGCCCCAGATTTTTAATAATTCATGCATTCCCCTCCCTAATATGTTACTGAGGGGAACACATTTGCCATGTAGGAAATGAAGTAGGAGTCTATTCTTTAAAAACATGGGCAGCCATGAGCAAGCCCTACCTTCTCTTTTCCTATACTCATCTGAGCAAGACCTGGGGGCTATGAGGTCGTCTTTGTAGAACCCATTTGTAAACCTTGTCCCCCATCCCTGCTGGCAGTCCCTCCAATTTTCACAAACCTTCCTTCTTTCTCTCTGTCATCCCTCCCGTCAGAGAGCCACAGCACTGATTTCTTGGGAGCCTTGCTTGGAAGGATCCTCATTGTGTGTAATTTAGAGGCAGAGGCGGTGTGAATGGCTCACTGATTTAATTAAAGGATGTAGAAGCTGGTGTGTGGCTGACAGCTGATGGACACCTCTGCTCTGGACCCTTGCTTGGTCTCCTGGGCTCATCTGCACAAATCTCAGGTGGGGACTCTGATGTGACCACAGTCTGCTGGGTCAACTGCCTGGGTCAACAAGCTGGTAATCTGGATGAAGACTTGTGTCCATATAGCGCAATCCCTGTCCGTCTTTCCTTATTCTTCTCTTCCCTACTCATTTATGTCTTTTAAGACCACTCCTTGGTAGGAATACTGGGGTGAGGAGGAGGGGCAGAGAATCTTTTCTTTCCCTGGATGTGCCTTTAGTAGGTGATTTCTGAAATAGTGGTCCTGTTGCACGTCTAAGCAGGGTGCGAGAACCCACGTGACCGTCCAAGCAGCGTGACTGACAAGTCGGTATGGGAAATGCATTTCTAGAGGCCTGACGGATGATGCTCAGGACGTCTGGTTCAGCAAGTCAGATGCAAGGTGGCAATTTCTTTCTCTCTCTGCTTGCCCTCCGCTTGGGTGAGTCTACACGGCAGAGGCAATAATTTCAGGTAGTGGAAAGAGAAGGAAACACCAATCTCACTTCCCTCTGGAAACCATAGAAAAGCCTCTCACCAGCCACACCGTTTTCTAGCCTCTCTAGTCTGTGCATTTCGTTAGGACCACACTGGAACCCAGGGCTGCAGATAGTTCTCTATCACGTTTGGTTGGCAATCTCACCTAAGGGACATCTTAGTGGTGACTCAATGTGGGTGCTCTGTATGGGGAGGACATAGTTTTAAGGAGAGCCTACAGGTCAATGGCTGTGGAAATGAACCTCGTGGCTCATGGGTCAAAGTGTCACGAGTGCCAAGGATAAGCACTGTAATGAATTGGTAGAAGGACTTTTCAGTGACATTGTGATGTTGTTCGTTTCCCCATTGTGCTTTCACTGGCAGAATCCACAGAGCATCCTTATCTGCTTGCCTTTCTTCTGTTGCCAACTAAAATTAGGTAAGGAGGGTGTGAACTCTACCCTTTGCTCAGGGATGGCATCCGCCAAGCTGCCTTGTCGTTTCAATAATGTTCGAAAAGCTTTCTCCCCAAGTAGAAATGTATAATCCAATAGAAAAAAGGAACAAGTACCCAATGTCTGTCACCTACTACACAGGGAGCTAAGACCCTTTGGGTATTGCCATGTGTGTATATGCTTGTGTATGTGTGTATTTAATACGTTTAAAAGATTTACTTGTATTTTATGTGTTTGGGTGGTTTGCTTGCATACATACACATTTGTGCCTAGTTCCCATGGAGGATAGAAGAGGGCCTAGAATCCTCTGTGACTGGAGTTATGTACAGCTGTGAGCCACCATGTGGGCACTGGGAGGCAAAAGGGTTCTCTGCAAGAATAGAAAGTCTTCTCTACCACTGAGCTATTTTCTAGAATGGTGACCCTACTTTTTGAGTTAAGCTGTCTTTTGGGGAGTCTTTTGTCTTTTGCCTAGAGCTCACTGGCTAGGCTGATTGGCTAGAGAGCACTGGGGTGGGGGTGGTCCTCCCCATCTCTGCTCTCCCAGTACTTGGATGACAGACACATGACACCACGCTTGGATTTTATGTGTGGGTGTCTGAGATGATCTCAGACCCTCAGGAGCCTACAGAAGGCACATTACCTGCTCAATCCTCTTCCAAACCTCTCAGGTTTAAATTCGAATTTGACGCTTGGCAGTTTTATTTTCCTGCCTAACTCTATAACCTATTCTGAAATATTGTGCTCAAATACGTCAGTGATTAACGGTATTACGATCGTCCTTTTAAAAGTGTTAAGAGTCATCTTTACTTGTGATCAGCTGTCAGACCTCCTGTATTTCTCAGGACAGGAAGGACTGTAGTCATGTGAGCTTCCTACAGGAGAGTCACATTCCATGTTGCTTCCACTATTAAAAACGGAAGCAAAGCCCTCCTGGTCTCTTCTCTCCTGTTTAATTATCCTGGTTGAATATAAATGTGTTGTCGGAGTACACAATCTCTGGGCTCATATTTCTCAGCTTGGTCCTTCCGTTAGGCATTTTTCTGCCCCTAAGTAACTCTTGCACACTTCAGTGCTTCAGAAATAGCCTTCTCCGAGCTAATGACATAAAAATAGGGAGTAATGCATACTCAATTGTACATAATAGGGCTGTAATTCTACGTGGGATGCCTGAGCGCTCTGCTAATGCCATGAGAAGCTCAATGTGGAACTCCACACAGGGAGAGATGCGCTGCCTTCCTGCAGGATGAAGCAAGCAAAAGACCCCCTAGGGAAAGATGCAGGAGGGGAAGCAGGGGCCACTGGAGGGCTGACTGCTCCTTTAGGATGTCCTGTTCCTAATGTAACCTTTCCTCGCTGTTACTGTCTCCTCCTTTTAAGAGATAGGACTCCAGACCTAGGGAGATGGCTGAGTCAGCCCAAAGCCTGCTGCAGAAGCATGAGGACTTGAACTGGGAGCTGTGGTATGCGCCTGCTTATCCGGGAGCTGGGGAGGCAGAGACAGAAGAAAGTGTTCATCCTCCAGCAGGGATGAAGGTTTTCCCATAGCCTCCCTCTGCTGTGGAATAATCCTTCTGTACACTGTGAATTTGTATTACATCGACTGGTTAATACAGCACTGACTGGCCTTTCGTTGGACAGGAAGAGATTGGTGGGAAAGTCAGACTAGGGGAATTCTGGGAAGAAGAAGGGCAGTGTCAGACAGTCACCAGCAGATGCAGGGGAAGCAAGACGGGCATGCCGCAACTGAGAAAAGGTACCAAGCCATGTGGCAAAACATAGACGAGAAATATGGGTGAATTTGAATATAAGAGTTAGCTAGTAACAAGCCTGAGCTATCGACTGAGCATTTACAATTCATAATAAGTGTCTGTGTTGGTTGTTTGGGAACTGGTGACGGGACAGAAAAGTTCACCAACACCTCTCAGTCAACCTCTTGAACCCATATGTTCTAGTACCTCCCCAAGACTCTAAGGCCACAAACAATGTGTTATTAATGAAGAGTTGCATTCAAATGCCTGGCAGAAGGGTGGGAACTCAGGTGAGGATACAAATAGTCTTCCCTATCCACTGCTTCTGTCAAGGCATGACAATGTCAACAGTCTTGTCTGTACTGTACTGTAGCAAGGTATAGCTGTCCTGTAGCCCAGGTACAGATGAACTAGCAAAGATGGCTGCTTTTCACCCAGAAGAGAATCCCACTCTTGAACAGGTGAGAAACATATAGTCCCTTGATGAGGGACTCAGTAGAAAGCAGTCACAAGACATCTACGCTGGAAGGTAAGGCAGGAGCTGGTCACAGCACTCTCTATTGTCTCCTATTTATAAAGTCTGTTCAACTCCGGGATCCCATTGGTTCTTATAAAAACCTGTGTACTTTAGTAACAGCCCCGAAGGGCATAGAACCTCAACCAATACTTCTCAACTCGGGCTCCAAGAATATCTAGACTCCAGTAAGGCTTTGGGAAAGTGTCCTGAGGAAGGTTATATGACAGTCGAGTCCCAAGCTGGCAGTGGTTCAGACACAGGACTTTTCCCATGTAAGGGGTTTGTTACTAGGAACAGTTCTTCCCCGCCCCCCAGGCTCTAGGTTTCATTCAGTTCTTCAAGTGATACGAATCTTTCCTTCCCAGGTCTCTCGAAAGAGGTGATGGAGGAAGAGATTAGATAACAAGGTTCTCCAAGCCATCCCCAGTGTAGCACGTGGTACGTTCAATATTCCTTCGTGCTGGTTCTTAGAACTTGAGAGTCTGCACTCTGGGTTCCCAGGGGAAGCACAGTCTTTGTCTTTTGCGCTCTTGCAGTTGTGTTGGGAGAGTCTGTGAGCACAGTTTCTTCCTTCTGTCGTTTGCTAACATTTCAAGCTGTGCCGACCAGTCCCCTGGGTGGAAATTTGAGCAGATGGAGCAGACAGAGTAAGATGTGTGTGTGTGGGGGGGAGGAGTGCCGGAAGCCCACCTGTGAGGGAGGGAGCTCTTGTGCCAGCTTTTTCTGCATTCCTACCTGTGTGACTTCGACTGGGTGATCCAAGTCACTTTTCCCTTTGGTAAAATGAAAATGCATAGAAATGGATAGCCTTGAATTTCAGTATAGATCTTAGACCACGAAAAGACCACGAAAAAGGCTGAGCCAGGAGCTACAGGACTGCTGAGCCGATGGCCTCCCATCTCCCGCCCTTTATCTCGTGACTCTTTACTGGGCTGTTCATTCTCTTCCCCGCCCCCCCCCCCCCCCCCCCCCCCCCCCGCCGCCCTTGCTTACTGTCTGTCTCGGGGTTTGTTTCATGTAGTTGAGGACTACCAGCGGCGAACACTTACCATTTCATTCTTTTTTTGTTTGGTTTTGTTTTGTTTGTTTCTCAAGACAGGGTTTCTCTGTAGCTTTAGAACCTGTCCTGGAACTAGCTCTTGTAGACCAGGCTCACTTCAAACTCACAGAGATCTGCCTGCCTCTGCCCCCCGAGTGCTGGGATTAAAGGCATCACCACCACTGTCTTCTTTCTTATTTGACTCAATTGTTCTTAAGTTGATGTGCTATTTTCTTGCATGTGTTATTTAATAAGGCCTTCCCCTTTTGTTTACTTAACTTGGTTCACTTAACTATTCGTTCAAAAAGTTTATGACCTATGACCTCTCTGTGTCTGCCCCTCCTTGTTCCTAATTTATGGGGCAACATCTCCTGATGTGTCCAGGTGGCGACTTTTCGCTTTGTGTCTTGAGATGTGCCTGTGTTTGCATTGGAGGCCAGCGGACAACCTTGGATGTCATTTCTCGGTTGCCATTGCCTATTAATTTCTAGAAGGATCTTCCACTGGGACATGCAGCTTGCCAGTTAGCTGGATGGACTGGTCAGGGACTCCCCTGTCTCTCTTCTCTCCACCATCCCATTATTGGGATTAAAAGTAGGCACCGCCACCACAGCCATTTTACGTGGGTTCTGGGGCTCAAATTCAGTATCTCACACTTGCTTGGCAAGCACTTCACTGGCTGAGATGTTTCCCTACCTGGGGACTTTTCTTCCACTTATGTGGATGAGGGAAATGCTCAGAGCCTGGCAGGAAGTGACCCCTCAAGGTTACAAAGTCAGAGAGGCTGGTCAGAAAGACCCTTGACTCCATGACCCTTCCTTTCCTTCAGGCTTGCTGAATCTAGGGCCTGGTGGATCAGGAGAACACAGCAGCTAAGTGTCCACCAAAAGCCCTTACCTCCTGAGGAGTTCTCTTTTCATTATAATAATTTACAGTGGGATTGTCTCTATAAATAATCAACGACCACCAAATGATGTTTGTGAAATGCCCAACCCCATGGTGATTCCTTCTTTTATGGTGAAGAAAATGCCACAGATTATTTCATTTTCTTTTCTCAATGAAAAGCGTGGGCTGGGCTCTTATGGGGTGTATAAAGTTAGGCTCTCAGGAAAATGGACTTCTATTTGAAAAAAAAATCTGACCTCTAGAATGCAGTAGCCCATGGGGAGTTAATGGGGAGTAGGCTGAACCATTGGCCCAGGAGGTTAACTTAAGGAGCTTTTAAAACAGGTTTGGATGGGGTGGAGGTGTGTGTGTGTGTGTGTGTGTGTGTGTGTGTGTGTGTGTGTGTGTGTGTGTATTTGTTTTGGATACGTGTTGGAACTATCTGCTGTCAATCAAGGAACAATCTTGGACCCAAAGACAAGAAAGCAAACTTTGGGACCTGGGCACACATTATAAGAGGTAATAAACAAGGGAGTGGTCCCCCAACTCAGTCTTCAGGATGCTGAAGTTGCTGCTACCCACAGGGGTTGCCCCTTAAATCAGACATATTCATCCTTCCCAGCAAAGGGTGTCAGGAGGGTCAAGGAGACCTGAGGCCCATGGGGTCTGATATCCTCATCAAGAGCTTTCCCTGGCTGAGACTGACTGGGCTGTGACTCTTCAATAGTAAGGGTACCCATAGGTCATGCAGAGAACTTTAAGTTCTGTTAACTGCCTTTGGTTTGCTCGTGTTCTTGTAAGAAACCTCAATAAATCCACTGGTTCACTAAGATGAACTTTCTTTAGTCTTGGCTACTGTCTGGGGTGAATGTTTCTTTACATCTCCTTGGGGAAAAGCCACAGAACATGGTCTATCCTGAATACACTTTTCACAGAGGTATCTTGGAATTTGACAGTGGTACAAACTGTGGGTGTTCTGGCTGGGTGTGTGGGAAGCAGACTCCATGCATGACACGAGTCAGAGAAAGTCTGAAAGGGTCCCGGGACAAATTGCTTTATCTCTGGGAATCTCTAGAAGTGTACTGCCAATAACTATCATCGAATTCACCCCTTTAGGGAGCTGGGAGCATCTCCTAGGATATGCCCAACCCCTGGTCTGCTACACTCGAGAGAGGGGCTTGCATGGTGCCACAACCATTATCTCCCCTGCTCACATGAACTCTCGATGCACACAGAGAAGACACAAGGAGCAGGAGATACCAGTGAGATACTTGTGTGTCTTATCTCAGTCCGCCCTCCTAAGCGGCCCGGGTGGCGGTCAAGTGCTAGGCACACGTGTAAGAACTTAGCAATAACTGTAGCCCTACCATTCACAAGTCATGTTCTGTACTCTTGACGAGCTACAGGCAAGATTCAGGCCAAGTTCTACATGGTACATTTGAGACTGGCTTTACTGAGGGAGGTGGGCAGGACAGCATGGTCCCTGTGGCCCTGGTTCCTCTGGGATCCCACTTCAAAGGAAACCGGGCTGGGCCAGTTCTCTGTTGTATGTGAAGTGTGTGTGTGTGTGTATTTACTGTGTATATGTACACTCTATATTGCATATGTTTGGTACAGGTGTACATGATGTGTGTGTTCAGTGTTCATCTAAATGTATGTATTCTGTGTTTATTACTAGTATATGTTTACTATATGCACTTGCATGCCGTGTGTCTTAATATTATGTATGTGTGTATATTGCTCATACATGCATATTTTGCGGCTATATGTATGTACATGTGTATATTGTACATTTGTGTTTGTATATGTGTACATGCTGCCCTAATATGAGTCCTCCAACAGCCTCCGAGTCTCAGTTCTAAAAGTGATTACTAAAGTAGCTGTATCAGAGTGAGTCAATGAGCTTGAATCTTGCTTTAAGCTATCATCAGAGGAGGGAGGAAATGTGTGTGCACACGCAGGTGACGGAATGTAGTCTTGCCTGTCATGGGCGCACAGTTCTCCGCACCTTGTCACGGTTCATACACTGCTGTGCAGGAGCTTCCACGCTGTTCTATTCTGTCAGTGTGTGAAGAACTGGAAATTAAGAGTCAGTCTAACCTCCCCAAGCACCCCCGACCAGTGCCTGTTGCCATGTGAGGTGATGCCAGACTGGCCAGCCGCCAGGCAAAACATCTGCTTCAGGGGAGAGGAAATGTGGATGGTGGGGGAGTCCGCCAGGGCAGGTGCTGGAAGCAGCTGTTTCTGGGGGTTGCTGCCTCCTTGCCTCCCTTTTAGCAACCCAGGGGTCGTCTGCCTCCAGCTAAAGCTACCACTGACGGTGGCCACCCAACTAGCGCTGGCAGCAGGAATCAATACTAGGACTGCTGTCTGCGAAGCCACCGGATGACTGCCTCCTGATAGTCATTCCACCCCTGGGTGATGATGGATAACCATTCCCAGTCAAGTACCAACTGCTCGCAGCCAGGAGGAGGTTGGGAGGGTAGGTCCAGCGATCCAGAGGCCTTTCATCTTGTTTAGATTATCTGGTGGATGGCTCTTACTGGATAGGAGGTGACAATTTGTGACTTTTGTATGAACTCTTCCCGGGGAGCAAGAACAGGACAGGCACCCTGCAGGCGAGCAGGGCTGAGTGATGTCACAATAGCCACAAAAGTTGCCTGACCTTCTGTGGGGTCCTGGACAGCTCAGGCTGTCTGGACTCTGTGTACAAAATGAAGTTCCCAATGTCTTGTTCGTGAACTGGTGGACAGATGAATGGCAATGATGCCTTCAAAAGCACCTGAGAGAGCAGGGGCAGAGTCTCTGCTTCCCTGGTGCAGAGCTGTCTTCCTTTCTGTCCTTCTGCTCTTGTCGTGGATGTCACTTTCTCTAATAATCCTTTCCTGGCTCCTTGTGTTTGCTTGAGGCCCTGGAAGAAGCAAGAGATGCTTTGAGTTGCAAGTGATGGGAGAGACAGGGAAGAGGAGGGTTGAAATGGACAGTCAGTCCTTGTGCGCCAGCACACCCACCGTGAACACCGGACCCTCAGGGTTCATGGGGAAACTGGAGCCCAAATCACCATGGCCTGAATCCTTCCCAGGCTCCTTAAAATAGCACCCTAATAAAAAACAGCACACAGTGGCACATGCCAAGTGCTGAATGTGTGAGTGCTACAGAAAATATGTCACTCAACCTGGACAAAGGCCTGAGTTTCCCTCAAGGAAGGGGAGGGTTGAGAGTGAACAATAATAAGGTGTGTGAGTGTGTGTGTTTCTGAGTGTATGTCTGTGTCTCTGTGTGTGCGTTTGTGTCTCTGTGTTTGTGTATGACTCTCTGTGCGTGTTTGTGTGTCTGTGCATGTGTGTTTGTGTGTGTCTCTATGTGTGTGTCTGTGTCTATATGTGTGTCTGTGTGTGTGCCTGTGTCTCTGTGTATTTGTGTGTGTGTGTCTGTATGTGTCTGTGTGTGTGTCTGTGTGTGAAGATAGTGCTGTGACTTGAACTCACGTGTTCTCTCAAAGCTCAATCTTTGTGTGACGATATGAGGGAGTGGAACCTCAGGTGAGAAGACCACGTGACTCTGCTCCCAGTCAAAGGACTAGTGGCCTGGTAGGAGAGGACCCAGGGAACCTGTCCCCCACTGCCGCTGTGTAAGGGTACCTAGAATGCAGCATTTATAAAGGATAGAACTTCACCAGACATCCTTTCTGCTGCTGTCTCAGTTTTGAATTTCCCATTCTCAAGAATTGTGAGTAACAAACACTTACTGTTCATAAGCTCTCCGGTTTAAAATATTTCTTTGATAAAGCGACATTGACGGGATGATCTGGAGCAGGAGGATGTCTCTAAACACAGTGAGGGAGACGGGAATACTTCTGTGTGTGTGTGTGTGTGTGTGTGTGTGTGTGTGTGCATGTGCGTGTGTACTCCTAACTGTGGATCAGCACAGCATCAGCGACAAGCTGTACGTCCACCTACCATCTTCTAGAACTGAATTCACACACAGGCAAACTCCAAATCTGTATTCTAAAAGTTTTTCCAAAGATATCGACTTGGCTGAAATAAATGTGAAAGCCAGAACTGGCTTCTGTCAGAGCTTGAACCTGCCTTGGACCCTGTCTGCCACTGGCATCAGACAGACAGCCCCTTGACAGGGCATCTCTGGTAGCTCCACACATCTCCCTGTGTCTTCTGTGTCCCAGAGTAGCTTAACCTGTATTTGGTAAAGTGTATTTGTAGATTGTTTTATTTACTGTTAAATTTCCAGTCCTTCACAAAGAGCACATCTCTGAACAGTGCTGCAAAAGCCATGGCTTGATATTGATATGAAGATTACAAGCACAAGGCAACAGAAAGGAACGGGCCCAACAGCCTGCTCCTGGCACAAGTGTTCTCTATCAGCCACAAGCCAGTTAAAACCATGACCGTCAGGTGAGTCTGAAGACAGGCACAACACATCTCACAGAGAGGAAATTCTGAGACTTAGGCTCTTGTCTTTGTTAATGACTAGTAGGTCACTCTGTGCAGAGGGCCTGTATGTATTAGCTCAATAAAGCCTGCATTAAACACGTGGAGTCATCCAACTCAAAGAACCTGAGCGTGGGACAAGTGTGTGGAGCTGCTATATACTCAGAGCTTTAGTATTGAATACAACGTTTTGCCAAACTCCACTATAATTCAATGGCTGTTCTTTGGAAGCCTATTTTATCAATAGACATTGGATCTATGTGTGATACTGGACCTCGTGCAAGTTAGACGAAAGCTCTCTGGTTGACTTCTACCCTAGCTTTTTCTTCACGGAAGGAGTCAGAAAAGCTCATGTATTAATGAAATATTTTCTTTTGACTTTAATGAAATTGGCTGTTACGGCACAGATACGGCCTCGTGACACGTGTGAAACGTGTTGTCTCCAGACACTCTTAGAAGACGACAAAGGTACAACTGTAAGAAGCCAGTGTGTGAACAGGTGACCCAGGGCCTCCCACGGCAAGGTGGGTGGAGCACAGACGCTTCTCACACATCCAACCCTCTGCTGCTTGCTAAGGTCCTGTGTATCACGAAACACACAGACACCATCTTTGTGTTCTAGAAAAGGAAGCCGTGGAGCTGGAGAGAGGCTCAGCGGTTAAGAGCACTTTCTGCTCTTGAAGAGGACCCTGTTCTGTTTTCAGCACCTACATCAGGCTACCTATAGCTCCAGCTTCAGTGATCTGGCGCCCTCTTCTGATCCATTTAGGGGCACCCATATCCATTTAGGGGTACACACACATGTCATGCAAACTAGCAAAAAACCACCACCAACAAGAAACAAAGATTTATCAGAAAGAGGCTCCACCACGAACTAGTAAGTCATATAATAAAGTATTTGGGGGGAAAATAACGATGGTAGCATTGTTAGCGAAGCTGCCTCTAAGTAACAATGCCAGTGCTGGGGGTGGAGATGCAGCTCAGTTGGTAGAGTATTTAACCTGCCTGACGAAACTCTGGATTCCATCTCTAGCACAATATAAAATGCACATGGCACATTGAATCCTAGCTCTCCACACTCTGGAGGCAGAGGATCTGAAGTTCAGGTTGAGGCTAGCCTCAGCTACATGAGACTCTGTCTCTACAAATAAACGCCACCAGCACGGACAACAAAGGCCCCTGGCGAGGACGACTCATTCTCCACTTTTATTCCTTGCACAACATCCTATAAAGTGTTGTGGGATTTTAAAGGCGAGAGAAATAAAGATGAAAATATTGCACAGTGTGCACATGTTTGCCGCTTCACACATCACACGGTGTTTAGAAGGGCTGTCAAACTGGATTCCGTCGTGGAGAGATGTTTACTTAAGGCTGGTGATGCCCAGAGCAAGCGTGGGAAGGACACAAGCTACCAGCAGATACTATCAGCCAGGGCATTCAGAAGCCCAGGGAAAATACGGACCTACGCCAAGATTTGCAGATGTGACACCTAGAAGGATGGCCTTGGAACCTTCTACCAAATTTTAACAATGTCACAATTGTAAACATTTCCTTGAAGAACGACTGTTTGATAGAGAGAAAAGACAATGTCTGAATTTTGAGAAGAATAAAAGGAGCGAAGCAGATCTTGTAGCTGAGGGAAGAGATATGATAATCTCTGGTTGAGCTGCCTGCCGGGTGGATAGGGAACCACAAGGACTCAGTTTTCAGGAGCAGCCTGCTTGGCTGGGCTCCCTCTCCTGCCTTTGGCTCCCCTGCCTAAAGCAGTTGTCTCTGAGTCACCCAGGCACTGTCAGTAACCCAGATAAACTCATTGTCTCACTAGGCTAACCTTGGGTGGAACTGCTGTCCTCAGTGTCCTCTCTAGGGCTAGTAGATATTGTTTAGGAAATTTCCCCAGGAAAAGCTACACAGTAGCCTATAAAACAATAGTAGCTCAATTAAACACCTTTTGTTTTCTTGGCTGTCTCAGGGTGACCTTGAATTTGGGCTGGTGTTCCAGAGTGCTTGGAGTGCACCAGCCAGCTTGTTCTACTAAATACACACATGAACAGAAAACAAAAGGGATGTCCTCGCCCTGAACCCTAAAGGATCTATCGCAGTCAGAAGGACTTGGGAGAGCGTCCAGCAAGTAAGGAGGACCTGAAGGCACACACTGAAAACTCCTAAGTTCCCTGGAGTGGGTCCCAGGTGCTGGCCAAGGCCAGGTTGTGCGCAGAGTCTGTGTCTGTGTGCGCCGAGGGGAGGAAACAGTATGGTAGCGCTCGTTTAAATCTTCCTGCAGCATTTCTTCCCAACGCATTTGTAAAAAGAAATGGGACCACATTTTCTTCACAGACAAGTGAAGCCCTTGTAGCCCTCACTCCCCCCACACCCTAACTAAAGCCATTGGTAGCTCTCACCCCCCCACACACACACCCTAACTAATGCCATCTCCAGCAGTCACAGGAGAGTTGCCCAGAGCCTTCCAGGGCCTGGGATGGAGATGACATTTTCCTGTCGCTGCTATGCAATTCGGTCCTTGTGGTTTGGGGATACGGAAGGCTTTTGCAACAGTTGACTCCACAGCCTTCCTGGTGGTGGTTGTCTCTGTTACTCAGTGGGTCTCAGAGCCTGGGGGCCAGCTCTGCACAGAAGAGCAGTGGTGACAGCCAGGTTATAGCAGAAGGGCTGGCCCTCTCACCAGGGTCTCGGCTCATCTCACCCTATCCTAACCGTTTTACTCTCTGTCTTCCGTGACTCCCCTGATAAAGGTCAGTCCCCTAGACCTAGGTAGAGGATACTGACACCTGCCTGGTTTGTACCACAGCTGTGCACCACAATCTCAGTCACCATGACGATGTTTGTGCCATCTGTAGGCATGTGAGCCGAAGGCTGTTCAGTCAGAGTGCTCAGGTCAGACTTGAAACTGTATTTCTGAAGTCACGTCAGATCCATGCGTGAGTACAAAGGGAAGCGAAGGCAGGCAATTCTGGAGACCTAAACCCCAAGCTACAATTTAGCAGCAGGGGGCTTTGAGGGTATTTTTCTGTCCCACCTCCTCCCACCCTCAACAGAATTTCTCTGTAGCTTTGGTACCTGTCCTGGAGCCTGCTCTGTAGACCAGTCTAGCCTCAGATTCACAGAGATCCACCTGCTTCTGCCTCCCAAGAGCTGGGACTAAAGGTGTGTGTCGCCACCTCCCGGTGAGGGTGCTTTTCTTAAACCTCTATGAGTGTCACCTGACTTTTCTATGAAGAGGAGATGAGAGTTCTAAAGGTGCCTGTTCCACACGGTCCTGTGAAGCCACCGTGAAGCAAGTGCTGTCCTGATCAGAGTGCCTGGCAGGCAGGGAATATTTATTCAAGACACCTCCTCAGTGTAGTGATCTGTTTGTCATTGTAGGGCTGTTCCGGTTAGAGTTTCTATTGCTGTGATGTAGCACCATGACCAAAAGCAACTTGGGAGGAAAGGGTTTATTTGGCTTACACTTCCACATCTTAGTCTATCACTGAAGGAAGACAGGACAGGAATGCAAGCAGGACAGGAGCCTGGAGGTAGGAACTGATGCAGAGGCCATAGAGGGGTGCTGCTTACTGGCTTGCTCCCCATGGCTTGCTCAGCCTGCTTTCTTATAGAACCCAGGACCACCAACAGGGATGGGACCACTCACAGTGGGCTGGTCCTCTTTCATTAATCACTAATGGGTGTGGTCAATCGGAAGTTGTAATTAACCAGACCAACTTAAAATAACATTCAGCTTTAATAAACAGAGGGAAGGAAACTTACAAAAGCCAGGGTTCCGGTGATCCAGGAGGGCAGAGAGCCAAGAGGAAGAGGCAAGCAGACCTGGACCATTTATTTGTTTTGTGTGGCCCCAGGGGGACACACCCTAAGCAGAATGTGATTGGCTGAAGTTCCCCATCAAATCACCAAGTAAGAAAATGTCCGGCAGGCTTGCCTATAGCTAATCTTGTGGAGACATTTTCTCAGTTCTCTTATGTGACCCTAGTTGTGTCAACTTGACACAAAGCTAGCCAGCACACTTGACCCCTTGCAAACTTGACACACATCACTGTTGAGACACAACCTTTCCGTTCTTGTTCATTCCTAGTGTGATCGTTTACCAAGAGGTTTTGGGGGATGGTGTAAATAATTCATGAATTTACTCATGATTTCCTTGGCTCCTCTGAAGGACTTGGGTCACTTCTCCAGCTCCACCTTCTGCAGCACACAACGGTTTGTCTTCCAGGCTCTGGCTGGCTCCACTCCACCGCTGTAGCTCTTCTGGGTGGTCTCTGTGGTATAAAACTTGTTTGTTTGTTTGTTTGCGACAGGGTTTCTCAGTAGCTTTGGAACCTATCCTGGTACTCAATTTGGTAGACCAGGCTGGCCTCAAACTCACAGCGATCTACCTGTCTCTGCCTCCCGAGTGCTGGGATTAAAGGTGTGCACCACCCCTGCCTGGCTTTTTTTTAATTAATTAATTAATTTAGAAGAACCCCCCCCCCCCAAAAAAAGATGATCTAAAACTAGGCAGGACCAGGACCCCTCACAGGTTCAGCTGCCCTCAGACCCCAGGACCTCCCTTGATATCTAGATGGCACAAGGTCGCACACACTGTAGTCAGTGTGCAGCTGTCACTCCCAGTACACAGAGCCCAGCAGCCCCCTAGGGCAAGCTTCGGGCAGGCTGCTTACTCTGCTATCCTGTAGCTGTGATGAACACCTCGACCAAAAGCAGATTGGGGAGGCAAAGGTTTATTTCAGTTGACAGGTCTCATTCCATCATTGAGAAGGCCAAGGCAGAAAGTGAAGAAGAGGCCATGCAGGAACATTACTCTTCCTTTTGCCTGGTCTCCTGTTTCATACACAAGGTGACCACCTTTCTCATGGGCAGTGACATCCATAGAGAACTGTGCCCTCCCCCATCAAGCATTAATCAATAACGTGCCTGCTACAGGCCATCTGATGAAGGCAATTCCTCAACTGAGGTCCTCTCTTGCAGGTATAGCAAGATTAGTCAGCACCCTAAGACGAGGATCATACTATTAAAAGGCCTGGTTGGCAGTGGGTGGGATAAAGCGCACGCACACACACAGATATATACACACACATACATGCCCTCAATGGCTTTAATAATCTAGAAAGGGATATTTTAGGTCACATTTTATATCGTTTCACAGAGTTGATGATCTTAGCCCCTCCCCTCATGATGATTTTACATTTTACTTAGTGATTTAAAGTATGTACCAAATGACCTTTTCTACAACAAGCTGCCATGCACTGTATTAAAAGGCTTCAGCAACCAACTGGTTAAAATCAGAGCCCACCTTCCCTTGCCCAAAGAACTATTTTCTTTATGTGAGAAATCCACTCTGCACTCAAGCTGACTTGGAGAAAGTCATGCATCAGTCTAGACTCTGGGTTTCACTGTCTGTGGGACACTTTCTGCTTTTCAATCCAGGGTATCTGGCTTTGGAAACCAATCAGTTCTACAGGAGTTTGGTTTTTTGGTTTTTCGAGACAGGGTTTCTCTGTGTAGCCTTTAGAACCTGTCCTGAAACTAGCTCTTGTAGACCAAGCTGGCCTCGAACTCACAGAGATCTGCCTGCCTCTGCCTCCCGAGTGCTGGGATTAAAGGCGCGTGCCACTACGGCCCGGTTTTCGACAGGAGTTTTTTAAGTCTGTGGAATGTGCTTGTGACCTTCATGAGGCATGCTTCAGGAGAAGGGCTGAGTTCTGCTTGGGGATAAAGGGGGTCACCCAAGGAGAGAGGCTGAACCTCAAGATCACAGGTAGGAGCTAAGAGCGGTCATGACTACCAACATTGGCAGTAATGTCAACCTCCTTCTGGGTGACCCGAGACTGCAGATGGGCAAATGGAAACACTTAAACTCGTCAGCCGAGTGAGGTCTAGGTACAAGCAGGGTATGAACCTCACTTTGGCTAGTTTCAAAATATGGTGATATTTCTGCCATTTTTTTCTTGATTGTTGAGAGTAACAGGGAC
Source organism: Myodes glareolus (assembly GCF_982192425.1). Taxonomy (NCBI): domain Eukaryota; kingdom Metazoa; phylum Chordata; class Mammalia; order Rodentia; family Cricetidae; genus Myodes; species Myodes glareolus. Next base: position 54,592,369 of record NC_142031.1, on the reverse strand, counting down.
ATCCTCTGGTGGAATTTACGTAGTTTAGGTGTTTCAGCTAGACACTGAGATCTTAACTGTACAAACATCTCCACACACACACACACACACACACTCATATATACACATATGCATTTGAATTGATTAATACATTAAGTAAGTATATTTAATTTTATTTTTCTTTTGACACGACCCCCAGTGTAGCTGTTGGGGGTGGACCCCCCAACATAACAAAAGCATTCCTCAGTGGTCTCTGTACACTGCCTTTTATGGGCATGCTCAGATTTCCAAGGCAAGGTGGCTTTGAATCAGTTGCAGGCTTCCTTTCATGTAGAAAACTGCTTAAAGATGTGACATTCGGGCCCCGGGAGACAGCGGAGGGAAGGGACGGTCACTTGCTAATACTGACCATTGGGTGGCACTGTTGCTCCACGGAGTGCCTCCCTGGCCGGTCCCCCAAGGGCCAGGACCCACACAAAGGTAGGGAAGGTGAGTACAGTGAAGGGTTTCTTAATAAATGTACCTCTTCTGCGCAGTTCTTTTGCGCATCTCCGCAGCCTGAGATCGTTCCTGGATACCGGACTGAGCATTTGTTTTGTGGTGGACTAAATTGCTTCAGAAAACAGCCGAGAAGGGCAACTACTTCCCGAGCGCAAGGAGTGCAGTCCCAACGTCACTTAGAAGATTAAAAATAAAATGAAGCACATGCCACTTCAAAGGGGGGCACAAAAAGGACATCTGAATGATTGGGCGCATTAATGAGAAAGAGCTGTTGGGCGCTTGGTTCGAACTGTATGGAAACAGAGGATTTTTGAGGCCTTCCCCTCCCTACCCTTTGCATGAGAGTTACTATAATTTTACTATTTAAGAATCATTCGGCGTCATATATATACACTCCAATCTTTCTCAGCTTTGATTTGGACAGTGCCTTAGATTAGGGAGCTGGCAGTTCCATGATGTCAGGAACCAGGGAGGCAGGGGCATAAGCCTGGGCTGACACTGAACTCAGGCACAGGGCCCTGGATCTGCAGAATCAACCCTCAGCAGGGTCCAGAGGGTTTTGTTGCTCACCTACCCATAGCATCCATTCTGCCTGGTCTTTTGTTTCCAAGACCCCTCCCCGCAGCCCAGAAGCCTCTCAGCCTGGGGTCCACATTTGCACCCTCGCATCAGGCAGGTCTTGGCTAATGGCAGCTGAGGCCCAGTGGCTCTCGTTTTTCATGAGTTGTCAGGGATCTGAACACAGGGAGGCAGGGAGGGAGAAGAGTGAGGAAAAGGGGGAGGAGAGAGAAAGGAGGGAGGAGGGGAGGAGAGTGAAAATGGCAGGAAGGGGGAGGGAGGAGGGGAGAGAGAGGAGAAAGAGAAGAGAGAGGGTTAGAGGTGAGAATAAGAAGCTAGTAGGGGGAGGGATGCAGAGAGGGGAGAGATGAGAGGGAGGAGGGAGAAGGGAGGAGAGACAGAGATAGAGGAGTCCTCAGAGGGAGAGAGGCACATGGGCAGATGTCCTCATGAAAAATTTACACAGAATAATCAGAGGTCCTTCATTCCCTTTGGCCTGGAGGCCCCTAGGCTGGTTGCCCAGGCCACAGGGAGAAGGTGGGAAGAGCCCCCTCGCTTTGGGGCAATCTGGCTCTAGTAGGGTAATGCCCCCATGCTTGGTGCACTTGGCCAATCCTCCTGAGACTGGCTTGCAAATGCAGCTCAGGCAAAATTGATGAAGTGTCAGTCATTGGAGGCTGGCGGCTGAGAAAGGTCACAGCTGCGAGGGGCTGCGGGGTCTCGCAGAGATGGGATGGAGAAAGAGTTAAAGCCAGAGTCCGCGCAGCCAACAGGAAGCATTTATTTCCTCCTGACGGGCATTCTTCAAACATTTCTGTGCAGCTCTGACCTTCACCATCTCTGGGCAGTGTGAGGCTTCTGACTTCAGCGTGCACTCTTAAATTTCCCCTAGAAAGGAGACCAGACCCACCTCCTCACGCTCCCATTCCTCTCTGCTCAGGAAGGGAAGGAGGGAATGCTTCTGCTCCTAATTGAAACAAGCAGGCGGATCTGTAAGGCGAATTTCCCACTTTAATTGGCTCAGTGAGTCATGTCTCCTCGTCCCCACACTTCCTGAGGCAGGAAGGTTCCTTTGGGTGAACTGCAGCATTGTCTGCAGAGGATGGACTAGGAGAGCACCACAGAGCTACGGGCAAGGCTGAAACCATAGCCACCAATTGGAAGCCTCAAGGATGGATGCAAATGTGGGCTTATCTTGAGATACCTTCTGGGTGGGACTCTGAGGCCACCAGAGAGGTCTTCCCGTCTCCTGATCTGGAGGCAGATGGCTGGTTGACTCTATCTGATGCTTTTTTAATTTGTGTGGCTTTAATGTCAGAATTACAAGTAATTGGGTTGCGTGGCACACAAAGCAACCAAAGCTTTGTCGGGAGTTTGCCCAGTGTTTGGATCCGGGCTTCCCTAAGTCTCCATGAGGATTCCAGCCCTGCTACCATCTGCTCATGGGAAAACGGGATGAGAGGTGTGAGGGACTCTCTGAGGTGAAGAATGGGGCTGAGGAACAGCTGGCCTCCTAAACCTGCCCTTCACACGTCCTCTCGGTCCCACTCTTTCAATAGCAAGTGAAAGTGGAATGGAGCTTGTGTGGCCTGGACAAAGACCAGCCCTGTCCTCAGTGCTGCAAAGAAGAAAAGAATCACACAAACAGAGATGGGAATGAGAGCCCTAATTTACTCCGGCCCCCCACCCCCACCCCATGTTCTCTGAGGGAGATGTTGCTGTTATGATCAAGACTGTCGCCGTGTTGTCTCTAAAAGAAGGGGAAATGGCAGCTGAGTGGACAGACTGTAGTCTGTCCTTCTGTCTCAGGAGGTGACACTTTTCCTAGTTCTTGAGGTGGGGGTGGGAGGAGTTCAGAGCCAAAGGCAAAACTATGAATGTAATTGTCACATTGTCACCAGATTGAAACTGCTATCGTTTTCATCAGGAAAAGGTGTGTCTGCAGACAGAAAAAAAAAAAAAAAAAAAAAGGAAGGAAGGAAGGAAGCAAGCAAGCCAGGGTCTCCCTCCACAATTCCACTAGGTGTGCAACTCTACAAGAATGCCTCTAGGCCCCTAGGAAGGGATGCTTTCTCTGGAGTAGGAAGTCTTGATTCAGACTTCTCAGAGCTGCCAATTAGAGGTGCCACAGGTTTCTCCTTGCTGGCTTGCCCTCTTACTCCCAGTGACCATGCTGACCTGACGGAGGGGAACCCAGGGAGCCTTTGGGTCCTGACAAAGGTCATTTGGGGCCTCAGCTTCAGGGAGTGCCTGGTTCAGCGTCTCACCCTCAGCTGTGGGCAGAAGTGCTAGGAATGTTCCCGCCTCCTGCCCAGCCCAGTCTCAGCAGCTCCAACAGGAAGGCCCAGCAGTCATTGATTCCACGTGGCTCTCAGCTTCGGTCTGTGCTGGTAGGTCTGACCGGAGATCCTGCTAGTGCTATTGTTGACACCACAAACCACGTGACACAGGCCACCCCATACTACAGGCATGAGAGCACATACAGGCAGCTTATACATCACAACACATACCACACAGACACCACAACTGCAATACCACACATGCACATTTATTCACACATACGTGTCGATGTTATATGTACACAACTTGCTCACACCACACACATGAACAGCCTCATTGCACATGACCCACCCACACTACACACAAACCACGTGAACACATGTGTAACACCACACACAGTACTAATAAGACACACCTATACAGGCCTACTTATACCACTCACCCACAAATATTCTCATACACTATTTCACACACACTACAACATAGACTACACAGAGACCTCCCTACCGCATACCAACCCTTACCTTTATGTAAACATATGACCTGCCAAATGTGTATTCTTGCCCACAACACACATATGCATCATGTTATAAGCCATGTCTGTACTTATACCCACAACACATGCCCTCAAAATGCCGACAAGACATGTAAACACTACATCGCCTGCAGCTAGGCACACACAGAGCATATATGTGCACACCTCTTAACACGCCACTCATGTCCTTTTCATAAATTACCTTTTACAAGTTGAATGCATGTTGTTAGGAGATGAGTGTTAGTGTTTGGTCCTTGTGGGAAGTTGAGAGTGAGCCCGTGACGGAACCCCGAGGACGGAGGGAGCGCATTAGACATAAACAAACTATAGGGTATATGGAGGTCTGAGTGCAATGCTATCTTAGACAGAGGAAAAGCTTCTCTTTAAGGACTGGATAGGAGCTTCATTCAGGGTGAAAACATGTGTACGTGTGTTCAGAAGTGTGTATGTGTGTGTGCCTGTTTATGCACACACATGTGTGTATGTGTGTGTGTGAGAGAGAGATAGAGAGGGAGAGAGAGGGAAAGAGAGTGGGGTAGAGAAACAGAAAGAAAGAGAAAGAGAGAGAAAGAGAGTAAGAGAGCTGCCATAAGATGGGAGGGATGTTGGTGGGGAGGCCAGAGGAGTCTCCTTCATCTCTGGCATCTCTGGACCGAATCTCTGAGCCATCTCCCTGAGGAGTCTGGACCAGTTCCCACAGAAAAGGCCTGACTTTTATGACCCTGTAGGGGTGATGGGAAGTTTAGATTCACATAGTGTACATGACAGGGAGCATGGAAGAATCAGGTACCATCCATTGAGAGCTGTCAGGTCGCAGCCCAGAGAGACCTGCGGAGAGGCGTAGCCTGATTCAGACCTGGGTTCTAAGAGGTACGCCTGTTAGCCCACTATTTGTTGAGGGACAGCTTCAATGACTCTAAACTTGAATGTGCTTGCCCCTCGACAGGTATTTGACAGAGTAAGGGTTTTAATTAGGTTCTCACTTCCGGGAGGGGCCCCAGCAGAGGGTCTGATACAGCCCACCCACGGACCCAGGGCTGCTCTTCTGCAGCTGGGCATTTACACCAGCCTCCCGTGCTGTGTGTCCATAACTTGGCAGTTTTGCTGACTTGAAATGTCAACAGTGAAGAAACCCTGAACCCCTCACATCAGCTGTGTAACCCTAGCATTAGCAATGAAAGAAGGGAGACTGTCAGAGTAAACGGGAAGACTCATGGCCACTGTCTTGCCTGTGTCTCCTATTTCTGCCATACGAGCCTGCCTGTGTGGGGTGATGTGGAACTAGGCTGGGCCCTTGCAGAAGTTTCCCCCTTGACACATGGAGAACCCTTCTCCTCTTTTGGGAAAATGAAGTGTTTGAACCAGTAATATGAACGGTTGGAAGCCAGGGGGAATCTGATACAAACAGGGAGAAGGCACTATTTTAGTAACTGTTGCCGGGGCAAACAAAGCATCCAGCAAAGATATTTAAGGTAGATAAGATTCTTTTTATCTCACGGTTTAAAGGTACAGTCCATCATTTTGGAAAGGCCTGGTGGCAGGAGTGTAAAGCAGAGGATCACATGGTATCTGGGGAGGGTCACATGGCATCTTGGGCAGGTCACATGGCATCTGCAGTCAGGAAGCAGAGAGATGAGTGCTGGTATGTGGGTGGCCTGCATGTTTCTTGTATTCAGTTCAGACCCAGGTCATGAAATGCTGCCGCCTACATTTGGAGAGCTTTTCTCTTCTCTTCTGACGCAATCTAGAAACTCTTTTTGTGGACATGCAAAGGAGTTTGTTTCCAATATTTAAAAGTCATATACCAGCACATATCAAGAACATCATTCACCATGATCAAGTTATCTTTATCCCAGAGATGCAGAAAAGGCTTGTAACACACATAAATTAATATATGTAATATATCACATAAGTGGTTTGAAGGACAAAAACATGATAATCTCAATAGAACTGGCACAAGTCTTTGACAATATCCAACATTCCTTCATGATGCTAGAGTAGAATTGGAGGGGGTGTTCTTCAACATAATAAAGGCTGAAGATGGCAAATCCACAGCCAGCACCACTTAGGGGAGAAAACTCGAAGCCATCCCATGAATACCAGAAAGGAGACAGGCGTGCACATTACTCCCACTGCTTTTCAGTAAAGCCACTTGCAGCACTAGCTGGAACAATAGAGCAAGAAAAGGAAATTAGAGGAACATCAGAAAAACCAAATCAGAAAAATCAATACTCTACCAAAAAACACACTAAGAAAGAGATTGTGCCCAAACTGCCATTCACTATGGTCTCAAAAACTTAGAATAAACTTAATCGAAGAGGTGACTTTTGCAATGAAAACTTAAAATTTCTGAAGAAAGAGATCGAGGAAGGCACTAGGAAACAAGAAAGTTGCTAGACTCATGGATTAGTAGAATTAACATTGTGAAAATGACCATTCTACCGAAAGAAATGTACAGATTCAATGTGATCCCAATCAAAATCCCCCACCTCATTCTTCACAGCATAAGAGCAGAATCTAGGAATTCATATGGAACCACAAAGGAAACCAGATAATCAAAGCAATCCTGAACAAAATAAACAATGCTGTGGGGATTGCTGTTCTAGATCTTAAGATAAATTTCAAAACTACAGTCATAAAAGCAGTGTGGTACTGGCACAAAGCCAGACATGTAGATCAATGGAATAGTAGAAAGTCCAAATACACGTGCATGTAATAACAGTTATGGCAATTCCAAATTCCACCACACTGATAGTCATGGCCATTCCAAATTCCACCACACTGACAATCCAGATTCACTCACACAGAGGAAGGAAGGCTTGGAAAGACCTGAGAGTGGAGGAGGTTCTGCAGCTGACTGGCTTGACCATCCTGCCAATCCCAGGCATCTACATCTGAAGGCCAGTGGGGGAACAGACTCAAATCCTCAGTCCATGTTTCTTCTTAGCCCATGTATGTTTCTAGCTCCATCGCTGTCTCACAAACCCCCTGTTTCTTTAAGTTCGTTCAGTCTCAAGACAGCTAACAAGAATCTGTGACTGAATACTAAAACTTTACCATGTTTGTGCCAGAAGACATGGTCATAGCTTGGTCAGAGCATGGTCAGATATGTGTTTGATCATGTTACAAAACACCAGGGCAGCTATCTGGGAGGCGACTAGTTCCCAAGGCCAGAGAACTGAAGGCCACAGTGTATGAGAGAAGCAAATCTGGCTGTAACGGTAAAAATAAAATGCTGTGGCTCCCCATATGGCTGCAGCAGCAGAAATGCTGCAGGTATCCAAGTGGCAACAGTGGGCAGCGGGTCTCAAGAGCAACCAGTCCCAGGCAGGGATGGCACAGTTCCCTGAGTGGCTGTAGCCCTGGCATACCATGTGGGATGATCTAACAACTTTTATTTTGGTATCACTTCATTCTATTGGTTCGATTCTTTTGGAAAACCCTGATCCTTCCTCCTCCTCACCCTGTCAAGCAGCAACACACCCGGTTCTTTTCTTATTATTTTCTACAAGCATATGATTGAAAGTTCAGTGTGACTTGATTAGAGAAGGCAGCCTCAGGTCTTCAGCATCCTGGGGTTGTACATCTATTACCATCTGGAACCTAGTTCTCTACTTCTTGTAAATCTATGAAATATACTTTTTTAACACCATGGAAGATTTTTAAAAAATGTCCAAAAGTGTCCCAACCTTATCCATTTACATGGATACTGAGAGACTGAGTTTGTCATTATAAATGATCTAAATAGGAGGCCTGAACAGAAGCCATCAAAATCAGTGATCTGAGAAGTAAATAATCTGCGATGTTAGAAGATTTTAGATTGAGAGTCTACTCAGTCACGTGAATTTGTTAGGCCTGTCTCTTTCCTTAATGGCCTTTGTCTCTGAGTATGGCACCTGGACCTGTGGATGCAGCAGCTAAAGACTCATCTCAGAGTTCTCTTCAGGGCAGTGATTGCCTTTCAAAGATGAATAGCTTTCAAACACAGTTTGCCTGCGAATCAACCTGGACCGTGCCTTCCCCTCCTTCACCATGGTATATCTGTGCACTGCTATTTCAGGGAGTAAATTTTTAACATGTGTTCAGGGGCGATAAGAAGAATGTCTATTCCCCGCTGCTTCTCTGTAGAGAGGTGACAGAGTAGTCAGGCATTGACATGGAGATCAGGCACAGAGCAAATGGACTTCATCTTGGACTCATTTACACGTCAATGCCAGGCCCTGGCTACTTCCTGACTTTGCTCTTGTCTCAGCTCTCAGAGCAAACGCAAGGGGATCTGTGGGTCTCACACGTGTGCATCTGTAGATATGTCTTGACAGATGATAGCCTGAGTGTGGCAGGGCTCTGTGGCTCTGCTCTGACTGCATGGGGAACTTTACAAGACCGTGATCGTAATGATTATTGACTGTCCAGTAACAATATGAAGTGATTAACAAAAGTGTCCCTTCATTAGACCTTGGTAGCATGCACTATGTTTTATTTTCCCACTCAGCTTTGTGTGTGTGTGTGTGTGTGTGTGTGTGTGTGTGTGTGTGTACAGTGCCAGGGGTGAGCCTTGGATGTTGTTTTTGATCCTACCTTTGTTGGGTAATAGGTTCAGATCATGAGGAATCAAGTCCAGGGTTTACTGGGCAACAGCCCCTTATCATAAAGAATTGCTTGTCCCAAGCCAGACTAGTCCACCCTACCTGCAGAAACAATAAACAATGTGCCTAGGTATTGAAGACAACCCACCCTGCTCCCAGTCAAACTACCAGAGAATAGATGTAACTTTCCAGTACAAGTAATGTAACCATCGTGTCCATGACCCCCAGTTTCTCTAAATGTGCTCAACCATCATCCCACAGAAAGGCTAGGGCCCCACGGTCTTCCAATACAGCAGTCTCAGTCTGTTGATATCAAGTCTGTCTGCTTTTCTGCCTTAAGGAAAAAAAAACTATACTTATTCAATGTACAACCTTCTCCTCCTCCTTTTCTTCTTCTTGTAACCTCCTGATTACAATTTGTGCTTACAATTTGGTATGGTATACATACCCATATATGTAGTGCGAATAATAAACCCCAAGACAGATATTGGGAATTCAGCCTGAAAATCAGAAAAACAAAGTAACCAAGCCACTAGAGAAGTCTTTTCTCTACCAAGGCTGGGAGACAGCAGACTAAACCTCTGTCCTCCCATTTTATATTGATTAAAGGTGCATGACTCTCTAGTACTGAGTTTAAAGGTGAGGTACCACCCCCTGGATTTGTTTCTGCATTGATCTTGTGTAGCTCAGGGTGGCCCAGAACCCACAGAGATTTATCTGTCTCTGTCTCTCAAATCCTGGGATTAAAGGTATGTACCACCACTGCCTGACCTCTAGTGGCTTAGCTTTGCCCTTTATTTATTAAAACATAAGTAAAATATCACTACACATATACTCATAGATGTATAGCCATCCATTGGGGCATGGTTGACCTACCAAGAACCCCATCTAAAGAAAAAATACACACTGTCTCTCCACAAAGCTATCAAGTGTCAATTGCTTCTCAGTTAAGGGTACGTACTTTCAAGACCCTCCTTCTCCATGCTGGAATGAAGGCACACTCAGTAGGAGAGGAAGAATTAAAAGCCGATTGGTCCCATTTCTTCTTAGCTGTGTTTCAGGGGACCCTGTCTTTCCCTATTCTCACTCTTGCTCGCTCTTGGCTTTTTCCTCCCTAGCCTGCTGATGTGTGAGAAGCCATCTCAGGCCTAGCCCCAGCACTGGCTTCCCACACGGTCATGTGAAGAGCTGGTTTCTTGCAGTGACTTACAGACTGCATCTGTCTTCCTGGCCGCACGTGTCCATTTTAGGTTCCCATGCAGCTCACAGATGTCTCTGAAGGCCATGTTTGTCACCATGCTGGCCCTATTCTGTCCCGACAAACTTTAAAGTTCTCCACAGGCGGACAGAGACCCTGGCTCCTGCTTGATATCCTATTTGTTATGCTTTAATCTCTCCTCACATCTGGTGACGTGAAACATTATCTTCTGTGTATTTTTTATTTTGTTTTAGCGAAGTATCTCTTCTCCCATGGAATTATGAGATCGGTGAACTCATATTTTGCCTGTGTTATTCACAGTCGAACCTGAGAGCCCTGCTTGGATCAAGGCTAGCTTCCAAATATGTCGGAGGATGAAGGAGTGAAGAACAGAGAGCCAGGCCTGGATTTTGATGCTATCCCAAAGCCTGTGAATCTTACAACATTTGTGAGATTCTTTGTATCACATCAGATAATTGTGTGCATACTTATCATGAGCACATAGCCTACACAACCACATTCATACACACAAGACCGCTGTGAACACTCTCATACACATGTCCTATATAACATCATAAATAAGCTGCCTGCTTTGTACATACATGTACAGTCCATACCCTTTAGTCCTATAGAACCACAAACATGCAGAATGCCAGGACCCCACTGGCACATGTCATGGTAACCATATACAGATATCCCAGGAAAGGCAACATAAATAACTATGAAGACACATATACATGCCACCTACCTGTATGCCCACCCCATGTACATCCACCCTACTTAACTACATACATGTATATCCTAATATCTCTACAGATAAACCCTACACCCTGACATGTATAAACTACATCAACACATATACATATCTCAACACCTATATCAACACATATACATGCACACACCTGCCACATACCTCACACATACATACACATCTCTGTATAACTACACATAGATATAGACATGTACATACCATACATATGCCTTCCCACTCCACATCCATGAGTCCCATGTAACCATGTTCACATGCACACATCCCAATACCTCTACACACATATTCTATATCACTGCATATGAACATCTGACATCAACCCCACAAGCACATAAGCACAGCACAGTACCTCACATACACAAATACACTTATATATAGCCACATGCATACATACACATGCATACCCCACACCCAAGCCTTCTCACTCTTCATACGTGACTACTGTAATGGTTGTTCTGTCTCTTTAAGAGACAAGCCACGTCCACTCCCTCCCCCATCCACTGAGGCAGGCTGATCTTCAGCTTCTGGCCTGAGCTCACCCTCTTTTCCGTCTTCCTCTCGGAGAGGCAATTTCGCTTCTGCCTCTCTCCCCACTTCTCTACTTCCCCCTTCTCTGTCTCTTTCTCCTCTTCTCTCTCTCTCTCTCTCTCTCTCTCTCTGCCCCTTTCTCCCTTCCCCCTCCATAACCCCCTGAATAAATATTCAACCTCACTCTGCATGGCGTGTCTATCCATGTCTCTGTCTCCTGCCCGCCCGTCATGTGTCTCCCTGTCTGGGACCAGCTGTTGCTCGGGGACCAGCAGCCATCTCTGCCTGGGACTGGCTGTTCCCAGGGCCCGCTGTCTGCCACCACATGGCCCGCTACCACCATTTGGGACCTAGAGCATTTCTGCTGCCTACTGCCGCCAGGGATCTTGCAGCATTTTTTTTAAAAAAAAATCATAAAATCTACTATGCACTGAGTACATATGCCCCAAAACCTCAGGCCAACATATACACACGCACAGCTTGACAGGCCATGTGCACATCTGCCACATCCCCACATCCCCACCATGCAAATACAGCTGTCATCTCATCATGACCCCAAGAAGAGAAGCCATGTCTTACAGTTTATAGTTTCCTTTTGCATGGTTGGTGGCACACATGTTCCACTTTCAGACGGCGGAGCCTGAGGATGGCAAAGTCTGTTGGCAGATGAGAGGAAGCTTAGAGAGGAGCTCCTGGTAAGGGGCCAAAGAGACAGAGTCACGAGCCAAACTACACACGCTAAACCTACTCAGCTCACCTGGAACACGGTGAAGCCGGAGCAGGGAAGACCCAGAAGACTTTGGAAGATACATGGGACAAAGATTTGTTATTAGTTGTCTGTGTGGATTAGTGGTTGATGACAAAGGCCGAATGGAACCCTAGGGACTACTGGCTTGGGGCAATCCAACACAGAACTCAGGCATTCTTCAGTGCTGGATGGGAAGCAGAATCAAAGGCAATACAGGAACATGCCCAGCATTTCTTATTTCCCAGATAGACTACACATTCTGAAAAATCCTCCAGAATAGAGTGGAAAACCATTCTGGAAAATGTCATCCCTTTTTATGTTCACTCTAGTTCCCTATCATTCTTGTGGCTCAAATTCAAGTTGGTATGGATTTCAAATTTGGCATAGAAGGTCACAAGTTTAGATTAAATAAAATTCTTCGGCGGACACATTTGAAGTGCTTGGTCCTTCCAACCTGAGCCTTTCCTAGCTGCCGGGAGCTGCCTGCATGCCCAGCTCCTGGTCCCTGCTCTTCCCTTCAGGACCGGCTCCTCTTTCTCCAGCTGGTCTCCTCCTTTCTTTGTCACGATGAAGGAGCAAACTGTCACAAGTCCGCCCACCTCATCCAGGGTCTCCCCTACAACTCCACTTTTTCTACCACGTGACCCAGTCCAAAGGCACAGATTGACTAGTGGGCAACTTTGAGAGGCCTGATTCTGCAGATACACGGAGTCTGGAGGGACAGAGACAGATTCGGGCCTCGCAGAAGCCTCTAGTTCTGAATGTGCAGGCTCTCGTCTTCCAGGACCAGCATTGCAGTGTTACTCAACAGACGTTCTACCGCTGTCCTTTGCTTGGGGCTCAGCAAAGCTTATCCCACTTTATCTCACTCATTCACAGTTCACGAGACAGAAACAAACACAGCCCACCAAAGACAAATGGTGAGGGCAGCTCTCAGCAGCCAGGGACCTAATGGGAAAGAAAAGCCGTGTTCAAAGTCTGCGTGTGGGGTCCAGGAGCCTGAGGAGCAGCTGAGCTACCACCACCCGAAGCCAGCAGGGAGGGTGGGTTATTGGATTCCTTAGGCCACAGTGCCCGTGACATAAGCTGCAGACAGTGCAGCTGCTTTCTCTGAGGGACGCATGGGGCCCGAGCAGCTTACTGAGAAGGGGCTGAGGAGACAAAACCCTGTATTACCCCCTTAAAAAAAATCTCAGCTGCCAAGTCCTGCCAGAACTTGAGCTTCCCTGGGATGGGGCAGAGTTGGTGGTACTTCACAGAAGTGGGGGATCAGGTGGGAAGTATTCCGTCCCCACCCCCTAGGTCACAGGATGTGAATGAAGTCTGTTGTTGACACTAAACAGCCATAATGGGTGAGGGCTTGGGGTGTGGGCTTAACTCTATAGTTGCGTGTTTGCTGCCGTCTGTATGTGGAATATCCCACAAAGTCCCACATGCTAACAGCTGAGATTCTAGCCAGCACCCTGATTAGTGATGGGACTTTCAGGAGATGATGCTTCGGCAGAGGAAGATGAGTCAAAAACATTCTGTCGAGGCTCCGGAAGTAAAGGAAACTTAGCAGTCTCAGGAAGTTCCTGGAACTTGCAGGGTCCACAGGCCTCTCTCCCCAAGGCTGCAGAAATAATAATAATTACTGGGGAGAGGAGCATCTGCAAGGGGTCTAGCTGAATGTAAGTCACGCAGGAGGTTCCAGAGAGGTGGCTTTTGTGCGTTGGTGTCCACTGCAGGGGGCTTTCCAGTGTCGTAGCTGCTTTTAAGTCATGTTTGCTTTCACAAGGAAGTTCCAACTCACCCCAATGAGTAACCCCAATAAACTCATGGTTTACTAAGTTGGAGGGGATGGAATCGTTTCTTTGGCTTGTCCTTGGTGCCCAATCTGGGTGAATCTGCCTAGGAAAAGCCACACAACAAGTACATGTTATGTGTCCTGACTAGTTTTATGTCAAGTTGACACAGCAAGGGTCATTGGAGAGGCAGCAGCCTCAGTTGAGAAAAATGCCTCCATAAGATCCAGCTATAGGTGTGATCAATGGGGGAGGACCCAGCTCATGGTGGGTGAGGTCAGTCCTAAGTGAATAGTTCTGGGTTCTATAAGAAGGCAGGTTGAGCAAGCCTTGAGGAGCAAGCCAGTAAGCAGCACCCCTCCATGCCCTTTGCATCATTTCCTGCTCCTGCCCAGCTTTTGTTCCTGTCCTGACTTCCTCCAATGATGGACTTTGATGTGGAAATGTAGGTCAAGCCAACTCTTTCCTCCCAAAGCTGTTTGAGGTAACAGTGTTTCAGCACGTCTGTAGTAAAACTAACTAAGACACTGTTGAAGGTGATATCGGCAATAATGTTTCTTGTCGCCTCTGCTTTTCAGCAGCCATGATGTCAGCAGGCCTCCTTGACCATGGACCCAAAGCTTCTAGACTCTCTGAAACTAAGATCTCAAGTCAGCCCTCCCGACCCCCTGGCTTATTGACTCCTACCCTTGTCACAGTGACGGAAACCCGACTGTTCTTACTTACACCTGTAATTGTTTGTTCGATTCGGGAAATAACCAGGACAGCTTAAAGATAAACAATTATATTCTTAATTGTTATAAGGAGAAACTCACACCACAAGAATGGGAAGTCTGAGTTCCGCCGTGTCCCGTGGGAATCACCCAGAGAAAGCGAGCTCCTGGTCTGTCCCAGTTTTTCTTCCTCTGCTCCAGGTAGCCATGCCTTAACTACGGTCCACTTCTTAAAGGTGATTGGTTAACAGAGCTTCCCCCATCTTTCGGCCAGCTATGGAAATGGTAAGGAGAAGCAGCTGATGGGAGATACTAAGAACCACTCTCCTCCCTGGAGGTGAAGAGGGAGAGGCCAAGAGAGCCGGCAGTGAAAGTGAGGGAAGACCAGTCACCTTCTGAGAAAGATCACATCCAGTACTTGATCCACTAACTCCATATCCCGAGAGGCAGGGAGAAGTTCTAGAAGAGAAGCCAGTTCTGCTGCAGCTTTACAGCTTGATTGGGGTTACGCAGCCCGGCAGTGAAAGAGCTGTGTTTAAGGCCACAGGCTGGATGCTCGTCTAAGAATTTTGCTGTTCTAAGCCAGTGATTGCATCAGGGCAAAGGGTGAGGCCAGCACGGTTGGACCTTGATGTGGGTCCTGAAACGGACACTCGTTCTCTGAAAAGAGGTCCTGCCAGTGTGACCGCCTCTACTGAGACGGTGAGTGAGAGCGGCCATGAGTGTCCAGTCCTTAGTGGCTTGGAACTGCTTCTGTGCAGCGGGGTCCTAGCAGCTTAAACTGTCTGTAAACAGTTTTAAACTTAGCACACTCCTCTACCACACTCAGCATGAATACGATTTTGTCCTGATGACAATCTGAAAGCAGTTTTTGGCTGAGGATCTGGAATGATCTGCTTGAATATTA
Organism: Myodes glareolus; assembly: GCF_982192425.1. NCBI lineage: Eukaryota > Metazoa > Chordata > Mammalia > Rodentia > Cricetidae > Myodes > Myodes glareolus. The sequence goes on along the minus strand of NC_142031.1, from coordinate 54,577,283 downwards.
ATAGTCAAATACCACTTTCTACGCTAGACACCCCCCACTGTGTGAGCTTATGTGTGTGTTATGTATATGGGCACATGCATACATGTATGCACTTGCTCATGCTGGACTCATGTGCATGTAGATTACAGGCTAAAGTTGGGAGGTCTTCCTCAATTGTTGTGGGTTTTTTATTTTGGGGGATTTTTTTAGTGTTTTGAGAGATGGTATTTTACAGAACCTTGCCGTTTTGCCTAGACTGGTTGATGATCAAACCTCCTGGGACCTGCCCTTTCCAGCCACTGTTCTCTATGCTGGGATCACAGGCAAGGTGGTCGCATTTAGCTTTTCTCATGGGTACCAGGCATCTGAACATAGGTCCACATGTTTGGGCAGCAGGCACTGTACCCGTTGAGCCGCCTGCCAGCCCCCTCAACGCCCGGAACCTCTTAGTAAAACCAAGACTTGATTTTTAGAAACATTGTACTTGTGTGGATGTCAAAGACAACATGCCTAGAACCCACATCTGAGTTGTGGTCTTAAAGCCCTGGAAAGACATTTCCCGCTCCTCTCTCTTTCAGTACCAGACACATCCAGTGAAAGACAGCCATGTTTCAGTAGGAACTGTCTTCTCTCTTCGTGTTTATTATTATTATTGTTGTTGTTGTTGTTATTATTATTATTATTACTAAACCATTTGTTTAGTTTGAAGATGTTTTTAGTGATCCATGTTTGACAGGAATATTAAGTAGGTCCACCCAGCTTATCGTTTGCCTTTCAGTTCTATATACGTGCTCCCTTAAGTGTTCCGGCGGGGCCTTTTCCTGCAGGAATCAATAGGACAGGGCCCAAAATAGCAGAAAGAATCATAGAAATGTCTTCCTTTAGCTGCTGTGGGCTGTGGGCAAGTGAATTTTCTTCTGTAGAGCAAATATTCTTGAAAGCAGATTTCATTAATTTTAGGAAGCAAATGTGTTTCTTAAAAGGAAAAAGAAAACGCCCTGACATTATCCATATAATCTAGCACCACAAACATGCAGGTCGTTTGTAAAATCATTTATCTACTTATTCTAAGGAGCGGGGTGAATATGTACGGTGTGACTGCTTCTTAAGTTATAGAGGGCGCATGAGCTAGCATGCAAGGGGATTGCCTGAGACAAGATACATGGCGCCTGTTTCCTCTCATAAGAAGCAAATTCAATATATTTTGAAATTTCAATAGGAAAAAAACAGGGGGAAGCAACGATGGCTCATATTTCAAGGTGAAAGCCCTCTGGTGACAGAAGAGGTTCCCATTTCTACTGCAATTATAGTTCCTGCTCTTTTTACTTTTGTAAATTCCCCCCCCCCCCACCCTGAGCCGGTGCAGGATATATTTATAGCTGGGTTTCATTTAGCAATGATCATTTGTACTGATCGGTGACAGATTTATAGGATCCTAGATTCCTGATGTCACTATTGTATTATTTATAATTCTATAAATTAAAGCTATTATTATCAGCGATGGCCTCTGACAATAGGATGCGGAGGCTGGAAATAGCATTTAATATTTTCTCAGCCCTGATGAATCCTCTATGGATTGCCTCCTGATGTAGACTAAGAAATCATTGTCTTTGCTGGGGCGGGGGGATGGAGAGCTACCGTAATAATAATAATAAGTCACTAATGAAAGACAAAAATTTCAGGACTATTTGTAGGCCCCGGGTTTTTAATCTTCCTAATGATAGTCCTGACAATACATAGATGAGGGCGCTAATACACAGCTGAGAACACCAGCAGATCGCGCCTCTCCCTCCCCCCCGTTCTCAATTAGCCTCCAGGACAGATTCACGTCATGACTTCTAAATCTCCCTTTTATCTCCATACTGGAGGAGGCTGTCTCCACTGAGCAATTTTTAAGCAAGGCCTTTATGACAGATGGGGTACAGGAGAGCCTTTATCTCCTTGAACGAAATAAAACAATCACCCTTAATTGGTGACTTCAGAACCTAACAGTTTATTTGTGACTCTAGGATGCTGCAAATTAATAATCACATTTGGAGGATGAATGCCAAGAGGGTGGAAGGGAAATGGTTGCATTTCCAAGACTGCATTAAAAATAATCTCTTCATAGATGCAGTCCAGTGTAGGATCCTGGCAGCTGGGGGCCTTAAACACAGCTCTTTCACTGCCGGGCTGTGTAACCCCAGTCTAGCTGTAAAGTTGCAATGAGCTTCAGGTTTTCTGTCAGTGAAATTGAGATACTTTAGTTCTGGAACGTGAGGATCTTAAGCACATTAAATTAGCGAGGATTATATGGCTGAAATACATAAACCCGCTTATCCTCTGAGCACACGGTGGTACCAAGGGCCATGATTCTGGGAGGCTGGGCTGTTTGATCATGAAGCACAGGGGACATGTCACTAGGAGATGCATTCTGAGTTTGCTCTGGGCCACTCATTTGTCAGGACGGGCTCTCCATCCTCTCCCTCTCCTCTTTGTAACTTATGTGAAGGCAGCAGTAGTTTACGAAGCTAATAACATTTTCTGCTATGAAGGATGGAATGGGATACCATTCCGCTCTAAAGGAACCTGCAGTCACAACATGTGCAGAGAAATGGATGAACCTAGAGTGTGCAATGTTAGCTGAGGTCACACAATCTCAGAAAGAAAAGGACCATGTGCTCTCCAGTGTACGCTGATCCTAGCCTATGCTATATGTATGTATGTACACAAGCGTGTGTGGGGTGCAGTATAACCTGTAAGGAGAAAATAAGAAGAGAAAATGCTAGGTGGTGAGGAAGACTGGAATACAGGTAATGGACATGTGAGTCCTCAAACTGAATATAAAGCCAGTTGCTTTTCTAATTTTAACACTGTCATGCCTTTTCTTCCTTCCTTCCTTCCTTCCTTCCTTCCTTCCTTCCTTCCTTCCTTCCTTCCTTCCTTCCTTCCTTCCTTCCCTTTCCTTCCTTCCTTCCTTCCTTCCTTCCTTCCTTCCTTCCTTCCTTCCTTCCTTCTTTCTTCCTTTCTTTCTTTCTTACTGTGGGTAAGTGTATAAAAATAAAATTGATTGTGAAAGTGTAGAGTCTTGTGTGATCTTCACAGTTTTAGAATGGGTATTCTACCGAGGGTCGCTGAGATACGGAGGCTCTGGGTCCGGCTGGTTCTCAATGTGTGATGTTTGTATTTATGTCCTTGCAACAAAGTGTTCATTGAGGGCGTTGACAACATCTCAACTCCACAAAGAGGTACAAAACTCATGCTACGGATGAGTTCCAGGTGTAAGATGAAGTCAACATCTGGTTCCTTTGAGATTATGTCCTTGTTTCCCCAAACAATAGTTTCCTTATGTGTCTAGGAGGAGCTACGACGGCTGAGAATGCTGTCTGAAGTCACCTGAACAGTGCCAGGCTAGGAAGTGCCTGCTTCCCCGAGGCTCCTTGGCTGTACCTCTAGCTAGCTCTCAAAGTTATGGAATGTCAAAAAAGAATCCTCAGCACTCCGTGACAGAAGCCACCAAGAACAGGAGACCTAGCGCCACAAGGATGTCATCCATCCATGTGTGTCTGCTCTCCTCACATCACAGATTCGGTCCCAGACCCTCCTGTCTGGGGGTTCCCCAAACTCAGAATGGAAAAGGCGATACATAGAGGAGGGAATGAAAAAGACACAGATTCTCAGGAGGGACGAGACAGGGAATGGAAAGTATAGGGTGTTCATACTCTAAGGGGCTAGGTCTGTCCATGAAGCTGAAAACACACCATTGTGGAAAATGGCAGGCGTGGAGAGACGACCTGATGGCCTGAGATGTCACTGTCTCCCATGATGGCTCTCCTGCCAAGTTGTAGGAACTCACTGATAGCTTACCTGCCCTGAGCCGTTTCCATTCAACTATGGATTGTGTGAAAGATGTCTTGGGATATTTCCCTAGGGTTCTTGCTTCATCTTTTATCCTTTGCTATCTAAGACCTCCCTTTCAATTTGAGTTCCGTGAGAATTTAACCCTCTAGAGGGCTTACCGGCATTTAGACAGAGAACTAAGTAATGATGTATGTATAGGTGTAGGGAATGTTCACTTGAGAAAGTGATAAATCACACACACACACACACACACACACACACACACACATACACACACATGTGCGCACACACGCATGCATACACATGCACGAACTTTCATGCACACACATGTACCCATCCCTACCTATGTCTGATTCAGGAACCTGTTTTTTACAACTCCAGCCCTGACCTGACCCTGGATCTCTGTACCCGTCCTTCCTTAATCTTCCTCTCAGTCTCCGTGCTGATATACATCTTCTCCATGGGCCTCGCTTTTCTTTTCCTGATACTGCTAGAATTAGACCTCATGACTTTTGCTTGCCAGGCAAACATCTGATCACCGAGCTACATCCCCAGCTTATTGTATAATGAGGATTTATTTGCAAAAGCTGAAGTGGAATCTGTCTCATCGGAGCATGCGAGACCGTGTGGATCCTCGAGGGTTAAGTGGGATTGCGAGAGCATCTAGTTAGTGTAGCCCTGGGGCAAACCATCTGGCTTGTACCTATCTTGGTTAAATATATGATCTTGCAAAATAAAATGCATACCAAGCCACCGAGGGAAAATCCCTTAGATCCAGCATACGGTGAGAGGATAGTGCTCGGGACCGAGTCTTATTCCTACCTCACTCACATTCTATAGTCTTCATGACTCGGGATTATGAGAGCCCAACCTAGTGCTGACCAGACAGACCTCTTCTCTCCATGACATTTGAAATTCTTCGGGCCATACGCAAGGGCCAGAGTGGAGCCTTCCTCCTTGCTTCTCCTCTCTGTCTCCATGTCTGCTGTATGATTCAGGACACTGGTCTCTGCGGCTCCTACCAATGCTGGACCTTGGACCTTTGTTCGTATCAGTGTGTAGCCTTTTCTCTCAGCCTGATGGCCTTGCCGATACAAAACACTTGGTCCTTTATAGAGAGCAGAATTAACCGCTGTCAGTTCTGGAGGTCAGAGTCCAAATTAAGGTTTGCTGAGAACCTGGTAAAGGTTTCATTTCTCTGCTTCTAAGATGCTGCCTTGAACACTGTACCCTCTCACAGTGAAAGCAGAAAGGTAAGAAAAGACTTCACACTACGCAAAACATCTGTTCACTAGGGGCTTAGTTCACAGTGAGGGATAGGCCCCCATGACGTAATAATTTTGCCTAAGTTACATTCTCAATACTGCTGTGCTAGGTGATAGGTTTCAGTGTGAGTTTCAGAGGAGATTCTGGCACATAAGGCCATGAGGTTGGCCAACTAGACACTGGCTTTCTTTACTCTTTTGTTGATTTACAACTTATGCTTCTTTGGGATTCCTGATCTTCTCACCCCTGCCATAGACCTTCCCTACATCCAAGATCAGGTGGGCCCCGGAGACTACAGAGAGTGCCACAGAAAAGGGCATCTGTTCTCCTCCAGCATCCTTCAATAGGGACAGCATCAGGAGTGGAGCCCTCTGAGCCTTCAGGGTCCTCTGTCAAATAAGCAAACCATGTAGGAGTATTGAAAGGCAAGCACACCTTTATGACATTACAAGTTGGTCATTGTTTTACTGTTTGTCTTGATTCTTAATGTCACAAAAAATTATTCTACTGTTTTCTGTGTCTGGGTTGGACAGACGTCACAGGTGGAGGGAAAGAAACTGAAGGGATTTGCAAAATGAGTCCTGTACATGGTCGCATCAGTACTGAGCTTTTAAGCATATTTTATATCTATCTATTTTTTTGGACTTACCAAATAATGGTCTTATTCAGAGTGAGGCATCAAATAAAATACAGCAGGAAGTTTTTCCTTAGGAAGAGGGTCTTACAATTACCTTTGATTGACTCTATTGAGAGAGTTCTATTCTGGGGTACACAGTCCCCCAAGGAGAACTTTCCAGGTGACTCTAAGAAGCCTAAGAATTATGCTATATAAATGAATCTGGTATATCATAGGCAGCTTCTGGCATTCCATAGAATGTCATAGAGACCTTCGAGCATCAAGATTTACCATGGATAGAATCGAATAGAAGACCCGGGTATTAACCCACAAACTTATGAACACCTGATTTTTGACAAGGGAGCTAAAGCTATACAATGGAAGAAAGATAGTATCTTTAACAAATGGTGCTGGCATAACTGGATGTCAACCTGTAGAAGAATGAAAATAGATCCATATCTATCACCATGCACAAAACTCAGGTCCAAATGGATAAAAGACATCAACATTAATCCGACCACTTTGAACCTGATAGAAGAGAAAGTGGGAAGTAGTCTACAAGATATAGGCACAGGAGACCACTTCCTAAGCAGAACCCCAGGAGCGCAGACAATAAGAGAAACAATAAATAAATGGGACCTACTGAAACTGAGAAGCTTCTGTAAAGCAAAGGACACTGTCAGTAAGACAAAAAGGCTACCTTCTGACTGGGAAAAGATCTTCACAAACCCTTCAACAGATAAAGGTCTGATCTCCAAAATATACAAAGAACTCAAGAAACTAGACACTAAAACTCTAATTAACCCAATTAAAAAATGGGGTACTGAACCGAACAGAGAATTCACAACAGATGAACTTCGAACGGCTAAAAAGCACTTAAGGTCATGCTCAACCTCCTTAGCGATCAGGGAAATGCAAATCAAAACAACTTTGAGATATCATCTTACACCTGTCAGAATAGCCAAACTCAAAAACACCAATGATAGCCTATGCTGGAGAGGATGTGGAATTAGGGGAACACTCATCCATTGTTGGTCGGAATGCAAACTTGTGCAGCCACTGTGGAAATCAGTGTGGCGGTTTCTCAGGAAACTGGGAGTCAACCTCCCCCAGGACCCAGCAATTCCACTCTTGGGAATATACCCTAGAGATGCCCTATCATACTACAAAAGCATTTGTTCTACTATGTTCATAGCAGCACTATTTGTAATAGCCAGAACCTGGAAACAGCCTAGGTGCCCCTCAATAGAAGAATGGTTAAAAAAGGTGTGGAACATATACACATTAGAGTTTTACTCAGCGGTAAAAAACAATGACATCTTGAATTTTGCATGCAAATGGATGGAAATAGAAAACACTTTACTGAGTGAGGTAAGCCAGACCCAAAAAGAGGAACACGGTATGTATTCACTCATAAGTGGATTCTAACCATAATTAAAGGTCTTTGAGCCTATTATTCGTGATCCTAGAGAAGCTAAATAAGAAGATGATCCTGATGAAGATTATTTAGCTATCCGCCCGGAGGTAGGAAATAGACAAGACTCCCAGGTAACCTCGGGTGCATGGGGGTTGGGAGGGTTGTCGGAAAGGGAGAGGGTTAGAGAGAAGGGAGTAGGGGAGGATTGGGGAAAGATCGGGGGACTGGGATGGGGGGGAGGGAGGAAGGATGGATATGGGATCAGGCAAGTATATACCTCAACTAAGGGAATCATTTTAGGGTTTACAAGAGACTTGATTATAAAGGGGATCCCCGGTCCAAGGAGAGATTCCCCAGATGGTTCTCTGGACAGAGGAGAGGGTGCCTGAACCGGCCTTGGCCCACAACCATACTGATGAATATTTTGCATGTCACCATAGAACCCTCATCTGGCGATGGATGGAGATGGAGGCGGAGAACCACGCTGGAACACTGGACCTAGCTCCCTAGGTCCAAATGAGAGGCAGAAGGAAAGAGAACGTGAGCAAAGAAGGCAAGGGCAGAGGAAACCTTCATCCGACGTTGGATGGCGATACAGATGGAGACCCATATTGGAACACTGAACTGAGCACTCCACGGTCCAAATGAGGAGCAGAAGGCTGAAGAAAATAAAAAAAGTAATCAGGACTGCGAGGGATGCAAGCACCCACTGATACAAGGGGACTGATATAATGAGAGTTCACCAAGGCCTGTTGGACTGGGACTGAACGAGGACGTGATCCAACCAGATTCTCTGAATGTGACTGGCCCGGAGCCTTTTTGAAAAGCCATTGACAATGACACTGGGACTTGCTTCCTCTGCATATACTGGATTTTGACGCTCCAGTCTGTTTGGACTCTCACCTTCCTGGACCTGGAGGGAGGGAGGAGGAACTTGAACTTCCCACAGGGCAGGAAACCCTGACTGCTCTAGGGGATGGAGAGGGAGGAGGAGAGGGAGTGGGGGGAGTGGGAGGGTGTTGGGAGGAGGGGCTGAAATGGAAACTTTTATAATTTAATAAAAAAAAAAGAAAAAAAGATTTACCATGGATATGACATGTTTTAGTTTGTGATGGATGAGGGTTCTGAATTCACAAAGCTCAAAGTCAAACGATGAGAATGCTGGTGTAGGACTCAAGCGTTGTCCCTTGACTCGTGAGATGCCACCAACATCTCACCAAGGGCATGTGCTCCACCAGGTCAACATTCTGCCTCAAGAGCTGGAGCCATCTGATCCCTGTCTCTCCACGTCATCTGGGGCAGGGCAATAAAACAGCAATAAAAACTTCCCAGTTTTCTTGTGGCTGACGGCAGGCAGGATAACACCCTCAACTAAAGGGTTGTAAGACAGACTAAAAGACAATGAGTCTGGCATGAAGTTTTAGAAACCATGACATCCTATTGGCAAACCTGTGCAGGCATGGGGAAAGAGGCTGAAGTGGTAACCGAAGGAGGTCCAGGCACCTGCTGGCTCCTGAGCTATCACCTCGGCAGCCAGTGTTTAGCATCCACTCCCTGTTTGCATAGCCTGCTGTTGCTTCCTGGAGCCCGGGGCTTGCTTCATTAGGGAGGACAGAGAAATCTGGCACAGCAACACTTTTTAACGTGTGTTTCTCGTCCTTGTCTCATTGACTCACCATGCAGCTGTCTCTGCCAGAAATGTCCAAATGCACCTTGGTCGAAGAAGACTTTGTTTTCATATGGATCTTAATCTAATTAGCTAGCTGGAGCTATGGTTTATGTCATGATTGCCCCTCTTGATCTAATTAGCTATTGGAGTAGGAGCAGGGTGGATGTGGCATGCTCGTGGCGGGTGTGTGCAGAGGCTTCTTCTGTCAGGGGTTTGCCTGCTTGCGGGGAGATTTCTAAACATTGAAAACCATCCACGGCTGAAGCCGTGTCTGTAAAAGCAAGTCTTCTAGAAGCATCTTTAGATGCACAGCCAGAAACACCCGGAGCTCAAACCTCTTAGTCTGTTCGGTCATATCTAGTTAAGTTCACAGTCAAGCGTCATCACGGTCCTTGTCTGAAGGGTAGATGGAGGATTACACAGGAGAGACAGCTGGCTGGGTGTCTCCCCCACCCCGCCCCCAGCCCTAGCTTAGTTCCTGGTGCAGGGTGGGAAAATCTATGACGGCTTTCACTCTTTGTACCTTCTCCTGCAAGTGTGGCTCAGAACAGAAGACAGAATCTGTCCTCAGCACAGTTTCCCACTCTGACCTCCTCTGTACAGGCCTCCTCTCCCTCCCTCCCTCCCTCCCTCCCTCCCTCCCTCCCTCCCTCCCTCCCTCCCTCCCTCCCTCTCTCTCCCCCTCCTTTTCCCTCCTATCTCTCTGTCTCTCTTTTCCTTTCTCTCTTTGATTTGGATTTCACCCAAGATTCCTTGAGGTGTACTTGCCAATCACCACAGGGTCCCTCCCGCCTGTGGTAACCTCCCAAAAGAGACAGAAGTGGTTGTATACAAGTCTAAACTCAGGGAAAACTCAAGCTGGGGAAATTCCCAAAGCCTGGAATTGAGGAAACTGCAGAAAACACAAATCCGGGTGAGACCATGTGAAGGAAGCTGCCTGGGCAAGGGCTAGGAGGACCCATAGCTGGGTGAGGAAGGTCAGGGGTCTCCCTGCTCCTTCCCCAGGGGCAGTTTGGGTGAGTTTTCTAGTCAAACCGCTATTCCTTATCAGTTGCTGCCCCAGGTGAGCGTCTGGCCTGAAGTCATTTTCTTTCTGCCTCTATTGCTGTTGTCACAGCCCTGCAGCCCACATTTAATTACCCATTTTTCTTTCCTTCTGAAATTCCCATCAGCCTCCCCGCTGGCCACTTCCATTAGAAATAGCACCCTCTCCCCTTTCTCTTTCTCCCTCTTTCTCTACCCCTGCTACTGTTTCATTATTGGGTCTTGTAGTGAGTAAGCATTCATAGTCTAGCTTGAAAGATGACTTAGGAACTGTGCTGGTGTTGTGCCTGGAAGTCTGAAGATTTCGAAAAGCAAAGGCATATGATTGCAGAAATGCTTTCCTGAACTTGACACGTTCCCTTCCCTTGACATGGAACCTGTCAGGGACACACTCACACAGCACGAATGTGCTCCTCTGCTTCTGGAGATCGGTGCAGAAATGAAGGGATTTTGAAGAAGCAGCAGGATTATAGTTTACAGTCATACAAGCTAATGCTAATAGCTAGTTCACCTCTCCTCATCCTTGTGTAAGAGCACAGGGGTCCCCAGTGGTGTCACACTCCCACAGCACAGCACACTGCTAGCACGATCAGGGCCCTAAGCTGGTGACTAGGACCACACCATGGTCAATTGTGGGTTTTCTGAAAGTCCGAAGAACTCTAGTGGGACACAGAGGGGACTGAACTCACTGAACAGCAGAACCAGTGTCTGGTCGCCAGTGCCACCTGTGTAAACACCCTCACACTCCACCATGGCCCTGTGAGCAGGGCATGGGTTCTTCCGACCCGTGAGAGCCCTTCCATTTCTGACCCTCCTCAGATGTGTAGCAGGAGGCAGTATACCACAGTGCTTGTGCAATCAAAGTGAATAAATCCTTCAGAAATTTGCCCAGTGCACCCTCCATACCACACACACTTCTTCTTGGACACTCACTGGATCATGGGTTCCCCTACACTCAGCACACACCTCCAGATGTACAGTGCTTGGACTGACTGTTGAAATCCTGCATGGGACATGCGATTCGGACCCCAACAGCAAAGAGGTAGCACAATGCAGTGTGCTCTGCTTGAAAAGAAAGCTCCCGGAAGCAGAAATGAAGTCTGTTTTACAAAGCAGTCTGCTAGTGTCTTTAATTCCACACATCCCAGTTACCTTGACAAAATGCATGGCTAAGAGGCAAGCGATTTCTGTGAGACTGACTACCTGATGTTTGGTTTAGAGGAAGAAAAGTTAATTGTCAGTTAATTAAGACAGTCTTTCTTTCTCTGGTTGCAAGCACCGGAAGTTTCATGGAACATTCCAGTGTCAAGACAACTCTAAATCCCCTTCACACACAGAGATCACTTGACCTTGTGGGTCTGTTTCTCTGTGGCATCACTTGGGCAAGGTAGATGAGATGTTTCCCCTGCAGGCCACGTGGGAACTATCTGAGATTCCGCTCTTTCTGAGTAGCCACAAAGCATCATCTGCTCCATGGTCCTCTCTGTAAAGAGCTTGGCTCAGCTTCTAAAATTTCTTAAATTCTAACAGGTCCTAAAATGATATAATGCCCTCCATTGCTCTCAGACCAATACTATAGTTCCGGCTTTACTTCTTGCTGTAATCCTTGATTTTTACACTTCAGTTAACACTGAATTCTGAGTACAAATACACACATGCACATACACACAAACACACACAGATATACACACATGCACACACTTACAATTGAACTATGTATGCTCAAAACCATGTTTTAACAGCAATGTTATCATCATATTTTTTTTACTGTTTTTATTGAGCTATACATATTTCTCTGTTCCCTTCCCTTCCTCCTCCTCACCATCTACCCTCTTTTGTGCCTCCCACACTCCCAATTTACTCAGATCGTGTCTTTTTCTCCTTCCTATGTAGATCCATGTATGTCTCTCTTAGGATCCTTTTGGTTGTCTAGATTCTCTGTGTTTGTGGCCTGTAGGCTGGTTTTTCTTTGCTTTATGTCTAAAAATAACTTATGAGTGAGTAGGTATTATAGTTGCCTTTCTGGGTCTGGGTTACCACACTCAGTATGTCTTTTTCTAGATCCATCCATTTGCCTGCAAATATCAAATTTACAGACAAGAGAAGAACCCTACTGTATATAGCTGCGTATGAGAAGTTTTGGGGGCAGAGGTACCTCAAGAAAACCTCTATGTAAAAGCATTCTCAGCCAGCTTATGGTAGCCAGGTTAGCATAAGATTGAGGGCTTTCAATAGCTCTAGCCCTGGGCTGCCATGATATCCCAAGAGAGGTACATATGAAACCATCAAAAATAAAACATGAAGTAGCCTGGAGGAGCCACCTGGCCCTTCCCCCCAACCTGTCACTCAGCCACAGTGCCTATTCTTCAATTCTTTGCAAGGTGAATGCCTCAGAGGAAGGTCTGGGAGGCTGGCAGAGAGGCTGCTAGGGATGAGTAGGAAGGGAGGGGACAGAGAGGCACCTTCAGCCACCTGTCGGATGGTACCATGGCTCAGTTTCTTGCTGGCCTCCTTGGCAGTATCTGGTGTGGTATGGGTTCCTGGTGTCTCCCCACAGCCTTCTGATGTTGAACTTCTTCTCTGAAGGGATCCTGTGTGGGGCCTCAGGAGACCACTGGAAGCAGCTTTAGGGCTATATTATGGCTGTGCATTGCTGCTCCCAGTTGCTCTGGTGGCAGTGGCTGTCCCCTTAGGGAAGTCTTTTTTCTTTAGTGCCGACTGTCTGAACTCTCTCCCCTGACATTGCTGGTGGAGATGGGACTCATAGTGGGAACTCCTTTATAGCCAGTAGCCTTTTAGATACTGGCCCATTTGGTTGTGGTCTGAGGTACTATAAATGTAGACGAAAAGTGTGTGCAGTCATTTTTTTTGCTGGATTTGGTTCCCAGATTCCAGCGCCCACAGAGGACCGTAGATCTCTACACTTACTGTGAGTTTTATCCCCAAATAAACCTTTGTTATACTCCATTCTGGTCTATTGTGGACCTCCTTAAGATGCCTACAGGGACTGGTCAAAAAAAGGAATCACCTGGTTTTGTCTATTTGGTTTGCTCTAATAAAACACCACCTTCCAGGTGGTGGTGGCACACACTTTTAACCCCAGCACTTGGGAGGCAGAGGCAGGTGGATCTCTGTGAGTTCAAGGCCAGCCTGGACTACAGAGCTAGTTCCAGGACAGGCTCCAAAGCTACAGAGAAATTCTCTCAAAAACCAATAAACAAACAAACAATCAAACAAACACACACACACCAAGATGAAGACATTTGAGATCATAGGGTTAGCTTTTTGGTGTCTCTCTCCTTTATTTCTTTGTCTCTCCTGACTGCCTCTTCTGACACTGGATTAGGGTTATCACTGGGTTAGGGTCCTACTCTTAGGACCTCACTTGCCTTGGTCATCTCTGTGGCAGCCTAGCTCCCAACACAGCCAAGCACTAAGCAACTGAGAGTGATAACCCAGGTATCCAGCCCAGGTGTGCTGCCCACCACGGGAGTTATCTAGAGTTTCCTTTTGGTCGTGGAAGCTGACTTCGGATACACATAAATTTGAGGACGTCATGCGCACAAAGTTCATAATAGAATATTGTTTATTTTCTACAATGGAAAGCTCATTGATGTTCGAGTGGAACTTAAAAGCCCTCACATGAGAAAAATGAGGAAGAGAAGTCAAGAGGGACACAGTATTGGGGAGAAGACTGTAACTCGGGAGAATGGTGGAGACAGAAGTGTTAGCAGTGACGTAAGCTTTGAATAGAAAACATTGTATAGGTGGTAGTTTTGGGCCGTGATAATCAGTGTTCTCCATATACTGAGTGCAGTTCTTCTGAAAGCCATGTTTGGTTGAAACCCTGGACTTCAGTCAGTGGGCTTGAGGGTTCCTGATGCATGGCTGGAAGCTGAATTTGACCACTATGTGGTTTGACTTCTAAACTTTATAGTCAGGGAGAACTGAAAACAAAATTACCTGACGCACGTGACCATTCAGAGAAAGGGTTCACTCTGGAACATTCATTTGAAATGTCTGTTGAAAATGGTATTTGAGACATACTGAGACTTTAGCTCTCTGTGTTTAAAAAAGGGGGAAGAGATCGACAAGGTCAAACCTTCCAAATTTCCCCCCAATAGCACCACCAGTTGGGACCAAGAGTTCAAATACCCATGCCTTTTGGTGTCATTGAATGAGAATGACATTCTCATTCAAACTACCATAGCCCATGTGAATATAAAGAAGAGCCCAGGGTGTCTCGCATAGATTAACTCTCAGTGACATGTAGCCAATGAATGTTCAGTTGTGGAAGTGTAGCATCCTTAAAACTTAAAACATTCCCGAATCTCACTCTTATCTCCTCATTGCATGAGGAACAACCATGCCTTGCCCTGTTGTGATATTGAACATGGAGCTTATCACTGAGCTTAGGACTGTTTCCAGAAGAGTGTCTGTTCTACCCAGGGATGATTTATACTGGTTCCGTTTCTGAGCTTGGCTTGATCTTTAATAAACAAGAAATTTTCAGAGCCAAATGAAAATTTTTTTCCAGACTGCATACATGAGAGCCTGTCAATAACACTGAAGGTCATTCTATACCTTAGGAAAGACTAATAGATTCCTCATGAAGGAGCAATTTCTGAGATGAGGTGGGAAGAGATGTTTGAAAGCAGAGAAGTCCAGAAAATGTCAGGACCAATGGGCAGTCATGGTCCCTCTGTCTCCTGTCTGTGGACAGATGCTGAGGTGTGCCAATTTTCACAAAGTCCAAGGCTCTACTCCTCTATTTAAATGCATACTCTTTGAAAACAATAGATGTTGAAGTTTTAAAAAGTTATGAAAAAAAGTCTCCTGTAATCACATATCAGAGTAGCTAAGGAGCTCCAGGATCCCTGAGAAGTCTTCTCTCCATGTTCATTCTCCTGTTTCCATAGAAGTCCCAGTTTGAGGCATTTGAGCCACACATACACCTTCCAGGTATGCTACCTTGTAGGACATTTGTTCTCAACCTTCCTAAGGCTGTGACCTTTTAATGCAGTTCTTCATATTTTGGTGATCTCCAACTCTAAAACTATTTCATTGCTACTTAATAAGTGTAATTTTGCTACTGTTATGGATCTAACATAAATATCTGAAATGCAAGATATTTTATACACAACCCCTGTGAAAGAATTGTTTGACCCCTCACCAAAGGGGTTGCAACCCCCAAGTTGAGAACTGTTCTTTTCGGAACTTGAGTACTCACGTCTGAAATGTGATTCTGAAAAACGCAGGAGCTAAATTCAGTGACTGAGTTCTCAAGCGCAGAAGTGTACTTTATGTGCTGGATGCTGAAGGTTATGCCTTGAGTTAGTCAATGAAAGGCGGGTTAGTTAGGATAGCCCAGGATCATGTATCACAGATTTTGTCAAGGAAATAGGTTTGGAAGTAATTTATGTCTTTACTTCAAAATCTATAATCTATTGATGGTCATTTGATATAAAGAGTTTTCTAGTATGAAAATTCCCAGTGAAAAAACATATTGGGTTTCCAATCACTATCTCAGGCCATGATTGAGCAATCTCTGCCCTACATACTTGAGTGGTAGAGTTTTTAGACGCCAGAAGAAGAGAACTGCAGTATTAAGCAGAAATGTAAAAATGAGTTCTCAATCCAGGTTCTACAAATGTGGATGAGTTTCAGATTAAATGTCTTTGACAGTCTCATGGCTTTCCTATTGTCCAAAAGTAACCAGTATTCCAACTTAGTGGAAATCTGTCATAGAATATTATTTTAATGTGGGTTACTTTCGTTTACAATGTGGAACATTTGTTTAATGATGTAAAGATGTATTATTTTTGTTGATGTGGAATTTGTTTATCTCTGTGAAGCTGTGACTCTTTGCCTGTCTAAAACACCTGATGGTCCTAATAAAGAGCTGAACGGCCAATAGCGAGGCAGGAGAAAGGACAGGCAGGGCTGGCCAGCAGAGAAAATAAATAGAAGGAAAAAATTTGGGAAAAAGGAGGAGCAAGAGAACAAGGAGATGAGGACATTAGGGTCCAACTGCTTAGCCACACAGCCAGCCATGAAGTAAGAATTTGATACACAGAAGTTAGAAAAGGAAAAAGCCCAGAGGCAAGAGGTAGTTGGAATAATTTAAGAAAAGCTGGCAAGAAACGAGCCAAGCTAAGTCTGGGCATTCATGACTAAAAAGAAGTCTCTGTGTGTTAATCATTTGGGAGCTGGGTGCTGGAACTCCCAAAGAACAAAAGAACAAAGAGCTAAGAGCACTAAAGAACAAAAAGCCAAAAAACAAAATAAAATAAAACAACCAACAACAGGAACCATAGGTTGATACTATGTCCTCTTATTATCCTAGAAATACACTACCATATAGTGTGGAAAGAGCTTTACCGTTTAATATGGAATGCTCATGGTGGTGAAGGATGGGCATACACATGGGAGTCATGGTGGCCACACTTTTAACAAAAGGGTGTTCGAGACCACTACCTGCTGCAGCTGGCAGGGGCACATCCCCAACTTTCCATTTATCAGATTCTAGTTGCCCGACAAATGCTATGCCACTCTCAGCAGCGGAAGTATCCATAGCAGAATCAAATCAACTCACCCACAAAGAGTCAATCTTAACCTTTGTTTTCTTGACTGTCTTGTATCATCTCCCCACCAGGACAGCTGCCAGTGAGTTATGCAATGTGCCTCCGGTGTTACTGGAAATGAAGGACCCTGGATAGGCTCATATGTCAGGAGATATTGAGCTATGATACATGGAATATGGGCACAGACATTCCCTGCTCCTGGTGGCTTCTGTCCCCTGATATTCTGGGAACTGCTAAGACTGGTGAGACCACTGGCATTTTGCTGTGTATGGAATCTGACATTTCACTCCAGTCCACTCTACTCTAATCTGTGTCTAATCATTTACCTTCCACACCGAAGAAAGCTCTCCTTTATAGCTGGCCTACAACCTTTAACAACACCACCACCATCAATACTGCAACATAAACTCTGTTGACCATACCCTTTCTTTGAACTTCACTGGGGGCCGAGCTTTCTTCCAGAGAGAAGCCCTCTACATGTTCCTCTCTTTATTTCTGCTCTGGTTTGCTTGTCCTCCAGTATCAGTTCTTCTTAGATCTTCTCTCAGATCTACCAGAAGAAGAATTTCGAGATTAAAATAATGTCTCTACAATGATGTGTTATTACCCAGCCCCTTTGGTTTAAAACAATAAATAAAACATGTTTGTTTCTAGAAGCTAAGAGTCAAAATATCAAGGTCAAGCAGGCTTGGTATCACCAGAGACCAGGAGAGGACTGTTGTACTCTCTAGTATCTATCGTCTATCATGAACATTTGCTCTTATTTCCTTTAATTTCCTTCTATATGTGGCTTGGTTACATATCACATCACCAAAATATCATAAAAATATTTTTCCAAATGAAAGGGTTATGTTTGTGATATTTAGAAAAATAGTTGCAATATAATGTTCTATGAAGATTGTATCAGCCTAGCATGAATGTCAAGAAACTATAATGAATGTTAGTGAAGCCTTGGGAATGATGTCATGAGGTCTGTGTAGACATCAAAGACACGCAGTGCTGACATGACCTGTCATTCTCTCCTGTCAGTGGTCTGTAAGCAAGGCTGAAGTTCCAGTCAAGGAGATATCCGAAGCCTAATGATGTTAAGTATGTTCTTCAATGCCTTGTGTTTAAACACATGGTGAATTCAGGTTCTCCAATTTCATGTGGATCTAGATTCTACAGCTAAGCTATCCTGATTTCTGTTCCATTGCCTGAAGTATTAGTTCATAGGAACTGTGTTGTAGACATTTAAGAGCTTGGGATTGGGGTGTAGCTTGGGGAATAGTATTGTTGCAGATGTGCAAGGACACTGTGATGTGGAACTCCCCTCTGTATGCTGTGAATATCATTGGTTAATAAAGGACTGTCTTGGGCCTGTGCAGGGCAGAATAGAGGAAGGCAGGGAAAACTAAACTGAATGCTGGGAGAAAGAAGGCGGAGTCGAGGAAGAAGTCAGGTAGCCCCACCAGAGATAGATGCTGGAGATGGAACTTTACCCAGTAAGCCACGGCCACGTGGTGATACACAGATGAATGGAGATGGGCTAGTTTAAAATGTAAGAGTTAGCCAAAAATATGTTGGAGCCATTGGCCAAACAGTATTGCAAATAATGTAGTTTCTGTGTGATTATTTCAGGGCTCAGTGGCTGGGAACAAACAAGTGGCCTTTTACTACCACATGGGGTCCATCTGCAGCATGTCTCCCTTCCCCAAATAACAAAGATGACATCATGTGGTATTTTTGCAGCCTCCACCTCTCCCAATCATCTTTGAAGGCTCAGATCAGCCCAGCTTGCTTTTGACACCCAACCTCTCATCTTTCCAAGCAAAGCATCAAGAAGCTGAGAGCTTTCAGTTAAAGGGCGCTGGAGTCCTTGGGAGTCTCCTGCTTCTGTCACTCGCCCTTCCCAGGAAGATGATTGTCAGCAGAGTCACACTGCTACAGTCCCCTGCCTGACAGGCATCAAGGGCCAATATCGTGAAGGATAAATACAATAGCACACATAGTCTACACTGTAAACGGAGCTGCTGAAACACGCTTGCCCCTTTCTGAGTGTGTTGATGGAAGACGGTGAGGTGAGTCATCTTTTTCTGGCGGTCAGTCACCTGGCACCACATTCCTGTCTAACACTATCAAGAATCTTAAACCAAGGTGGATGTTTGGGAACCTGATGCAGGAGAGTAGTGAGCTCTAACCCAGCCTGGACTATTTAGTGACTATATATGGGCTGTCTTGCAAGACCCTGTCTCAAACAAACAAACAAACAAAAGCAAAACGAAACAAAGCAAAAACAACAATAAAAACCAACCTCACCCCTCCCCAAATTCCAAAACAGAACAAGAAAAAAGAAATCCGAAAACCAGCAGACAGAAACTAATAATAAAATAGTTCAAACAGGACCAGGAAAGAGTTCTTACTCACATGGGCTAAGCTCTTGGCTCAATTCCCAGTAGCACAAAGCCATAATGAAAAGAAAGAACAAGCAAGTCATTCTGTAGCCCCACTGTGCTTTAACTACTTGCTCTCATCTTGAGAGGTACATTCGTTCCCACATTCACAGCATGCTCGGCTTTCCACTGGTCCAAGCAAACGCTCCTATCTCTCTGTCTTCCTTAGGCTCGCCCTGTGGAATTCAGGCATGAACCTCCCTTTATACTCCGCTTCTCTTTCTCAGTGCTTCAAGGTCCACGGGCATTTATTCGTCACCTCCTCGATGCCTTGCACCCAAACTGCATAGAATTACAAAGATGAATCACCCAGCAAAAATGCTGAAAAGCGAGAAGTGTCCCTACCCTTTCAGTTTAATGTTGCAGCCCGGCAAGCTGACCGGAGCGCCCTGTGCTAACTATGGCGACGACAGCAAATGGCAGTGAGAGAATTTATTCAGAACATGAGTGTGCTTTGAACCAAGAGCACTCAGAATCTGAATCAGCAGTGATTAACTTCAGGCAATGAGAACTGGAGAGGGTCGTAAGGACTCAGAGAGTGACTGGAGTCAGTTTCTGTTGCCTCTCAGGTCTCCAGCCTCTGCTTCTGGAGTCATTTTAGTACGCAAAGCCTTCTCATGTGTGGCACCGCCCAGAAAAGGAAAGCCCGTTCACCTCCCACTTCTAACCGCCAAAGCACAGGGGACTTTGATGGTCTGAGGGAAGTCTCTCCTGTTTCCCTTGAGGGTTTTGCAGCCCATAGATAACCCCGCAGTGTCAAATGGTGAAATCAAGAGCTGAATCCACCTGTTATCTGAGTCCTTTCTTTTGTCCATCAGTTCTTACCTTCAGACCTATATGCATGAGGCCAGATACTCCAGAGGAATGGAGGTGATAGAATGCATATATGTATTATAAATAGGATTTATTAGATTGACATATATTATAAGTGGTAGGTGTCCCAGCAATTGCCACCTATATGTTAGGGAGATGGAGAACCAAAGCTGCTTACTTCATTCAGTGGGGTTCTTCAATAATCCTACCTCTGCTCGTGTGTGTGTGTGTGTGTGTGTGTGTGTGTGTGTGTGTGTGTGTATGTATGTATGTGTGGCATGCGTGGGTGTGTGCATGTGCGCAGTTTAACACCACACGTTAGCAAAAAGCTGAGTGACAGATGTGGGTTACCCTGTGTTGGAGCTGTTGGTCAATGACCCCGGACATTACAGGCTGCCCCCACTGTTCTTCGTGGCCCTCCAGAATTTGACAGTAAGACCCCTACTGAATGCACCACACACCTGAGTTCTAGAGCGTAGTGCAGTCTAGCTGGTTCTCACGTGACGGTTTCATTCACACTGGCTAACTTACAAAGGGCTTGAAGGCGCTGTGCCTACTCCCTGGGAAATAAAATCGCCACCAGTCGTACCTGGTTGTGGACACTTTGCGCTACAATAATCGTCCTAGAAATAAGATATTAAAATCCATTCAAGAGAACCGTAAGCCCTCTTCATGTCCTCACTGATCCTGTCAAGGGAGGTTCAGAGGAACAAAAGGGGGAGATGAATGCCACTGAGTGATCCCCATGTATTTAGGGCTATGTGCCACCCAAGCATGCCATCTTGCAACCTCAATTGTTTCGAAGGAATCTGAGCCAAGACCGGAAACACTCCATGCCATAAACTGGAGCGTGGCACCTGACCTCCAATTTTACAAAGCTCAGGACTTCATTAAATTTTAAATGGAAATAGTTTAGCTTGAAGTTCTTTCTTTTTTTTTTTAATTTTAGGAAAGAATGACATATAAACGGCAGGCCAACCTTGTTTTCTCTTTCCAAATTAAATCCACACACCCAGGTCATTAATGAACAAAGATTGGGGATATAATGACATATAAGCGTTAGTTGTTTTCCTCTATTTGAAGAAGGGAAAAGAGGAAAGAGAAATGCCAACCCTTTGGTGAAATAAGAGAGGACTGCGGACTAGCTACCACAGTGAGGTACACAGAAGCAGTGGGGTCATCAGGTGCACAGACTGTGAAGCTCAAGCCGACACATTAACTTGCAGAGGGAGGAGGGAAATCCCCTCAGGTAACAGCTCAGTCCATCTAAAGCAGTGACTTCATGCAATTCTGAAAGGCGAGTTCAAAGAAGTGGAACCCTGCGGCACACCATCTATCTGGAGAGCTACACATGACCTCATTCCTACTCCTGTGGCCCCACCCACTATAGTCACAAATTGTAGAGTTCCTTTACTCGCCTCTCCTATTTTTCCAAAATGGCATCGGCAAAATGCTGCTCAGGGGTGGACATTCTGGGTTTAAGTTTGGTCCTGCTAATTATTAAATGCGGGAAGTAACTGGAGAAAATACTTAATTCCTTTCAAATGGGGCAAGTGGATCTGTACATTGGGGACCACACTTTATGTTCATGGAAGTGGATGTACACACACACACACACACACACACACACACACACACACACAATGCCCAGCTACAAGAATATTCTAAGAGGCAGCCCAGGTCCAGATGCGTTGCCTCAAGGATTACTATTTCCTCCCATGCAGACAGTTCCGTTTCTACAGGTTTGTTCAGTGGCTCCCCTTCTGTCTATCTTTCCCTTCCTGCTGTCTGCACAGACAGAAGACTTGAAAGTGGCCATGAGAGTGTTTCCCCAAGACCTCATTCTTGCTCTTGTCTATTATTTCCAAACAGTCTCCCACCTCAGCAAGTGGGTTTCTCCCTACTTGTGTCTCCAATGAACATCGATTACTTTTTCAGTTCATCCATCAAGTTGTGTTTTGTACACAGTACCCCTACCCACAGATTTCCAAGCAACCAGATGCCCAGGATGGAGTCATGCCATCCCTCCACACCTACAGACCCTGGTGTGCGGTAGATGCTCTGTGAAGAAACATCCTTTGAATTCATCTTTTGCTCTCAAGATCCCCTGCTGGTTTAGAGTTTGTGTTAAGCAGGGCCAGGATTGTTTAAATTCTCCTTGATTTGGTTGCGGCAGGGGTGCTTCAGTGAGATGTTTCAAATCCTCTTAACTTCTTGCTACTTAGCAGTTTCCTCGGAGATGAAGCATTCTATCCTGGAGGGAGGCACCACAGAACTAGGGAATTAACCCCGCAGCTTCAGGAAATCCCCCAAACTGACCAATTCAACAGGTTCCTCCCTCCCTAAGCTTGTATAAGCTATGAGGAAGGCTGAGGGATGGGTTCAGCCCAGCAGAGCTGCCTGCAAGAGACCTCTGACCTGTCCAGCTGCCTCCCGGTTGTGCAGTGACCTCTAGGGGTCTAATTTTCATGATCTGTCCTCCAGGATGGGGTGGGCTTTCGGGGATGCACTTGTCTTTGAGTCAGGCCTGCTACTGAAAATAACCCCTCACCCATACCTCCTATTGGTAACCTCAAAACCACTCATCTCAAAGTTGGACTTTGGTAGTACCCGGTACTTCAGTCTGTTATTGATTTCCTGTGTAGGGTGAGGGGATATTTGTTCATGACTCCTTTGTGGGAAAGACGTATGTACTTAAAGTTTAAAAAGTGCAAATAAACTTTAAAATCCCAATGGCACTTCTGGATTCCTCAAGGCGTACTAAACTTAGAACTTGCTATTTTCCACTCTTTTTCTGACCTCAAATATGAACGTAAACTCTCTGTGAAAACTAATGATCGACTCCAACTGTGTTCTTCCGGGCCTCGCTGCAAATGTACCATCACCATCTTTATCTTCGTCCCTTGAGGCTGAAACTGCACGCTCAAGAAGAAGTCAACTTCAAATGTGTTTCTGAGGTTCAAGGTGCAATTTGGGGGGGGTCTACATTTTCAAAGATTAAACTCTAAACTTCAAGAAAATGAGTAGGTAGACAGAAACACTCACGGAGGGATTTCGGAGGTCTGTTTAAGAAGCAAGGTTGAGAGAAGCTTTTAGGCTTCCATTTAATAACGTCACAGTTCACCGTATCCCTTTGGCTCTTTGTTTTGTTGACATTGTGTTCTGGGCGTGGCTTTTTTTGTGGAATATCTGTTGTGAGGGAGGGAGGAGTCTTCTAGCAAAAGAGGAACTCCTGACTCCCCATTCTGGGAAAGTAGTTGAAATGACTTGGCAGAAGCTCACCCTCTGGATTAAAGTAAGAATGCAGGATGCGGAGGGTCCAGAGAGGCCTCTGTGGGAGCAGTGGGCTCTTTGGGTTAGGAACAGGATGAGGAGAAGCAACTATGGATGGTGATTCCCTAGTTTCTGTGTATTTCAGTTTGGAAATCTGAGGTAGGAAATCAGGTAACTTTTTTCTCAGTTCCCAGAATAAGTGGCTCACGAATTACCTAACCTGCAGAGATCTTTTCCTGCTTCCTGCTAAGTGACACTATCTAATTTACTTCAGAAATGTTGTTCCAGGTGTGAGCACCTCAGTGAGGACAAAAGAAAAGAAACAAAGCCCTGTGCTGGGATCCATGGAAGCTTTATCAGGGGATTCATGCATGGGCCTCACAGGAAGTGCTTTGGATACTGGGGAAAAGGGCTCAGCATGCATCAGGAAGGTTTGAAACCTGCATGTTCTGTGTGATAGAGTCCAGTCCAATGCCCTAGTTGTGTGCTGTGGGACAATGGTCTTTTATCCTGTCACTTGTATTATTTTTAATAAAATACTGATTGGCCAGTAGCCAGGCAGGAAGTATAGGCAGGGTGTCCAGGTAGGAAGCAGAGGCATAGTGATGAGAACAGGAGAATTCTGGGAAGAGGAAATACGCAGTCTGTATTCATCGCCCAGACACAGAGGAAGCAAGATGAGAATGCTTCACTGATAAAGGTACTAAGCCACGGGGCAAACACAGACAAAAATAATGGGTGAACATAAGATGTAAGAAAGAGTTAATAAGAAACCTGAGCTAATAGGCTAATCAGTTTATAATTAATGTAGATCTCTGTGTGTTTCTTTGGGACTGAACGACTGTGGAAACCTCCGTCAACAGTGATGCTGCCTTAGGATGGAGATAGTCCTTATTACCAAGTGAGTCTGAGTGCCAGTGGGATATCCTACCTTATTTCACAGGCACCATTGCCATGTTCCTACATCAGGGCAGAATAGAGAGAAGGAAGAGGGTTTAAAGCCTGTCATAGCTCATATGCTGTATACATGGTAGTAACAGGATAACTGTTTGCTTTGTGTGCCTGAATGTAAGCACCTGCCATGTCCAGAAGAGGCGTCACATCACATGAAGTTACAATCATGAGAAGCTGATGTGGGTTCTGGGAACTGAACCTTGGTCCTCTGAAGGGCAGTCCAGGCTCTTAACCATGAGCCATTTCTCTGACCCCAGCCCTAAGCCATTGTTCATTTTTATCACAGAAGCCTGTGCCGCATGGTTTGGGCACGGATGTCGAGTTGGTATGTCTGCCCATGAACTGTTGTTCTGGGTTCTAAAATGAGGAAGGTCACCATGTTTAGCCAGAAGCCAAAGGTCACTCTAAATCCTTCAGGCTTTCAGTCAGTTTTTTCTCAGTGTTTCTGAGGGTCTGTGTATGTGTGTGCATGCATGTGCACGCATGTACCGTGGCTGTAGTGTAAAGGTCAGAGGACAGCCCATGGGAGATAAGTCTCTCCTTCCATAATGTAGGTCCTGGAGGTCAAACTAAGGTCATCAAGCTCGGCAAGCAAGCACCTTTATCCTCTGAGCTGCCTGGGCAGCCCTTGTTTGTAAGTGTGCAAAAGTTCTGTGAATGAGAGTGTAGAGATTAGTTTGAGAGACCTGTGTTAATGAACAGAAGAGAGACACCTCCAAATGAGTGTGTAAAATTATCTGACTTTTCATTCTGCTGGGAAAATTGCCAGCAACTGACTGCAGGGAGACCCTTTCTGAATACAAAAGCCAGTACTTAATTCTCCCCAGTGAAGCATGTAGTTTTTCCTGGACAGTGTTGGAGTGGTAGAGACTCCACAGGGCATCGCACATACTTAAGATGTTTCTGCTAGAGCATTCTCATGTTCATTCCTGTGATGAGGATAAATTATGCACTGGACCCATGGAGGCGTCTCTCACTACACAGGAGCCTGAAACAGCTTCTGGGTTTACAGTGCTTTCTTCTTTAATTTACCACCTGTTTTAAATGCTATAGTTTATTCAAAGGAGTTGCTGGATGATCCTCTTCGCCATTTCTTCTCTTTCCACTCTCTCCCTCCGCCTCTGACTCTAATTTTTGGAGACATAGTCTCATTATTTAGTTCTAGCTGGTCTGAAAATCGTGACAACCCCACAACTCAGCTTCCCAAGTGCTTAGAATACATGTACGCGCCACCACGCCTCCGTCGATGCATTGCAGTGTGTGCAGGGCAATCATTTGCTTTTATTCAAGCTTCTTATCTCTTCTATACTTGTGTCTTCTCCAAAATCACCTCCCCAATTATACAGAAATTGTAGTTAACACTTGTAGATGGAGACTGTCACTATGCAAGCTAGGATCTGCTTCTGAGATCTAGCTGCTGCTAGACCTGTTCTGATCAAGCCAATGTCTGACCCCTGGGAGCTCTAACCCTGCACCTGGAACACAGGCTTGAATTCCCAGTTCGGATCTGTGAGTACCTGGCCCGAGCTTCTTGCAGCTCCTGACTGCCTACAAGCTCTGAGTTATTTGACTTTCTGCCCAAGTCCAACATTCTCCATATGTGGGTGTGCTGCTCTTAAGTATTTAAATAAATTTGTTAGTAATTCTAAGTCTCAGATAATTCAGAAACTGATCTAGGACCTGCCTTATTGCCACAACTGTGACACCTGCTGGCCAATCAAGATTATTATGCCTATAACAGTTTTCTGAAAATTATAGCAAAGGTAAGTTAATTTGATTAATAAAAAATAAACAAATAAATTTGAAAATTGTAAACCAACCCCAAGATAATCTCAGACAATGTCACCATCAAAGAGTTTAACAATCTTTTTATTTCTACTATGGATGGATTTCTGCAAGGACTATATGACCTACTTAGTACATATATTTTTGTGGTCATGGTGGATATCAGTTTTGTTCTTCATATTATGTCCTTAAACAAATGGTTTGATAACAAAGTTAAGAACGAGAAACTTTTATAAATGATACAGTCTTTAAAGACTGGTAATGAGAAATTATCTGAAAGTATTCATAAATACAATCAAAATTTGTTTGAAAAGTTATGATAAGCTAGCAGATAGAACATCCCTTTAGGAAGGCAATCTACACACCATCCAAATAATCTCTAAGGATGAGAAGATATCATTAATGAAAAAATGTAAAACCTTGCAATCTCATGTGCAGAATGAGAACCAGAAATTAATTGATTTGATTAAATCATTAGAATTATCCACAAATCAAAAGATTCAGGCTTTACAAAAGACACTGATAAAAAATCTGAATTGGTTGAGAAACTTGTCTGCACTGATAAGCAAGGAGAGGAGGTACAGGCAAAGGAATTAGTATCGCCAGTACCTCTTAGAGTCAGAGATGACTTACCAAGAATTTTAGCTACTTATCCTCTTATTACCCCTGAAAAGCCAGCAAATACTCAATACCCAAATGGATATACAAAATGTAAATGAAAACCTATATGTATGAAAGATCTAAAAGATGTTAAGCAAGTTGCAGTATCTTATGGCATGAATTCACTATTTGTTAAGGAGTTGGTAAAGACATGGACTGCAAGCAATGAGGTGACTCTACATGATGGCTTCAATTAGCCTAGCTGTGCTAGAAGATGGACCACAGTTACAGTAGAAGTGTTACTAGAGAGAGGAGGCTATAACCCAGAACATCAAGGAAGAATCAAAGGATTTGAGGCCTCCTAAGATCAAATTCTTGGTGACAGCTATAATGCTGATCTAGATAGTCAAGCTATATACAAAGAACACATATTGTCCCTATGCTGTGCAGCAGTCTTGAATGCTTGAGGCAAGATTCAAGAACTAGGGGGAAGAATTGAATCATATACTAAGGTCATTCACGGCCCAAGAGAACCCTTTAGTGACTTTTACCAAAGATTAACTAAAGCTGTACAAATAGGGATAACAGATCCAAAAGCTAGACAAGTACTTATTGAATTTCTGGTTTTTGAAAATGCCAACTTAGAATGCAAAAAGATAGTTGGGCCTTTAAAGATCAGATCAGCACCAATAATAGATAGATCCTACACACAGTCAGTATTGAGTCATTTGGCTATAATACTGAGGCTTGGGTAGGAGAAGCAACTTCCAAAACTTTAGAATTGACAGGCACATCTCACTACCTGGGCAGTCTTTTTTTTTTAAGCCAAAGTTCTTCTATAACATTGGGGCAACCATCTTTAGCCTATAGGGAAGCAGGAAATTTGAAGATCTATTCTGCCTTATACTGGCAAAGTTCATCAGTTGTTTTTTTCTGTGTTCTGCAAAATGTCTGGCAGTTCTTTCATGAAGTAGGAACCTTGAAGGACCATCTCACTTTCTTTTGACAAGTTTAGCAGTCATTTATCTGTGGGTTCTGCAAGTCCATTTTACACAGCATACCATCAAGCAGTCCAGGTAAGAGCAATTTCTTGCCCAAATGGCCAGCCTTGTCCAATTGAAGGCAAATTTCATAACAAGTTTCTTCAATGCCCATCAACCTTTTCAAAGTAATTGGTGATGCCAGAAGCAGATATGTCTCACTATCGAGAAAAGTCTAAGTTCTTAAAACATTTAAAATGCCATTTTATATAGATCTTTGAAGTGCCGAAGATTATATATCTAGAAAACCTAATATAATTAAAAGTTTGATTATTATAGATGACTACCTATTAATCTGTATTTCTTAACTATATATTACATTTTTAAATGAGCTGTATAAACATAATACCTTAAACAAGAGTAGAAATATACATATAATAAAATTGACTTTAAATTTGTATCAATAAATCAAAGTTCATACCAATGAAAAATATTCAATTCTATATCATATTCTATCATAGTTCCCTTTAATAAAGAGATATACTGTGAACATTAACCACTTATAACCAACCACCTTTAAATGAAAAAAATAACCATTTTTAAACAATTATTTTGTGAATTTGGGTAGAGTTTTCTCCAAACTGCTTCCTGCTATTTGTTGGTTGAAGTATTTTTAGGGTTCATGGAGACCGTTTTGGAGGTCTTGTCAATCCATCAAACCACATTAGCCTGTAAGGAATCCACAGGTTCCAGTCCTTTGTAGAAACAAAAACAGAACCTCTTTTCCAAAGTAACATGTCCTTAGAATGAAATTTTGAAGTCAAGATACCTTTAAAATATATATATGTTGCTTTAGCTTCGCAGCCCCCAGAATCAATTGTCTCTTTGCACGGCTTATTTTTAAACTCTATTACTTTTCATTATTCCATTATCTTTACTCCTTTAATCTGTGACTATCTATATTCTTGTCTGTACTCTTTTACCTCTCTCTCCCAAGCCTATGTACATTTTTAAACATACTGTGACTCATTCAGAGGTTTTTGTCTGAATCTGTTTTTATTATAAATCTGTAATGATTTTCTGACAAAGACCACCCTCCCTTTTCTAAATGCTAAGCAGATGTGACTGGGACCAACTCAGCAGCCCTGCTTGTTGGCTCAGCCCCATCCAACATGGCAGAGGTATGTTCACTGCCTCTGTGTGATATAGGAGGGTTTTCTATCTATCTCTTGCTTCCATTGGTTAATCAATAAAGAAAACTATGACATATGATAGGTCATAGGTAGCTGGGAAAGACAGAACAGAATTGTGGGAGAAAGAAAGCTGAGGTAGGCAGTCGCCATGACTCTCCTTTCTGAGACAAGACGCAAGTAAGGATCTTTCCCGGTAAGCCACCACCTTGCGGTGCTACACAGATTACTAAATATGGGTTAAAGCAAGATGTGAGGATTAGCCAATAAGAAGCTGAAACTAATGGGCCAGGCAGTGTTTAAATGAATACAGTTTGTGTGTTGTTATTTCTGTGTGTAAAGCTAGCCATGTAGGAGCCAGGCAGGAATGCAGCCCACCGCTCCTTCTACATCTGTGAACCATTCTCACTGTCCCAGCTCCAGGGATGCCATGGGTCTATGTCGCCATTAAACAACTAGTAGCTCCTTACTCACAAACCCCATTTAAGTGCATAATTTCCCCCAAAGAGCCAGAGTTAGTGTTGCAAACACAAACTAGAAAGCTGTCTCTTAAAGGAGCCAGGTAGTTTTTGCTCCTATCACTGAGTCAGGAAGCCTTCTCTTAAAGAAATTCTATCTCTGCTTGCCTCTAGCAAACAGAGCCCACCTAAGAAAATGATGCTACCAAGAAATTGTGCTAAACTCTGTTCTTTTGTGTCTAGAATTTATTCCCAAGCTCTCTCAGGATTTATGAGGATGTAGTTGGCCCACGTTGGCACCAGTATGTAACCAGAGACTGATCTTTTGTTCCTTGTCATCCAGACTTGCATAACCACACAAAACTATATTAATTACAACACTGCTTGACCAATGGCTTAGTCATATTCCTACCCAGCTCTTATATCTTAAATTAACTCATTTCTATTAATTTGTATCATCATGAGGCTGTGATCTACCAGATAATATTTTGGCATCCTTTTCCTTTGGCAGCTGCACGGTGTCTGCCTGACTCTGCCTACTTTTTATTTCCTGCCTGGCTTTACTCTGCTAAGCCATTGGCCAAAACAGCTTTATTTATTAACCAATAAAAGAAACACTGTTTAAATTTTGGACATCTCTTCCCTTTCCCACATATTAGAAGAAAATTCAAGTTGCTAGTAATTTATTTTATACCAAGAAACATACAAGGGACATTGAGGAGGCTCTTGGAAATTTCTTGCAGTCAGGGAGCACATAAATTGTTCTTGGCTTCAGTTCCAACTGGAATGATCCTATCTACAAGTTCAATAAATGTTGCTCAGTAGCTGTTTCCTCCCTCTAGGTTTTCAGGTTCCTGTGGCTGATAACTTACATTTGAAGGAGAGTAGTGTCTCTAAACAATTTGCTACCTTCTGGCTACCACATGATAAGCCTTGGACAAAATACCAGTTTAACTTGTTAATTGGTGGGTCAGAGGCAGGATCTGAGATTCAAATGACTTTTAAAAACAAGCTTTGAAAGAGATGCCATTCAGCCACTAGACAATCAGTCCATTGAAGTCTGATATCTGGTCTCCAATATGGTGGCACACAAGCACTCAGCTAACAGAACAAGGATTATGTAGGTGAGTTCAAAGCCATTGTGGTGTACAAAGTGAATTCCATGCTGGCCAGGGCTACACAGCAAGATCTTTTTTTTTTTTAAGCAAACAACAATAAAACCAAATACTGAATAAAGTGTGATATATAGCATGTTTTTTCAGGCTATTCTTGATATGTCATTTCAAACAATTCAGGATAATTTCATCACTTCAAAGAGAAGCCCATACTTTCAACAATAACCAATGTATCATTTATTACCACCATTCCTAACGGATCCCACCATTAATCCAATCTCTGTCTCCACAGATCTGTGTATGCCAGAGATTTCTCACAGTGTCTCATGGCTCTTATCACAGTGTTTCCAAGCTTTGCTCCCATTAGAGACTCTCAGTTCTGTCTCGTTTATGACTGGGCATCGTTCCTTTGTGCAAACATCCCTGCTTTGTCCAGTCCTGCCATTTGATGGGTGTGCAACTTAATTCTCCACTTTGGTGGGTACCACTAATGGGGTGCTATAGACATCTGTGTACAGACTGCCATGAGGACACTTGTTATAAGCGCTCTTGAGTATGCAAACAAGGCTTTAACTTATAGATGTCTCAGTAATTTGTGTGAGAGGACAAAAGAAGAAGTTTCTAGACCAATTTACCACCTTACATCCCTCCAGCAGTGTATGAGGGCTCTAATCTCCTTAATGTCACCTGTTGTCCGGTCACCCTTGTAGATGTGAGGAAGCTTCTCCCTGGAGATTAAATTTGCATTTTCTTTAGGGTGAACAAGACACTAAATATCTTTTCAAGTATCATGGGACATATGAGTATTTCCCTTAAGGAACTATCTAGTGGAATTCTCTGCTGAATTTTTGTGTTCTCTCTCTGTTAGCTGTAATATCAGTCTTACATATTCTAATTTCCTCATGTGGCCTTTGCAACACAAGTTTTCATGGTTTCTAGTTTATTGATGTTTCTTTTCTTGACCATGTTTGGGTGTCATATTTAAGAACATGTCACAAACACAAAACTGTAGATCATCCCCCTTCCTCCAGCAGTTTTCTTCTAATGCTTCTGCAATTTTATCTTTTATGTGTATGCTCTGATCCATTTTGAGCTACTTTATCACATGGGGTGAAATTTGTGGTCTTAAGTTTATTCTCGTATGTGTTGGGAAGATTTAACTTCCCAAACTGAGTGATTGTGATGGGCTTAGCAGACATGAGTTGGCCATGTGCATGTGGCTCTTAGACTCTCCTTTCTGTCATATATATGCTTATTCTTATGTTATTAGCACCAAACTGTCTTGGTTACTGTTACTTTGTAATAAACATTGAATTAAGAAAAGCGGTCTATTTTTTTTCCTATTCAGGATATGGTGGTTGTGTGTTGTGGTGTATGCACACATGAGCAATAGTATACACATATTCCATTGACACAGCTCTCTCTCACTTCCCTCTGAATGTAGAATCTTATATTTCTACACAATAACTCTCCTGAGATATACTAAGGTATGAGATAAATACCTAGAACTTCTTGGGCAATTCCCAATGTCTTAATAATAGTAGAGTATCTGAGCAATTAACATGAAAAGTGACCATAGATCTAGATGCTTAATTCATTCATCAATACTTTTAGCATTTATGTTTTACACTGCTTTATAAATTTGTTTCAAAGTATTTTAGTTTTTCTGGTGATTTTTGTAAGCAGAATTATTTTCTTAGTTACATCTTTGGATTTTGTTGTCTTATCACATACCCTGCAACTTGGTTCCATTTGTTCATTAGTGTTTTCACTGAGCATGCCATTTTTTTAAAAACAGATACAGCATTGCTCTGTTCCCTTCCATACTGATTGCTTTTATTTCTTCACTTGTCTAAGCATCCATCTATTCTAGTATGTGCCATGCTGCATGGTAGCACTTGGGGCTGCTTCTCTTCTCCTGTTCCTTCTTTTTGGGAAAAACTCCAGTTTTGTGACATGGAGATGGATGGGTGTTCTGAGTTATCCAGACTTGCCATCAGACTTACAAATCTCCCTTCCAGCTGTAATGGGCTGAGATTTCTTGTTTTGTCATTAAATGGTGTAGGACTTCCTTCTGTTTATGTGTTGATTTCATTGGTTAATGAATAAAGAAACTGTCTTGGCCTTTTGCTAAGGCAGAACTTAGGTAGGCAGAGAAAACAGAATTGAATGCTGGGAGGAAGAGGGCAGAGTCAGAGAAGCCATGGCTCCTCCGTCTGAGAAGGACGCTGGTTAGAATCTTGCTGGTAAGTCACTGCCACGTGGTGATACACAGATTAATGGAGATGGTTTAAACTAATATGTAAGAGGTAGTAAATAAGAAATTAGAGCTAATGGCCAAGCAGTGTTTTAATTAATACAGTGTCTGTGTGGTTATTTCTGGTGTAAGCTAGCTGGGTAATCGGGGCAAACAAGCAGCTCTGTCTCACTACAACAATAAATTAAAGAATAAATGATTTTGTTCAGTTTCTTTTTAAAACCTCCCATATTAACTGTAGTATCCACATGGCCCTTGCCTGACGCTTGACTAAGGCAGTGTCCAGCTTCTTCTGTGTTGCTATGATCAAAACATCCAGACATGAAACAGCAGAAGGGAAGGAAGTGTTTATTTGGCTGTGATTCCAGGTTACAGTTCATCATTTTGGGAAAGTTGAGGCAGGGACTCAGAATATCATGCCTATAATGAAGAACAGAGGAATGGGGGGAGCGTGGATTCCTGCTGTCTGCTTGTGCTCGGCTAGTTCCCATCACTCTCACACCATTCAAACGTGGAAACGGCTGCTCCCTACAGATATGCCACAGACCAACCTGCTCTAGACCATTCCCAGTCGAGTTGACCTTCTCAGACAGTCTTGGTTGTGTCAAGAAGGACACATAAACCCCCCACCACACATGGCACACAGGGATTGTATTAATTAATCCTGGACTATTGTAGAAGCTTCCCTTCCTTGGGAAAAAAAAAATCTCACTTGGTCATGATTTTTTTTTTCATATATCGCTATATTTCATTTGTTACTAAGTTTTGAGGACGTTTTTTATCCATATTCATAAGAAATAATGCCATGGAGCTTTCTTTACTTTTGATGTATTTTTTTCAAGCTTTGCACTCAGGAACATTCTCCTCTCTTAGACGGAGTTGGGAAATGTTCTTCTGCTGGCTGCTTTTTAGGAGAGTCTGCAAGGAGCTGGTGTTAGGATTTAGCATTGCTCCATCTGGGCCTGGGTTTTCTTTGTGGGTAGTTTTTGGATTACTAACTCAGTCTGATCACTTATTATAGGTTTTTCCAGATGGCCTATTTTTTTTGAGCCAGTTTTGGTAGTTTGCGTCTTTCTAGGAATTTGTCCATTTGATCTACTTTATCTTAATTTATATTCGTGGCATGCTCACCATATTCTGTCTTCATTCTCTTTTATCGCTGAATATGCCCTCTTTATATGTCTGGTTTTACCAGTTTAAGTCTCCCATCTTTTCCTATATTGATAAGTCTCACAAATACTTGTCAATTCTTTTGGATATTTTTTTTTAAAAAATATTTTATTTCTTATCAAAAATTGATAATTTATAATTCTGTATATTTGTTAGATAGAAAGTGATAGTATGATTAATGAATACAACATAGACTAATCAAGTCAAATGACATATCCCTCATCTCAAATACATAGTTGTCTTTTATGGTAAGATAACTTAAAATTTACTATCTTAGCAATTTGTGTGTGTGTGTGTAAATATGGTGTATTTTTTCATGTGTATACATGTGAGCATGTGAAGGCTGAAGGTTGACTTTGGATATCTTCTTCAATTATTTTTCATTTTACTTTTTGAGGCAGGGTTGCTGTGGGATAATCGCTTTGTACAAGGTGAAGATTTGTCGCTCTAATTGGTTTAATAAAATGTTGATTGGCCAGTAGTCAGGCAGGAAGTAAAGACCAGGTGTAACTCATGGGCCTGCTTGTTGGGGTTTCCATTTTGTCTAGTTCCCCACAGCTGGCAAGGTCACAAAGAAAATCTCACAGAGGTCTCCATAAGATTATAGATTGATTGATTGGCTCATTAGCTCAGGCTTCTTATTAGCTCTTATCACTTATGTTAAACCATTATTCTGATCTATGTTAGCCATGTGGCTCAGTACCTTTCTCAGTGGGGCAGGTCACATCCTGCTTCTTTGGTGATCTGGGCAGGAGTGCGAGGAATGGGCTTCCTCCTTCCCAGAATTCTCCTATTCTCATCACTCTGCCTCTACTTCCTGTCTGGTTGACCCACCTGTACTTCCTGCCTGGCCAATCAGTGTTTATTTAAAACATGATCGACAGAATACAGACAATTCTCCTGCACCAACCAGGTGATCCAAACTAAGGATGATGGGAAGGAGAAGGGTGGAGTCAGGAGTTGCCAGCCAGTTGCAGAGAGAGCAGGCTAATAAAGGTACTGCCACATGGCAGATCATACATAGAAATATGGGTTAATTTAAGTATAAGGGTTAGCTAATAACACGTCTGAGCTATTAAACCTCTGAGTTGGTTATTCTGAGTTGGGTGGTCAGGACAGGAATGTCCACTTACACAGTCTTTCTCTCTGAACTTGGCCATCACAGGGTTCTCTAGTCTTGCTGACCAGTGAGCCTAGGGATCCTCTCTATCTGCCTCCCCACACATGGACCACTTGGCTTTCTACAGAGTTCAGAAACTGAGACTGGGGACTAATGTTGGGCTCCCTTGTCTGCATGGCAAGAGTTTTGCCAGCGAAGTCACCACCCTGGTGTCTAGCTCAGTGATTTTGAAATGTACTGTATTTTATTGTTTATTGGATTCGCCATACTGTGGGCATTCTCTTCAACTGTCAGCTCCTGTTTTCTTGTGTCTCAGTCTGTTGCTATTTTTTTCCTTTACCTTTTTTCCTCATTGCCCATTGCATTGATTTATGTTTACCATCTCCTTTCTACTTTCTGTAGTTTGTTTTGTTATAATTTTTCTCTAATCTTTGGTAGTTCTTCATGGAGATGCTAAAGGTGAAAGGTCAGCTCATTGACTTGTGGCCTTTCTCATTACAGACAGTCATACATTTTCTGCTCATCGATGTCTTTCCTGTATCCTGTGAGGTCTGATATCTTATATCATCTTTTGATTGTTGCTTGTCTTGGATATTTTGTGCTCGCTCCATCCCTCTTTCCCCCACCCCAGTCTCCAATATAGAGGACTGAACTCATCAATGCTGTCATCTCTCTACCATGGAGCTACAGCCCACTCCCTATACTTGTCTGTTATCAAAGTCGTGGGAGCCGAGGAAGACATGCGAACCCTCTTGGAAAGGTGAGCCTCTGACTAACATAAAACGGTACACTGTGGCTTTTTGCTACGTCGTTTGAAATTCAGGTTCCTCTTACTGAGTTGTGAGGGAGGGAAAAACAGGTCTCAGCTCAGAGACCAATGACCCTGGCTGTTTTTGCTGAATTGTTATTTTTATTACAGTTAATTTAGTCTCTACTGCTTGCAGCCTCCTCCAGAGATGTTGATGCTGCTGTCTGGAAGCACAGGTTTTTCCATCTTTCTTAATCTTGGGGGATGTGGAACTCTCCAACAAGTTTGAAGATTATTCCTCTTAGCCAGGCGGTGGTGGTGCATGCCTTTAATCCCAGCACTCGGGAGGCAGAGGCAGGTGGATTGTTGTGAGTTCTAGGCCAGTCTGGTCTACCAGAGCTAGTTTCAGGACAGGCTCCCAGCTACAGAGAAAGCCTGCCTTGAAAAACCCAAGGAAAAAAACAAAACAAAACAAAACAAAACAAAAAGATTATTCCTCTTGATTCTGAGCCATGGATTACACAGGGCGACATCAGACTTATTGCGTTCTTCTCACCCTTGTTATAGAGATTCGACAAGACAGTGCAGAGAAACTATAGATTATAAAATATAACACATGGTAAAGTTTTCCACTTATCAATGACATGAACTAGGTATCATTTAATTCTTAGGTTAGCTACATCACTGGACTGTCTCTGACTCTTTTTAGCAATTTAGTCTGGGAATGTGTCAAGTCACAGGCAGCTAGCTGCTGGTCCAGGTACGGCTGTGCATGTCACATATTTTGACTGGTGCTGCAAGCCAGGCTTAAGAATTTTTTCTCACTCTGTTCCTTGTAGTCACCCAGAAGAAAGCCGTGAAAGCAGAAGTCCCTTTTTCTGACTCTTGTTCTGAATGGGAGCTGGGATAAAGATAATGGAGAAATTGGGAACCCGAGAGAACAAGGGCCCCTTGGTCCGGGTCCTTCCTCCCTTGCAGAGCTGTTTGAACAGCAGCTCATGTATCTGCTGTCATCCAAAGAGTTTTGTTACTTTGGGGAGTCACTAAGGGGGGCACAGTATCCCAGGATAAAAGAGGAAAATCCTGAAGCGGATGATGCCAGGATTTTTTGTTGGGGACTTTCCACCCTACACTACCACTGCTGCTCCAGCCGCGAGGATCCCCTCACTGGTGTGATAAACGTCCTTCGAAGCTGCAACTCTGATGTTGAACGTACTCTTCCCAGCTGTTAGAGTTTGAAAACATTCTGCTCAGTGATACTGCTGAACACATTTTCTCGTCTCAGGTATGACCTCCTCCAAGCGCCGGCTTTATATTACCGTGAGATCCTTTCTTTCTAAGTTCTTTCACGTGAGCCACTATGACAACTCAGTGATCTCTGGAAAGGCACTCCATAGGCTGCCAGCAAAGGTAATTTGGGGACTTGTCA
This sequence comes from Myodes glareolus, assembly GCF_982192425.1. NCBI lineage: Eukaryota > Metazoa > Chordata > Mammalia > Rodentia > Cricetidae > Myodes > Myodes glareolus. The sequence goes on along the minus strand of NC_142031.1, from coordinate 54,540,544 downwards.
TCGATGGAATTACAGATTTCTGTGGGTCAGGGAATGGAAATGAGTATCAGGGTCCCAAAAGACAGCCCTTGGAATAGTAACTAGTCAGTGGAGGCTTCTCAGAGGACCACAGCTCTGCAGAGCCCTCTGCCTCACAACGCCCAAGCTTCAGAAACAATGCCAGACTTCAAAGAAAGGAGCAACAGTCATGAAGGAGGCCCACCTGCTCCTCCAAGCTGGGCAAAAGCAATGCACTTTCAGCACAGTTTGGATGAAGAGCAAGCTTAATCATTTCGAGGTGTGTGCTTTCGGGAGGTCACCCTCAATTTTGTTTCTGGCATCCTTAGATGCAAATGGGCATGCCGTGTTATGAGGCAATTATGAAGATGAATGTTAAGAATTGGGAATGCCTATGAAGGATCGAGTTATTGTTACTTTAATACCTGTGATAAATCTGTTTCAGAGTTTAAAGGCTTATTCCCGGGGCCCATGTCTTTACAATCTTCTAACCTAATTCCTCCTTGACAGCGCTTTGATTGCTGCTTTAACAACATGGCGTGCATGATGGGTTAGGGGAAGTGTTTAACACAGAGAGAACAAAATGGATAAAAGCAATGAATAATGACCTTTAGATAATGAAATAATGTTAAACCCAGAATGTGATGTCTGAGGCTCCACTTTAAACACATTCCAGAATGAATTCTAAGGGAGGGAAAGACACATGTCTCTAACAAGACATGCACATCACACAGGCTTGTAACCACACACACAGGTGTCTCTAACAAGATATGCACATCACACAGGCATGTACACCCCACACGGGTGTCTCTAACAAGACAGACCACATCACACATGCACGTACGCACACACACAGGTGTCTCCAACAAGACATGCCACATCACACATATATGTACCCACACACATAAGAGTTGCACCAAAATGCTTTGCGTTCATAAAAGAGGAGGAAGGCATATAGGCTTTCCATTTTTTTGGTTAGAGTTACTCTAAGATATTTTACATTATTTGTGACTATTGTGAAGAGGAATGTTTCTCTGATTTCTTTGTCAGTCCATTTAATTGAAGAAGACATCAGAAAATGGAAAGATTGTCCATGCTCTTGGGTAGGTAGAATTAACATAGCAAAAATGGCAACCTTACCAAAAGCAATCTACAGATTCAATGCAATGTCCATCAGAATCCCGGAAAAATTTTTCACAGACCACAAAAGAACAATACTCAACTTCATATGGAAAAGCAAAAACCCAGGATATCCTGTACAATAAATGAACTTCTGGAGGCATCACAATCCCTGACTTCAAACTCTTCTACAGAGCTACAGTACTGAAAAGAGCCTGGTATTGGCATAAAAACAGACAGGAGGACCAATGGAAATGAATCGAAGACCCAGATATCAATCCACACACGTACAAACACCTGATTTTTGGCAAAGAAACAAAAATATAAAATGAAAAAAAGAAAGCATATTTTACAAATGGTGCTGGCATAACTGGATATCAACATGTAGAAGAATAAAAATAAATTCATATTTATACCCATGCACAAAACTCAAGTCCAAATGGATCAAAGACCTCAACATAAATCCAGACACACTGAACCTCATTAAAGAGAAAGTGGGAAGTAGCCTTCAATGCATGGGCATAGGAGATCACTTTTTAATATAACCCCACAGACACTGAGAGAAACAATTAATAAATGGGACCTCCTAAAACTGAGAGGCTTCTGTAAAGCAAAGGACATGGTCAACAAGACACAGCAGCATACAGAATGGGAAAAGGTCTTCACCAATCTTATGCCAATACCAGGCTGTTGTAAGTACTGTAGCTCTTTAGAAGAGTTTGAAGTCAGGGATTATGATGCCTCCAGAAGTCCATTTATTGTACGGGATTGTTTTGGCTATCCTAGGTTCTATAAGAAGGCAGGTTAAGCAAGCCCATGGGGAACAAGTCAGTAAGCCGCACTCCTCCTTGGCCTCTGCTTCAGCTTCTGCCTCCAGGTTCCTGCCCTGTTTGAGTTCCTGTCCTGACTTCCTTTGATGACAAACAGCAAAATGGAAGTGTAAGTCAGAAAAACCTTTTTCTTCACAAACTAGTTTTTGGTCATGGTGTTTGGCCTGGGCAATAGAAACCCTAACTAAGACACCCACCTAATGTGTTCTTTGGGTTTTCAACACTGTATTTTTTTCCCCAGTTTTGCATCGTTCTTTTTAGCTTCTTTTTCCCTGTGTGGATTTTAGAAAACACTTCAGAGATAAAAAGAAAATGAATTTGTTGCAGACTTACTTAATTTCCTTCTATCGAGAACCTTAACATATTCGCCTCTAAGGCTTACAAACTATTATTTTCTACAATAGTCAAATTCTTTTCTCTTTACTCAGTGCAGGGATGTGTGCACCAGCTGTGTGTGTAGGAATCCGAATGGATATCAAAAGTCAGGAGCTTGTTAAAGGGGTTGAAACGCAGAGCAGAAGGCTGCTCAGGACAGAGCCTTGGAGTGTGCTTTCTCAATGAGCTGAAGGCCAAGAGGGTTTATCTAAAGAAACCGGGAAGGAATCAGCAGGGGGCTAAATGAAAAGAAAGAGATAGATGGTCTGGAAGAGAGAAGAGTGTCCAGATAAAGATGTTACCTGCAGCTTCCAATGCTGCTGCTAGGTCAACGAAATGTTAAATTAATAACCATTTAATTTAACCAGAGCCCTGTCACCGACCGTTAGCGTCTGATTTCTATTTTATACGTTGTAGACTATATTTGTTTTCCAGCAAAAGTCTCTTTTTGTCTTGTTTGAAGACTCGGAAGGGATGGTGTTCATGAGTGTCAATAAATGATGAGATAGCAATGAGGTCAGTGTGCTTGAACACTTATGGAAACTCAGTGCTGAGTCCTCTTACCGTGGTCATTTCTTTTCCCAACTCTTCTCTTCCTTCATTTCCTCCCGATACCTCAGGCAGATTCATCATAAGCACAAGGGATCTGGACACATTTTGCCTCCCTGGGAGTCTCGAAATCTACCATTTTTCCTGCTGTTCACTGCTGTGGAATTGGTACCTATAACAACTGGTCCACGGAAGTCAGTGAGAATTTCCTGGGTGGCATCCTAAAGTCCCTGCTGTGGCTTTGAAGTTCCTTTCCAGGTGGGTCAGTTTGACTAAATGGTTTGTGAGTTAGTAGCCTGTCTTTATCCTTTTGTCAAGAATAGTAAGCGTGCAGCACCAAGTCTGAGCACGTCCTTACCATCAAGGAGAGCAAGTTTGCAGAAATAGAAGAAACGGTGGTCTGGTCTTCATTTGATTTAGCACATCAAGTCTTTTGCTTTGTTCTAACAATTAAGGCCTTGTCTGCACGAGACAGTTCCCTCTTGCTATGTGTCAAGCAGATGAACAAAAATATAAGCCATAATTATGCTTTGTAGCTGCAGTACTGGCGTTCAGTTCATTTTCCTGGGTGATGTTATGTAACCGGAACCTTAATTCAGCCAGGCCTCACTGGCAAGTTTTGTTCTACTTAAGTCTTTGCAAAGTGTTCCTTGACAGCTGCAAGCACCTCGCTGTGCCCTGTGATTTAAGGAGCCCAGGGCTTGTCAGATGAAGCTGCTAGCAGACAACACTGTCTTCAGGTGTCATTCATATTTCCAGAGTTCAGTTTCAGGCATCGCTCTTATTCTAGCTCACCTTTCCTTTCTGTCGTCTTGTGTGTCTGTGTGCGTGTCTTGTGTATCTGGGTGTACGTGTGCCCATCTGCACGGGGAGGCCAGGGGACAGCCTCAGGTGGTGTTTTTCAGGAGCTGTTCATCTTTTCACTTTTTGTCTTTTTGGTTGCATACATGTGTTTAGTATGCACGTATGCAAGTATGTTCCCATGTATGAGTGAACATGTGTTAGTGTATGTGCATACACAAGCATGTGTTTGCGCATTCATGCAGAAGACAGAGGCTGTTGATGTCAGGTGTCTTCCTCAATTGCTCTTCACCTTATAAATTGAAGCAGGGTCTCTCACTTGAACCCACAGCACTCTGATTTGGCTAGTTTAGCTTGCTAGCTTGCTCTAGAGATACCTTGTCTCTGTCTTCTGAGTGGGTGGGTCATTGTGCCTACTCGACTTCTATTTGAGTGTTGGGTATCTGAACTCTGGTTTTCTTCATGCTTGTAAGGGAAGCATTTTACCCACTGAGCCATCTCCCCAATATCACCTTGGGTTTTTTTTTTTTCTTTTTGAGGCAAAGCCAGAACTCACCAATTTAGCTGGGCTGGAAGTTAGTGATTCTCCTGCGGATTCACTTGCTCCTGCCTTCTCCAGTGTTAAGTAAGACTTCAAGTCTGAGCCACCACATCCACTTTAGTGATTGACATTTCACTTCACCTTCTGTTTCAGCAGAGAAGAGTTAAAGTATGGTTTCTTCCAATGGAGATAGTCAGTGTGTACCATGGATCAGAGAGAAAGATGGGTAAAGTGAACAACACGCTCCATTATTCATGAACAGTTACTGAGTGCTTCCTACATGGAGGCCAAGCATGTACTCGTGGGGCCAGAGTGATGAGCAAAACCCAGGTGTGACTAGCACTCAGATGGACAGATCAGTGGTCATGGCAACAAACACTAAGAGAGACTTCACACACACACACACACACACACACACACACAGACACACACACACACACACACCAAAACAAAACAAGAAACCAGATCTTCTGGAGACTGAGCTTTGAAGTTCTACGGTATCTTCTGTTAATCGCTCAAGACTAGTGACTGCTAGATCTCTATTCACAGATACACTAATTACATCAGCTGCTATGTTATATCTCCACCGAATGCTGGCATTTCTGAAGACGAGAAACAGCTAACCATTTCCTTCCGTCTTTTTCCTTTGGGAGTGACGGTAACTGAGCAAATCAACCCCCGAATGCCACCCTCCAGCCCTCCATGTGCCTGAGTCTGGGATTCTTAGCTTTGTCACAAAGAGGTCACTTTGGACAATGTCACTCATGTAGTTGGAAATGCTTTTAACCTCTTAGCCTCATTTTAACGGAATCAAGAACCATGTTTCCAATCATGTTTGAAAATATTTGATTTTTAAACTGGAATCGACTTTGCAGGTCAAGAGAAGTATTTTGTGAGTGGTCAAAGGTCTTTATGAGTTTAACAGTTTTTGCTTATGTTCTGTCTATCCATCATCTATCAATAAGCTTTCTATATTATCTATCTACCTATCTATTCATATATCTATCAATCAAAAAATCTATTTATCTATCTATTAATCAAAAAGTATCTATTTAACTATCATCTATCAATCTATCTATATCTAGTTTCTGTTCATCGATCTGTCAATCTATCATCTATCTATCTGTCTGTCTGTCTGTCTGTCTGTCTGTCTATCTACCTACCTATCTTCTATTTCTATCATTTACCCTACCACCTATCTGCCTACATCTATCTCCTCCCTCACCTGCTTATCTAATCTGTCATTTCTCTCTTTACACAGAATTCCCTGACTGCCTGTATCCTGCATCATTCAGGTACCTATATCTGTTGTCACACTTGTGATTGCTCTAGGATCACCTACATCATATAACTTAAACTTATTTTATTTTTTTTCTCATGATGAAATAAAACTCACTGCTTCGCATAGGGACACTAGCGATAACTTAGTTTTTTAAATATTATTTTTAACAATTCCTCTGGAAGTGGAGTTACAGGAGATTATGAACCATATGATATAGGTTCTGGGAGTTAAACTCAGGTCCTCTTCAAGAGTAGTACACACATACGCCCTGAGACAGAATTTCTCGATTTATCCCTGGCTATCTTAGAACTCACTCTGTAGACTATGCTGGCCTTGAACTCACAGAGATCCAACTGCCTTTGACACTCTTAGTTCTGGGATTAAAGGCGTGCACTACCACCACCCAGCAGAGCAGTACATTCTTATTTTTTAATTTATTAGTTTTTTTTAAAAAACTACCAATCCAAATTCCCACTCCCTCCCCTGCTCCCATTCCCTCCACACACCCTCCCACCTCCCCATCTAATCCTCAGAGAGGGTAAGGCACATTGCTTTGTGGAAGGTCCAAGGCCCTTCCCACTACATCTAGGCTGAGCAAGGTATATATTCAAAGAGATTAGGATTCCAAAAAGCCAGTACATGCAAACAGTGTACTCTTAATCAACCCTGAACCATCTAACCAATCTTTCTAGGGTCAACTTTTAGGGCACATTCTCAAGCCAAGACCTCAGGCTCTGTTTATCCTCTCCATCTCTCTTCCACTTCACCCAAGCCCTGTGACTGTATCTGTGTGGATGCAGAGTCGATGACAGTCAGGGAATTGGGTTTCATAAAATCTGGATTTAGATTTTACTGGCTTATTTTCTGGGCTATACTCTACATCAGCTATTGAGAAAGTCTTACTAACTTTACTGAGAAAACAACACATTTATCCATTTTCTTTTGAAAGTAATAAATGTTGTCCTTTAAGGTGCTCAACAAGGTAGGGCTTAGTCTTGATACTACTTTTGTACAAAACAAAGGTTGACAGTGGGAGAGGGGACATATAACAAGGGACGGGTTTCCTACCTTGTGTCTGGTGGGTAGTTAGGGACTCCAGGGCCCGGGCCTTCATTGGAATCACTTTTGCTAGATAAAGCTAAGATGGTATAAAGAGGACACCATAGGTTCCAGGAGATCACTGAGACAGTGTCTTAGATGTTCTCTGGTTTGTCACATGTGCTTGGACTCAGAGGAGCTTGGAGAACAAGGGGCCCGGAGTCTCTTCTAACGGCTAGAGCCAGGGAACTGTTGTCATTGTATGGATGCCTGAGATGTCCAACGAGCAGGAAAGCTACTCGGGAAGCAGGAAGGAAGGGAGGGAGTGGGGTCAATACATCGTGGAATGAACTGGAGAGATTTAAGGACATGTGCTGGTGAGCTCGTGAGGAGCCCCAAGAAAGTCTTCAGGGAGCACCACAGGCGTTCCAAGGGTTTGCACAGATGTTACACTGAGACGGACAGATTCCATCACCCCAGATGTGGTCTTAGCTTCATCCCTTCCAATCCAGGCCCGTTCAAGACTGATATGCCATGTGTTGTTAGTGTGAACAAAGTTTCCCCAGACTTCCCTCTGAGTACAGTAAGTATTTTGGAGGTTCTGTGTCTTCTTCTGTTCCCCTGCGTGGTGGTAGACATTAGGGACTCACTGTTTTTATGGTTTTGAGTTGTGAGTAAGATTCCAATGGATGAATTCTCAGCTGTCGATGCATGGCCAGGTTGCTCTCACTTTTTCTTTTAAAAGTAAATCCATTTTTGTTTATTCCTGATTTAGCTTATACAGGGACCTGTACATGAATGTACATGTAGAGTTCCTATGCAAACATCTTTGTATTTTTTTTTGTGGGTAAATACCAAGCGGTGGAAATCTTGGGGGTGTATAGAAAGTATATATAAAACTTTGTTAAAAAGCGCTATGCTTTCTTCTAAGTTGGTTCAGTGCTTGGAAGTTCCCCAGTGGTGAGAAAGAGCTCCTGAGCCTGTGTCTGCCAAGACGAGGCATTGCTAATGTCTCCACTTACTTCTCCGAACATATTTAGTTATTCTGGTGCATATAGATTGGGATAATTTAAGATTTTATCTCTTCAGCGAATTTCAGCCTATTGCTTAGTGCAGTGGGGACCATAGTTGGTGATAGCTTCGGGACGCAGAAATGGACGTGGTCTTATTTACAGTCACAGAGTGGTGAGATGGTGACATGCCAGCAGATACAAAATGATTTTTGTCTTTGAAAATAAGTATGGGAGACAAGGATGATGGCCTGTGGGTAAGGACACTTGCTGCCAAGCCTGAAGACCAGAGTTCAATTCCTGGTATCTGCATGGTGGAAGGAAAGAGCGGAATTATTACATTGTACTCTGACTTCTATGCACCACATGGTGACAACGGAGAACTAGAGGATGTAAGACAATAAATAACCTAGGCATCCGAACCAATATGGCATTCAGGAGAGACTTAGTCCTTCATCCCCTTCTCAATTCCCTTCCTTCTACTTCCAAACAGAGGCTGCACACAGCAGACCAATTTTTGTCAAGCTGAACTGTGCTGGATTTTTTTTTTTTTGCCAACTTGACATAAGATAGGGACTCTTTTGAGGGACACTCAGTTGTAAAAAACAAACAAACAAACAAAAAAACCCTAGTAGATTGTCCTACAAGCAAGCCTGTGGGGGCATTTTATGGATTTTGATGGATGTGGGGGAGCCAGCCACTCTACGACTCGGCTGGTGGGATGTATAAGAAATCCAGCTGAAGAAGTTAGTAAGCAGAGTTTCTCCATGGCTTCTGCCTTGGATCCTGCCTCCAGGTTTCTGTTCTGATTTCCTTCAGTAATAAGTAACAAGGTGTTTTATCACAGCAACAGAAATTCTTAAGATGGAACCGTAGTGATGTGCCTGGCATAGCTGACTCCACTCTTCTGTCTTGGAAGGTGAGTGGCCTCTAGTTGGTGTCTAACTCCTGTGAAATTTCTCTTGGCTGTGGTTGCCAGGGCACTGATAATAAAGGCTGCAAGATCTGCCATAGGTGCCCTGCTCATTAAGCGATAATTTAAAGGCTCGAGGAAAGCAGAACATAACCCACCCTCCCTCAAAAGAGTCCATATTCTTGCCAGTGTGTGGGAAAGCTGCAGGGGGAGGGGCTCCTGGAGAATCATCAAACACGCCTCCCGGTGCTTGCACGCTTATTGCTTATTGCTATTGTGTAGAATCTTAGTTTAAATGAAAACCAGGTTTCGTTTCTTCATCGTGGCTTTATGTGCAGTGACTCTGCTACGCAGTGGGGGCTCAAGAAATCAGCAAAATAGCAGCATTTTTATTTTTTGTTACAGGTGGCCAAGAAAGTAGATCCCTGGAAAGCAATATTAGAAATAGCTGTGCAAGGCTGACTCGGCTGAGTGAACCGTAAGACAACACCGCGCGAAAGCCTTCTGCTCAGACAGGACTGCGCAGTGGGGTCTTACAAACCAGTTAAGATGGAACTCAGATTGCCCGCTACCGTGCTCTGTTAATCTATATTCATGGGATCGAAGCTTACCCCTCACTAGGCTTGTGGAGTCACCAGCTACGGGGAGGGTGTTGGGAGGGGGCCTCTGTGAAGACTCACTGGCGGGCATCCCGTCCCTATCCTAATGAGATCTCACAGCTGAGAAATGAGCTAGCTATCCCTGCAATAGGGCTTGTCTTCCGGAGCAGTGCACCTCTGTTTCCCCAGACCTCTGTCATGTCTGGCCACCAGGGAGAGGAGAGCAGTAGTGGGCAGAGATTAGAGAAAGGAGGAGGTGAAGAGGGTTGGAGGGATGCAATGAATGCAGCAGCAGAATGGAAAAGCTCCCAGGATTTTCACTAAGTTGTGGATAATCCCATTGGTCTCAGAGACTCAGTTGTGCAGAGACAGAATGGTCCAGATCAGAAGTGAAGATGGGGTAAAGGGAGGTAGGTAGATGATTTGCTGGAAAATGTCTGCATCCGCTTTGTACCCACCCCTCCCCCTGCTGTCTCATGAGTCCTAGCTCTTGTGAAACTGGTCACCCCAAAGCTCTGGTCTACAGGAGACTGCAGGGGGGCTCAGTCCTAGAAACATCAGTCCATCCCTCTTAAGCTCTTTTTGTTTGCTTAATTTTTAAATAAGTTTTATGTGTAAGAGTATCTTGCCTGCATGTATGTCTGTGCAGCCCGTGCATGCACCATGCGCTCACAGAAGTCAGAAGAAGGTGTTGGCTCTCATAGACTGGAGTTATAGACAGTCATGAGCCACCACTTGGGTGCTGGGGATCAAACCAGATTCCTGTGGAAGAGAGCCAGTGCTTTTAACCATTGAGCCACCTCGCAGGCTCAGCACTTAGTTCACCCTTCAATAAAGCCTAGGATGCAATCACCAGGTGTTCTGAGGACTGAATAAGGAGGGGTGTCCCCAATGGTTACTCCAGAAAGACAGGGGGAAGGGGGGGAAGGGAAGAGGGAGGGAGTAAGAGAAGAGAGGGAGAGAGAGAGAGGCTGTAAACACCCAATACACCTGTTCATCTTACAGATGGAAACTGTGCACATAACATTGCCCTCCACTGAGATTTGATCTCTAAAACACACTTTGCATGCACCCTGTATAACTCTGGCTCCTCTGCAGATCAGTTTCCCCTCTGGAGAGTTTAAGAGCTACAGTTCCTATAGTCAGGCCAAACTTTACCCCCCCCCCCTTTGTCCCCTCGGCCTCTCTTCATGTGCCAGCAATACCTTACTGGGATGAACAGGAACGGATCGAGAAGGACTAGATGAAAGGGACATCACTTCCAACATAGACACATGCCGTTCAGATCTCTATGTTCTTTTTTTTTATTAAAAATTTCCATCTCCTCCCCTCCTCCCACTTCCCTCCCCTCCCCTCCCCCCACTTCCCCTTCTCTTCCTTCTCCAGGCCAAAGAGCAGTCAGGGTTCCCTACCCTATGGGAAGACCAAGGTCTTCCCCGCTCCCACCAGGTTCAGGAAGGTGAGCATCAAAACAGAAAAGGCTCCCACAAAGCCCGTCCATGCATTAGAATCAAAGCCCAGAGCCATTGTCCTTGGCTTCTCACATGAGCAAGGAAGTCAGGACTGCGAGGGGTGCAATCACCCACTGAGACGGTGGGACAGATCTAATGGGAGCTCACCAAGGCCAGTTGGAATGGGACTGATGGAGCATGTGATCAAACAGACTCTCTGAATGTGGCTGATGGTGGAGACTGAGATTGCTATGTTCTTGAAGCCCCTCCTGGTACCCACGCAGGCTACCATTTCAGCTCCAGGGGTCCTTGCACCCTGAGACTTCTGCTCTTTTTCTGTGAGTACTCAGAGTGAACAGCTCATGATAAAGAGTATAGACTCCCTGGGACCTGCAACAGCATCTCTTTTCCTGGCACAACCTGTCCATGGGTATATTTAAATTTGATGATGGCCTCAATTAAAAGTCGCTCATTGTGAGAATGAAAGATCTGCTTTGCTATTAATGGAATGATATGCCCCTATAATAAGACCGGTTTCATATGACTGTGGACTCCGGGGGTCTAGAGGAATTTCTTTCCTTGCAAGGGGATTTTTGTATTATTTGAATTTCAGAGACACTGTGACACATCTGGGACTGTTTATTTCAGAGCGCAAAGTTACACAAATATCTTGAATCGCTATTTACTTGTTTGTCTGCTTATATGCTTTATCTTATGCTGCGATTCAAGTAGGTTTTCCCCAGAGCATCAATCACAGACTCTAACCTTCATACATGAAACTTCAGAACGCAACTGCCTTTGATGCGTAATAACGCCTTTGCAGACTGTAAAGAGTCCGGCAAATGTTTGCTAAGGCCATAGCAAATCAGTTAACATAGTTATGGGTCTTGCACTAATCTAAAGTCTTACTGCGTTGAAATGTGAATAAGTCTGAGTAGACAGTGTAAGCTATGCAATGGTATACTGTGTTCTTTCAATCTAATTAAATCAGATTCCAAATCTATATGTTACCAAGGTGGAGAAACATTGAATTCAGCAGTAGGGGGCTCCTTTTCCAACAGAAAAAAGGCTTCACAGTCCTCGTAAGTTGGAACATTCTGGAAGTCCCCCCCAGATGTCATCCCATAGGCATCAAGAGTCCAGAGCCCGGCTGGCAAGAGATCTGTGCCACTTCCAGAACCTACTGGACTCTTCTCTGAGACAATGAACCCATTGGCTGGGATTGACCTTCCTGTTTGCCTGCTGCAGCTGTGTGCCTTAGAGGTCTAGATGTGTACTCAGGAAGGGCAAGGAGCTGGCTAAGAATCCCGCGAGCCACCCCGAAACTCAATGACAGACAACACCCGAGGCTGCCCTGCAACTGTCATCGATCCCCTCTGATCATTTCTCTCCCATTAAAAGACCCCTCCACCTTCCCTTCTAAGGGACTAAGTGTATTTTCAGTAATTGAAACACAAGTAGGCTGTTATTGAAATCCAGAGGAACCACTTCATGGATGCATACTTCATCCGAACCCATCCTCGCTTGGGTTCCCTGTTTTGTGGCCTGAATCTCATGAGTCATTGTGGTTCTTCTTTCTCTAGATCATGTAAGGATTTGCTTATAAGAAAGCTGTGGGGCACCTGAGCAGCACTGGAGGGGACTCTCGGCACTGATTCCTCAGGGTGACTGTCAACAATGCGACAGCCCAAGGCCTCCCTACTTGTTAGACTGCTCAACTGTGTGATTCTTCTGTGTTTGGAATATGTGTTTTAAATCGACCATGAGGCAGGTGAGGAGAGCCAGAGGCTTCATCCTCATGGTGGGGCTGGAGACAAAAACAGGCAGAGATTAAGAGAGAAGTTTATTGGGGAGAAGGGTAAAGAAGTGGGGAGAGAGGGAAAGAAATACAGAGAGGAAGAGGAAGGAGAAACAAGGAGCAGCCTGCCTCTTCTGAAGAGCTGCAACAAAGAGAGAGAGCGGGAGTGGGTGAAGCTTGTCTCTTAAAGCGACTTTTGCGCCTGGGTAGTGATGTAGCAGCCAGCAGCCATGGGTACTGCGTGGGTACATCTTGCCAGGTGACAGGGCAGGCCAACATAACGTCTGTACCCTAACAATAAGAACAAGAACCTTGACATCCAGACTCAGCCAGCTTCCAAGTGCTGCTGTTTTCTGTGTCGCTAGACAGATGTTCCTGAGCTAGCGTGGTTCCTGTAGGGAAACTAGCCACAGGACCCATCCAGGACTCACTGGATGCTGTACTCATGGGCTTTGTAAAGCTGGGGCTCCTCACCACTGGCAGCGTTTTCTTGCTACAACCTTCCGCATCTTACAACTTTACCCAGGGAAATCTGAGACAGAGGACCATGATGCCCAAGCTCTCTGGATGACATAGGATGGGAAAACCAGAGCAAAATCAAGTTATAACATCATCAAGGGGATTCTCCAGTTAGATCGTTTTAAAGAAGAGTGGTTTAGTTCATTTTAAAGAAGAGTGGTAGACATGAAGTTTGTTGTCTTGCTTAGGACGTAAAGTTAGCATTAGATGATCACATATTCGGAAGTACACCCCAATGTAACCCTGCATCCATCCAACCAGTCACTTAAAAAGACTGTGCTGCTTATCCTTATCAAGGATGCACAAGTAGTGATGTTGCTGTTTGTCATGTGACCTACACAAATGGACAGGCAGGAAATCCGGTTAGACCCACCTGGGTTACAACCTAACTCAGCCACCTGTCAGGAGTTCATCCTTTAGAGTACTTTAGTGCCCCTTGACGCACTGCCTGAGTCTCAGCGGCAGCTGCTGGACCCAGTCACAGAGCAGAGCCTGGCCTGGCTTCAGAGTGAGCTCTCCTCTCTCCTCCTCTGCGGAGGAGAGTCAGACTTTAAAGCATCTTTTGGGACATACTTTGTTCTTCCTAGAAATGTGTAAAGAAATGCTTCTGCATTCAGGATTCCGCCTCTTTTATTCTATTCTATTTATTCACGGGAACTAAGAACTAACGTTTTCGAGTGATTTCTTTATGGCTGCTCGCAAAGGTTGAAATGTACAGGATTTCCTGGCGGATAAGGGAACTTCTCTGCACGCTGCCTTCCCAGTTATTGCTTGTGGAGCAATAACTGAGCAAGACAGACATCAAATACAAAATCCCTTCTTTCTCAGCAGATCTGTCATCTTGAGTTTCTGCTGGTCATCCCAATGCGTTGTAAATCTGGTTACTCTTTGGGGTCCTTAGGTCATTCACAAATGTCCCCTTATCACACAGCCGCCTCTGTTTTCCCAGTCCAGCACATGACAAACAGTCTCTCATTGTTGCATGCCCTGCCTTTTTCTCTCTCCAGGATTGCGCTATGAAGCTGTGCTTCTGGGCTCCCCAGTTTGAATAGGAGCTCTCTTTGAAGAACAGAGCTTGGTCATCTGGTGTCTTCTTCCCTTGTATTTTCCTTTCTCATACACAAAAGATACTTAATGAAGCATTCTTTGGCTCCCTGTGGGGTTCAAAAAAGAAAGACCTCACCCAACACTGAACTGAATTCACCCAGGAACTGAATTCCAGCTCTGCTGTTTACATGTTGAAGTCCCTGGATTCACAACTGCTTAGAACATGTGGGGAATGGGTGAGACCTTTCAGGTAATAAACGACCACGTCTAAGTTCCAGGCATGGGGAGGTCCCTGCTGCAGCCCTTTCTCGCTTTCTGCTCTGGCTGGTGCAATAATGTCTTGGACTTTTTTCTTTTTTATTGCTTATTAAATCATCTTTCTTCTCACCAGAGTTAGTGCCACCTCTGCTCTTCAAGCAGCCCGTGTGTGTATGAATTCAATAACTACGCATTTGTAGAGCAATCGATCTAATAGATGAACAGCGACTTGAATATGCATTTGGTTTCCTGCCCGTGTTGGACTGCTATTAATGATCTAGGGGTAAACCTGCAAGCTATTTTGGGAGGATTGTGTATTTTTTATTGTTGTTGCTGTTTAATTTTAATTTTTTTTTGAGACAGAGTATCATTGTCGTCCTTGCTGGCCTGAACCTCATTTGTACACCAGGTTGACTTCGAATTCCCAGAAGTCTACCTGCCACTGCCTCCTGAGTACTGGGATGTAAGACATACTTCACAACCCTTGACTACAAGCTGTTATTGGAATATGATTTTCCTCTTGGCAATATGGAGCATACTGAACTGTTTTAGGCAGGGTACTTCTGGACATGCTACTATGAAAGAACTAAATAGATTGTAAGCCTTCAAACGGAAGAGGAGGGGGAAAGGAAGAGGTAGGGGAAGAGGAGGAGGAGGATAAAGAGGAGGAAGGGCTATAAAGTTAAATAATTTTTTGACTAAGAAATTTATTTTGTCTAGGTAATACCTACCAATATGACAGTGATTTTAAAATGCCCTTCTATATGACAATCATTTCCTGACATATAAAATGATTCATGGAGTTTTCTTGAAGAATTTTTGTAAAAGTTTAGATGTGATGTTCTGGTTATGGGGGAAATTCTTGACCCCCTTCTTTGATGGCTATGCTTCTCCTGTGAATGGGCAAGCTTCGGTGGTGTGTCTGATGGGTACTTCAGTGGGTCCATCTCCACTGCTCTGTTACCTTTCCCCCCTCTCCTGAGGGCTGCCTTAGGTGACCCAGTCCTAGACACCTTTAAAGTCCATAGTGGAACAACTTTTACAAAGGTCTTTTTAAGAGGATATTCAAACCCAGCAGGCAACAATGAATAAGGGAATAATGAGCATTTGTTTTTCAGTATGTAATGATAATGCTGCCTCTCCACTCTGGAAATTTATGCCCAGGAAGGGATTTTTTTTTGTTAGTGGAATGCATTACATTTGGAAAAGAATTAATGGCCATCTGTAAACGTGGGGATGGCTGGAAATTCTGTTATACATGTTGTAATAAAAATGGTTTATTGGGCTATCAAATGCAGGAATGGAAGCCAAAGCTACAGCCTCCATTGGGTCTCCTCACACAGGACTCTACCTGTATTTCTATCTTTTGGGCCATTCCAAAGGATTTATGCTTTTTAGTGAAATGGGTATCTTTTGAGATGCTGGTCTTTGGATATAGAGATTCTGTTTTGGGGGCCCCAGGTTTCTTGTCTGAAAAGACTGGGTTGGTCCACAGATATTTAATTTTTGGGACCCCCCCCCCACACTTTCCACCCTGCAAATAAGAGAAAGTTCACAATTTATTCTTGGGGATGAAGTCTAAAACGTAGTTGGGCAGAATTTCTTGCTGTGTAGGAACAAAGGGCACATGAATTTACTGTCCTCATAATGTCCTGTGACAGAAAAGGAGTGTTCAATGAATGGCCAGGTTCAGGGTCAGCTCCAAGTAGAAGCCAATGGCCAAAGCTGAGACCAGCAGGGGATCTGAACTTCAGCTGACAATGTCAGTGACAGCTCAGAAGCTCAGGTGGGATCATGTAAATAAGGAGAGAACTGGCCAGTCCGTGCTGACATCAACCAATCAGAAGCATATGGTGCTTGCCAGCCAACCAGTCATCTTAGTTC
Source organism: Myodes glareolus (assembly GCF_982192425.1). Lineage (NCBI taxonomy): Eukaryota > Metazoa > Chordata > Mammalia > Rodentia > Cricetidae > Myodes > Myodes glareolus. The sequence goes on along the minus strand of NC_142031.1, from coordinate 54,524,533 downwards.
AGATGGTGTCCGCTGACCTTCTCAGCACAAAATTCTTATTTTTCCTTCATGGTATGTTGCAATGAGAGACTTTGAGAGTATATGGATCTTCTTGATGTGGGATGCCTTTCTATATGCTGGGAATATGCTTTATTACCATTGTTAATGATGAAACTGATTTGGCCAATAGCCAGGCAGAATAGACCCTGGCGGGAAATCCAAGCAAAGATGAAGGAAAAAGAAACGTGGAGTCTGAGAGACACTGGCAGCTGCTAGAAAAGTAAGAGGTAAAGAAACAAGCCACAGACCTTGTGGTAAAATATAAAATAATAGATATGGGATAATTTAAAAGTAAGAGCTTGTTAGTAATAACCCTGTGCTATCTATCAGCCAAATTTTTATAATTAATATAAGGCTCTGAGTATTTATTCTAGAACTGGCGATTTCAGAGAAACTTTCAGTTATATCTTTTATTTCCCATCAATAGCCAATAGCAATGATTCTTCTCTGACTGATTGCTATAATGGATGCTACACGGTGACTCTGTCACCATCCCATCTTTTCTCTTGTCCTTGTGAGATGACATTCTATTTTAAGGCAGAACCCTTGAACACACAATCTTGGGTGAAGACCACCCAAGAGGTCATTTAGATTTTCTCTTTTACTATATGTGTAGAATTAGAGTTTTTTTCTTCAGGAGCTTGTATGTATGTTCATGTATGTAGCTATGTACGTGGGTACACATATGCACCCATGTGTACAGGCAAACATGGATGTACATGTACACCTGTGTGTGTGGAGGCCAGAGGAAGCCATCAGATATTTCTCTTTAGGTGCCATTCTCTTTTTTCCCGCCTTTTAAAAAGACATTTTTTATTTTAGTTCTTACTTACATGTATATGGTTGTGTCTGTGTGGGAATGTGCACATGAGTGCTGGCACCTAGGACAATGAACCCCTTGGAGCTGAGTACATAGGCAATTGTGAGTCACCTGATGTGGGAGCTAGTGAAGGACCTCGAGTCCTCTAGCAAAGACACGTGAGCTCTAAATCACTGAGCCAACTCTTCTGCTCTCAGTGCATTTTAAATTGTTTTGTTTGTTTTTGGTATTACAAGGTAGGGTTTCTCCGTGTAGCTCTGGTTGTCCTGGAACTCACCCTGTAGACCAGGCTGGCCTGGAACCCAGTGATCCATCTGCCGCTGTTTCTTCAGTGCTGGGATTAAAAGTGTGCACCGACATTGCCAGAGACAGTATCTCAACGACCTGGAGCTTGTCAGGCTGGCTAGGTCGGCTGCTCAGCAAAACCTCAGAGATCTTTACGGTTCTGCTTCTCCGGCACTGGGATTACAAATGGCTACCACCATTTTTTTTTCTTTAATATGATTTTGGGAATCAAACTCAGGTCTTCATACTTTCAAAGCAAGTGCTTTACTGAGTGAGCGATTTTCCCAGCCCCTCCCTAGAATTATTTAAAAATAAAATGTTTAAAGAAACAGCACACTCGTCTATTGGCAAGCTGAGGTATGCACTTGAGGCCGGGTGGTTTCCTGCCCCCAAACAGCCCTAGGTGGCCTCCGCTGTTTCTCTTACACACAGGCCCAATTCTCCCAGTGGTTTACAATCTGGGAGCAGAGTTAAATCCCACTATAAGAGAGAAGTAGCATTTCCCAGCTGTGGCTAACTACTGCAGAGATGTTAAAAAAAAAAAGAAAGAAAAAAGAAAAGAAAAAAAAGATACAGTTTCTTTTGCTCAAGGTCAAAGGTGCCAAATGTAGGCATGATAGTCCGGAACAATAACATATTAATAATTAATAAGGATAACAATGCTTATTTGGGGAACACTCACAAAGAAAGCTGCTGTGGACCTCTGCTCTGTAGGCCCTGGGAGCTGTGGACAGAATCCAAACCACCAGCCAAGAGAGCAAGTAAACTTTCTGTTGGTTCTTCTCTGTTTGCACATAGTAAGTACCTCAGACCACGCCCGAATGGGCCTGTACTCCAAAGGCTATTGGCTGAATGAATTCCCACAATACCTAGACCTCTACCATAGCGCAGAATGGTGGACTTATAATTTAGAGGTCTCTAGGGCATGATATCTAGACATGCTCAGTCTGCTTAGAGTCAGGCATGGTCTTTGCTCCAGCAAGTGCCTAGGATGGTTACATCATTGATACCCCTATGTCTTTTGTTAAATGAGTGGAAGGAGGGTCATTTCACATCCTCAAGTTTAAGTGTTAACGTTCTCTCAAATTCATGCCAGGACTCTGAAAGGAGATCCTTCAGGTAGCAATTAGGTTGTGACAAGAGAACCCTCCTGAATCAAATCAGTATTCATTAAGAGGATCTAAGAGTGTCCTGGTCCCTTCCACCTCTGAGAATGCAGAGGGAAGGTGACATCTATTGGTCAGGAATCTTTCACCAGGCAGCAAATTGAAAGTGCTGTGGACTTCATCTTCCTTAAGTGTGGGGGATCCTGTTGTTTACAGAGACACCAATTTGTGGCACTCTGCGATCATAGCACACATAAACTAAGCCATACATCGTCGGCGACATTTGAAGATTTTTCTAGTCTAATGATGCCTGTGCTCTATCCTAGAGCAGCGGTGGTACATGTGAGAGAGCGATCGTCAACATTCTGAGGGCAATCTGAGTGGTCCAGGATCCTCAGACCCCACAGAAATGGGGCCTCTGGCTCATACGGTTGACAGAGATTCTTACTGCCCACTGGCTTCCGTCCTTGCTCATTTTAAGTTACCAGGAAATACTGTATAGATTTGCCCTTGACTAGAATTCATAAGACTCAACTCTTCTTCTTTTTTTCTTTTTTAAAGAAAGTAAAAGCTTGTGCCTATTGTACTATTATTAATAATCCCCACTTTTTAGGCTCCCAGAAATGTCTGTCTTGGGTGGTTATCTTAGTGCTTTAGTAAAACAATTCAGAAGAGGCATTTGGCTTCAATAGTATACTTTGACTTACCTGTTTTTTATATCCACTGGCTGGGGAAAGACTAAGACTTAGGAACATACTGAGGGTTGGGGTGTTTGTGATCAGGGGCAAGGGACCATGCCTTGTACTCTGTTTCACTGTTCTGCCAGAAGACAAATTAATGTGTGAGATTTTTGGAAGGTGCAAGAGAAAATTCAATGAAGAATGTTCACAGGAAGACTTTTCTAGGGCCTTGGGAATCTTAGATAAAGGATGTCATGGGGTAGGGGAACCTGGGCTGTGGAGATGGGTGTGGAGCTTTGTGTTCAGCACAATCCTCTATAGCTTCTCTGTGATCAGGGCTCTATACAGACCACAGAAGCTTTCTGTGTGATTGTCTGGGAAAAGAAGAGGAGATCTAGGGTGTTTATCCAGAAAGGTCCACAATAAGACACATGAAGGGCCTGGGAACAAACACATTTTGTAAGGGCATAGAGGAAGGACCAGCAAGAGGAGGCTCGTGGGTTTTCACTCAGGAACCAGTTAGCTTGCTTCTTAGAAAGGATTCATTTGTGGGAGGCAACTTGGTTTGGTCGACTAGAACCACTGCACTCAAAAATCTGCTCAAGGGACAGGGAGATGGACGTGTTGATAGAATAGCTGCTGTGTCAGTCTGAGAACCCAAGTTCTCATTCCCAGCACCCGTAGTAAAAGCTGGGGGGGTGGGTGGGGGGCCTATGCTTGTAAACCCACTGCTGGAGAAACAGAGACGATCATCAGGCCCTGTTGGCCAACAAGGTTGGCCTAATTCTTGTTTTGGTCCAGTGAAACAATTAAAAAAAAGCATGTGGCATCTAAGGGGGGATGACACCCAGGGTGGTTCTCTGATGCACTTCCATGCATGCATAGATGCAAAAAAAAATCATAGCCAAGAACAGAGCTAAAAATGACTGGGTGTGTGAGTGTAATGTAGAACTTAGTCCTGAAAAGTTGAGGAGTGAACTACAGAAGGGCGACTCCAATCCCTGGGATTCACCCCTGCTTTAAGGGGCTCGCTGTCGCTGATGCCTGGGATTTGAGAATGAGCAGGCGTGCTGGGCCCCATGCTGGTGTGCACCTGGAGTCGATTAGCCTGGCAGAGGAGGCAGCCTTGCTCACCCCCTCCCCAGGACTCCCTCCTGTGATACTGCAGTTGGGGCAAGGACATGTTGCCTCTAGTACTCTCTTTTGTTTCAGCTTAGTGGGAAGCAGGGTTTACTCAGGCTTGGGGAATAAATGTACAGAAACTCTTCCACCTGTGAGGCTGGCTCCTGAGATGACTTTCTTCCACTTCTAAAGTGTCACGCCTAGGTCAGCCCACCTGGTCATTGGTTTCCGACTGGAGCTTCGACTCAGAGACCTGCAGGTGTCTCTTACGAGAAGAGAAACTCACGTTTCACAGTGCTTTCTATATGTCAGTTGTGACGTCACATCCATGAGTCAACCCTGTGTGCAATTATTAACCTCCACTCTGTACCTGATACTGAGCTGTATCCTGGCTACATGGAGGCCAGCATAATAGTTGGAAGCCTCACAATTCTCACTGAATCCCCAGGAGTTGGAGGTGTTTGTCTCCATTAACCAGTTGAGAGGACACAGGCATACATGAAGAGAGCACTATCCTATCCTATCCTATCCTATCCTATCCTATCCTATCCTATCCTATCCTATCCTATGCTATGCTATGCTATGCTATGCTATACTATACTATACTATACTATACTATACTATACTATACTAATACTATACCATACCATACCATACTAATACTATACTATACTAATACTAATACTATACTATACTATATTGTGTGTGTGTGCTTGTGTGTGTATAGTATGTGATAATTTGTTTCTGTGTGTGTATTATGTGTTTATATGTGTGTTCATGCATATGTATGGTGTGCTCTTGTTTGTATATGTGTGTGAGTGCTATGTTAGTATCCACATTGTGATTGTGTGTATATATGTGTGTGGTGTGCCTATGTGCTTTTGTATTTGGTATGTGTGTATGCACATGTTATGTTAGTGTGCACAGTGTGATTATTTGTGTGTGGTATATAGGCTTATGTCTGTGTGTATGTGATGTGCCTGTGTGTGTGGTGTATGCTCGTGTGTGTGTGTGCAATTTTCCTCCAGTCCTTGCTGCTATGGCTGGATGCTGATTGTCCAGTTCCTTTCCTGCTGCACCCTGTAGCCCTGGCTGACTCTCTAGAGCATTACAAGGTTCCTGTAACTAGCATTTTCAAGTCACATTGAGGACATGTCTCACCCCTGTAAAGATGGAGGGACAGAAGCTTGTTCATTATAAATGCTGGTGTCTAGGGGGTTTGCAAAAGAATTCCAAAGTGAGAATTTTCTCAATATGCTAGCAGAACAGGGACTAGATTGTCTTGGATCCAAACCTAATGCTGGCTGTAATGAAGGAGGAAGACCAGGCTCACTGGTGGGAAGGTTTCTAGTGACTCTCACACCAACATGATCCAGTGGAGACTTGGCAGGGCATAGTTACAGTACTCTCTGGGGGACTGATCACAAAACCCAGTGGGGTTCAGGACTGCAAACCTCCTGGCCCAAGGACAGCCCAGACTAAAGTAGAACATGGCTGTCTTTAGATGGGGATAGCTCTTAACTCTATTTCAGAGCTTCCTCCTTTGGAAGCCTTGCAGCCAGCTTTGGCGTCTGTCTGGCCCTGGAGAGTTGTTTGTAGGCCCCTTGTGAAGCAGGCCATTGTGAGGGATGCCAGATGGGTAGAGCGCTGGAGAAATAGCACACAGTGTGGAAAGAAAACATCTAGAGTGTGGGAGCAGACACAACCGTGGCTGATTCCATTAGCTCTGAACTGTTCCATGTGAAAAGCTGAGCAGTGGCCTCCAGGGGCAACTTTCATTGATTTGAGATTAAGTATATGAAGTTAAGATAGAAGTCCTGAGTTAGGAGGAACATACAGTTAGAGTCATTTTGATTTCAGATCATTGATTATAATCTTTTTTTGTAAATATAATTAACATACAAGGTACTAAATATTATGGTATTAAAAACAAAACAAAACGAAGTGTGTTGCTTTAATTATCTTCCCCACCTGTCTTCCAGTTAGTCCCCCCTGAGTCTACCCTGGGCTCCATCAGTGTCTCCTTGGGTCACATGTATCCTTTGCCCCATTCCCTTCCTAGCACCTCTCTTGGTCTCATTCAAAGCCACATGATATGGCTCATATGTTGATCCAGCTTGTTGTTCATACGTGGGAGTAGACACATGGATGCAAATGTAGGTAAAGCTTAGTTGGAACCTTTTCAAAGTCTATTATATCTTAGACTACTCAGTCACTATAATATGATACCACAGGCTATATTGTTTAAACAATAGACCTTCTTTCACCCTCACAACTGTGGAGAAAAGAATGCATATTTGCAATCTGGGGAGGGCCTGCTTCCTCATGGAAGTTAACTTTTCCTGTGTCCTTACAAGAGAGTAGGGTCCCCGTGGTGGTTGGAATGAAAAACGACCCCTCATAGGCTCACATGTTTGAACACCCGGTCTCCTGCTGGTGGTGCTGTTCGGGATGTTATGGAACCTTTACAAGTCTTGCAGGAGGAAGTATGTCACTGGGGGCTGACTTTGGGTTTTTTTTATAGCCTTATTCTTTTCTCTTTCTTTGCTTCCTGTGCATGGATGAAATATGATTTCTCTGCTTCATGCTTCTGCTCCCATGCCATGATTTTTTGGCCATGATGGACTCTATCCCTCGGGAACCACAAGCCACAACACTTTCTTCCTTAAGTTGCTTTGGTCAATGCATCAGCAGAAAAGTAATGGATTCATGCAGAACCTGAGATTTCTGGATTCATTGCTGTGAAGGGACACCAGAACTATGGCAACTCTTAGAAAGGGAGAGAGTATTTCATGGAGGTGACTTACAGCATCAGAGGTTTAGTCCACTATCATCATGACGTGGCAAGATGGTAGGCAGGCAGACATGGTGCTGAAGTAGGAGCTGAGAATCCTTACATCTTCACTTGCAGACAACAGGAAGTGTTCTGAGACACTAAGTGTGGCTTGAGCATATGAAACCTCAAAACCCACCTCCACAGTGACACACTTCCTCCAATGAGACCATACCTCCTAATAGTACTACTTCATTTGGGCGCCATTTTCTTTCAGCCCCCCCCCCAAAGATGTATTTCCTAAGACTCTAAGCTGAGGGCCAGACTTCCAATATAGGGATTTGGTGGGACCATGACATCATACCTAGAGGGTTCAGAGATCTATTTGTTCACTTCAGCATTTACCAAGTCCTTAACATGTGTTTGCCACTATACTTCAAAGTGCCACAACTGTTCCCTCACTCTGGTAACTGGGAACATGCCAATGATGAGACCCTCTGATGGCCCTACATTTCCAGTTTTGTATATACAAGGGAGGAGCTGCCTAGTCTTTAAGGACTATGCATCTCTGTTTGCGCCCTGCTCCGGTCTGGGCACTATGTGAATAATTAGTGCATTTTCTTCCCAGCCTCTTTGTTTAAGAGGATTTGGTAGATCTGCTAATTCTGGTGCTTATGTCGTAACTCTTGTCACACAGTCAATTATGGAAGTCTTTGAATAGCATAACTGAAAACGTGTTCAGCTTAATCACTTCTGACAGCAGTGGGGTTGAGGCTGAGCGCCAGCACACACTACACAGGAATGTCATTAGCAGACTGGTCTCAGGGCATACACGGGTCCTTCTGTGTGTTATCACAGTGACTGAACTGGCAAGCATCACCTCTGTATGAACTGCTGGACCACCTCAGCCAGTTATTTAAAAACCATTGGCCTAACAGAAATTAGAGGAGTCTAGGGAGCTTCTTCCACCCAGAACAATAGCAGAAGCCACAGTCACTGCTGAGAAGTTCCACATAGAGCAAGGTACACAGTAAGAATCTGAATCCAGGGTGCCTGGAAGTGATTTGAACAACGATGATCCCACCTTCTGGCCATGGGGCCTGAGCTAGGATCCTTAACCCCTCTGCCCACCACGTCCCCCTGTGTAGACTAGCATTTGTGAAAGAGCAGGACACTTCTCAGGGGTAGAGGGAATGCTACTTCATGGTCCAATGTGAAGCACTTTAGTCCAACACCTGGCTCATAGCCAACACTCATTATATCTGAGGAGCCTTTCCCTGGTTTAGGCAAAGAAGCCATTGCTCCAATCACGTTCACAATAATGTGATCTCTAAAACACTGAGAACCCCTTTCACGGTGGAAGCCACCTATCTACCGTGTATGTATTAAACCAATCTGATCTTCAGGAAAAGTGGACGGAGGGGAGTAACATTTCTCTTGGATAAAAGAGAAATCTGAGTGACAGCAGAGTCTGACCCTGAGCCTTCAGTTTGGCTGAGGCAAGGTCTGAGGCCATGTGGTTGACAACAGAGGCCCAGATCACATACCGTTGGCTTGCCAGTGTGCTCCTGACCAGTGACTTGTAAGAGAAGTTTGTCTGTTCTTCAAGAGGCAGAGGACTAGAGATGGTAAGGAGAGAGAAAACCACCACAATTGTCTTCTACAACAGAGACTAAGTCAGGGTTTTGTGATTCTGAACAGCAATCTGATGTGGTTATAAAGTCCTCGGAAGCATAGCTATGACTTGGGTATCTTCTTCTTCTTCTTCTTCTTCTTCTTCTTCTTCTTCTTCTCCTTCTTCTTCTTCTTCTTCTTCTTCTTCTTCTTCTTCTTCTTCTTCTTCTTCTTCTTCTTCCTCTTCCTCTTTCTCCTCCTCCTTCTTCTTCTTCCTCTTCCTCCTCCTCCTCTTCCTCTCCTTCATCCTCTTCCTCTTCCTCTTGTTCTACATCATCATCATCATTATCATCATCATCATTTAGACTGGCCTGTTCCCTCTGTTGATAGAGTCAGAGTGTGTTTGGATCATCCATCCCTTAGGGAAAGATGCTTGAAAAGGAAACAGAATGTTCTAGAACCTCACTACTAACAACATGCTCAACAGACTTGCAGTGTTAGTGTCCTGCGAAAATTTATTAAAACTGTGGATTCTTGGACTTCACACTTGTCCTCCGAATTACAATCTGCATTTTAACCTGACTCTCAAATAATTTGTATGCACCCTGAAGATGGAGGAATGCTGAAAAAGAATGAACATGGACTTTGGCATCTGAAATAAATAGATTTGACACCCATATCTTCCATTTATTATCTGCACTGCCTCAGAAAAAATTGCATAACCTTTGCAAAATTGTTTTCTAATCTATAAATTGAACTTAATGCTATCTCTCAGGATTGTTCTAAGAATTGGTGATAATAAAGTTAACTACATTTATTTCTCTGCACCTGGCACAGTCTAAAATGCTTAACATCTAGACTATTTCTCATCTCAGTTTCCCAGCAGAGCTATTAAGTAGGTGTAGGGTTATCTACGGATGTAAACACAGGAGAGCCACTTGAGAGTGGGAAGCCCCAGCAGTGGGTGGCCAGCCAGTCAGTAGCAACACCAATATGCCTCAAGGCTTTGATTATCCAAAGAGGAAAGGGGGCTGCTAGCAGTTATTCCACGCCTTCCACACAGAGCCTGGGCTTCCTCATGGTGTGTGTGTGTGTGTGTGTGTGTGTGTGTGTGTGTGTTTGTGTGTGTGTGTGTGTGTGTGTGTGTATGTACATATGTGTTACCAGTGCTTGGAGTCTGACCTAGATTTTTTCAGGTCCTTGGAAATACAAAGAATTGAAAGTAAGGACTCACAAAATTTTGCAAAAGAATCAAAGTAATTTTATTTGGAGAAAAGCAATAATACAGATTTAAAGGGACCACAGTCTGCAGAAAGAAAATTGATGCATGAGTGAGCATACTTCTGACTCCAGAATGTAGCCTTGGGTCTTTTTTAATGGGGATATAAGAGAATGAGAGGTTAGTTACTGAAGTAGATGGTTCAGGTGGTTCTCTATTTTGATTGATAGATGGATGAGGTCATCGAATCATTCTCTGAATAATGTGTCTGATTCCAGTCACATACCAAATTATGCACAGACATAAGAAAATAGCAAATAATTCCTCCTAAAGAAGTGGGTCTCAATCTTCATAATGCTATGACCCTTTCATGTAGTTCCTCATGTTGTGATAACCCCAATCATAAAATTTTGTTGCTACTTCATAACTGTTTTTGCTAATAGATGAGTCATAACAATATGCAGGATATTTAATATGTAACCTCAGGGGGTCATGACAACTTTGTCTTAATGTCTGGGCATGTAAAACGTGGATCAACTGTTATATATATCATACCCAGACACACTGGGAATGCAAGTGTACAGAAACTCCAAGATTGACCATTACCTGAGTCAGGAAAGCTCACACTGTTGTTCAGAGGTGACAGTACATGAAGGCTATTGCAAGTGGTGGATTGAAGGGTTCTGAGGTTGTTAGATAACATTATTTGGAGTGGTGTGTGTGTGTGTATGTGTGTGTGTGTGTGTGTGTGTGTGTGTGTGTGTGTGTGTGTATGTGTACTTTCAGGTGTAGGAAAAAGGTTGCCAAGTGCATTGCAAGGGTGGTATGTATAACCCGAAACAAAATGGGGTCCTTGAGTAGCAAACCATCGCCTGTTTTTGTATTCTTTATATGTAGGTAGTACCACGTGGCAGTGCATAAATAAGAAATATGGATTCATTTAAAATGTAAGAGTTAGCTAATAACAAACCTGAGCTATTGACTGAGCATTTATAATTAATATTAAGTCTCCAAGCCAGTTATTTGGGAAGTGGCTGCTGGGATGGGAAAACTTCTACCAACAGTTAGCAGTTCTCTCTCAGGCATGACTGTGTGGATCCAGGGCAGCAGTTGGAGCTTCTTTCATGCTGGCTTTCACTGGACTCCCATAACATTGCTGTGATCAGTCCCACAAAACTGGGTTGATCTTCCTGCCACAAAGGAGAGAAAGGTAGAGCTCACACCACCAGAACTACCAAGAGCAGAGCTGATCTGCTGGGTATGACTGCTCTCCCAACCCAGGGAGCCCCACTGTAGCTTTAGGAACAGGGTGGGCATGTCTCTCTTGCTGCACTATTTCACATGGTTAAAAATATGTTTTTAATGACACCCCCCAATTAGCTGAGAAAAGAAAGTAATTTCAGATATTTTAATATTTTCTTTTTTTTTTGGTGTTACACATTGCTAGATTACTCTAGGGGTTAGGAAAACTAAGATGGCTCATACTGGATGAAGAGACCACCCTAACTCTATATCCTCATTGTAGCTAGTTTCATATTCAGGGAGACATTTTCCAAATAAGGTCACCTTCAGAGGTCCTATGACTCTTTGGCTTATGAAGAAGACGTCAATGTGTCAATCTGCAGAGTGCACAGCAAGCCCATGCGGTAGGCTTCGGCATTTACACTTTGAAGATGACCATGAAGAGACTTTCAGAGGATTGATACTGTCAAGGCTACCAGTTCCCGAATCTGATTCCAAGCCTGAGATTTGTGTGATAGGTCCTGGTCTTTATGAAAGTGTATGCTCTAAGGTGCTAGTTTCTGGGTCAGCTTGGAGGGTATTGGTTGGAGTCTGGGTGGTGGGCACTGAAGACTCCGTGCCCATCCTCTGCACAGCCTGCATCTCATCTGTGTAGGTATGAGTAAGACATGGGTTGCTTTCCCCAGTGAAGACAGAGCTAAAATTTGAATCAGAAATAGCTAATTCTCATAGCTTTTTTTCCCCTGAGTTAAAATTCTGGTGAAATCTCTCCTGCATTTTTTTTTTTTTAAGCAGGGAGGTAAGGGGCCTGCTGAGACGCTTTTGTGGGTTTCACTCCTAAATGAATGCAGCTGGGTATTTTGATTAAACACATATTGAAATCCACTTATAACAAGTGAACCAAGACCATGTGAGGGGCCCTACTGCATCAGAAAGATTATTCAAGTTACGCAGTTTAGTGGGATATTGCTGCATTCTGGTGTCTTGGAGGAAGAAGCCCTGTGCCTTGTGACCAGTGGCATGTGTCAGGATGCAGGATTCAGGGTACAGCCCTTACTCAAGGCAAGACAGCTGGGCTAACAGTACCACTTCTTCTCAGATATAAGTGTCTGTTGGAGTTGATGTCAGCCTGGAACCTGTATTGACCTGAGTTAGCTGCTCAGTGAATTGTAAAGGAGTTGCCAGAATGGTTTCATACACCACACACACACACACACACACACACACACACACACACACACACAGGTGAGGCTTCTCAGCTAGCTCACCAGCACATGTACAGTGGCCCTGTTTATCAACACCGGCATGTTCCTGAAGGATGCTCAGACCCATCCTTTGCCTTGAGGAATGGTGTCATGAACTCTGACTTCTGCAACTGACATCACTGGGTACACAGAGACTCTCAGACTCCTTACTGATAGAGGGATGTCAGGGAAGGGCAGTACTCTTGGTTCCCTCAGATGACCTACACTTGGTGATGTCCACTGTGAGCTCAGTGCTAGAGACACTGAGACCACATGGCCTATTGTCTCCACTGTTGCTCAGCCTGGATAAGGAGACATGGAGATGTGGAGCCGGTGAACTAATGTGATTGCTGTGTTTAGAACAGTGGACATGTAGCAGCTGGGGGCAAGGAGCAAGAGTGTGAAACCTGCTTAGGGTGTGGCCAGCAGAGAAATAGGGAGCTGAGATCTGAATGATTTGAAGGACTGTTATGGTTAAGCAAAAGACAATGGCCAGAGGCCCTTTGAGCAAAATGGAGAGAGAGAAAACAGAAAGAAACCCGAGTTGTTAAATATGTCAGGGCGCATGCGCAGAGAACTACCATGGGATCCACTCGGATGGAATTTTGACTATTCTTGACTGGCAACTGCAAGGCTTACCACACCCACTGTAGTCCCAACAGAAGGTAAAGGATTAGACCTGGAACCCAGTGGCTGGCTCCTGGCTTATCTAGTAGCCGCAGAATGTCTTCCTTTCTTGGGGTCCACCTAAGATTGGAACAGTTGGGCAGTGCAGCTCCCTGACAGAGGGCCATTTGTGCCAGAAAGAGCTTCAGGTCTCCTACCAGCCATCATCCTGAAAATACCATATGTGGTATGATTGAAGCAATGCGCTGTGGTTCCAAAGATTATTAGAACAGTGCATAATTTTAGAATTCCGTGTGACCTTGATGGGCATATTTGTTCAAATAACCCATTAAACATTTGCATGATGGAGACTCAGTCTACCTTTGTCTGAATCCAGTTGAACCAATACAACACATTTAATATTTATTATGCGGGAAGCAGATGTGGAAAGCTATCCACCTGGTGGGCTGAATCGAACATGAGCATATAGCAGGCTGGAGTAGTCAAGTTGGTGCAAAAAAAAAATAAAGGGAGAGTGAAAAAAGGCGCAGTTGGCGCCAAAAGCTTAAGAGCTACGCCAAAAGCGTGACAGCTAAGCCAAAAGCGTTAAGAGTTAGAAAAAGGCGCGAAATTCAAAAAAGGTGACGTTGCAAGGCCTGTGAAGAATACTCGCAGTCAAGATGGTGCTGAAGGGGAACAAGAGGGGAGGAGCTCTGACTTATTCACAAGAAGGTAATTGGAGTTAGAGTTGGGGTAAGAAGACATAAAGCGCCTGATGACCACGTGATCCCCATTAGGGGCTGAAGGAGCCCCAGCTCATGCAGATGTGACTGCTGACGTGATTGGTTAATTTCCCTCCTGCCTCTTCTGGGATTCGTGGGATTTTGCTTTATAAGTTGTTTCTTGTAAGGAAATGAAGGAGTTCCTGCTTGACTCGACTCAGCGGCATCTGATTGTCTCCAGGACCCCGGGGGCTGGGTGGTGAGCAGCTCACTACTTCTTCTCAGCCAGGGCCAGTCGGCTGGTTCAGTTCTGCGGGGTCCACAGAGGGACTTCGCACCATCTGGTGGACAAACCCTTTAGCTTAAACCGTTTCTGTATTATTATTATCTCTCCAAATTGATAAAAGCACCTAGTAGTCAGCTGTCCATGCAAATTCCTTTTCATGTGGGCTGGTGCTTAATCTTTGTTATCTCAGAATGGACGAAAGAGTAGGGAGATGTGAATAAATAGACCAGGCTGGCTTGGGGGAGATGGCCCAGTGGTTAAAAACACTTACTGCTCTCGCAAAGGACCCAGGCTCAAGTCCCAGCACCCACATGGAGGTTCACAACCTTTGGGTCTAATTCCATAGTATCCGATGCCCTCTTCTGGCTTCCACATCCACTGCACACACGGTGCATTGGCATCCATGCCAGAAAAACAGTCATATACAGGGCCCTTGGGAATTTGAATACTAGGATTAAACACTTGTATTTTTCTTCTTATAACCCAACATTTTTGAAGTGGAGTTCATTGTAGCCCTAGGTCTACACAGTATTTGAAACCGTAAATAGGCTGTAGGGACAGTTGGAAAACACTGGGGTAAGAAGTTGTTTGCTTACTTCACATTTTAACATCTTCCTAAGGTTTTAAAGATGTGCTGTAATCTCTGAAATATGGACATATATTTTATCATTTAAACATATTTGACTCTTGATATAGATGTATATATAATATATACGTGTATATAATATATATATATTAATAGAGTATTACCCAGACTAACAGTAAATGTGTAGTTCTCTTGCTTCAGCCTCCTGAATCATAAAAGTTTTTATTTTCCTTCAAAGAATGTACCCCAGAATTAGTAATATGGAACAACCATTGGCTGATGTAACAATACCCCATGAAGCCATGGTGTGCTGCTTGCCTGGTGAGAACACCTTTTGATCCGTCCTCTCCTGCACGTCCACTAATGGCTAATCTCCCTTTCTTCTTCACTATTGAAAATCCTTGGGGCTCAAGAATACAGTTCCACCTCCTTGCACTGTTGTGGTTTTCCTCTGTGTGTGAATGTGCATGCATGTGTGTATGTGACTGCGCAAGGGGACACACGTATATGTGGGTGCCTGTATGTATGTATGCAAGTGTGTGGAGGCCAGAGACTAATCTTAGACATCTGGAAGCTACCTGTTTCTGCCTCCCAGTCCTGGGGCTGCCAGCGAGTGCCACCACTCCTGCCCTTTTTAAGCTTCTTTCTAAGGCTCAGATTCTTGTCCCCATGTTTGCCCAGCGAGCCCTTTTCCTGTAGATCCATCTCCCTCGCCACCCTCCCCCAAGCCCCTGCTAAACATCTCTGCATCTATTGTCTGACCCTCCCATGCTAGTCCGGTTACATGTCTCTTACCATCTGGCAATCAGAAATCAATTTGGATTCTAGAGTCACTTTGGCTTGGACAAAGGAAAATGGGCCCGGTCTCTTTATGAATAAAATGAGCAGGGTAGGAGGGCTGTTTTTTCTTCATCGTTTCCCAGTCTTAATTATATAACTGAATTATGGAAAACTGAGCTGTTTTCCAAGCATAGCCATAAAATCTGGACCCTTTTTTTTCCTTAGGATAAAAAAACCCCACTGATCTCCTTTCACGAGAGCTTGACAGGCTGGGTATTTTAGGCACAAGGACACGAAGGGGGTGGAAGGCAGGCGCATGAATTTTGTGCATTTACACCAAAGCCGGGCTTTTTCTAGCTTTACTAATGGATGGTGATTATAGAACATTTTAATGTCAGAAAGGTTTGAAAGCCATTCTGCTTCTTAACAGATCTTAGAGCTTTTCGACTTAATGACTAGCACCTTGGAAAACTGCTCTCTCTCTCTCCCTTCTTCCTCTCCCCCCGTATGTGTGAAAGAGAGAGAGACAGAGAGAGACAGAGAGGCTTGCACATATGCATCACACACACCCCATGAATACAACAGCAAACGTTGATTCTCCCATTTTCTGTCAGACCTGCGACAACTCTTGCATTGCTGTCAAGTGACTCCATGCATGCAATGCCACCCTTTAGCTCTACTGAGACGTGGTGACACGAAGTACGAGGAGGATCTAGTCACACTGCCTGAGACTGCATCTCATTTTGTTAATGCTCACAAATTAAGGGTATCTGTCATTGCCTCCGTGAGACGGCAAGAGAACATCTCCCAGCTCATGAATTTCAGTGCATACAGCCCTGAGAGGCAGGAACCAACCAACCCGCTGGTAAACTGACACACAACTCTCGTGATTTGTCTATGCAGAGAATGGGAAGTCCAGGCTCCTTCAGGAATACAGGGCAAAAGTATCAGAGCTAATTATGAGGCATCTGGGTCTTCACAGAGGCAACATACTGTGGCAGCTACCACAAATCAGCATTGGCCAGGACTTGTCCTGAAATTTCATTTTGACGCTTTCAGGACCCAAAAACCTGCTCCATAGCCTCCAGGACACATGTCCAAGCAGGTTCATCCAGCAGTCAAGGACTCTGACATGGATGGCGGGAACGGGAAGGAGTGTTCTCTAGTAACACCCACCTTCGAGGGAGCTCAGGATGCAGCTGCTAGGCCAGGGCATACTGGCCTTCCCCTATGACTGGCTCCTGAGTTTATTCATCAATTGGTCAGACTTGGGAAACGATCCCGTGGCCTCAAAAAGGTCTGTTCAGCACCATTCTGTGTCTTTTGTGCTCTGGGAGAGATATCTGTCAGTCTTCAAGTGCAGCTCAGCTCTTAGGTCTCAAAGCTATTATTATTATTATTATTATTATTATTATTATTATTATTTATAACCTGTCTCTGGCTGTCAAAATCTCAGTTATAGGACTGTGGATGTTGCTCAGTTGACAAAGTGCCCGCTTAGCGTCCCAAAAGTCCTTCATTCAGTCCCCAGTATGGTGAGTCAGGCAGAGTGGTGTAATCCTAGCACACATAGAAGGTGCTGGCAGGAGAATCAGAAGCTCAAGGGTTCTTTCTGCTACATTGAGAATTTAAGGCTATGCTGGGATATGTGAAAGAGAGGAAAAAGAAGAAAGAAGGAAGAAAGGAAGGAAGGAAGGAAGGAAGGAAGGAATAGGGAAGAAAAAGGGAAGGGAAGGGAAGAGAAAGGAAAGGAAAGGAAAGAAAAGAAAAGGAAAGGAAAGGAAGGAAAGGAAAGGAAGGGAGAGAAAAGGAAAGAAGAAAGGAAGGATAAAAAAATCTCTTTCCTCACCAAGGGTAGACCAGATGTTGCTTTCTTCTTTAGAGCATTCAGATTCTCACCATATGTCACAGAGCATTTAGCTTCCCCTCACAATTCATGCCCTAAACATCTATGGGTGATGGAACTCAGTCTACTTATCCACATGGTCCTGATTTTTTTTTCCATTTGTAAAGGTTCACCACTTAGTAACATCTAAAATGAAGCTTATTGCACTCCACCCCTCAACCCCCACCTCTGTGCAATTGTAATTCTGTGGCCAGGTTCACCTTGCAGTGACCACTGCTGCAACATCCCCCTCAGCAAGTCTTCTACCTGCTCCCATCCTCCTGAATGCAGAGACCCGGTGTTCAGAGGTTTATGTTTCCTCCCATGTATTTAGAGTGCTCATATATGATAGCATCCCTGTGGAAAGTTATCTGCTAATGGCTAGGAAACATACAAGCTTCTATTGGCATAGGTAACTAATGCAAGTCATGATTAGTCAGATGTGTGTGTGCACATACATGTGTATACTTGTTGATGACAGAGGACAACCCTGAGAACCATTCTTCAAGTGTTTGTTATCTATATTGATTTTTGTTTGTTTGTTATGTATATTGAGACAGGGTCTCTCACTCTCCTGGAGTGCCCAGTAGGCTAGAGATAACGACTTTGGACTGGTTAAGTTGAGTTGAAAGCAAAGCACCAATTATCTTCTAATCTAAATCAACAGAAGTGAACATCTGAAGTCAATGTTCTTGAGGCATAGACCATCTTGTCTGTAGCATTCCACATCTGGATACCCAGATGGATCTAAGTAAAATGGTTGGTCCAGCCCTTGGGCCTTCCTCTCTCAATGGCTGTTGGCATGTTAGTTCCTTTGATATGTGTGTGTGTGTGTGTGTGTGTGTGTGTGTGTGTAATCACACCTGTCAGACTTGTCTGTAGAGTTTATTTGGGAGTGAAAAGCACATTCTACATGTCATGTTACACACTACAGCTAGGGGCTGACCCTAAACTTCTTTCTTTCCTGGTGTGTAGGTTCAGGGGCTGGGGAGCTTGGCAAACTCATGGGAGGAAATGGCTAACTTTGCCATTTGTATATATCTATGTTCAGCATTGATTTGGTCTTTATTCTACTGCAATGAGGTAAGGCTGGCCAACTATATACAGATATATATGATTTCATCACCTGAGGTGACATCAGCACAATTAAGCTATGAGTGGCAGATATGGCTTGAGTTCTCTCATCCCAACACAGGCCTCTGAGGCATGAGAATGACTTAGATAAAGAGAACATGATGGAAATGGTGCCCAGCCCCAGCCCTGAAAGGTGCACATGTCTCCTCTTTGAAGTTACCAGCTTCTTATATCACCACCATTTGTTGAACTCATCAAACCCACACTTGTAACACATTAAACTATAGTTATTACGACCACCAAATTTGGGATATGTCAGACCCGTCACAAGGTGCATTCCATTTTGTCTTTTCTCTGAACTAGTATTTGAATCCTTGTACTAGGACTCATGTTTGTGTGAGGATGGACAGATGGGTGGGTCTCTCAAGGTCCTGCACTTCAATTTTGAATGATAAAAGTATAGATTAAGTGAAGGATGATAATACCACACTCGTGTTTATCTCCTCTGTCTGTCTGCTTTTTATACGACTCATTGCTCTCTGGTCACAGTAGTCTGTCCCAGCGATCTCAGGTTGAGATTCAAAATCCTACCAAACACAAAACTCAGAAGCAGTTATCAATTTTTTTTAATGCGATCTGGGTCATCCTCGATCACATGGCCATCTATGATTCCAATTCCAATTCATTTGCTGCTCTGATTTATATTTTGGCAATTTGGAATGCCAGGAGGAACAGATTATGCCTGTAGCTCTCTATGTCCAGAATCATTAAGTTACAGCTCTCTCTGACCCCCAAGCTAGTTCCCCGAGTTTTGTCTTGTATAGGAAGCAGATTAGAAAAGCTTATCTTTGTCCTCTCTGGTACTCCACTAAGAACACTATCCCATGACTGTTCCAACAACCAGCCTTAGAGGAAGCCTGAAATCTAAAGGCTTCTACTCAGAATGAGGCAGGAGGAGGAGAGAGTGAGCAGAGAGGAGCCCTGGACCTGGGACAGCCCAAGCCTTTTAGGACAGCATTGTACTGTTGTGCTCCGTGTAAGCATCAAACATGGACCCAGGTTTCGTCATTGCCAGAGTCTTTTCGTTGCAACTTAGCTAAAGCGAGACAGTGCTAGAATCAGCACTTACTAAGAATACATCTTTGCAAACTGGCCACTGAGATTTGATAAAAGTCGTAGGTTTTAATTGAATTTGTGCTAATGGCCTCCCTGGGATGGGTATGTGACGGATGCCGCCAGACGTCCCTTAGCCTTTGGCAAAGCCATATTGCTTCACACCAAATAGACCATTCTTTATGCGCTAACTGGCTCTTTCTAACTTCACTGGAGGGTTGCATGAATTGCAAACTTGGTGAGAGGTCCTTTCTTCAACATAAACTTCTGCGCCAAGTCCTGCTTTTGTGGAACCTGGCATCGTCTTTTATTAGAAAGAACGTCTCTACTTCTGTACCACGTGCCTGGTTGTTAATTCTGTAGAAAGATCCCACTGCAACAGAGTCGATGTTTTTGCTGCAGAAGTGGTTCAGCAGGGGTCAGTAGAGGGATGGTTGCACCCCTCTATGGTACAGTTTGGTCCTCAGTGACCTTCTTTTTCTTTCTGTCAGTGTGCACCTTGGCAATGATTGCTGCCCTCATTTCTTTTCTGTTATGATTACCTCGTTGCAGTCCATCACTGAAAGTCAAGTAGGTAGGTACTTCAAATGGCTAGTCATAGCATATCCACCGTCAAGTGCAAAGAGAATACAGGCATGCCAGCTTGTGCCCAGCTTGCTTCCTCTGTTCTTACCTGGGTGCGTATTCACTGCCTAGGGAATGGTGCCACCCGCCAGGGTCAGGTTTTAACCACCTCAGTTAACATTGTCATGGCAATCCCCTACAGAACAACCTGGTCTAGACAGTCCCTCACTGAAGCACCCTCCTCAGGCAACTCTAAATTGTGTCAAGTTGACAACTCAGATCAACCATCAATAAGCCTTTCACACTGTCTCGATTCCTGCCTTGCTCAAATAGACTCTCCTTCCACATACATCCCCCGGCCTGACCTTCCTTTCTTTGGGACATCCCATTCATGTCTTGTCCTTCATCATTCTGGATGTTGCCCTTCAATGTGAGCAGACATGGGGTTTGCCCAGCATCTCTTATTTAGAAGTCCCCGCTGTAGCATGTTGGTTCCATCTCTTGCCATTGATTTCTGGGCTCCTTTCTGCTCCACTAATCTCTTTGTGTGCCTTTCCCCAGGGCCCCACCATTCTAACTACTATAGCTTTACAGTCAGTCTTGACATCCTGGTAGTGCCAACTTGTGACCTCCAAAAATGCTGAGCTACCCTTTCTGGGTCTTTCCCTCTCATTGTAACCTTTGGAGTCATTGTGTTTTTATCCACAAAACGACTCAATGGGATTCTGAGGGGGGTTGTACTGCACCCATAGCTCTTGTGGCAAACTGACTCTTGTCAGTATTGAGTCTTCCTACCCATAGCTTTGGCCTGTCTCTTCATTTGTTTAGTTCTTCTTTGACAATCCTCATCAGAGTTTTATAGACTTTATCATACGGACATCTATAGACTAGATGGTCTTCTCTCCCTAAAACTGACTTGGAGAGATTTTAAGTTTATGCCGTTGTGAAGGGACACCTTTGCTAAGTGATTAAGTCATTGACCTTAAATGACCTTATTAAAGAGACCATCTGGAGAGTTCTTTCACTAGCTTGTGTCACTAATGCCTTGTGACATGTATGATGCAGGCTTTTCTGAGAAGCTCAATGTGTTGAACCTGCATGTTGTACTTAAAACCTTCCAGAACTGGGAACAGAACTGTCCAATTTGAGTTTTTTGTTGTGGTGGTGGTTGGTTCATTTGTAAACATTGCAACTGATGTTTGTTTTCCACTTGTTTGGTACAGGAGAGTTGACTTTACGGTTTAACCTTATACCATGAAACCATCTTATAACTGCTTATGAAATCCAGGTGTACTCCTTGACTGAGATTTTCTATACAGACAAGCCTGCTGTCGGGAAACAAAGAAAGGTTTACTTCCTTCTTTCCTGTCAGTGCGCCTTTGATCTTTTCTTGTCTTATCACATTAGCTACGGTTTCTAACACTACGTTGAAAAGCAGAGAGAGGAGGTTGAAAAGCAGAGAGAGGGGGTTGAAAAACAGAGAGAGGGGGTATTTCTGTCTTCTTCTAATCTTAGAAGCGTTTCTGGGTTCTCAGGGTTGTGGTGCCAGCCGTAAGGATCTGTAGATATTAAATCAGGTTTTACTTCCCCCATGGGCCCCTCCTCTTGCCAGCTTTGTCACTAATAAAAAGCCTGTGCTTGCTGAGGCTGCCCTGCAGCACATAGCAGGTCAGTATTCTCTTTCCTTACATTAGGTGCAAGGAACTTCAAGCACTGATCAGATGGCTCCCTTCTCCAAGCCATCCCTGCTGGGTTGATGAGCCTGAGGTCGATTCTGAGCTGCATCCTGAGGCCTGAGCTTGTGTTCCCTCAGACTGCTCACAGTGTATTTGTATTGTACAATTTTTTTAAAGTAGAAATCTATTGTGGATAAGTGGAGTCTCACTGCTTAGCAGAATATTTAATTAATCCAATCACCCCTCTTTCAATCTCCAGGAGATGAATGGAAGATTTCCTTGTCGTTAAACCAAACACTGATTTGTACGGCCATCTGTCCTAATAACAGAGTGCCCCGTGCCCTGTGAAGCCTGCCCAGTTTTCGCAAAACCACTTATTTCATTCATTTCTGGCATCCTTATTAAAGTACCATAAGCAGAAACCTGGACAGGGGTGAGTGGATAGAAGGGGCATGAACAGAGAAGTGGGTGCCCGGCTGGTATGGTCTTTGTTGGTTTATTTGTTTATCCCAGAAAAAAAAATGTCGCTATGACTTTCAGGTGCCTGCAAAATGAAAACACAAAAGTAACATGAAATTAATCCCAGTGTTTTTTTTTTATATATATAGAAGATGCTAGAATTAAACAGACTGTATTTACTGACATTAATCCACCTACCACGATCAGTTTACCATTGAGCTTGCTGGCAATCTTCATGGTTCTGGAAGAATTTTCAGACAATGTCTATTTGCTGGGTCTCTGTTCCCAAACTCAGGTCTCTTGAGTGGTTTCTTCATAGTTTTCTTCCCTCGCTGCTTTGATTTGTATCATGGAGTGTGAGTCTGTGCCTATGAAACCCTTACTATACTCAACCCCCAAGAGCTGCTGTGGTGGGCTTCAGACTTTGCAAAATCATTGTCATTGCCTTTTTTTTTTTTTGTCTCTCTCTTGAATAATCCATCATACTTATGCCTGCATATAAAAGCAGTCCTTTAATCAAACGGGTACATTTTCTTGATATGACCAAAGAAGCTAGTCATGCTGTATGTTTATTCTTCCTACCCCTCCCCCGAAAAAACCCTACACAGCTCATGGGGCTTTGTGGCCTCCAAAATTGGTTGGTTAATAGCCCTGCAATTTTCATGAATAGCTTCCATGGAAAAGCTCTGGAAAAGGTCAAAAAAATTTTCCCCATTAACACTTCAAAAAAAAAAACCAATTAATTGACTCAGAGTGCCTCAGGGAAGAGCATCTCTATCCCAATTATAACAAGCTCTGTTTTGAATAGAAATTTAAATTCTTTCTAGGGAAACTTGAAGGTGAGATAGCTTTCATACAGATTCTAGGTTTCTCTCATGTGGCTAAAATTAGAACGGGGGGGGGGCAGTGAAAGTCACATGTACACACTGGATCCTGCCGGTTCAGGGCCACTGGAAACAAACCAGGGACTAGAGAGAGTGTGGGGGTTGGGGGAGTGTCACCAGAAAGCAGAAGGATTGCGAGTGTGTGTGTGTGAGTGAGTGAGTGTGTGTGTGTGTGTGTGTGTGTGTGTGTGTGTGTGTGTGTAAGCAGACCACCATCTGCCATCCAAGCCACCAACAGCACCTAGCACACCCTATCCTGCTCACTGGTAAACTGATAACCATAACATATGGATTTGAGGCCCGGATGACCAACACTAGAGAGGAGTTGCCTCCTGCATGTATTGAACACTCGCCCCTATGCAAGAGTGACGGGGCAACTCATTTGTGGCTTTGTCTGCTTTTGTGCACCCTATAAATAGTATCCCACTTGAGACAATAACAGTGACCAATCCCTGCTTAATAGGACTGGGTAGGGAAGTCCAGGTTTTTTTTCCCCCTCTTTTCATTTTTATGTGGAAATCGGAGGAAAACTATGGGGGCAGACAGCCCCCCTTCCATGCTGTGCTTTTGTGTTCAAGGATTGGTTGGGACTGACTTGCCTGTGAGATAATCACACTGTGTGGGGGTGGGGCTGGACGCTGACTGTTAACCCCATAAGTGCTGGAGGGCTCTGGGTACAGGGCAGACACGGATCCCGTTTGTCTCCTCGGGATGCAGATAAACGGGGCAGAGTGAGGAGGGAAAACCATATTTGCTATCTGGAATCATTTCTGAGAGTAAAACTAATAAAATTTCTGTTACTCAGAGCAATATTCAGTTGCTCCATAAAACCCCAATGGAAGCAACCACAGAACAAAGTAATAGGAGATAAAATATAGATTTCTAGCCCCATTCGAATGGTTAATTGTGGTGGCTAATAGAATTATCAGTCAGTTTAATGGTGTGTGTTGGCCTGTCTCCACTAAGGGTTGACATGGTTGCCCTGGGATCCTCACAAACTACCATAGAATGTTCCTTTGATTTCCTTCAATTAGCCTACAAGCAAACATTCTGGACACCTATTTTCAGTTTCCCTTTTTTGTGTGTGAATGCTTGCATGTATTCTTGTCATGTCTGAGCAAATATGTGCTCTTGCTCTCCACAGAACGACACTGGAGGCTCCACGGTAGAATATGGTACCCCCATACCCCAGATGCTTCTCTAGGTTTGGGTATTCATGCATTTATAAAGGGTTTCTCTTGTAAATAAGAGAGCCTTTGGCTAACTTTTGTGTCTACAAGTAATTATTCCCTTAGGTCTGGTTGCCGGAAGCTTCCCAGGTGCTGAACATTCTTGAGGTTCATGATACAGATGCCAAATAATTACAGGAACTCACAACAGACTTTGAGTTGAGAACATAGGCAGTCCTTGCCTGCACAGAACTAAAGCCTTGTGCTCAGGCAAAAGCTGTATGTTCAAGCATATGGTATTTCTTCCCTTTCCAACAGACTAAGGGTGAGTATAGCACCCCTAGTTAATCCCAAAAGCATTGCTGCTTGACTGGTTATCATTTCCAGGAGACTGTTCCGCCAGCTGTCTGGGCACGCTGTTGGTGTAATACTACATGTTCAGGTATTGTAAGCGCTTTAGAAAGTTTTGTGCCCTTTTAAGATGAGCAGTTCATGTGTTTTCTGTTCTCCAAAGGATGTGGTGGCTTAGTTGTCACTCCTTGTCCACAAGCGATGCATTCTGAGACTGGCGTGAATGCTGGGGTTGTAGATCCTACTTCAGTGCATCCTGGAGGAGGCTTTCCCAAGCACAGCCATGGACCCATGACAACTGACAATAAGGACAATTACAGTAACATGCTGTAATGAAAGCTATATGAATATTTTCTTTCTTAAAGGATCTGGTGGCGTGTGATATCCCCTTGTGTTGGCGATTGGAGAACAGCTCTGGAGAGGTTCCAGGTTCCTGTGTCCTAGATCAAACAATTGCAAAGAGACGCATGTCAACAAGAAAGTGAGGTTCTTAAAGATTCATTACCGAGGAAAGAAGCAGGCTGGAACAGGCTCAGTAGCTCCAAATGCAGTGCTGTGCACATGATGATGGAGACTTTCATGTTACACAGTGAGTACTTTATGGCTCATTTGCATAGCATCCTGACTGGTTTTCATAACACGGATTTCCTCACACAAGCTCTGTCTGCTGAGCATAGTTCTACATACAGCTGCATGCACGGCACATCTCATTAGTGTCTTAATTCGGCACCCCGGGGTAGGTATGTCAGTATTATCATGGAGCGCAGGCCATCTGCAGATACTCCGAAGTGCTCAGTGCCTCCACCAGTGTCACCAGCAGATTTTCGTGGGCCTCCTCTGGAGGGTTTTCTCTTGATCAGCCTGGTTTTTCCATAGTCAGTTTATACCACTTTGTGAAAACCTGTCTAGAATTCCCCCTCTGCTGCATTCTCCCGCCTCCCGTCATCCCTTCTTAAGCTGCTGAGTTAAGGGCACGATGCCTACAATGTAGTGACTGTCGCGAGCATCGTAGTCCAGTCCTGGGCTTCTCTGACCCTTCACTGTTAATCAGGAGGAGCACAGTTGACTGAAGGACTCTGGAAGGATGGAGCTGGGATGCTTGGCTTATGCACCGACTTCTCCTAAGTGTGTGTGGTCATGTTTAAGAGTTTGAAGTTTACCCATGAACCTCAGCCGTCCACGTTCCCTTGGGTGGCTTTTGCATCATCTCGAAGAGCAGTAACAGCCAGAGCTTAAAACAGATCACGGAGGATGCTGCTGGCTCACTCCCAGCTACCTTCCTTATACAGCCCAGGACCACATGCCCCCTATGGGCTGGACCTCCTGCATCCATGAACAATCAAGGCAATCTGTCACAGACATCCCTACAGGCCATCCTGATCTGGACAATCCTACAGTTGAGTCTCCTTTCTAGTTGACTGTAGACTGTGTCAGTTTGACAAAGTTAACCAGGACAGATAGCATAACATTAAGAAAGGTAAAATGGCTGCAGGCCTTCTCCGTGGTGGCCAGATCTCCATGCTGCAGCTGGGGCTAGTCTTGTGCCCTTTGCTTCGTTTCCATTTTCTGGCAACGGACTGGGCACTGCCCTGTTCTGAGACTTGTTTGGGTCATTTTGATGATCTTTGGAAGTTCTGAATAATCCATCTCTATGAAGCCGTTTTTCTGCATGCTCTTTCACATGTTCTGGATTGTTCTCTGCTTTCCATTCTGACCGTCTCATTTCCATGAACATTAGTTTAACAGCAGAAGCCACTGTTTAGGAATCTGTATTGGAGTTCCAGCTTCAGCGCTTACTTTTGTATCAGTGGGGGCATGCCTCAGTTTCCCAGACGAGGTAATGCATATGTGCTGCCTATTCACAGATGAGTTATGCCTCCCTGCCTTCTAGGATAACCTAACTTATTGTTCTTGGGAGGTTACCTTAGAACAGAGGAATGTAGCAAACAGCAGAGCAACTAGACCAACCAGCCCGCTGCTCCGTGTGTGGGCTGGGCTTCCAATGGTTGCTGTTAGAAAGCACTCAGAGCCCCAGCTGGTCTGCAGGACATGGGGCATTGAGAATCTCAGGGCTTAAGGATATCTAAGGCCTCTTGAGGCTCAAAAGAACCTTGGTGAAATCTCCTCCCATCTCCCAGCACATTTACCAGATCTCTCCCTGGCCTCCTGTTTTCTCTGACTTGTTGAGAAAAATATCTCTGTGATATGCAGAGCAGACTTCCGGTTGGGGCTCGTGCACTCCCTGTGTAACTGCTAGGAGTTTCCTGTAGTGGATGATGGGACTCAAGGGGTTAAATGCAAAACACATTATCGTAGGACAGCTGCGAGGCTCCACATTCTGAAATCTGATAAGTGAAAAATGGGCATGGTATCAAATTTAATCACATTTGTATTCAGATGTTGTTGAGAGCAGACACTGATTTATGAACTAGCAACAGACACCAGATTTCCTGCCTGGGTTATATACATATGAATGAGTGGACGGATGGATAGATAAACAGACAGTGGAATTACGCTGCAAATTACACAGCACCGGACCTGTTTATAACCCAGATCTCATCAAAATGATATTAAGAAATACTACAAATATAATTTTTTTTGGATAGTAGCTGCTTTTCGCTTATATAGACTTTTTCTAAGATTTTTCTTGCTTCATCTATGCACCGTTGGTCATGTTGTTGCTACATCTTTGCGGCATTTGTTTGGAGAGAATACTCCTTCAGGGCTGTGGCAGGAAGATGCAGTGGTCAGACCATGGCTGCACCCTGCCCACCCCCAAGTCACATATTCTATAAATTGTTAACAGGGTAAATGGCTGTTGTACGCAATGAGGACTTGCTATAAACCAGGTTCCCCTATGAGCTTTTGGGTGCTGATGTGGAGAAAGGATTCAGCAAGGATTAGCAATCAGACAGGCAGCTTGACTTTTAACCTGTGGGAGGAGAGAGGACTATCTGGTTCTTCCATATTGATGAACTGACTTCTCGAAACAGAGCCTTGCTGTGTGGCTCCATCTGGTCTTGAACTAGTGTGTTCAAGTGATCCTCTACCTCAGGTTCTAGACGGCTGGGGCCTGGGTGTGAGCTGACCGTAAATGACTCGGCAGATGGAGCTGTTCTGACACAGGTAGTTGTGATATCCCTAAGGAGGCCTGGATATCTCGGAAAGAGGCTTTTATTTGTCATGTCTCTGTCTGCTCTTTCTTTCCAAAGAATATTATTTTTCAAAATTGGCCAGTCTGGTCAAGTTTTATTCATCTTTCAGGATTCACTCTTTTCCTTTTTCTTTCCACCTTTTGAAACAGGGTCTCACAAACCCCAAACTCTCTCTGTAGTTAAGGATGGTCTCGAACTCCAGATTCTTTTCCTTATACCTCCCAAAGGGTGGAGCCACAGCGATGTGTTACTAGGCCTGGTTTACGAGGTGCCAGGGACAGAGCCCAGGGCTCTGTGACTGCTCCGTAAGAAGTCTATCAGCCGACCTTCATCCTCAGCCCATTAGGTTACTTTAAACAAACATTTAGATGTCATGTTAGTGAGATTCTGGTGGAACTAAACACAGAGGATAGGGAGCGAATGACTCAGGGCTTGAGCCCTGACAACAAGGCTCATTCTAAAAGCAGGTCAGATAAATACGGATGGACAATGACAACACAGTTAGGGGGAAGAACTGAGTTCAGTTCTTGGGGAGAAAGTTCCTCTGAAGAAGGGGAACCCCTAAATCAAAGTGACCATCAGTAGCCCAGCCCTACACACAGGTAGGTGGCATCAAACAGAATAGGGGGGAGCACCTCATCTTATACCTGCCACAACTCTTACCACCTTGGAAGAGCTCTCAGCTGGGGAGTTATCTAGATCAGGTCGGCCTGTGAGCGTCACCATGGGAGACTGTCTTGCTTGTTAGTTGATGTAGGAAGGTCCAGCCTGAGCGGCACCTCCATGGGCTGGGCCCTGAGCTGGAGGAGAGCGGAAAGGGCTAACAGCTGAGCACAGGCAGTAGCCCTCTGACAGCTCAGATGCGCTCCTGGCTTTCTGCTCTTGACCCTGGTTGTGAAGTGACTAGATCTTGCAGTACCTGCCATGACCTCCCCGGTGCATGCGGTGGACTGTCGCCAGGAATTGCAATTTAAATCAAACCCTACCTGCCCTAACTGTGGGCAAGGAATTTGAGCAGGCATCCTTTGTTTAGTAACTGCCTTAGCCCCTTTGCTGCTGCTGTGCTAAACACCATGACTGAGGCGACTTATGGAAGAAAGGAGTTGATTTGCATTTACAGTTCCAGAGAGCCAGGAGTCCATGATGGCGGGGTTGAGTTGCAGCGGCAGAAGCAGGAAGACAGAGCGAGGGCTTGCATCTCGAACTGCCAGCAGGAAGCAGAGAGAGTCAAGGAAAAATGGCTTTTGACTGTCAAAACTTGTCCCCAGTGACACCCTTTCTTCAACAATGCCACACCTCCCAAGACTCCCCCCAACAGTGCCACCTCCTGGGGATCAAGTCTTCACAGAGATGACCCAAAGGAGCCATTCTCATTTAAAATACCACAGACCTAAAGCCACACACTTCGGCCTTTTGGCTTCACTCAGAGTAGATTCAAAGGAGGAGGAGACATGGGGTGATCAACACAGTGAGGACTGGAGCTGTGGTCAGGTGCAGTCTCCTCAGGAGCCCTCCCCCAGCCACCTGAGCTGGGAGACACCCTCCCAGGGACCATGATGCTCTCTCTAGTGCTCACCCTCCTTGCAGAGAACCCTCCACCAGTCTGAATTTCTAGCTCTCTTCCCCAGTGTTGTACTATCTCCGTAATTAAATTATGTCCTTGAAGGGAGGGCCCTTCCCTATTCCTGTCTAATCATTCACAGAGCCTGAAGCGTTCTGCCTGCCTTGTGTGGGAAGGATCAGTGGATATCTGTTAATTGATTTGTTGAAATTTTTTTCTTTTTCTTCTGGGAATGCATTCCCAAGCAACCGTCAAACAGAGATCAGAAGTCATGTGGCCAGAGCTATTCAAGTGAAGACTGCTTGGCTCCCAAGTCTAAAAGGCCTTAAAATAGCCAGTGCTTAGTGAACACGTCATTGCATGTCAGGTATTTGACTGAGCCTACTGTATCTGTTATCTCTGAACAATCTCATCTGGCAAGAATCGCAGTTTGAGTATTCCCATTTCCAACCCAGGAGGGAGAGTTTCAGAGAGATACCCTCCTTCTGGGGCCATGATGCTGCATACCTAGATTTTCTATTGGGGGACCCTGTTGCTGTCAGAATTTGTTGCACTCAACAATCTTTACCACCATTTATAAAATTAATATTCACAGACCAGGAAAGCAAGGGAATTACCACAGTGGCCTGTCTGGGTGGGAGCCATTGTTGGAGTCTACATTCAACTGTGTACTTTCTACAGAATATGCCTGCTTAATACCAGTATTTGTTAAGGCTCTCTAGAGCAACATACTTAAAGAATGAATCACTCTATGTACACAGAGGGCATTTATCAAAATGGCTTACAGGTTGTGGTCCAGCTAGTACAATAATGACTATCTACTGTCTACTGGATGTCTCACCTGGTCTTCAGTATATACTGGAATTGTTATGATTCTGCATAAGATTGGACCTTGGTAGGTGGACCCAGGCCATGGTGGGTGAGAGACAGACAGGCCATACAAACAGAGCTTACTTGCGGAGTTTTATTGGAAGAAGAAAGAAAGGGAACTCAGAGAGGCCTCCTGGGAAGAGAAAGAGAGAAGGGGGAAGGAGAAATGTAGAGAGAAAAAGAGGAAGGGGAAGAAGAGAAAGAGGTAGACAGAGTTTTGCCTTTTTAAAGAGACAAGGTACTGCCTGCCCTGTACCCAGGCAGGCATGATGCAGGGGTGACCACTCTGCCAGGTCCCAAAGAGGCATGGCCAGGGTGTCTGGATGCTAACAGGAATCTCAAAGAAGTAAGCTCTAATGTCAATGAAGGAGTGAGAGGAAGCAACAAAGAGAGAGAGCTGGCTTTCTTCTTCTCTGCTCTTTATATAGTTTCTTGCAGAAAGTGTGGCCCAGGTTAAAGATGGAACTTCCTACTTCAAATGTTCTGGATTAAAGGTGAATCTTCCCACCTCAAAGATATGGAGTAGAATTGGGTCTTCTGACTTCAAATGATTTAATTAAGAAAAAAAAATCTTTCACAGGTCTGCTCAGCCATTTGGGTTTTAGTTAATTCCAGATGTAGTTTACTAGACAACCAAGAATGGCCATCGTAATAACAATTGTACTGATCTTTCAAATGGACAGTATGCTCGCTCTCTCCCTTGCTTATCTCTGCCTCTTCCACCCTTCTTCCTTCCTTCCTTCCTTTCTTCCTTCCTTCCTTCCTTCCTCCCTCCCTCCCTCCCTCCCTCCCTCCCTCCCTCCCTCCCTCCCTCCCTCCCTCCCTTCTTTCTTTCTTTCTTTCTTTCTTTCTTTCTTTCTTTCATTCATCAATCTGGGGATTGGTGTTTGTCCCTACAATATCTAACACTGATTGAGGATGTCTTCACTTAATCGTTAATCAGTAGAGCAGCCCTGCTCAGACACTTAGAGCATCACACAACACTATTGAGAAGAATTTCTAGAAAACACAGGGACAAAACTAAGACGGGTGGTGTGTATCTGTAACCTAAGCGCTGGAGAGACTGAGGCAGGAGGATTACAAACTTGACACCAACCTGCATTATAGAATGGTGAGTTCTCAGCCTGCCTGGGCCACTTAGTGAAGCCTTCTCTTCTAGGAAAAGAAGGAACGTGTAATTGTCTGCGCGCGAGCACCAAAGCAGAAGGCAAAGGAGTTCCCCCAGAGCCAGGCCTCAGCTCCATGGCCTCTATTCCCAGGTAGTTATTGGGGAGATATTCCAACAGCTCGTGGAGCCAGAGCTGTGATGCAGCCCCAGTCTCACTGCTGCTGGCTTTCAAGCTCAGGCTGGATGGCAGGATTTCTAAGACTCCAACAAAATGACAATACTGAGACGGGGCAAGGTTAAAGAGGATGGCTCAAATGCCAGTCAGAGCCTGTGTCTTCCTAAGACTCTGGCCATTGCTAGGAGGCAGCTGTGCCACCTTCCTCCTTACTTTATTATTAATTTATCATTAATTATTGTTCTCTTTGAAATTGGAGCAAATCTTTCTTTCCATTTCTTCTGGCTGGGCTTTCATTCTGTTATGACCATGTCATGGAAGCTACTGTCTGAAATGAAAGGAGAAAGTTCTTTGTAGCTGTGTCTAGTCAGTCAGCCTGGATTGCAAAAAGCTTCCTCATCCCATCAAGATAACAGTTCAGTATAGAAGGCGGAGGTTCAACCACCCTTGTCTCCAAATTTATAGACTGAGGAGTAACTCGAGTGTCTTTAATTTGTCTTCACATCATTAAAGACTGAGCTCTCTCTGCAGCCTCCAGCGGAATTTTAAAACGTGTGTGGTCCAGAGAGTATCTGGATTCCCTGTGGGAAGAAGCTTGGTGTGACTCGCAAGTCTGTGAGGCTTAGGCCATGAAGAGAGGGCAGCTACTGGACAGCTATCCTGACAGTAGATTGGAACTCTAGGTTGCAGCATCTGAAGGCCAGTGTTTTGTGCACTGAGATTTTGAGATCTCACAATGAGATCCTGGACCTTTATTTCTGATCATAACTGTGTTCAGCTCAGGAGAGAATGGGGAGAGTATGGAGGGAGACCATGGCTGGTTACGTGATCCATAACTCTCTTGGAAATTAAGATCTTTGAGGCTTGTAAGACAGCAGGGGCTGTTCATTTCCACGTGAGGCTCTCAGTGTTGATCCATGCATCTTATGCTGGCTTGTTTTATGTCAAATTGACACACGTTAGAGACACCTGGTAGGAAAGAACCTCAACTGAGAAAATTCTTCTGTAAAATTGGGGTGTTGGAAGCCTGTAGGGAATTTTCTTCCTTTTTTTTTAATCTTTCTTCCTTCCTTCCTTTTCTTTTCTTTTTTGTTTTTCTTTGTTTTTCAAGACAAGTTTTGTTTTTTTTTTCTGCCTAACAGCCTTGACTATCCTATAATTGTAGACCAGACTGTCCTCGAACTCACAGAGATCTGCCTCTGTGTGCTGCCTGACTGCTGGATGACAGGCGTGCACCACCATAGCAGACCATGTAGGACATTTTCTTAATTAGTGATTGTTGTGGGAGGATCCAATCCACTGTGTGTGATGATGCCCACGGATTCTATAAGAGAACAGGCTGACTAAGCAACAGGGGAGCAAAGCACTGCTCCTCCATGCCTATGCATCAACTCCTGCATTCAGTTCCTGTCTTGGCTTCTCTCTGTAGCTGGTGACCCAGGATATTTAAAGCCAAATGAACTTTTTCTTCTCCAAGCTGCGTTTAGTCTCGAAGTTTTTTTTTGTTTTGTTTTGTTTTGTTATTGTTGTTGTTGTTTTTCCCACAGCAACAGAAACTCCTGTAGCCCAGTCCCTGTGTAGAGGAAGATTCCATGGTGGTGATTCTGGTTATAAGAACTACAGCTCATGGGACTTCTCATCACCCCCTCTGGCCCAATACCGCCCTCCAGGATTGGTCTAAGGATCCAGTCCTACCCAATGTTGCTCTCCAGGATTGGTCTAAGGATCCATTCCTACCCAATGCTGCTCTCCAATGTTACTCTAAGCATCACTTTCTGAAACACTGAGGAAAAATTCTTTTAGTATTCCACAACAATCACTAATTAAGAAAATGTCCTACATGGCCTGCTATGGTGGTGCACACCTAAAGAGTGGATTCTGGGTTCCATCTCAAGGCAGAGACTCTGAAAAGTACTCCTTTATTCTAGAATCTGCTGTACAAGGACAATGGAGTTAACATAAAATTGCTGCTGCAATCAATGGTTTTTTAAAAATCATAGTTATCATTTTCTCAAAATCCTGCTGAAATCCTAAACACTCACGAAGACTCTAGTTGGACTCCACAGGACCATGCGAAAGGCAGCAATCCTCCCCTTCACAGAGGCACCAGCTGTGTGTCTCACTACCTTCAGTGGGGAAACATCTTCCTTGGAGTGTGAATATCTACCTGACTCCCCGCTCTGATGCCCCTTCCCCTGGGAAGACACCAACATCTAAGAGGTTCAATAAATCCCTGCAAGACACAAAGCAGAACCAGACAGCCACATTGAAGGAGGAAGGCGAACGAAGCGAGACGGGCAAAGCTCTCTCAGAGGGCTCAAGTCATGTTGATGATTTTACGCATCTTCAAAATATATGCTGCACTAATTTCCTGGCAGTGACCGTGTTCAAAGGCTCATCTATAATGAATAACTTAAGTCCTTGATAAAGCAAACCAAATGTCATGCTTCCCGTCTGCAGCACCAAGTCATTATTTACACTGAATGAGGCACTATTGACCTGGAGAAACAAAACAGTGACATCATTTGGGTGACTTCAAGGCAATCATTTGTGCTGAAGAATCTTTGGTCAAACATTGTTTTTATGATCTCAAGATAGAAAATAAACGAGGTTAAGAGAGTTAATAAAACGTGTCATGGTCCACCTTAAGGGTGGACAGTTTCTGTGTCTACCAACTTCTTGAAGGAGCCTGTCTGTTATCAACTAAAGTTGGTGAACTGATGCCACAGGGTGACCAAGGTATAGCCCTCTGCTTGTCTTGGTGTTTCTGATGCTGTCCCTAATACTTGCTTTTCACTTGATGCTTACTGATGTTTTCTGACTAACCAAGGAACACCCATACAGTGAGTCTCAAAATAATATAATAATATAAAATCACCTTTTTTAAAAAAGGGGGGACCTGGGGTCTTCAGTCTCTTAGTGTACTTTCCCCCAAGTCACCCACATACTGCTTGATAGTATGTGGACTTGCCTTCAGGAGACACAGACAGATACCTACACACCCCGAAAAGGGCACCAATGGCAGGCCAAAGCTAGACCATCCAATCTAGCTTGATGAATCAATTAGTTTACTGGGATTACTTACACATAGGAGTGTGAATGACCTTAAAGCAGCTATGCTACCAAAGAGACCCACCCTAGAATGGATGATGACACTCTCATAGCTATATAGGTGGAATCTCTTCCATAGCTAACCCTCCATGGCCCTGTATCCTCCACCACCTTTCAAGGCTATGAGACTATGTGTAGCTGGGGTATAATCACATAAGCCAGGGAAGGAGTGGCTGGGATCTCAGATAGAGTCTAAGAACCCTCCTTACCCATTTCTTTTATGAAAGAACATCAATAGCCCAGACTGTGAAGGTCTCCTGCAAGTTGGCATGGTTGCCTTGCTGAGAACAGAACTGGCTGTTAAGCCAGAAAGGCAAAATGCAACCGACATATAGGGCAGGAGCAGGGGATGAGGTTTAAGCTTAAACCCCACTCAGTAGACGAGGTTCAATTTCTATTTAGCTCTGTCTGTAACTTCTGTTTATTTGCTTGTTAGAGAGACAGTGTCCTATATAGCCAAGACTAACTGCAAACTCGCAGTAGTTCCCCGACCTCAGTCCCTCAAATGCTGGGATTGCAGGCATGAGTCATTACTTGGCTCTGTAGTATTTTGAGCCTGTTTTTATGGCCTAATGAAGGATTTTGTGCTCTTCTAGGCAGTGAATTCAGTAGTTATTTCTAGAAAAATGTTTCTGATTTGAAAAAAAGTTGGTGATTGCTAATATTTGAGTTCTCTTCTATATTTTCTTAAAGGAAAGTATAGCCAAAATTTGAATATCCATCAACAATATTTTGATATGCAAAGCTTATCTACTGATACTAAGGTAGCAAAAATTTTTAACTTAATAAGGCTTTGTGCTGAGGAAATAGTTATTTTCTCTTCTTTTGAAATTATAGTCAGAGACAGCAGTAGCCCAAAAAGCATGTTGTGGAAGAACACACTCCCTGAGCTTAAGGGTATTATTCATAGTTCTTTAGATTCTTTTTCTGTTAATGGACACCTCAAATTAACAAAGGTAGGCTTAGAGTCCTCCACACCAACAGCCCATACCTCTTTGTATCTAGGAATTGGGGTTCCTCAGCCTCCGAATCTGGCACCGATGAGAATCAAGAGCCAGGCTCCTGTTCCTAGCTCTAACACTGAATGGAGGCACTGTGGCTCACAAAAGCCTCTGTGTTTGGATGTTTTCATTTTTGTTGCTGTTGTTGTTTGTTGCCATTCAGAGATTGAGGGGATGGACTAACAGACAAAGTCTTGTTGTTCAGTTCTGTAGAACCCATACAAAATTGGGTGTAGTGGTGTGTACCTGTAATCCCAGCCCTCCTACAGCGTGTGCAAAGCAAGGGAGGAAGAAGAAAGGAAGGAAGGAAGGAAGGAAGGAAGGAAGGAAGGAAGGAAGGAAGGAAGGAAGGAAGGAAAGTTTGGTGTAGCTGTTTCCTTTTGAGCCAAGCTTTCCTCCTCTTCTGTTCTTTACGCTAAATGGTCTGTGATCAAGAACTTCCCTAAATGACAAACGGTAGAATGCAAAGGACACCCACATCTACTGCTCTCTACTGTATTTGTCGGACTTACTCCAGATTTTGCCCAGATACGCAAAAGTTTTATCAGTGCTACTGATATGAATACCGTGTGAGCCAGTGAGATGTTGACAAGAGTCATATGAAGGTCTGACTCACCAGAAACTCGAGGACATACCAGGAAGAGCTGGAGTGACATAAAACACAACATGACATGCTCAACGGGATGTAGCCTTCTGTGAACTGGGTGTAACAGGCTTTGCATCTTCCTGGGAGACAGGAAAAACATCGGATTCTGTGAAGTTTGGGTTGTAGAATCAGGAGCTTTGGTTTTCTGCATGATCTGTGCTGGTGCCTGAACATAAGAAGAGTCTTCAGAAAGGGGAAGTGCTACACTAGCTGCTGCTGGAATTCAGAGTGGGGGACTCTTATTTTTAAAAAGGCTTTGCATGAGCTCAATGCAGAAAGTGGCAACTTCATTCAGCTCTACTGGAGATCCTCTGAGGTGACACTGATATATTCTTTCTATGTGACCTTGGCTGACTTGAATGGCCCCATGTGGTCACTCTGCCTCTTGAAGGAAAGGGAGCCACTGGAGACAGGAAAGAGATCAGCATGTTCCCCAAACAAAGAGTGCTTCTGTAAAGGACGGGATCCTGCGGGTAGACCTGCTATGCTCATATTAAAGGGTATTCTTTTATTTCTATGCAACGATGCCGTTCCTCATTCAAGTAAAAAACTTAAAAAGCAAAGCCAAAGAACAACAACAAAAGCAAACAAGGGAGGAACGATACCAAGATTTTTCTTTGTTATTTCTTGAGTGTGTATGTGTGGTATGTGCATAAGTATGTGTGGTGTTTTTGTGTGTGTGTGTGTACGTGAGAGTATGTGTCTGGTGCATGTGGTGTGTGTATGTGTTGTATGTGTGTATGGCATACATGTGTGGTGGTATGTATGTATATGTGATATATATGTATGTATTGTATGTGTATGTATGGTATACATGTGTGGTGGTGTGTGTGCTTGGTGGTGTGTGTGGTGTATGTGGTATGTGTAAGTATGATGTGTGTGTGGTGTATGTGGTATGTGTGAATATGGTATGTGTGTATGTGTGTGTGTGGTATATGTGGTATGTGTATGTATGGCATGTTTGTGTGTATGGTATATGTGTGTATGTGGCTGCTTGTGTGTAGGCCAGTGATCGATCATTCATTCTTTCTTTTTTGTTTTTAAAGATTTATTTATTTATTATGTAAACAATACTTTGCTTGCATGTGTGCCTGCACACCAGAAGAGGGCAGATCTCATTATAGATGGTTGTGAACCACCACGTGGTTGCTGAGAATTGAACTCAGAGCCACTGAAGAGCAGCCAGTGCTCTTAACCACTGAGTCATCTCTCCAGCCCCTTTTGATCATTCTTGGCCATGCCTGGATCAGAAGGTCTCTGATTCGGTTGGCCTACTGGCCAGCTTGTTCCAGGGATCCCTTGCCTCTACCTGTGTCCCCACCTCCGGAGCACTGGGTTTGCAGACAGGTGCTGGCTGTTTGCAGACAGGCCTGTCGTTTTATGCAGGTGCTAGTTATGAGAACGCTAGTTCCCACATTTACATGACAAGCACTTCATCTACTAACCAGCTCTCTTGGCCCAAGATATTAATTTTTGATCTGTTATACTGTTTTATCATATAGATTATATTAATAACATAAAAATGTAGTTATTGAAGAAAAGCTATCAAATGGAAATTAAGACAAATGCATTAGCGAACACAAAATAGTCAGGAAAGCCTCTACTGCCTCTATCCACCTGGGTTTCCTACAAGCCTGCAGTCATTTATGCCAGTCAGCAGCTGGAGGAAAGCTTTGGGAGGGGATGACACAAGCCTGGAGTTGAGAGACCAGCAGGTGCTACAAGCCTGAGAAGAACAAAGGCATTTTTATTGTGAAGTCCACCTGTGTGTAGGCAAAGGGCAGAGAGCAGCATATGTCATATACATGGAAGGAAGGGTGCGTATCCCCTCAGAATAGGGACTGGTCACACTGCCGAATGCTAAACACAAGTAAATGGATGTCACTTTTACCATTAGGGAGAATGGGGCAGTGAGATGGCCTATTGCTCGTGTCCACTCAAGCAGTGGTTTCTTGGAGAGAAGGTAAGTTATAGAGAAGAGACAGGCAAAGATTGCTTCTAATAACTTGAGAGAGATAGGGCTAGACTCTGGCTTACATCATGGTAGTAAGGGTGCCAAGAATTAAAGAAGCTGCATTATAAAGATTTGCGGAATCAGAATACAAAAGCCTTGATCATTATGTGTATTAGGACATAATTGTGACTTACAAAGTGTTAAGGACGAGTAGGTAACCATAGGCGATTCTCAGAAGCAGGAAGGAGTATATAATACCCTGCAAATCCCTACTGACACTGAAAATTATGGATAAGGAGGAATATAAACATGGAGGTGTCATCACTGGTGTCAGTGTGATCTCTCTTTGTGACCATAGTTCTAGGTAGGAAGTGAACACACTTTCCTTCCTTTTGGGTCTTCTGGCTCCAGCAGCAGAGATTGGTTTTGGGCTCTTGATGGCAATGTTGCTGGGCCCTGAGTTGTAACAGTAGAGACAATGCTCTGTCCAACCCTTTCCAAGTGTGCCGACGGGATTCTTGCTGCATGACATCTCTTGAACAAATAATTCCAATTGGTACATGATATATGCTCTTAGTCCTGACCCATGGAGTCTAGCGATATATCAGAGAATAGTTCTTCTGTAAAACTCAAGGCTTTTGTCATGTTCTGCTTGGGAACTTCCTTTCATGGCCACATGGAAGCTTGGCATTGAGAGGTCCACAGTTCTCTCTTCTGTGCTCATCTACCGCTTATCCATGTCCCAAGCTCCATTCTCCACTCAAGATTTCTGTCACTGTAGCACGAATAATAAAAACCCAAAGATAGATATTGGGATTCAACCTGAAGTTCAGAAAAGCAAAACAACCAAACACTGGTTCTTACCTCCATGTTGTAGCAAGCTGCTAATGTCTTTCTGCCACCGAGAGCCCAAATAACCACACAAAAACTGTATTATTTAAATCACTGCTTGGCCCATTAGCTCTTGATTCTTATTGGCTACCTGTTACATATTAATTTAACCCATTTCTGTTATTTTATATCTTATTACGAGGCTTGTGGCTTACCGAAAAAGTTTCAGCATATCTGTCTTTGGCAGCGGCTCCATGACTTTGCCTTCTTATCTTCAGCATTTAGTTTAGATTTCTCCACCTATCTCTGATCTACCCTATCACAGGTCCAAAATAGCTTCTTTATTAACCAATGGTATTAACAGCATACAGAGCAGAATCACCTCTACCTCACCTCTACCTCAGTCCAAAATGGCGATCCTGCCTCCGGGAATCTCAGAATAAGACTGAAACTTAAGGCTGTCTCTTCCCATTTTATTTTCCTCTCTAGTGCTGGGATTAAAGGCATGCATCACTATTGCCCAATTTCTGTGGCAAACTAGTGTGGCTATTGGGATTAAAGGTGTGTGCTACCACTGCCTGATCTGTAAGGCTGACCAGGGCAGCTGTTTTATTCTCTGGTCTTCAGGCAAGCTTTATTTATTCCAATACAAATGAAGTGTCACTACATGTCACAACCATTGCGTCTGCTGCCATCTCCCTAGAGTCTTTGTGGGTCAAACTTCAGTCTGCGTGCACACTACCACCACCGGTGTTTGCCGAGGTGTTCACTCCATCACACATGGTGTGACCAACTTGTTAAGAGCTAGCCCTCTTGAACTTCACAGGACACGGCCTGAGTTATGTTCATTCCTCTGATCCAAAGCACCTGGTAAACAGACACTTCAGGATAAGGGCTTGAGTTAGTAGCCTGAGGCCAGCAGTTCAAGGTTTTAAGCCGAGTGACCTTTCTATCTGGCTAGTATTGTACCAGTTCTCCTGCCCTTTTATGCTGGTGCTTGTAGAGTGTATGTTTGTGCCTTACTGTTTTGTGTTTGTGTTTTATGGTATTTACATTTTTATTTGTAAATTTTGGACAAATGCACATTTTTCTCAACCAATTTTTTGACCATCTACAAGTCATGATGCCCCCCCCCACTTCCTTAGGATGCCAAGATAGGGAAGGGAGTGATGCTTCAGGGGCCTTGTATAGGTGTTCTGTCTCCTGGAACCCCATTCATGTGAGCCTGGAAAAGTCACCTGGTAAAGAAAAGTCCATGGAGGAGGTGTGATGAGGATGAGAATGAAACCTTGTTGAGTCCTAGGAAATTTGTCAGAAGCAGCAGAGGACAAAGTCCGGAGTGATAAGAGGCATATCTCACACATCCACAACTCTGGATGTCCTAAGGACTCCAGATGTTAGTAGGTTCTGGATGCACACAGGAACAGGATAATCTTTGTAAATAAGATCAATCCACTCCTTCCTGCCCCTCTACACCCTTGAGGCTGACGGAGCATATAGGGTTTGTCTTCCTGTGCCTGTGCTCCTGGTTCTATGGCATTTAGCCTCACCTTAGGCCTGACACAGTAGCAAACCAACCTCTTAATGAATCCTCTGTAACTGAGAGTCTGAAGATGGTTTTCTTTTTTCTCTATCACCGTGCCATGGCCATGGAGAGTTGAGTGATATAACAATTGTCTCAAAAGACCTAGAAAGCATTTGACAAACTCAGCACTTGACAAAGCTCAGCACACACACTCATGTTAAGGAACTTCCTTCAAATGGGGCCAAGAAGAGAATTTTTCTGAGTGACTCTGTGGATTTGTGAACAACTTTTAACCAGCATCTTCCTTAACAGAGAAAGATTGATGTTTGCAAATCTTCCAATAATGGCATGCAGCAAAGATTTCTTTTCTATTTATAACCAAGATTTTGATAGAGATTCTATTGAATTCAATAAATTCAAAAGTCAAATGCAAAGAAAAAGAAGAAAGCTGTATTTATTACAGACTGTACGTTAATGCATGGGGAAATTTAAAAGAAGATATTTAAAAGCTACTATAACCAATAAATTTACCAACTACCAACACAGGATGCAATAACAACTCTACAGTGTGTTTTGTATTTGCATGGAGTATTTGCATAAAATCCTAAAGACAATACCCTAAACTCTACTGCAACAAGTAGATGAATTTACCAATTCATAGGTTGCAAAATCAATATACAAAATAAATTACATGTCTACATACTAGCAATGAAATACAAGGGAATGAATTTTATTCACAATCAAAGCTCTAAGAATAAATACCCAGAATATGTTTAACAGAAGAAGTTACAAACAGTAAGATTTATATGCTGTAAGCCATGAAGTATTTCTAAGAAAATCTGGAAAGATGTAAATAAGGTCTTGGTGTTAAGTCAGGAAATTTCTATTAACTGATCTTCAGAGTCAAGGTGATCCTTTGAAAACAGAAATTGCTCACTCATTTCCCGGCTGCCTAGACTGGAATAATTGCACAGAAACTATATTAATTATAACACCGTTTGTTCAATGGTTCAGTATTCCTATTAACAAACTCTTACATCTTAAATTAAGCCATTTCTATTAATCTGTGTATTGTCATGAGGCTGTGGCTTACAGGGTAACGTTCTGGCCATCTGTCTCCTTCAGCAGCTACATGGTATCTCTTTGACTCTGTCTACTCTCTCTATAT
Organism: Myodes glareolus; assembly: GCF_982192425.1. Lineage (NCBI taxonomy): Eukaryota > Metazoa > Chordata > Mammalia > Rodentia > Cricetidae > Myodes > Myodes glareolus. The sequence continues at coordinate 54,483,129 of NC_142031.1, read as the reverse complement.
CTCTGTTCAGATTTCCCACCTGACTTCACTCTGCTAAGTCATTGGCTGAAACAGCTTCTTTATTTACCAATGGTAAGAAAACATATTCACAGCATACAGAGGGGAATCCCACATCAATCCTTGAGAAAATTCTAACTAAATAGTCATGTACAAATTCATAAGCTATCTGCAATATTTATGTGGAGGTGAAAATTACCATGAATAATATAGAATTAACAAATAAGAAGATTAGAGGATTTTACTATGTATATTTATAATTTCAATCTGTAGTGATCAAAACTCTGATTTACTTGCTTAAGGACAAACAGTCATGGCCAAGGAGTCCAATAAAAATGTGAAAATCAGATCCCAAGGCTGTTACTGGAGATTTCTCTCCTGCCCACCAATTCCTGAATAACCACTCTGAAGCTCTATATTAATTACAAACTGTTAGGCCTATTAGTTCAAGTTTATTATTAACTCACTCTTACAACTTAAAATAACACAGTTCTATTATTTTATATTTTACCATGAGGCTCCTGGCTTGTTACCTCATATTTTGCTTCTCTGGTGACTGCTGGTGTCTCCTGACTCTGCCTTCTTTTTACCTTTATCTTTGCTTTGATTTCTTACCTGACTCTATACTGTCTGGCTATTGGCCAAATCAGCTTCTTTATTAACCAATGGACATATTCACCACATACACAAGAGTGTTAGGAATATTTTCCTAACGCGAGCTCTCAGCTGACACAAATTCCCAATCAAGCCAAATCAAAACAGGCCAAATTAAGAGCTATCCAGGTTTAATGGGAGTTCTGTGCTCTCGGGTGGCCCCAAGGGGATATCCACCACCAGGAGGAAGAAAAGGAGACCACATGCTCCTCTTTTGGGAGTTCACTTAAATATTCTGTGAGAGTGGTCCTGAGCCTCCCCACAAAGAAGGGCTCAAGACCTGGCCTTCTGGGATTTGAAGTCCAGAGTGCTAACTCTCAGAGTCAGGGGGCTAGGATAGATGCAAGGGGCTGGGGCCTAAACTCCCAACTTAACAAAGGGTATCCCACATCCCAAGGCAGTGAATATAAAAAGATTTGTCCTTCAAACACAGGATGTTAGGCAAGAACTTATCTGAATTAAAGATACAAACTGAAAAATTGCACCTTATATCACTACAAATACTATCCCAAACAGTCCACAGACCCAACAGTTAGAATGGAGAACACAATTCTTCTAAAAGCAAATGTGGTTACTTTTTCCCCTCAAAGTTGGATAAGATGAAAGATGTCTTAGATATGACATAAACAGGCATCAATAAGTCAGTTAATGAAATAAATATGAAATCCCTCTCAATGAATCATACTATTAAAATGAATAACCAAACCACAGGCTGGAGGTAAGTATTTATCAGAAATATGATGAAGGATCTTGTTTGTTTGTTTGAGATGAGGTCTCATTATGTAGCCCTGGCTGAACTAAGACTCAGTAAGTAGACCAGGCTGGCCTTGAACTCACAGAGATCCACATGCCTCGGCATCTCTAGCACTCAGACTAAAGGTGTGTGCTGTCACACCAATGCCATAAAAGATTTTGTCTGGAGTTCAAGGTTCAAATTAAGAGTAGGAACTAATTGCTGAAAACGGGCAAAACATTTGCTTGGAAACTTTAGTTTCCCTCCAAGAAACAGCAAATCAGCTCACACTTTGCTCCAGGAGTCCTTGAAGAAATGCTGACCAAAATCACCGTGAGGGTTCTCTGCAAGCCCACATAGCATCCTCTATGGTGCTGAAATGTCCTGACAAAAGCAACACGGACATGAATGTGAAGAAGTGGAATGCCTGCCACAGACAAGGGATGATGGTGAGCAATCCTGGGAGATGGCTCAGCCATTCCTTAGACATAGCACATGTGTGACTTGTAACGTGGCAGCCACCATCCTCGGGATCTGCACACAAATCATGCCTATAATGACAGGTGTGATTATTCATTGCAACATCATTCTTATTTTTATTAATTAAATTTATTCATTTATCTCACATCCAACTACAATTTCACCGCCTTCCTCTCCTCCCATTCCCTCCTCTGCCTCCCCCCACAGCCCCCTACCACCACGATCCATTTCTCCAATATTTCTGTTCAGAAAGAGACAGCCCTCCCATGGGTGTCAACAAAGCGTGGCATATCAAGTTGAGGTAGAAGGACTAAGCTCCTCCCCTTCTATTAAGACTGGGCAAGGAGACACACTACGGAGAGTAGGTTTCCAAAAGCTAGCCAAAGCGTTAGGGACAATGCCTTCTCTCACTGCTAGGAGTCCCACAAGTAGATTAAGTTACACAACAGTCACACATGTGTAGAGGACCTAGGCTGGTCCCAGGCAGGCTCCCTGACTGTTGGTTCAGAGTTGGAGTTCCTGTGGGCCTAGGCTAGTTGTTTCTGTGGGTTTCCTTGTGTTGTACTCGAACCCCTGGCCCTTACAATCCTCCCTCCCTCTCTTCAGCAGGATTCCCCAAGCTCAGCCAAATGCTTGGGTATGGTTCTCTACATGTGTGTCTTTCAGTTACTAGATGAAGCTTTCTTGATGACAGCTGCGCACTCACCAATCTAGCCTCTCTGGGTCTGTAGAATGTAGCATGGTTATCCTTACCTTTACAGGTAATACCTACTTATGAATCAGTACATACCATGGTTGTCTTTCTGGGTCTGGGGACCTCACTCAGGATGATTTTTTTCTAGTTCCATCCATTTCCCTTCGAGTTTCATGATGTCACTGTTTTTAACAGATGAGTAATACTCCATTGTGTAAATGTAGCACATTTTCTTTATCCATTCCTTAGTTGAGGGACTTCTAGGTTGTCACCATGTTCTGGCTATTACAAATAGAGCTGCTGTGAACACAGTTGAACAAGTGTCCTTGAAGTATAACTAAGCATCCTTTGGGGATATGCCCAAAAGTGCAACACCATTCTTATCAATTAAAAATTGGTAGTTGTTAATGAGAGACATACATAGATCTAATCTACATGGAAAATAGAAAAAGACAAGATCTCCTGAGGAAATTGGGAGCATGGTGACCTTGGGAAAGGGTTGAAGGGGAGGGGAGAGGCAGGGAGGGGAGTTGAGAAAAATGTAGAGCACGATAAAAATCAATAAAATAATTGGTAGTTGTTTAAGTGTTCATCTTTGCTGAAGGACGAAAAGCTAGACAGTGTCTTTATAAGGGACTATGGGACACCACTCAGGATCCAGTCTGCCAATATGAACTGATCTCATAAATATGGAGACAGATTTTACTGTGATTTTGTTATAGCCAATTTCAGAAAAGCAGGAAGTGAATTAGTAGTTTAATGTGGAGGTGAGAGTCAGAGGTTATGACCCTGCACTGTGTAGAAAACAGTTCTGTAGAAGAGAATTTATAATTTTAGTAATGGCAGGGGGTGTCACTGAGTAGTCTCAGTGGGTAAAGGCACTTGCTCCCAAGTCAGAGGATATGAGTTCAGTTTCTGGGACCCACACGGTAGGAGAGAACTGGCTCTTACAAGTAGTAGGTGACAGTGTCATGTCACAATGTTAAGGTCAAAGGTTGGATTTACTGGTATGAAATCGTGACACGAGGGGCCTGAGTGGAGATGGGGGCAGGAGAAGTACGGGGTACGCTCAGCATCAACATGCAACATATATTAATCATGTGTGAAATGTCTTCATCTAACACAGTACCATGAACAATGAAAATGAAAATCTGTAAAATAATAATAAGAAGAAAGTATAGACCAAGGAGAGTGGATGGTACCGAGTTGGGCCCAAGAAACCTAGTTTTCCAGAGTGCTCAGTCTGGAAAACTTCCCCCAGATGCATGCTGGGCAGTTCTACCCAGAGAGCAGTGCAGCCTCCACAGCCTTCCAGGGGATAATGGGATCTGCTGGCCTGTGACTGGCTGTGGAAAGAACATTTATCAAGCTACTCAGGAGGTTAAGTTCACCACTGCATTTCGCTCTCTCTTGCTTCCAGACCCTCCCAGGCTTTGTTTAAAGTTACAGACAGATGGTGGAGAGGAATTTCAGGTGGCCACTGACGGTGTTTCATTTTCCTTGATTTTTTTTTTTCTGCGCACATTAAATCCAGTAGTAAATCGCTCTTGTTTCCCGGCATCAGACGCTTGTTGGTTCCCCAATGCCCGCACCAAATATTTGATCCTCCAACTGTAATGGCGCTTCCTGCTCCTCCTCCAAGCGCTGCCTCTCTTGACGGCACCATCTGTTAACCTGACGTGGGGAGGAAATGAGGACCAGTTTCATGAATGTTGCAACTGACTGGTTATCAAGTGGTATCTAATTAGCTTGTCTCTGATTGTCATATCATTAAAGATATCTATCATATCCCAAGCTCCACACCAGCACATGGAAGAATTTTCCTTTGTCAGAAGTCAGGAAGGGCAGAGACTCATGTTGGCAGCTCTGCCTGGGAGAAGGCAGCTGGGCTCCCAGGGCTGTGGGTTTTTGACTGTTGGAGGCAGCTCCCCTTCAGAGCTCTGCCTGGACTCGCTCCTCACGTGTGCCCTACAGCAAGGTGAAGAGCAAGTGAAGATGACACCGTGTGTGTTGCTTTTCTGTCTTCCTGGCCTCTGCTCTCTGGATCACAGTGAACAGAGAAGTGGCTGAGAGCTGAGTGGTTCCCTGTCCTTCTGGGCAGACATTCACATCCTCTGCCTACAAATACACGTGTCAAGGTACAACAGAGGTGAAGACCGGGAGCAGGAAGCTCCGTCTTCATTCCTCTGTGCTCTTCTCAAAGCTGAGAAGGCAGAGACCCTGGGGACAGTGACTGCCATGAACCTAACAGGGGTAGCTCACCGCCATTGCTATTCCCATACTCAGGCACCAGCTAATGCATTTAGATAAAGTATAACACATGCTATATATTAAACATAGTAATATGATGTAATATAGCACTATGGCCATGATGGTGGTTACTCAGGTTGCTAGTACAACCCTCCTCTAGGGTCACAGGCCTTGACCACTGTGGTGGCTAATGTGCAAGAGCCTGAGAAACTTCTGCTAACAAGCTGTTCGCCCGTGAACCATTTGTTATGTGCAGGCAGCATTCTCCAGAGGAAGAAAATCATCAAAATGAGTACGTAGATTACAAAGCAGATTTGTCATAGTGTTTTCTAGATACTGGCTGGGTGGTCGAACAATGGCTGTCTGCACACGGGTGAGGCAGAGGTTGAGAACTGGTAGTGGTTCAAGCCATGAGGCTGGAGGCTCACCAGTCCGGAGCTGATGGCCTGCAAGATTCCTGGAGAGAAACCTGTCTTCAGTTCCTCCTGGTAGACCTGATGAAGCTGGTGCCAATGTCCGTGGAGGCAACAGCAAGAACAGGCACAGAGTAGATGCACTCACCAGCCGGAAGTGAAGGCATGCAGGTACGATGGGATGCCTTTCCTTTGAACTTCCTTGTAGGCCACTCAGGAAGGCACCAATCATTCTGGGGGAGGCCTTCCTCCCACAGTTACTATTTCCTGAAAATTGACTCCCGGTCTGTCCCAGTTGATTCTATAGCCAATCAAACTGATAGCCAAGATTGCCCATCACGTACGCACACACACACACACACACACACACACACACACACACACAGAGAGAGAGAGAGAGAGAGAGAGAGAGAGAGAGAGACTTCTGAAAAGGAAATAAGGATAGATAAAGTTCAGATATGTTCTCCAACTTGAAGATTATTTTAAATCCTCTATTTTCAGGTTTGTTGGGTATAAAAAACACCCTCAGAATTGTATTTCATATCTAAAGACTTTCTACAAACCAGATGTATTTATGTCAAATCACCTTACTTGCTTGTCTACACAGGAATGCCAAGGAGAAAGCTACCTGAGATGTGGCTGGTCAGTGTGTGAACTGCATATTGAGCGACGTGCCCATTTACACACCCTCAGTCCTATGAGAGCTCTGCACACACCACAGATGGTTCACCAACCTCTACCCATCCCAATCAAAAGGTGCTCGGCATTGGCGACTTATGTTCCACGTTCTGCTTTTCCAGGTGAGGTACCTTGGGGTGGACCCTTCCTGGATAAACTTTTATTGGGGTAGGGAGGGCAGGCTGGCTTCAGGGTTACTGTTGAGACAACGAATGCTACCTCGGACTGTCAAAGAATGGCTTTTCTGAGCTATGGGGCAACCTTGCCCTCTGCTAACTCTTCAGCTCGGAACAAGTTCTTAGAAATGACAAAACTTTTGAAAATTATTTGGAATACCACTCCGAAGAGTCAGATAGGGTTTCTCTGTGTAGCTTTGGTGCCTGTCCTGGCACTCACTCTATGAAACAGGCTGGCCTTGCACCCACAGAGATCTGCCTGCCTCTGGCTCCCATGTGCCACCGTGGCCCAGTGAGAATTGGGTTCTTGACACAGGGCAAGAGTTTGGGTGAGAGGAAACTTCTCTCACCAGAGAAGGTCTTTTTCTCAAGAGGAAAGCTAGCCTCATAGTAAATGGGAAAAGAGGAACTAGGTGGGACTCCAGAGCGAGTTTCTGGCCGCTCCTCGATGCTGCTCAGGATCCGCACTGGAAGCAGAGTGGCTTGTCTCCTCTCTACTACAGGAAAAGACAGAACTCCTTCCTATGTGGCTGACATAGTCATGCTTAGAAGGGTGCTGCAACCACCCTGGAGTGGGGCTACGCTGACCCGGATCGGGAGACTTTTGTGGAGCAGAGGTCCCCAGGGAGAGCTATCCCCAGGCTAATAGATCTCACTTGGCTGGTACTGCATTATGTTTGATGATAGGAGCAGAGCCGTAGCGTCCTGGATGCTGTCTGGAGACCTGGAGTTGTTCTTGTGTTTCCCCCTAGCAGAATTTTCAGTTCACTGATTCTAAGGGCAGCAGAGGCCTGCTCAGTTGCAAACAGCACTCAGAAATAGGTCTCAGATAAAGATATTCACAAGGTGATTTGCTCAGGCATTTAGCAGCACAATACAGCTCCTCGGGCTTTCCAAAGCATTCAAGCCTGAGCTCCCGGGAGACCACTAAGACTCCATCTCTGCAGGGTCAGCTTTGCTGTCTACTCCATCAAGAACAAAAGACCTTTCAGGCTGTCCTGGCTTGGGAGCCAGAGAGGTTGGCTTCTGAACAAGGCTGGCTACCCCGAGCAGGTGACTGACCTTCTGGGCAATATCTTCTCGACTTTGTAAGGACCTTAGGTGGGAATTCCGTGAGGTCAATTACCGGGATGGGTACTTTACAGCCAGATGCCAGCTCATTAACTCTTATGGCTCCGTCTTTTGTAGACCACGGTGATGCTCCTTTGTATTAATGTGTCCTTCTCCCTGTTTTTCTGAGAAATTCATACTTCAAACTTTTGCAAGAGATGCCTGCATTAAAACATCGGTTCTGCTCCCAACCCAGACCTTCTTATAGGATATGGAGCCTCTTTGGCTTCTGCTCCAGAGATACTGGGCTCCGTGTTGACTCCTGTGACACTTCTCCCTCTGGCTGTGCCCATCTCACTGTCTAGCTAATTTTATGACTGCTTGATACAGGATAGAGTTATCTGATAGGTGGAACCCTAATGTTTTTTTTTAAAAAATACCTCCTTAACGTTGTACTGTAGGCAAACCTGTAGAACATTTTACTAATTAGTGATTGATAAGAGAGGGGCCATCCCTGGGAGGCTGGTCCTGGGTTCTATAAGAAAGCCGGCTGAGCAAGCCATGGGGAGTAAGCCAGTAAACAGCACCCCTCCATGGCATCTACATCCAGGTCCCTGCTTGAGTTCCTGTCCTGACTTTCCTCAATGGTGAACAGTGATGTGGAAGTGTAGGCTAAATAAACTCTTACCTTCTCAAGTTGCTTTGGTCATGGTGTTTCATCACAGTAATAACCCTGACTTAGGTAAGTTGGTACCCAGTCAGCAGGGTATTACTGAAGTAGACCTGACTATGTTTTGTGGAGGACTGGGGAAGGACTTTGGAACTTTGGCCTGAAGAGCAATTGAGTGTTGAGAGCTCAGTGGGTTTGCTCTGTAGGAGCTTGGAAGGAGAGAATGTTGAGAGCAGTGCAAATGATGGAGGCCTGGCTTGCCATGTTTCAGAGGGAAGCAAAGACTCTACTGAGGCATTTGTGTGAAGAATTCATGGTGTCTGGTCAACTGGAGCTGAAGAATCAGTTGTGGTTACCAAGAGACCAGCATGATTGAGATGAAATCATTTGGGAAGTGTTTCCTCAGGCTCAGCACACAGAAGCTGAGTTCTAGAAGTGGTCAACCGCAAGCTGACAGCCAAATGTGGTTGTTTAAGGGTCACCCAGGTCGTTCTGGTTTCGAGGGGTCATGGGGAACTGGAGAACAACTGAACCCTGGTCCTGTGTGGCAGGGTTAGAGTCCCTGAACAGAGTCCGGGAGAGGCTACTGGTGAAAGTGCATCCCCGTTGTCACAAGAGACCGCAGCATTTTGGAGATGCCAGGACCATGGGATGGCCTCCAAGAATGGCAGAAGTGGTGGAGTGGGACCAGCTGGAGCCTAAATGGCAAGCTGACAAACTGTGTGCGCTGCACAGGGCAGAGCAGAGAGGTGGCTCAAGCACCTGGGAGGAGTCCCGAAGATTGTGAGTAAATCCCAGATATTGGACATTAAATCATTTACTCTGTTGGAGTTGGGTTGTTTTGTTCAGATTGTGACCATGCCCTGGTTCTTTCTTTCCTTGAAGTAAGAAAGTGTTTTGCTTGTTTTTAAGTTTATAGGAGCCCACATTGAAGAGACTTTAAGTTTTAAAAGAGGTTTTGGATATTAAAGGAGACAGTCCTTTGAAGTGTTCGAGTTGGTGAAAACCACGAAGCTTATAAGTTTTGTAATATGGTTTATATCTGAGATATTTATTAATCTCAGATCTTGGAGATGAACATCCTTCCCCCCCCCCAAAAAAAAGGGAAAAAAAAGTTATGTCCTAAGAAGTGCTGTGTGTCAAAAGTTACCAAGTAGTCACCTGTGATGGCTGACTATATGTCAACTTGGCACAGACTAGAGTCGTCAGAGAGAAGGGAGCCTCCGTTGAGAAAATGCCTCCGTAAGATCAGGCTGTAGGCAAGCCTGCAGGGCATTTTCTTATTTAGTGATTAATGGGGGGAGGGCCCAGGGCATTGCGGAGGTGTCACCCCTACACTTGGCAGTCTTGGGTTCTATAAGGAAGCAGGCTGAGCAAGCCCTGGGAAGCAAGCCAGTAGGCAGCACCCCTCCATGGCCTCTGCATCAGTTCCTGTCTCAGGGTTCTACCCTGCTGGAGGTCCTGACTTGCTCAGGTGATAAACATGATGTGGAAGCATGAACTGAGCAGACCTCCTCCTCCCCAGACTGCTTTGGTACCAGTGTTTCGTCACAGCTATGGTTATCCTACCTAAGGAAATCACGATGTGGACATTCCCCTCTGTAACTATTTATTGAGACACCCCCTCTCCCAATTTTTGTCATGAGGGGATGCCGAACGTTTCAAGTGATTTTCTTCTGATCCCTTGAGATGATCATGTGGTTTTTATATTTCATTCTGTTAGTATGATGGGTAACATGGATTCTTTTGGATATGCAAATCCAATCTCACTTATCACAAGCCCCATTTAATCTCCTCGGAATGTGAACCTGTTGGCTAGTATTTTGTCAAGTGTCTTTATACCTGTGTCCATTGATACACTGGCCTGCAGTTTTTATTAACTCCTGGTATCTCTGGCTTCCACATAAGGCCTTGGAATTTTTCTTTCCATTTTTCTCTTCCTTGGAAGAATTTTACAAGAACTGATGTTAACCCTTCTCGGAAGTGGTTGATAATGACCATTTGGAAACCATCTGATCCTGGTCTTTTCTTTGCTGTAAGATTTTTGTGTTGCTCTGCTTTCTTACTTTTCATTTGTCCTGCTCAGACTCTAGTCCTTCTTGATTCAGTCTTGGCAGGCTTCGTGTTTCTAGGGGTTTATCCGTTTTTTTCCTTATCTATGTTTTCTTCATAATCCTTATGATCTGTTTCCTTAGTGAGCAGCCCATCAGAATGCCCTCTCAGCTTTGACTTCATTTACCTGAGACTTGTCTCCGTGTTTCTTAGTTAGTTTACTTGGTTTGAACCTCTGAATTTTCTCTGGTGCTCAGGGACATCACGTGGCTGGCGTGGAAGGCCTCGCTCTCCACAGGTTTCTTCCAATATTCCTATTCTTCCCAAACTCCCACCCCGTCAATGTGACACCAAGAACAAGGACGCAGAAGCACAAGGCAGAGGCAATGGCAGCACACGCGGGGCAAGGCATTTGTTCAATTGATTTTATAGTAACACAGAAGTCACATGAGGAAAGTCACTTTCTGTCAACCACACACTCCCTAGCAGTCTCCTAATTCACTGTGAGTCACATGTCAGATGTTGTGTTTCCACAGCAACCGGAGACAACAACTCCCTCCCTGCTCCCTCCTCTCCCCCTCTTTCACCTCCGTGTTCCTTCCTTTCCTTCCTCCTTCCCACCTTCTTTACTGCCTTCTTTTGTTCCTTCCCGCTTTCATCCCCCTTTGCATCCCTCTGTCTGCTCCTCCCTCTGGACTGCAGGCTGTTAGGGTTTTCTGAAGCAAAGACAAGCAAACAAATGCCTCATGCCTGCATGCAATTACGGAAGTTACAATTAGCCACAAGTGGAGCTTGTACTGCTGGCCTTTACCATGTCCACATGGTGCAAAGGCTTTTGGGTCCCACATCAGCACCAGACATCCTTTTTGTCCTGGGGCAGGGTGGGCAGGAAACACATTCTCCTTGTGTTGTCCTTGAGAGCTGATTCAATTACTAGGTGGCCCCTGGGATGGTGGAGTGCCAGTATTTTGACATTATTTTTGGCATGAAATTAATGACAAACATTTCTCCAAACCATGCAGGTTTCAAAAACATAAGATTCAAGCAGTGTAGTGCCTCTGGCTGCAAACCGGACTGGCTTCTGTGTCAGTTTTTCTTTTAGTCTCTGTGCTTGGAATTATGGGAAAATTTATGACTCTTCATTAGTTTTTCCTTTTGTGCTCCCAGTTATAACAGCACACAGGAAGATCTCATTATAGGGATATTTGTCCTGCAGTAGGATTTGAATGCACATCTTTGTCAAGAACTAGTATTCTTCCCTCCTTAATGGAAAAACTAAACACCAAAAATCCAGACTGAATCACTGTGTGTCTGGTTGCTTCCCTGGGGTGGCAGGAACTATAAAATCTATTATGTCTGACAAACAACACAATTAAAAAAACTAACTTGTTTTGATCTTTTGATTACCAGAGGACTACGTCATAACACCAGCTAGTCATGGCTTTATTTGAAATAGATAAACTTCATATTACAAACTATCTTTCTTCTGTATTTTGTCAATGGAGAATAATGCTGAGATGGAGAACAAACCAGCATCGATATTTTGGGCTCCACAGAATTTTTGATAGAAAATCAAATAATCCCATGTGACACCAGAGGAAGCAATGCAGTTATGTGGGTGAGACCTTCCAGGGCATCAGACACCTGTCAGTCTGAGATGCACAATGTGTGGCTTTGGCCACTAAAGTCTAAGCCAGCCTTTGTAGATACAGGCTCCTGATTCTCATCACCTCACGGTTTGGTGGGCACATGCAAAGCCAACATCGGCATGGTGAGTGCGCTCTAAAACCTCTCCCAAGAAGATGAGCTCTTGTTTCCCATTTGGAATTCTTTTACCTACTCAACTGCATCTTAAAAGTAATAACACGTTTATTATCTCATGTTTTATTCATCAAAACCTATATAACTGTCAGTCAAGGCTTCTGATCAACCCACAATCCCCAATGCTGTCAACATAAGCACAAACAGCACCCAGGCAAAGAGAGGGGCCTTTTTATAGATTGATGGGCTTGGGGTTGATGCCAGTCATTTGCTTTATGTTGCTGGCTCGTCATTTCATCTCTATCTCTCTGTTTCTGAGTCGCTGAACTCCTGCGCTTCTCTAAGATGTGTGCGTTCTTATAGTGACCTTGTGTGATGGCAACAAAGACAGCAGAGGTTCTGCGATCAGGGACCCCTGTGCCGTGTATGTTCTATGAAACAGAATAAGGAAATATAACATAGCTATGGGGTTTTGTTGAAGATGTGCGTTACATACTAAAGCAAAGAATACGGGACTGTGACGAAGGACAGGGCACGTGGTGTGTGTATGTGACTTAGGAAGTAATAGCTACTGTTTCACAGCCCTGAGGTGCACACACCCTCCTCTGACACCCTTTGTGTGTAGGCACAGTGCATGGTTACACATACCCGACTAACAGCAATCCTGTTTTTGACAGTGCTTTCCGGCCCACGTAGCCAGAAGTGGTCAGTGTGGAGAGAATCCGAGGCTCCTCTCTGTCATGGCCTCTAATTTTCGGGCATTCCGCACAAGTGACACAGAGTTGAGGACTTTGCCATCTCCTTATATTTCCATAGAAAAGCCATTGTGGGTCTGATCTCTTGTGGCCGTTTGTATTTTGAAGCCACTGATCTCCATGTAACTAAAGGATGCTGAGAACTGGATCCCTGGAGGAGAAAGAGGGGCTTGAAAGCGAGGTTTTCAGCTATTTTCCCTGTCGCACAGAGCCGCTAAAGAAAGCCGAGAACCAGGTATAGTGCATGGCAAGACGCCTGCATGCTTATGCTCTTGAAAGGTGTACACATTCATCGTATATTTTTACAGTGAGGCTTTTGGATATTTAAGGAACAAACTCGGAGACTTCCCCAACCGATTTGTGTCAAGTCATTGATGAAGAGCAAGGATGCCTCTGCCTGCAAGTCTCAGATGAGATAGCCTTCATCTCGACCTCATTCTGAAATTGTATAATGGTCTACAGGTATGAGTAGAGAGCATGAGGGCTCCTGTGTCTACAAGTGTGAGTAGAGAGCATGAGGGCTCCTGTGTCTACAGGTGTGAATGGAGAGCATGAAGGCTCCTGTGTCTACAGGTGTGAGTGGAGGGCATGAAGGCTCCTGTGTCTACAGGTGTGAAGAGTGCACAAAGGCTCCTACTTTACCAACTGTGTCCTTACATAGCCTAGGACCCCAGGAAACTGATTCCCATTTTTAGAGTGGCTCCTCCCACTCGTGTTAGCTTAATCAACACAATCTCTCATAGGCAAGACTAGAGGCTAAAAGCTCCCTCTTGAATGGGCCTCAAGGCTTGTTTTTCAGGTGATTCCGGCTCCTGTCATGCTGTCAATCAATACTGTTAGGCTTAGGGAGAGGTTTCCTGTAAGAAGCTGCTAAAGATAGTTTGTGGACTGGCAGTGACACTTTCCACCTTCCCCTAACACACACATCCATTACCTCCAGTGGGATAGTTCACCATTTACAGAGGGGAAGCTCATCATCCATAACACACAATGCATTAGATCTGAAGACTTCACAGATGATATGCCTTTTTCTGTGTGTATGTGTGTAAGTTGTACATGTGCGTACTGTAGGTGCACATGTGTGAACACTTGTGCATGTGCATATAATCAAATGTAGAGCTTTTACACTCTACTGTGTTCTTTTGAGACAGGGTCTCTACATGAACTGGAGCTAAGCTGGCAGCCAGCAAGCCCCACTGATCTTCCTGTCTTCACTCTATGCAGTACTAGGTTTATAGGCGTGTTCAACTTGAACACGGGTGCTGGGGTGTGAGCAGCACAGGTCTTTATGCTTATGTAGCAAGCACTTGTATCCATGGTGCCATCTCTCCGTGCCAGCTGGTGGGAATTTATCTGAATTCTTACACAGACAAAACTACTAACCAACACGATCACAACAATGAGAGAAATAGTTGCTCTTAATACAAAAACTCCCCATGCGGTGGGCAGCACGCCAAGCATCTTACGGGCATCATTTGATTTAATAATTTTTATGCCCCCTTGGGAAACACAGTCTCTTAAATGTACAGAAGAGACGAGAGAGAATTCCAGAGCTGACATAGATCACAAACATGGCTCTGAGCTAGTGAGTGGAGGAGCCAGTGTTCTGATCCAAGCTTTTCACTCTCGCATGCTGTGCCTGCTTGGTTCTCATTTTATTCCACTGGGGATTGAATTTTGCAGTCATGATTGTAATGATTTGGTTAGGAGTGACATTCGAAGTCCCCCCCCCCCGCCACACTTTGTGATTTTACTTTGTAGACTCATCGTAACTGATTTTTAAAGATACCAAGAGTCATTTAAAATCACTCTGTTAAATTTTTGCACAATGCCCGTGCCCGTCCCACTTCTACACAGTGCCCCATTACATCTGTCCATAAAAGGTTGTAAGTAATTCCGCTGTGCTCTTTTCTCTCCCTAAGGCTGACTTCAAACTTGCTATGTCACTAACAAAATGATCTTGAACTTCTTATTCTCCTGCCTCCACCTCCTGGGTACTAGAATTACTATTTGCCACCACACCTATTTTTGTGTGAAGGAGGGCTTCACGCATGCTAGGTGACCAAGCTGCCAGCTGAGCTCCATGCACAGTGCTCTGACTGCTTTAATTCAAGCTTGGGATCCTCTCTTCGAAGGAAACACTTTCAAAGTTTTCCCTTTATTGTTAAAACGTAGCGTAGGGCATTTTCTAAGCAGGTGGCTGAACACAAGGTACATTTATCATTACTGAGTTTAGGAGAGCAGAGGTCAAAATTGAGGAGCAGGTCAGCCTGTGCTGGCTCTCAAGAAACTATAGAAGAGTCCACTTTATGCCTCTTCTAAAATCAGTAGCAGTCTTCATTTCTTAACTCTGCTGGCGTAGACCTCCCGGGTCTTCTATGGCCATCTGTGCATCTTTCTGAGCATCCCTTTGCCTTCTCTATATTGGACATGTGTAATGTGTTTGGAGTCCACCCAGACAGCACAGGATGAATGCATCTAGATCCTAAACTAATCCTAATTCCATGCCATATGGGGTAATAGTTACAAGCTTTAGTGACTAAGCTGTGGGTATAATTTTATTTGGAGAGTATTTTTGATCACGTCTTCTGCACTTCTTTAATCACCCTAGTTTTTAAAAATAAATATCCACAGCCTCAACTGTCTGAGCTCTTAGCTCTCTCTCTCTCTCTCTCTCTCTCTCTCTCTCTCTCTCTCTCACACACACACACACACACACACACACACACACACACACACACAGTCACACACAGGTTTGCAGCAGCAAGCGGAAAGACCCTTGGCCATCCTAGGATTACCCTTGTTTTTCAGCAGGATCAAACTTGTACTTGTACTTAATGGCTGTCAGTCAGATTCCCATTGCTATGACAAAATGTTCAAGACAGCAAGCATGTAAAGTTTGTATTATCATTCACAGTTCTGAAATATCAAGTACACTGAAGGCTAGTTCCTGATGTTTGCCTCCATGGTGAGGCAGCAGGTCACTGTGGAAGTGAGCAGTGGGGTCAAAAACACTCCCTCATAGCCAGGAAAACAAAAACAGGATGCAGAACCTGTGCTCTCCCAATCCCCTTCACAGACACATCCCAAAGTGCCCCAAGGAACATCTGCTTGTCCTTATCTCCCAGCGGAGTCACCCTGGTGAGTGAGCCCTTTGGAGGACCTGCAGAGTTACAACAACAGCAGCCTCTTCAATACTGGCTGATGGTTTTACCCTCCTATACCATTTTCTTAATAAGATACATCATACCACAGGAGGCCCTCACTGTATTTTCTGCTTCTTACATGGCAGTTCCCCTTCCCTGGAAATCCAGTCTACTCTCATCTATTGAGTTGCATCTTTTGCTAGATTTTTTGGCAGCCATTATTTAATTTACCTACACATTCATCCCCAGGAACATGATTGCCCTTTTACTTTGTATAAATGCCTCAAAGGTACTATTGGTCTCATTAGGGTCCGGCAGCTTTCCCTGGATTATAAACTTCTGTCACGTTTGTTCCAGGCTTCCTGACATTGTCATATCTACACATCTTGGCCATATCTACATTTTCACTTCTTATGGCATTCTTGGTTTATTATCTCATCTTGCTTTTAATCTGGAAGACTTTATGATCTTTCAGCTTTCCTCCTTGTATTCTTAAGCATTTTAATGATTCTCCCTCTTTGGCATAAGGCTCTTTGCCTTCTTCAGAGAGGTGTTGACTGAGATTTCTGTCCTCCCCGGTCCCACAGTCACTCAGTCCGAAAGAAACACACAGAGGCCTACACTAATTATAAACTGATTGGCCTGTTATCTCAGGCTTCTTATTAACTCTTGTAACTTATATTAGTCCATAGTTGTTGTCTGTGTTAGCCACATGGCTTGGTACCTTTTTTGGCGAGGCAGTCATATCTTGCTTCTTCTGTGTCTCGATGACGACTGTAGACTTACTCTTTCTCTTCCCAGAATTTTCCTTTCTCATTGCCCCAGCTCTACTTCCTATCTGGTCATCCCACATATACTTCCTGCCAGGCTACTGGCCAATCAGCATTTTATTAAACAAGTACAAGAAACAAACCTTTACAGGGTAAAACCATTGTCCCACAGTACATCCTGGGTAAAACCATTGTCCCAAAGCAGAGAGGTAGAGTCTCTCATCTGGGAAGTTACACTTCTTAGATATTATTTTTCATTTGTTTCTTCTCCGACTTGATCATCTTTTGAACCCCTTAAATTGATATTTGCATGTGATTATCTTACTATTGTTTGTAGTACATGGTTTCATGGAGATAGCAATTATTTCATCTCATCTTTACATATGAATTTTCCTTTCCTGACTCCATCTTCAATGTCTAAAAGAAACATCCCATTATACTGGGAGGAAAATGCTTCCATGTGTTCTTCACAGAGGCAGCATTGGACTTATATCTCTAGTGGACATGCGCAGATACACACAGAGCAGCTCTCACCCAGTGGACGATAGGACAGGACTTTGAGCTCTGTGCCTTACCCTCAAGTAGTGAGGACGACATGAGGTGACCTTACCTGTAATGCTCACTGTAGGATTTGAGCTTCTCCCTCTACCCAACACTGCTCCCTACAAACCTCTATTCATGGTTGAGATCCCCAGACCCTCATGATGAGCTTTCTCTGTCTGGAGCCTCTCTCGGTGTGTTAATATCTGGGTAGACCAGCCTGCACCTTGAAAATCAGGATTTCCACGGTAGCTTTTTATATGCTTGGGCCATCCAACTGCGATGGGTCCCTTACTGCACTAAGCAGTACATGTATGATTTAGCGTGTAAATTTCTTTCTGTCAGGTGACCTCCTTATAGTCACTTCTCATGAAATCTGAATGGGACTACTCTGTTTGCCTTTTGTTGTGGTGGTAAGTACCACGATCCAAAGAAACTTGGATAGAAAAGGGTTTATTTGGCTTAGAGTTCCAGGTCTCAGTTCACCCGTGGGGGAAGTCAGGGCAGGAACTCAAAGAGGAATCCGAAAGAGCAACCATTGAGAAGCAGTGCATGCTGACTCAGCTGCAGGCTCTGTACGCCAGGACCACCTGCCTATGGAGCGCACCACTGAGAGTTGGAGCCTCTCTATTACCAGTCATCAATCAATACACCCTCTCACAGACATGGTCATAGGCTGATAAGATCCAATTTCACTACTGAGGTTTCCTCTTGCTGACTGTTCCTAGGTTGTATCAGGTTGACCATAAAGCTAACCAGGTCACTAACTGAATATTGTGGTAGTACCGCTTGGTTTTTCTCTTGTCTGTTGCCATCTGCCTACCATTACAGCTCTCTGTAAACTCATGTCATGACATCTTTATTCTTCCCTCGACCTCCCATCCCTTGGATGTGATAAAACTTGATCAAGCTAAACAATACAAAAACATGACAATTTATGTATTTATTTATATACCCTTCCCAGGGTCATTTTCTGGGGCCACTCACCATTTTTCTTCATATCATGTTCCATATGTATTTTGAAAATGCAGCATTGCCACTTGCAGCTCGACAGGTCATCCTTCCTCTTCCTTGACTTCCAAGATTCCTTTCTCTGGAATGTTCAGTTTCTTTCCCAGATCCAGAACCCATCCTGGTGTAGCTATAGCCTTTCCCAGGATGTTTTTGTCTGTAGCACTTGCCCCGCTGGATCTTCGGGTGTCAGCGTACATCTAGCGTCTTCAGTTGATGAAGTGTGTGAAACATTTATGGGTGAAGGCATTTCTTCTGTGTGTATCCCATCCCGGAGAAGATAATGGGAATATAGTCAGTGACCAATGAATACTAAGGAGATAAACAAAAGAGTCAATGTGCAAGCAGATATGCTTGCTGTTAATTTGAATACGTTTAATTAAGCAATAATTAAAATCTTGTGTTATTGCTATTTTTACATTTAATAAGAGCATTCAGATTCCAAGCTTCACTTTGTGTTACTGAATGTGTGAGAGAAGACTCAGCTTCGATGAGCAAGCACGCATTTAATTACTGTTAAGAGGGATGAATGTGAACAGATAAATTGCTTCATCTATTACCACTGCCATTTTGAACTGCTTCAGCAGAAACCCTGAGGTTTGTCCTGATCCTATGGATCTAGTTGTTTTTTACACGTTGTCTCATTTTGTTGATGATAGTCTAAGCTCCTAGACAAATAGTCTCTAAAGTGGGGTGTGTACAAACCTGTGGTCACTCAAAGGCCATTTTTTATAGCTTTGACTTCCTTCACATTCTGATGCATTTTTCCCCATTTAATAACAATATACACTGATAAATAGTTAACGTCTTTCAAGGAGTATTGCAACATATATTCCTATCAATAGGGTACATTAATAAATAGATGCTCCTGATCATACTGGCCAAGCTAACAATAGAAGATAGTAGAAGAGACCCAATGCATGAGAGGCCCCCACACACTGTACCCAAGGTTTCTTTTGTAAATGCAGACTAGACTTGATTTTGTGTTAGTTATTCCTTGTCTTACATATTCTTATTTAATAATATTTTATGTTAAATTATTTCAGAACATTATAAAATGGTATCGCATGAAGTATTCCCTAGCTTGTTTTTTTTTTTTCTAACCACTACTAGGATTCAGAAATCAGTATTTTATTGGACAATACCCTTAGTTCTTTTGTTTTATCTTTGGATAAGGCTTTGTTTTAGAAATACACCACAATTTATTGATTAAGTATTTTAGACATTTGAGTGGTGTCCTTTTTTTAAATTCTGTTGATATCACTGTTTCTGTGAACATAGATTGTAATGCTGATCTTTACATTCAGTACTTTTTCTCTCAGTTCTACTGAATTTTTAATATTTTCTACACGGTTGTACTAAAGAGATCTGGGGAATGTTTTTTGATTTACATATATACACTACCATTACACATACTATTTTCAGATGTAAATTGATGTTGTTGACTGTCTCCTGGCAAATGGAAAGTCAGCTGATGTAGTTCATTTTGGGTTCTGTTGCTACCCAACACTTGTTCAAATCTTCTAAGTTATTGCAAGGACCAGACTCCCAGAAGCCATGTTTCCCAGTATGCCCTGCTTGGTTCAGACTCTGGAAAAGTGTGAACCAGCTGAGCAAAAGCACCAACTCATTTTCAGTCCACATGGATGTATAGACACACTTCTAGCATCCATCCATAAGGTGATGTGAACCTCTGGTGTCCACCAGAGATGGGTCATTAAGGCCATCACCATCTCTCTCTAGATTAGTGGCAGCAACTTCCCATATCTGGGTTCCTCATTCCTTTCAGTGTCTTTGTGTGAAGGAATTCTAACCAGTCTGAGTGTGACAAGCATGGCTCAGAAAGGCCTTGCCCTTCGCCCAGATTCCCTCTGCCTTGCTAAAATCCATTAGATTTCTGAACCTCCATAAGATCAGGTACAAGAAAGTCACCACTGAGGAAGCAGGCTTGAGTCAGAAACCTCTGAGAGATGAGCGTGAATCATAGCCACTGAGGTAGCAGGTCTGAGCCTGTGACCTCTGCCAGAGCAGGCCTGAGCCAGCTATTTTCATCAGACCAGGACCCAGCCAGCAACCTCTGCCTGAGAAGACGTGAATGAGCGATCTCCACCATAACAGGCCTGAAGCAGCAGCCCCCACAGGAGCAGGTACAAGGGAGTGACCACTGAGGGATCATGGCCAAGCCAGAGACCTCTGTGGGTCCATGTGTGAGTCAGGGACCTCCGAGGCAGCAGGTCTGAGCCAGAGAACTCTGCAGTATCAGGCCCAAGCTAGGAGCCTGGAACAGTCCCAGGCCAGGGACATCTACAGAAACAGGCCAGAGCAGTGACCTCCAGCAGACCAAGCCTGAGCCAGCAATCTCCACGGGAGCAGGTACAAGCAAGCAACTGCCGAGGGAGCAGACCTGAGCCAGAGACCTCTGCCTGCGGGACCTGGCACGAGTCAGGAACCTCCAAGGGAGCAGGCCTGAGACAGCTAGCTCAGCAGGAGCAGGCCCAAGGCAGTGACCTCCACAGGAGTGGGCTTGAGCCAGTGACCTTTGCCAGTACAGGCCTGAAGCAACAACCTTCACAGGAACAGGTACGAGGGAACCACCACTGAGGGAGCAGGCCTGAGCCAGAAACTTCTGCAGGACTGGGAGTGAATCAACAATCTCTGAGATGGCAGGCCTGAGCCAGTGACTTCTGCTGGAGCAGGCACTAGGCAGCAACCTCAGTGGAAGCAGCCCCAAGCAGGCAACCTCCATGGAAACAGGCCCAAATGACCCCTGGTATTACAGAACGACCTCAGGGAGCACTGTACTACCTCCAGGAACACTGAATGACCTCTAGGGTGACTGAAACCATGGCCTTCACTGCACCACAAGGAGCAACCATCTGAGTCTTGGATCCACTGTCACCTGAAAGATTGATCACCAGAGACACCGATAGCCCCGACTATACCAATCAGAGGAAAAGATGAGTAGACATGGTAAGAACATATTCAGAACCACAAAGAGCAACAAGATACCAATAAAAACTAGTGGCCCTACAACAGTAAGACTTGAACAAACAAATGTAGAACAAAAGAAAACGACCTAAAAATAACTTTAGGAGAATGTTTGAGGCCCTTAAAGAGGAAATGAAAAATTTCCTCAAAGAAATGGAGAAAAAGACAAACAAAACATTGGAAGCAATCAACAAGTCCCTTAAAGAAAATGAAGGAAAAGCAATCAAACAGGTGAAAGAAATGGCTAGACACTTGAAAACCAAAATAGAGACAATAAAGAAAACACAAAGCAAGGGAATTATAGAAACAGAAATTATGATAAAAAAAACCAGGAACCACAAATGCAAGCATAAACAGCAGAATGGAAGAGAGTTAAGAAAGAATTTCAAGCACAGAAGATACAATAGAGGAAGTAGAGTCATTTGTCAAAGAAAACATTAAATTTATCAAAAACTTAACACAAAATATCCAGGAAATATGGGACACTGTGAAAAAACCAAACCTAAAAATAGTAAGTGTAGAAGAAGAAGAACTCCAGTTCAAAAGCACAGAAAATATATTCAAGAAAATCATAGAAGAAAACTTTCCCAACCTAAAGAAAGATATGAATATGAACATAAAAGAAACTTACAGAACACCAAATAGACTGGATCAAAAAAAGTCCCCTCTCCACATAATAATCAAACACTAAGCATACAGAATAGAAAAGAATAGGAAGGGCTACAAAGGAAAAATGTCAAGTAATATATAAAGGCAGACCTAACAGAATTACGCTGACTTCACAATGGAAACCATGAAAGCCAGAAGGCCCTGGTCAAGCATTATGCAGACACTAAGAGACCACGGATTCCAGTACAGACTACTATACCCAGCAAAATTTTCAGTCACCATAGACAGACAAAACAAGATTGTCCATAACAGAACCAGATTTTACCAATACCTAGCCACAAACCCAGCCCTACACAAAGTACTTAGGAAAAATCCAACCCAAGGAAGTTGGCTATATTCATAGAAACACAGACAATAGATGATCTCACAGCAGTAAATCCCAAAGAAGGAAAAACACACACAATAATATCACCAACAACAAAAACTAAAATAACAGGAGCTAGCTATCACTAGTCAGTAATATCCCTTAATACAAATGGATTCAACTCACCTATAAAAAACACAGGCTAACAGATTGCTATAAGAATGGAATTCATCCTCCTGCTTCATACAAGACACACACCTCAACCTCAAAGACAGACATTGCGTCAGAGCAAAAGATTGGGAAAATTCTGATCAAATGAACTTAAGAAACAAGCTGGTGTAACTATCCAAATATCTAACAAAATAGACTTCAAACTAAAATCAATCAAAAGAGACAAAGAAAGACATTTTAAATTAGTCACAGGAAAAATCCATCAGGCAGAAATCTCAATACTGACCATCTATGCCCTGAATGCAAGGGCACCCTCATATGTAAAAGAAACACTTCTAAAGCTTAAATCATACATTAAACCCTACACACTAATAGTGGGAGACTTCAACACCCCACTATCACCATGGGACAGGTCTGTCAGACAGAAAATTAATAGAGAAATAAGGGAAATAACAGATGTTATGACTCAACTGGACTTAACAGACATCTACAGAACATTCCAACCAAACATAAAAGAATATACCTTCTTCTCAGCACCTCATGGAACCTTCTCAAAAAATTGACTACAGGCTAGGTAACAAATCAGTCTTCAACAGATATAAAAAAATTGGAATAACCCCATGTATCTTATCAAATCACCATGGCCTAAAATTTGAATTTAACAGCAACACTAATTCCATAAAGCCCACAATCACATAAAAATTAAACAATGCTCACCTGAATCATCAATGGGTCAAGGAAGAAATAAAGGAAGAAATTAAAGACTTCTTAAAATTCAATGAAAATGATCACACTATATACCCAAATTTATGGGACACAATGAAAGCAATTTTAAGAGAAATATTCATAGCACTAAATAATTACATAAAGAAGCTGAAAATACATCACACTAGTGAGATAACAGAACACTTAAAAACTCGAGAACAAAAGGAATCTAATTCACCCAGGAAGACTAGATGGCAGGAAATAATCAAATTGAGAGATGAAACCAACAAAATAGAAACAAAGAAGACAATATAAAGAGTCAGTGAGACAGAGTTGGTTCTACAAGAAAATCAACAAAATTGAAAATTTTTGTTCAAACTAACCAAAAGGCAGAGAGAAAATATCCAAACTAACAAAAACAGAAATGGAAAGGGGGGCATAAGAACAGACATGAAAGAAATCCAGAGAATCATCAGGTCATATTTTGAAAAACTGTATTCTACAAAATTGGAAAACTTAAAGGAAATGGACAATTTCCTGGATAAATATCACTTACCAAAATTAAATAAAGACCAGAGAAGCAAATTAAATAGGCCTATAACTGCTGAAGAAATAGAAACAGTCATCAAAAGTCTCCCAATCAAAAAACGTCCAGGGCCAGATGATTTCAACACAGAATTCTACAAGATTTTCAAAGAAGAACTATTATCAATACTCCTCAAATTGTTCCACACATGAGAAACAGAAGAAATATTGCCAAACTCTTTTTATGAGGCTACAATTACCCTGATATCCAAACATCAGAAAGGCATTACTAAGAAAAAGATTTACAGACCAATTTCACTCATGAACATTGATACATAAATACTCAATAAAATACTGGCAAATTGAATCCAAGAACACATCAGAAAAATCATCTACCATGATCAAGTCAGCTTCATCCCAGAGATACAGGGATGATTCAAGACACAAAAATCTGTCATTGTAATCCATCATATAAACACATTGAAAAAATAAGTTCACATGATCGATCTTCTCATTAGATGCTGAAAAACCCTGTGACAAAATACAATGTCCCTTCATTATGAAGGCCTTGAAGAGAGGAGGGATACAAAGAACATACTTAAATATAATAAACGCAATATACAGCAAACTAACAGCCAACATCAAACTAAATGGAGAAAAACTCAAAATGCTCCCCCTGAAATCAGGAACAAGACAAGGTTGTCCAATCTCTCCATATCTATTCAATATAGTTCTTGAGGTTCTAACTAGAGCAATAAAATAACAAAAGGAGATCAAGTGAATACAATTCAGAAAAGAAGTCAAACTCTCACTATTTGCTGATGATATGATAGTTTACATAATTGACCCCAAAAATTCTACTAAGGAGCTTATACAACTCTTAAACACCTTCAGTAATGTAGTAGGATATAAGATTAACCAAAAAGAAAAAATCAGTAGCCCTCCTGTACACAGATGATAAAGGACTGAGAAAGAAATCAGAGAAACATCACCCTTCACAGTAGTCATTAATAGCATAAAATATCGTGGAGTAACTCTAACCAAACAAGTGGAAGACCTGTATGACAAGAACTTTAAAACACTGAAGAAAGAAATTGAAGAAGACACCAGAAAATGGAAAGACCTTCCATGCTTTTGGGTAGGTAGAATTAACATAGTAAAAATGGCAATCTTACCAAAAGCAATCTACAGATTCAATACAATAAATGTCAAAATCCCAGCAAAATTCTTTACAGACCTCAACTTCATAAGTATATCCAAAAAACCCAGGATAGCCAAAGCAATCCTGTACAATAAAGGAGCTTCTGGAGGCATCATAATCCCTGACTTCAAACTTTACTACAGAAAACACCCTGGTATTGGCATAAAAACAGACAGGAGAACCAAGGGAACTGAATCGAAGACCCAGATATCAATCCACTCACCTATAAATACCTGATTCTTGAAAAAGAAGCAAAAAATATAAAATGGAATAAAGAAGCATATTCAACAAATGGTCCTGGCATAACTGGATATCAACATGTAGAAGAATGAAAATTGATCCATATCTATCGCCATGCACAAAACTCAAGTCCAAATGGATCAAAGACCTCAACATAAAGCCAACCACACTAAACCTCATAGAAAAGAAAATGGGAAGTACGCTTGAATGCATTGTCACAGGAGAACACTTCCTAAATATAAATCAGTAGCACAGACACTGAGGGCGGCAATAAATAAATAGGATCTCCCGAAACTGAGAAGCTTCTATAAAGCAAAGGACATGGTCAACAAGATAAAACAACAGCCTACAGAATGGGAAAAAATCTTCACCAGCCCCACATTAGACAGAGAGCTGATCTCCAAAATAAACAAAGAACTCAAGAAACTGGTCATCAAAAGAACAAATAATCCAATAAAAAATGGGATCCAGACTTAAACGGAGAACTCTTAACAGAGGAATCTAAAATGGCTGAAAGACACTAATGCTCAACATCCTTAGCCATCAGAGAAATAAAACTCCAAGCAACTCTGAGATTCCATCTTTCACCTGAAGAATGGCCAAGATCTAAACCACTGATGACAACTTATGCTGAAGAGGATGTGGTGTAAAGGGAACACTCCTCCGTTGGTGGTGGGAGTGCAAACTGGTACAGCTGCTTTGGATATCAGTATGGAGATTTCTCATAAAATTATTAAATAATCTACCTCAAGACCCAGCAATACTACTTTTGGGTATATACCCAAATATGCTCAATTGTGCCACAAGGACATGTACTTAACTATGTTCATTGTAGTATTATTTTTCATAACCAGAACTTGAAAACAACCCATATGCCCCTTGACTGAAGAATAAGGAAAA
The DNA here is from genome assembly GCF_982192425.1 of Myodes glareolus. Taxonomy (NCBI): domain Eukaryota; kingdom Metazoa; phylum Chordata; class Mammalia; order Rodentia; family Cricetidae; genus Myodes; species Myodes glareolus. Next base: position 54,457,596 of record NC_142031.1, on the reverse strand, counting down.
TGTGGTACATTTACACAATGGAGTGTTACACAGCAGAAAAAAACAATGGTACCTTGAAATTTGCAGGCAAATGGGTGGATCTAGAAAATATCACATTGAGCGAGGTAAGAAAGACAAATATCATATGTACTCACTCATAGGTGGCTTTTAGACATAAAGCAAAGAAAAACCAGCCTACAATTCACAATCCCAGAGAACCTAGTCAACAATGAAGACCCTAAGAGAGACATACATGAATCTAAACTACATGAGACATAGAGAAAAACAAGATCTTCTGAGTAAATTGAGAGCATGGGGACCATGGTAGAGGATAGAAGGTGAAGGGAGAGGATGGGAAGGAAGCATAGAACGATATATAGCTCAGTAAAAACAATAAATAATAAGAAAAGAATCCATAAGATTTCCTCATTTGGCTACTTCCTCCTCCTGAGGCTGACTACCAAGGTCCAGCTATCAAAGTATTGAAGTTCCGTAGTCAAATATTCTCTTTGGCTCATCTAATTAACATGCCCAATCTACATTTACCAACCCACCCTAAAACAGGGTTTCCCCCTTTCTTTTTATAAGTCACTATTTTCCTACAGGCCACATCCTCTATATCCAGAGGGAGTCATTCCACTCCCCTCCCTGGGACAAATGTCTCTTCCCCCTCCATTGCTCCCTTGCTCTTTTCCCTCATCCTTTGCCTCCTGACTTTGTCTCTTGTTCTCTGCCCTTTGTCCCTTGGGGCAAATAAATCTCTTTGGGCTGAGAACTTGGCCTTGGGGTGTCCTGAGCCAATAAGGATCTCTATGTTATGAACCATTGCATCAGTTCAATGATGCTCCCCAACAAGGGACAGTAAAGAGCTACCCATGATGCTTGTGAGTGAAACTTATGTGGAAATTGGGCCTTTCCAGACGGTCAAGAGACAATCTATCTGGGTCTGATATGATTGGACTCCATGTCAGGGGAAGAAAAGGAGCCCTGGGACTGGCCAACAACTAGGAAAGAACTCTGTGACTTCAGGGCCGAGGTCAGAGTGACAAAGTCACAGACATGCCGATGACTGACAGCTGATACCTGAAGTCTCACACAGCATGGAGAGTCTGCTGTGTGGGACCCGGGAAGAGCCTGTCTCCTTGGATGGTTTGCTTATGTATTCGAAGCATTTAGAACTTCCAAGGAATATTGTATTGACTTAAGTCATCTGATTTATCCAGTGTCACAGAAGCCACTGCAAACTAATGGCCTCTTTCTCCCTGAGCTGGGCCATTTTACATGAGAAAAGCCCAGAGCAATTTTTCCTTCTTTGCTTGGATCCTGATGGTGGGAGAGCCAACACATACTTTCCAAATTAGAAAATAATCTCATCAGACTTATTCATTAATTCTTGGTGTCACTTTGACTTTGTCTTTATGGCTAATGTGCTGTTCAGATACTACTTTCCTGATTGGCAATGGTGAGGGCAAGGGTGAGTGTGATTCTACAGACCGGATACTCTGCTGTTTACCAGCCCTGCCAGAACTTCCACGTGAGTGAAGATGTCACTCACCCTGCAGGCTAGGTACACTTGGTGACACTTAAGGTAGTGCACTACAGATTCATTAGTCTATAATATGAATACACATTGGCATTAAACTTTATAGAAGTAAAAATAGGATACAGCTAGCATTTTTCATCAGCTCTGTGATGTATGTCCCTTGATGCTCAAATACAAATCTGCTGTCCATTCCTATGCAATACAGTCCTCACGCTGGTTGCTTACACTTGGATGTCACATGGCCTAACTTTCTCCTGTTTTCTCTTTCCAAGGATTCTCAGCTGGTGTGGGAGAATTATCTGTATCCTGTCAATCATGTATTTTAATAAAATGCTGATTGGCCAGGCAGAAAGTATAGGTGGGTCAACCAGACAGGAAGTAGAGGCGGGGCAATGAGAATAGGAGAAGGCTAGGAAGGAGGAAGCCCATTCCTCCATTCCTGACCAGACCACAGAGAAGCAAGATGTTAACCTGCCCCACTGGAAAAGGTACTGAGCCACTTGGCTAACATAGATGAGAATAATGGGTTAATATAAGCTACAAGAGCAAATAAAAAGACTGAGCTAATGGGCCAATCAGTTTAAAATCTTATGGAGTCCTGTATGTGATTTTCTTTGGGGCTTGCCGGTTGTGGGGTACTGGGCAGGACAGATATCCCAACAAGCCGGACCCGTCATGCTACACTTAGCTTTTTATTCAAGAGCATGGGCTACAGAGCCCAACTGACAGGATTAATATATCAGGGTGCCCCAAACTAGCTTTGAACCTTATCTTTCTTTCTTTCTTTTTTGTTTGTTTGTTTGTTTTTTGGCTTTTTGAGACACAGTTTCTCTGTATCTTGGAGTCTGTCCTGGAACTAGCTCTTGTAGACCAAGTTGATCTTGAATTCACAGAGTTTCATCTCCCTCTGCCTCCCCAGTGTGAGTGCTGGGATTAAAGGTGTGTGACACCACTGCCATTATCTTTCTAATTTGAAGTTTGATGAACAGTCTGTATTGTCCACAACTGTTCTGAGTGTTAACTGAGTTTCTTTACTTCAGAACTTCCCAACAGTTCTTGTCCTGTGTACTTTGGATGGTGTTACTCACTGGTGCTGCTGAGGTGCTTGACTGTAAGGTGATCTTTGAAGCTACTTGAGCATGCTTCTGATGTTCTTAGATTACTATCAACATGAAAGCAGGTAATCACTAAAAGTGTATTATCTTTGGCCAATTATAATGCACACCTGTGATTACAACACTCTGAGAACCACAAGTTTGAGGGCAGCTTAGGCTGCAGACAGCACCTTATTACAAACAATAAAACAATGTCTCTTTTGAAAGTTCTTTAGATCACTGACATTTTATTGTATGTTTCTAGCACCAAATAGATCATTTGGGAAACCCAGTCTTAGAGGTCATGGGCCAGTATTGGATTCTGTATAATCACTGTGTTAAACCATACATAGATAGAAGGTATGCTCTCAGGCCTAGGTTAGACACCATGTGTATTCTAGTAGAACAAACCATGACATTCCTTAGTGCCTTGGAATGCTTTGCATCCTGCTTTGCTAATTCCCAAAACTTTTGATTTTGAGATGATAGACAGAAAGATACTTAAAATAAAATTAAAAAGAACATGGTCCAGCACATTTTATAAAAATGTTAAACATGGGGCTGGGAAAATAACTTGATGGACAAATCGCTTGATATACAAACATAAGTACCCGAGTTCTGATCCCCACTACCCAGGCAAAATGCCTAAGACGGTCATATACACCTGTAAGGCTAGTACTGAGGAAGGCAGAGACAGGAGCAGTTCTGGGGTTTGCTGACCAGCTAGCCTGGCTGACGAGGGAATTCCTAGGATCAGTGAGAGATCCATTTCTAGAACAAATAAGCTTGAGAGAGTTAGAGGAGGACACACCAGAACTAAATACAATAAACCTACTAGATATGTATTATACATTTTAATATATTATGTATTTTTATAATTGATATTCTACTCAACAACCCCAAGATCAGTAGTTTAAGACCAAGAGTTGGCAAACATGCATGGGATTTATCTTACAACATTCAATATCTTGTCCCCGGATGCATAACCGAACACTGGATGGTATTTGCACATAGTAGGTCCTTAGAAAATGCTTTCACATAGACAAGGATGAAACACCTTGTTGGAGGCTGCTTGTTGTTTTCCAACTGCTCAGCCCTGAAATAACCACACAGATACTATATTAATTCAACCATTAGCTCTAACTTCTTATTGGCTAACGCTTATATTATTCTAACCCTTTTCTATTAATCCGTATATTGCCACATGGCTGTGGCTTACCGGATAAAGTTCCCAGCATCTGTCTCCAGTGGCTCCATGGCTTCTCTCTGACTCTGCTCTTCTTTCTCCCAGCATATATCCTAGTTTTTCCCACCTCGTTCTGTTCTACCCTTGCCATAGGCTCAAAGTAGTTCTTTATTCATTAACCAATAAAAGCAGCACATAGACAGAAGGACCTCCCACATCAGCATCTGTTTTATGCAATGCCTTCCTTTCATCTGGGCTAGTTAGTAGACCTAAAAGCCTTTCACCTCTAAGCTAAGTAGATGCAGAGTCACCGCAAGGTTGGTGCAGCTTACTAACGATTGGATGTTGAACATGCTGCTCACCTAAGTGTCAGTCTCTCCTCCCAATTGCTAGGGAATTAAATGGAATGGCACTTATGCAAACATTTGTGTTGTGGTGCTCTTGTGTTGCGGTGCTCGTTTGCCTGTTGGAAGTAAGTAGTGATCAATACGTATACAATTCTTCCTTAATCCCACCTGTGATTAGCAGGAATTAGGCTCTCTCTTTGTGTCTCTAATTCTCTGGCTCTTGTTTTATGACAACAAAGCCTTTGTCCTTTACAAGGCTAGGAGATAACACCACATTCTAGTTTAGATTTAGACATTAAAGTAGCTACGGCTCACTCCACACTAACTCCATTACGATACGGTCCAATTTTTGATTTTTCAATAATTGACTTGTGCAATTAGTACATTCGACATCTGCCATCCTGCATGTAAAGAGATGTGTGGGTACTCTCAGTGTGCCAGAAGAGCTGGGAAAGGAGGAAGCCATGCCTCGAGATCCCCAATAACAAAAGACCCCAAGGAGCGTGGACAGTCTGGTCTAGCAGGTGTGTGAGTTACTGACTGCCGAGTATACTCAGTCAAACCAGCACTGAGTTTGTGTTCTTCCTGCCCCCCCTGCCCCGAATAATTTTCCTGTCGAACCTGATAAGCATGATACAGTCACTAGGAATCACCTGTTTGGTTTTTATCCTCCGGGTGGCAATGGTAAAAACTGCCTGACCAATTCATTGTGAAGACCCGGAAGGTTCCTGCATCAGAGGTCAGAGCTGAGCACTTGACCTGTGATTTTGCGCCATTGAATCCAAGACACAGAGCACAGAAGGCTTTCTCAGCAGAGACAGTAAAACTGCCTGTGATGCATCCAGGCAACCCACAGACAAGCTGCTGGGGCTGCGAGACACAGTTCTCTCCCTGCACATGTGTTTATTTGCATGTGAGAGGATTAGTCACATGTCTCTCAAATCACAGGTTTTAGTCTCCGAAGTGTGCTCTCTAGATTATACTCCTAAATTAGTATGGAAAGCAGTGCTTGGTGAAGACGCCAGACGAGGCTCAGAAATCCCTAACTCTTTCATTCCCGCCCTGTTCTCTTTCGTTGCCACACGCCATGTGCGCCTCATGGCTGCCTGCTTCATCTGGGGATTCTCAAAGAATTTTGTAAAGCTGTCATGCCAATAAAGAAGAAGACAACTGAGGGTTGTTTTCAGTGGCCGCAACCCTCCTCTTTATATCTTATTGGCAGTGCTTGACTAAAGTGTTTCTCCAGTCCCGACAGGGGAAAAAAAATCAATTGATAAAAGAGGAATGACCGAGGGAAATGATGCCAATTAGGGTGAAGAACAGCAAGCAAGGGTGATACTGCTGAATCAGGAGGAGCTCTTGAGTGTTTGATCTTTGAGTCTTCTGAGCCAGGGTTTGAGTTTAGAAGAAAAATAGCAGTAACCTTGTGGAGTATGGGTAAATGGAGGACCAAAATTTTGGGAATTCTATATAAAAAAAAATTATAGTCATATAAAATGCATAGAAGCAGAAAGGTTGCAAGGGCAAAGGAGTTAATTTTTTTTGTATTCAGTTTATTCTTCAGCTTTGTCTGCCTGGGTCTTCTTGACCTTGACACAGACTTAACCCTAGCCCAGAACAAGGTGAGCAAAAGGTCTTTGACATGAGAGACTAGAGGCTAGGATCAGTCAAGGGTTGGCTTTGTAAATTCTTTTGTCATCCTGTGAGTGAGGTATGAGAGCTGGCATGCTTCCCTGCTGCAGGAGTGATGGCAAAGAATAGCCGTGGTCGGTAGGTCACACAGCCATCAGGAAACAGGATCGGTGGGGAGAAGATCTCTAGTTTTCCCACAGTCTTCCTCCATCTCCATCTGGGCTACAAAGGGGCTGGTATGTCAGCAGTGCTGGGCAGAAGGTAACATTCCATCAGGGTTGCCTGCGAGACTGATAGACAGTCAGGATGTTAGCCACAAACCTGTTTGACAGCAGTCTAGAAGATTCTAGAACATAATCAGCGAGTTGGAGTTATGAGAAGGGACTTGATGGAAGTTTGTGTGCACCAGGAAACAAAGGCAAAAGCTTGTGTCAGGAGGGGAAAACAGACAGACTAAAGAGATGGATCAGATGGGCTCTGTCTCTCATACATGGAAGGAATCACAGAGGGTCATGGGTGAAACGATCTCTCCAATGTCACACCTTCTCTATAGTGTCCCAGCAGGAGGCTTGCCAGAGCGTTGTTGTCTTTCCTCCCACACCTCCCTTTTTTGGGGCCTCTTTATTGGCTAACAATTGCCTGTTCACACAGGAGTACTTTCTTTCAGGGGGTTCTCATTCCTCTTCAGAGGTAATCAGTTGGATCCACACTCAGACGCAGGCTGAAAATTCTGAGTGGGAATTCCACACTTGAATGAGGAGTTGGGAGCTCTTGAGAGTCAAAGAACCATGAAAGCCTTCACACGTGACTTCATGTTACAGAAGAAGAAAAAAGGTGACCACCACGAGAAAGCAATTTGTGTGCGTTTATCAAAGCTGAGCCGGCGGGAGAAGTTCATTCCTTTACCTTCTTATAAGGGCATTGGAAGTGGGACTGAGAGTTATCAGTGCCTGTTCGTCTATCATCTAGGATGGATAGGAACAGACTCTGTGTGTCACTTCCCCCAGTCACTCCATCAGTCTGTCCCCACCCTTATCCCAAGTGTGACACACAGGTTCTACCACCACTTGGAGGGATGGATGCTGAGATATCTTGCTTGTTCCTCTTGAGTAGTTTTTGCTGTGTCTTTCCCTGGAATGACTCCTGACGGTCCTGCACACAAGGTCTTCAGACACTCAACCCAAATCATGAATCATCTTCTTCTCACTGGAAGGTCACCCCCTTGGAGGTTTTATTTCACAAAATTCTTCGTGACAGTCTCCTTACTCCACAGTGGATGTCTCATTTCATGCCTCTCTTAATTCACAATTACTACTAATAGGTTCATGTGGTATGTCTGTCTGTCTGTGCAGACAGATGAATGACTTTTTTTTTTGGCTGCCTTCGAGATATGCATTTCCAAATATTCCACAAACATTCCTTGAAATACAATCTCCTCTTTTGGTAACCCATAGATCTTCTTAAAAGAAAGCTGTGTCTCCTTAGTCTTGATTTGATAATGTTTTAATTATTGCTTCTCCTGTTTGTATTAGTTTTCAGTTTATTTGGTCTTAATTGATCTTTAGTTAGAAGAAACCATCAGAGGTGATGTAGGAGTGTCATCTGTCTATATGTTACTTTCATTGGTTAAATAAAGAAACTGCCTTGGCCTTTGATAGGACAGCAGCTTAGATAGGTGGAGTAGACAGAACAGAATGCTGGGAGAAAGAAGCAGAGTCAGGCAGACACCATGGATCCAGCCGCCAGGTCAGACATACTGAATCTTTCCCAGTAAGCCACGACCTTGTGGTGACTTATAGATTATTAGAAATGGGTTGAATCAATAGGTGAGAGTTAGCCAATAAGAGGATACAGATAACGGGCCAGGCAGTGTTTAAATGAATACAGCTTCCGTGTAATTATTTCGGGTAGAAACTAGCCGGGGAGCCGGGATTCCAGTGGGAACTCAGTCCACCGCTCCTTTTGCAACACAGGGAGTAATTCTTCTCCTGAGTGTTTAAGAAGATCTGGGGTTTTACATATACAATATCCTATCTGCTTTTGTCCATTAATAATAGTACTAATTAGTACTGCTTGAATAGTACAAGTCAAGACAAAAGTGTGCCTGGCTTTGATAACTCATGAGACATCTCTCTGGCACCCCCCTCTCCTGTCCCTGCCCTCTTTCATGGCAATGCCATCATAACCTCAGGTACCATGCAACAAATCAGCTAGAACAGCATAGGTAGAGCCAGGCATCTTGTGTAAAGCAAGCGAACTGAAGGGCTCTGCATTTCTAAATATGTGTTTATGTAAGGACACGACACCCATTCATTTTACCCAGGGATGGGAACCGCACAACTCCCCATGCATTGCCAGACGGCATTTTGTCGAAGACCTCCAAAGCGAATGACTGCGAGGTAGAGTGCAGATAAGCAATTCTGAATTCCAAGGAGGTAAGAAATAAATTATATACAAACATTTCTCAATAATTGGATGGACCTTGCATTTATATATAATTCATATATAATATGTGATATGCTAAGGTTTACACAAAATTCCAACTTAATTGAGCACATTGTATTTTTTTATTGGCCAGCTCTGAGAACTAAAAGTGGCTCAGAAACCAGAGAATAAAAGTTTTAGTATATTCACAATACAAAATTTGCCCTTAAGACAGACTGACCTCTCTCTCTCTCTCTTCATTGTTTGTTAACATAACAATGTTATGTTAACATTTCATGATTTTTAAAAGGTCTCAGGGACACTACTTACAATCTAGACCAACCGAGCTGTTCTTGTTTGTTTGTTTGTTTTGGATGAGGAGACTGATATTTACAAAGACAGCAGCGCACTTCAGTGAAAGCATACTTGAGGGACAGCATCAGAACCGAGAGTTATTCCTACCTCCTGATTCTCCATCCATATTTGCTGACTGACATCAAAATAATTAATTGGATTATAAATAATCTAACCCATCTTGGTCACAATCACAGACCCAGAGCAGTAATTATATTTCTTGGCAATGGTCACTCTGCTTTGCACTGAAAAATGGCTGTGGAGGATTCCACCTAACTACATCTAGGAAGCAGCCCTGCCTCCACTGCCCCTCCCCCACCCTGGGTGGGAGGCTTTGTATTAAGATGCAGACAGAGCAGGATGGGGGTGAGTGGGTGTTTTTCCACCATTTACAGCAAATCCTCCGCTTTTTCCTATGGCTCATGGGTTTCCATTTCCTATACAAATGGTAGGGAAATGTGGTGTCAAGTGGCTGCTTGGTTGTTAAGGGTATTTCTTGTGTTCTGTTGGCTCTCCAGCTGGGGTAGGATGGAAGTGGTTTCCTGCTGGGTCCCTTCACACATCTTAAGAGCCAGGGAGCAGGGTCTTGCATCTGACTGAACTTGCAGGGCTGGCATTCAGAACAACATAGATTTTTTTTTTTCCATTTAAAATTCAGTCCTTCTGGGAGATACTGGGAGATGTGCTTGGAAGCCGACAGAATCGACCAGCATTTGTGAGAAGGTAATCAGAGCTATTCCTTGCCTGCTAAAATCGGTAGTGTGTACACTCTGCTCGGGGAATCTGTTCTTTCTGTTACAGAGCAGATGTCTACAAGGGGTTTGGCAGGCCCCTCTCTGTCAAACAGTCCGGTTTTGACAGTTACTTGCTTGAGGGATGGCTGAAATGCAAAGTGCTTCTGATCAGAGTATCATATTCATCTGGATGTTAATTACTGTGTCTGCCTTGGTATAAATAATTAATTATGCAAAACCCACACAGCTGCTGCTGGACGGAGTTAAGTGACTTGCTGTCAAAGTCTCAGTTCTTAAAAGGAAAGTGGGCGTAGTCCAGCCTGCTCTCTGGCCAGGAGATGGGGTGTTCATCATAGAAAAGAGAGTCTTGTCAGTGATTGTGGTGTATGTTTCGGCTGGTGGTGGGTTCAAATCAGGAACCATTACTGGAACAGGGGTGCAACTTAATCACTAAAACACTCGCCTGAAAGATGACTGGAGCTCAGATCTCTACAACCTAGGTGCAAGGTCAGGGACACTTGCAAAGCCAGGAATCGCAGCATTGAGAGACAGGGAACAGAGAGGCAGGTGGGTTACTTGAAGCTGTTGGACAGAGAGACAGAAATTCCAGACTAAAGGCAGAATCTGTTCCAGCAACAACAAAATACATTGAAGTTTCAGAAGACTGACACCTGAGCTTGCTCTCTGACCACACATGAGCTGTGCATGTATGCAGTGCTCATGTACAAACCAGTGCCCACACATGCATCCATAAGAAGGATCTCCGGGTTCACACAAATTTATCCTCAGATCAGTCCCTTGGTCAAGGGCTATGGCGGAACTCTAGGAATGCAGATGTCGCTTTGAGGGTCATTGCAGTCCCAAATCTATGTATAGCTTCTTACCCTCTTATATATCACACCCCTGGGTCTCCACAGTCCATACCATGAATAGGGTATCTTTCTGTGTTCTCAAGTCAGCTCTGGGATGTCCCGTTGGGCCTTATCCCTTCTGTGGATTTATAGGCTAGCCTTGCTCTGATCAGGAACACCTATGAGGATGTCTGGTCTACTGTGATATGATAATGCATCCATTTAAAACATTTTATCTCTAATTGATCCAAGCGTGAATGACTCATGTTTAAATATAGCTCAGTGTTTGATTGATATATAAGAAGTGCTAATTTCAAGTAGTATTTTTTTTTTTTTGGCCGAATACCATCTCATACAGCAAAAGTCATTGGGAAGGGAAGGGGTAATCACCTAAAAAAATGAATCTTTCTTAGATTTGTCAGATGGTTTGGAGTAAATATTGATATTTCTGTAAACAAAGCACACTGACTGGATCAGTTGTTTTTCTCATGACTGTGATTAAATACCCAACAGGAATGATGTCAGGGAAAACCTACCCGTGCTCACAGGTTCCACCCTTCATAGCAGGGAAGCTGTGGCTTCATGGAGGTGGGAACGTGTGACAGAGACTTTCACATGCTGCTCCATCAGGAACCAGGCAACTAGTGGCAGAAACAGAGGCAACCTTCAAAGGCTGACTCTACCACCTACTCCTGGCATCCTGACCTCCCTCACCTTATAGGTTTTACAGCCTCCTGGACAGTACCACTAGCCACGATGACTAGCCACTAACTCGGAACTCACTCACTGTTCCAAACGTGAGCCGATGGAGGATGTTTCAGATCAAAACAATGAACTATGACAAAGCTTCCACAGGATGTCATCCCAAGCAGAAAACAAATGTCCCCTTGGAGAAGGCACCAGCAGGGTGATACAATGACCATAGGGGTCCTGGCTTTGTCATATCCCACCTGTAACCTAGGGCAGGTCCTACAACATTTCTGTGATTCTGTTTAACTCTTAACAGAGTGTGTGGAATGAAATGAGGGAGTGACGTGACAACAAATGGGGACAGTACTTAAAGATGCGACACAAGGCTCTGCCTTCTGCAACTGGCTGTGTACTTAGTACGTCTAGTGGCAAGGATGTCGTTTTGGTAGCCCTGCTTGAATCTGCCTTTTCCTTGATTCATAGAGAAACCTTTTCTCAAGTTTGCTAGCCTAGGTATTGGGCCCTGTTGAGAATGGAAGTCAATGGTATCTCAACCTTAGTGGAGACCAAAGTCTTCTTTAGAAAATAAAGACAGGAGAATAAATTCATCACACAAGAATGGGCAGTGTTGTATACACGACAAAGCGAGGAATGAAAGGGTGGGATTTTGGGAGTCAGTTTTACAGAGGAATTGATCATGTAAGCGGACACGCAGAAGAAATGGTGGTTCAAGAGTCATGAGAAGAGCCCGGTGGTGGTGGCGCATGCCTTTAATCCCGGCACTCAGGAGGCAGAGGCAGGCGGATCTCTGTGAGTTTGAGGACAGCCTGGTCTACCAGAGCAAGTTCCAGGACAGCTAGGAATGTTACACAGAGAAACACTGTCTCATAAAACAAAACAAAACAAACAAATAAAAAAGTCAAGAGAAGTTCGGGGAGATACCAAAATGGCGACAAGAGCACCTTGCTGAGTGTCAGGGAGGGGCATGAATGGCTTTACATGAGAGTAGGACCATTGGTGAAGTCTGTTTGTCTCTCCTTGCTTGATCATCAAACTGAACCCCAGTCTTTCCCTCCAATGTTCTTTGGCAGAGGATACCCATTTGCCAGAGGGTGACTGGATATTGCTGAAAGAGCAACCTGAAGGCCAGAGAGTAAAACAGCCCCACTGCTCAGCCTTACAGACCAGGCAGTGGTATCACACACCTTTCATCCCAGTAGCCACACGAGTTTGCCATAAAAACCAGGTGGTAGTGGTGGTGGTAGCCCTAGAGAGGAATATAAGATGGGAGGAGACAGCTCTCAAATACAGTGGCATTCTGAGATTCTTGGAGGCAGGATCGCCATTTTGGACTGAGGTAGAGGTAAGAGCCAGTGGTTGGCTGTTTGATTTTTCTGACCTTCCAGTTGAGCCCTGATATCTGTCTCTGGGTTTTTATTAATCATGCTACATTTGAGAAAATAGAGTCTAGAGGGGGAAAATACAGTGTGTAGTCCTTGAAGAAAATAGTCTAGTGTATCTGTAAGAGTGAATTTTTGTCCTGTTGAACCTTGACCTATGCTCCAGTCTTATTACATATTGTTAAACAACTCATCAAAGCCACATGGAAGGTAAAGGAAGATGAAATTCATTGTTTAAATCCACACACACGCCACCTTTAGCAGGATACCAAACAGAACACACAGACTAGGGTCATTTGATGTGTGTGCGCAAACAGATGTTAAGAGTTGAATTGGAACAGGGGTCTGCTTTGCTGGAGAACCTATGCATCTGGAAAGTTCTGGACTTTACTAAGGACACACTGACACATTCTTCCCATGGGAATGTCATGGAGATTTTGTTTTCACATCTGTATGTTGACAACTCTGAGTCCTTTGTGGGGTGTTAAACTGCCTGCAGACCGTTGTGTGATATGTGGAACCTAGGGCCTAGAGAACTTCAATACATCTCTCATTCCCCTCCCCACACCGGTCTTAGAGGCTTCAATAACTTATTGAGCTGCACCTGGTCCTCCAGGGGAATTCTCAGGCCAGCTCCTGCCTTCGTTCCTCCATACCCAAGTAGAGATTTTACCCTGGGGCCACACCAGACATGTTGGGGTCTCAGGATCAGTGTGGTTAAAGAGGGCCTCAGCTTTTAAAAGACATCTGTGCCCATTTCATCTGGGAGGAAAAGAAGGTATTCAGCCAAAGATGGAAGACTCACAAAGAGGGAATGTACATGATAATCTTGCAGATGGAGGTTTCTTGTTCATTTTCTGGCCACCCAGACCCAAATAATCACATAGAATCTTTACTGGTTACAACACTGCTTGACAGATGGCTTAGGTGTATTCATAGCTACATATTACATCTGAAGTTAACCCATTTCTATTATTTTATATTTTACCATGAGACTTGTGGTTCATTACCTCTTGCTTCTTGGGCAGCTACAAGGCATCTGCCTCCTTTGGCAGCTACATGGCATCTCTTTTACTCTGCCTATTCTCTCTTTATAACTTTTCCAGTCTGGCCATATTCTGCTCTGCTATAGGCCAAAGCAGCTTTATTTACTAGCCAATAAAAGCAACACGTATACAGAAAGACATCCCACATCATTATCTAACTTGGGACACACTCTCAATGCTTTCAACTTCCTAAATTATTTTAAGTTTTAAAACTGAAACCGTAAAATGGCAGCTTTGCCAACAGTAAAAAGTAAGGAAAAAGGAGACACCATTGCTCCGGCATGCATACCTTCCAGCTCCTTCGTAAGAAACAGCCAAGTATCAACACATACAATGTTAGTTCTAGAATTTACCTTGGGTGTCTAAGCAATATGCATACAATGTTAATTTAGATGTGGATTATTAACTGCTAGTTAGGAAAGGTGGGATGTCTGCCATCTTCCTCATGAGTTACTGAGTATCTCTTGAAACCTTGTAGGTTCTGAGACTGTAACATCGAATAAGCCTTGGTGCAAAGCTGCCTTAGATGAAGCACAACAAAATACCAAAACAGATACAAAGATCCCTCTAGAGAGGGGTCTGCTCTGTGAAGAACATTAAAGCAGGCACAGGAATAAAACATGACTTTTTGACTTTGGATTCTCAGACTCGGAAAAGGGATTTCTGAAGGTGTGACGTTAGTGGCCTGAAAGGGGAAGAAAGCAAGGAGTTTGAGAAAATCTTCTTGGGAGAGAACACAGATTCAGAGTCTGAGCAGAGGGTCCCTTTCACTTGCCCAGAGACTGACAACCCTAAGTGTTGGTGGAAAGAGAAGTTTGGTCACGGCTGTCCATCAGGGATGAATCAGTGGACTCAGTGAAGTGAAAGTTGCTGGTTCAAGATACTGGGATGGGTAGCCATCTCTCCAGATATATTCAGGGGAAACTTGGGAGACCGGTGAAATAATTTTTCATATATGTGACACTCACAAATGTCCAGAACTGAGTAGAGGTGAATTAGTCCGGTTTGATAGGTGCCAGGTCCATAAATTTAAAGTTAAGGGACCCATTGATCTCTCCAACTGTCTTCCAGTCCAGCCCCTCCTCCTCCCTCAGGAGTCACCACTCTAGACTCCACCAGCGCAGATTATTTTAGACTTTATTTAAAGGGGTAACTTACTATTTGCACACATACACACACCCATCTTTACGTACCGCGTGTGAGGCTTCTGAGTGTCTCCTGTGTCATTCCACATGGCAGAAGTATGTCATCTCACACTGAGAAAGTCTTAAAATTCTCATGCTTGTCCATGGGTCCATTGTCTCACGGGTTCTCCATCACCTCTCCTGTTACGTGTTGTGAGAACCCATTAGTAAGTGCACATTCTATATTGCCACGCCTTCCTGCTCTAAGTTATCATCTTGGAAGTCCCTCATACGCTCTGCAGTGAGGGTGTCCTTGGGCTTGACTAGGGGGCGCACAACAGGCTCCATGAGTTTGTTCTTTTCATAATCACTTGTTTTTCCATTTTTATCATATTTATCATTTATTGTTTTGTGTGTGTATGTGTGTGTTTGCACCATAGCATGCATGCAGAAATCATAGGACAACTTGTGGGACTCCATTCTGTCTTTCTAATAGATGGGCAGCCACATGACTGAGAACTCAGGTTTGGCAGCAAGTGTTTTTAACCGGAAGCTATCTTGCCAGCCCCTTTTCTTGGTTCCAGACCTTATCTTCTCTTTCATTTAAAGGTGTCTCTTTTAGATCGCATCTGTTTTTTTTTTAACATGCATTCATGACGTTTCCATGGAACTTAATTACCGTTTTGAGGATTTAATCCCACACCCCCCTGTTTCATCTGATGATCTGAACTAGAAGGCTGTATCCAGAGTGAAGGCAACAGCTAGATGACTTCCACGTCTTCAGTTCCACGTGGTGACTAAGGAGGCTCCACGATGGGAAGACCACTGGCCCACACTGCCGAACGCCACGATGCTCCTTAGCCAACGACTCTACTGTGCCCTGGCAGCCGTGTCTTCCCCTGTGAACCTGGAGTGAAAATTGAATGTGTTCCCCACTGATTTTATGAGTTGGTTAACCACTCAAGCTAGAACACAGTGCCTCACACATCTAGGAGTGTACATGTTTTTATATTTTCACCAGATAAGACATCAGGAGGGCCCTGTGGGTGTCATATGTGCTCATAAACAACCAGGCTCCTGTTTCTTAAAGGCCAAGTTAGCTGACCATGGTGTCCTTTTCTGTCATGGGGAAACTCAGGGTACACGATTTCTAAGTCATCTTCCAACTTTATAATTCTTAGGTTAAGGCGGGGTACTGTCTTTGTATTGTGGCTGCATTAATGTGTAAGGCTGGATGATTCCCTTCCACAGGCCAGCTGCAACTTGAATCTAGAACTAGGCACTTGGGGAAGCAGCCAGACACACAGCCCTGTAAACTAATGTACCTAGTGCTTACAAATTTGATCTCATGAGATCTCTATGTTCTGGACAATGCAGGCACCCCATTCCCCGGTGCAGAACCCCTACACACATGATTGTTCTGTGTGATGCCCCTGCATCCCATCTGTGTGCTTGCTGGCCAGCCCTCCTCTCCCACTTCTCTGTGCCCTCCTGGGAGGCTGAGCCAACGGTCTCGAGAGCAGAGCTGCTTGGGGTAGTTTTAATAAGGTCATACATGCTTCAGCATGGCTGACAGAAATAATAAGTTAGCATTTATGAGAGAGCTCCATCCTGGAGCTGTAGTAGGCAGACAGCCAACAGAAATTGTTTTGTGGATGAAATATTTCCTAAAAATAGCTCTCCCAGCCCAGCCTAATGCAATTAAAGTTAGTGATGTACATAATATGAAAACTGGGAACGCTTCCTGCTAATAACCACTGTGGAACCGAGGCAATCCATTTCATTAATTTAATATACACTTTCATAGTCCCCTGGTAATAGAAGTATAATTAAAATGATATGCTTTGATAGGCTTTTCTTTCCAAAATGAAATTTTGCAAGTGCAGGTTTTGAAATATATATATATATGTCTACTTTTTCTGTAATTATTACCCATTGCGCATTTATTTTGGATTCTCCCTCTCTTACCCCCCACCCCAAACTTTTCCTCAGAGTTGAATCCTCTGGAGTAAAGGGAAGGAATTCTTTGATGAGGGAAGCTGATTCGAGGAGAGCTAGTGAGAACGTGGGATGTAATTATTGAAGAGGGGTAAAGGAAAGAGTTTGAATTGGATTAGAATTTATTGACGATTATTTACAAAGAGACCCAGTATTGTTTCTTACTCAGAATATCCAGAGACTGCAAAGACAGACGAGCCAATGCAATTGCTCCTCTTCCTAAATAAAGAGTGATAAAGGGTGGAGATGGTTGTCTTGAGGCTGGCTGAACCTGTAGCTGGGTGTAGCTACTGTCACTTTTTCTGGTCCTGTGTTTCCCCATGATGAAGATTACCTGTGTACATGTGTTCTTTTTCTCCATTTCTGCTCACTGAGAGTCCACATTAATTACAGTTCTCCACAGGAAGGGCCAATAGGAGAAGAGGACAGCATGCCTTTTTGGTGACACAGGAAGATCATTGTGGTAGCAGGAAGCCGTGTTGTGTGACCATAGGCAATTCTATGATATGGATAAACCCAGCAACATCAAAATAAGCAATTTCAATTGAAAACTGGTCATGCCCTGAGTAAATGTGTGAGGAACACTAGTGGTACAAATAACTGGGAACATAGCTGTATTTTCACTGTTGGTGTTTATTTTTATTTTTAGCATTCATTCCTCTTAGGGCCAACTTAGTGTTCTTCATATAACAATATTCTGGGGGAAACCGAATCATGTTCCTTGAAACTATAGCTTTGTGTACATGTTTTACAGTTGACACACAAAGCAGGTCTCATACAGAATCACATTCAGAAGTTAATGGAACACTGTGTTTGTGGTGTCTAAAGGCTCCCAATATTACAGCTTAGAACGAATACAAACACAATTATATCTCCCATTCTGAGCACATGCCAGATTGCAATGGGGTTTAAGATGCCTTCTCTTGACCTCTTAGCCTATGAGTTGGAAATAAGTTCAAGGGTTTGGCAGCCAATCTTCCACCCAGGGTCCATTTCAAGTCTATACTTTAGGTAACGTTTAGGACTTGAAAGATGGTCTAACCCTTCATTCTGCTTTCAAAAAGCCCACCCAAATCACTAGCAGATTTGGAAAATATTTATCTTTAAAATCCAAGTCCTGATCACATGTCACCCTGTAGTAGGGAGTGCAAAGCCCTTTGTTCCCTCCTGCACGGCTAGCTTAGCCCCAAAATAACCACACAGAAATTGTATTATTTTAAACACTGCCTGGCCCATTATCTCCAGTCCCTTATTGGCTAACTCTCACATATTAGTTTAACCCATCTCCATTAATGTGTATCGCCACTTGACTGTGGCTTACCTGCATGAGTCTAATCAGTGTCCATCTTGGGCAGGAGAATCATGGTGTCTGCCTGTCTCTGCTTTTTTTCCTCCCAGAATTCTCTTCTGTCTTTGCCGCCTACCTGAGTTTCACCCTATCAACTAGGCCAAGGCAGTTTCTTCAATAACCAATGAAAGCAACACAAATACAGAAGCAGGGGGGGGGGGGGCTGGAGAGATGGCTCAGCAGTTAAGAGCACTGACTGTTCTTCCATAGGACCTGACCTGGGTTCAATTCCCAGTACCCACATGGCAGCTCACAACTGTCTGTAACTCCAGTTGCAGAGGATCTGGCACCCTCACACAGGCATACATGCAGGCAAGACACCAATGCACATAAAAGTAAATAAATTTAAAAAAAAATATACAGAAGGGTTTCCTTCAAAATAATTACTGCCTGTCTTGATTATTTTTTTTTTAAATTAGCTTGCCTGGGTTCAGCTCACACTACTGCCTCCTCCAACACCTTGTTCTCCTGGGGAAAATGTGTCATGGCCCTTTATGCCCATGCGAGTGTCTTCTCTTGTAGCTCCCAGCAATCGCCCTTAAGCATTGGATACCTGCTGTCCATCCTTGCCTTCCAACCCATTCTACATTTTCATTCTTTGCCAACTCTGCTCACACATATTAGAACAGGTTCTTCTTTTCCTACTGCTCAAGAAATGCCTCTCTGGGATTTAGCTTCCTTCTGCTACCTCTGTGTTCAATACTTGCCTTATGAAAAATTCCAGGAGAAAATACTCCTGAACACCACCTTTATTCTGCTTGGAGGTTCTTCATCCCTCAGAACGTACAACATATGACATAAGTATGTATTTACTCTCTGGTTCTTACCATGCACATCCATGCTTCCTGATAAAAGGACTATTTAAAAACCACTTTCCTGGTACCTAGTATCAACACAGTAGAGACTAAATAAGGAAACTGGCCTAGGTAAATTGCAAGGATTAATTTCTCCTTATTTCATTTTAGCTGTTTGACCTAAAATATCATGATTTCTATAAACTCAAAATGCTACACTTCACAATGAGAAGTCAGAAACCAACTGAAACCAAATTTGAGATATACTTGCTCCAAGGCTTTATGAGCTAATTGCTCAGCTTATTGATCAATCACGTTTGCATTTCACATTCTTTACACTGGTTTTCTTCTTAAAATTTAAGATCAAATTAGCTGATTATAACTGTCAGGTTCAATAAAACCAGTCATTATGGACATGACAGAGCACATAATCTCTACACATGTCAAATGGAAAGAACTTTTCAAAACATGATATGAAGGATGATTAATCCAGATTGACATGGAATTTAGCTGGGAGCTGATTATATCTCTCATTTGAATATTAATCTTAAATTAGCATGGATCTATTTTCTGATTGGTAATTTAGCAAAGCTTTCTCAATGTTAGAGGTATATTTTCCCTTGATTGAAAACAGTTCCAGACTTTTTGAATTAATTTGTGAAATGCCATTTACAGTATTAGAATTTTAAATCCATATCTGTGCTGGGTGGCAGATGTGTGCTCATATATTTTCAGCTCGTGGGTTTATAGTGTATTGTAAAGACGAATGGAGTGACAGTGGACAAGAACAGTGAACGTGGAAGTTACCTGGAGAGTGGGTGTGTTGGGGTGGGCCACGGAAAATTTGTAAATGAAGTAGAGTGCACCTGTTACCTAAAATTATTATTTAGGGACTATTTGATCTTGTTTTGACTAACACATTATTATAATTTTCTGAATCATGTTCCTTAACCTTGCACAAACTCTGCCATTTCTGTATGATTGGAACTACTGCATACTGTGGCAACTAGTCTTAACTGTCAACCTGACAGGGTTGAGACTCACACCTCTAGCTGTGTCTGTGAGGGTATTTACAGAATGCATGAACTCCAAAGAGTGATGATCCATCCTAAAGTAGGTGATGCCTTCCAATGGGGGGCCCTGATAGAAAAGAGACCTCAATCAAAGCCTCTTTATATCAACAGCCTGCCTTCAGTTCTGCCTCAGCCCATCCATCCCTGCTGCTGCTGTCCTCCACTAGCATCAGACATCAGTTCCTTAATCTTCCCAACACAGACTTCATACCAACAATTCTTCATGGGGCTCCAGGTCTTCAGAGCTGGCTGAGGATGCTGAGTCAGCCCACTTTGTTGAATGAGCAGCTATTGGGTTCTTTCCTTCTCCAAAATGTAGCCATCAAAGAAAGCTACCACTCTCTAAGGTAATCTATAAACCTACTTTATAATATGTACCTACACACACACACACATATATATATATATATATATATATATATATATATAATTGGTTCTACTGGTTCTTTTTCTCTAGAGAAACCTGCCTAGTATATGTAACTATTTAATGTGTTTATAAATTGTCCAATACAGATTCTTACACACACATACACACACACACACACACACACACACACACACACTCACACACACATACACAGGGGAGGGTTTTCTCGTCTGGTGTGGGAGAATTGTCTGTATTCGGTCAATCATGTTTTAAATAAATGCTGATTGGCCAGGCAGGAGGTGTAGGTGGAAAAACCAAACAGTAAGTAGAAATGATGCAAGGAGAACAGGAGAATTCTGGGAAGGAGGAAGCTGATTCCTCCCACTCCTGCCCAGGTCACCGAAGAAGCAGGATGTGATCTGCCCCACTGAAAAAGGTACTGAGCCACATGGCTAACATAGATCAGAATAATGGATTAATATAAGCTACAAGAGCTAATAAGTAGCCTGACCTAATGGGTCAATCAGCTTTATAACTTATAGAGATCTCTGTGTGATTTTCTTTGGGGGCTAAACAGCTGTGGGAACCAGACCAGACAGAAAACACAAGCAAGCCAACCCCCTATGTTACAAAATGGTGCCGACGTAGATAACTGCATCCACAAAAAGCTTGAGAAAGCTTGGGAAAGACTAGAGTAAAGCATTTCGGTTTTCAGCCATAGCAAGAAAAAAGCTGTGCTGTTTTAAAATGCTGGCTTTCTGGGCTGTCCTGCCAGGGAAAACTCTGACTCTTTCAAGCAGGCAGTCCGGACGATGGATACATTGTTGCAGCTTGCTTCCTGGCAAGGACCTTGAAATGCCATAGAGTTGTGGCAAAAAACTTCTCTATATTTCTTAGCAAATTAAAGACCCATGTGGTCAGAAAAAGAGAGATATACAGTAAAGAGAAATTCAAAGAGGAAGAAAACCTCTAAATGGCTTACAGTGTGTTAAAAAATATATATAGGCTAAAGGTTAAAGTTCTCAAAGTTAAAAAAAAAAGAAAGAAAGAGACTAGCCAGTTGTGGTGGCACACACAGGTATGATTTCCCTGGGAGGCAGAGATAGACGGATCTCTGTGAGTTCAAGGATAGCCTGGTTTACAGATGGAGTTCCAGAACAAAGATACACAGAGAACCTGTTAAAAACCAAAAGTTAAAAGTAAAAATAAAAGAAATAGAGGTTACAATAAAGCCACGTAAAGATAAAAAATACATAGAGAAACTTGATACTGTATGCTACTATGCTCTCTTTAAATTGTTTGAATGCTGAGGAAGGAGCAAAAGCTGCTAAAAGATATTTGCTTATAAATGCTGCAGAATTAAACCAAGATAGGTATTTTGAAAAACCTAGACTTCAAAATTGAAATCAAAAGGTATGTTACTTTGGAGAAGAGATTTTGCTTTTGTTTCCACAGAAAATGAGAGGCTGTGGATTTATTTAGAATTAAGAAAAATCAGCTTTGATCAAGAAAGACCACCTGAGAAATCTCCAGCAGGAATAGATGGCCCAAATGTCTGAGTTCTTCATCCAGAATAGGTTCAAGACTGCTGTCTGAGATGATCAAGACTCACAGGATACTTCAGTCAGGACTTGATCATAACTCTAAATTTTCTTTAGGTCCCCATAAAATTATCAGCACCCCCCAACCAGCTGGAAGCAGCCTGTAATACTATGCCCACATTCTTAAAAAATGGACTATGAATATTTTACTTTGTTTTTTTTTTTTAAAAAAGAGGGGGAAGTGGTGTGGGAGAATTGTCTGTATTCTGTCAATCATGTTTTAAATAAATGCTGATTGGCCAGGCAGGAAGTATAGGTGGGAAAACCAAACAGGAAATAGAAATGATGCAAGGAGAACAGGAGAATTCTGGGAAGGAGGAAGCTGATTCCTCCCACTCCTGCCCAGATCACCGAAGAAACAGGATGTGATCTGCCTCACTGAAAAAGGTACTGAGCCACATGGATAAGATAGATCAGAATACTGGGTTAATATAAGCTACAAGAGCTAATAAGTAGCCTGACCTAATGAGCCAATCAGCTTTATAACTTTTAGAGATCTCTGTGTGATTTTCTTTGCAGGCTAAATAGCTGTGGGAACCAGGCGGGACAGAAAACACAAACAAGCAGGCCCTGTTCATGTTACACTGGTCTGTCTGTCAGTTGTTCAAAGGAGAGACTGAAAAAACAGATAATCAATTTGCAACTAGACCATAGCCCTCTCTGATCTGGGAATCCAGGCTACAACTATTTATTTACCCTTGGGCCTGGATATTTGGAGCAATTCTTACCCCATTGCAGATGTGCAGTTGAAAGTGTTAATATAATCACACACAGAGTTATCCCAACCACACACACATGCTGACATCTATGCAATTCTGCAGTAAGAACGTGGAACATCATTTGCTGTAAGGCTATCGACAGCTGAGAATTCCAGACACAGGCTTGTGTTGCTTCAAAGAAGAGTGGGTTACGCCACCCAATTCTGGAAAAATCTTACCTCACTTATCAGAGTTGGCAATGTATTTATTTTCAATTAATTAACTTTGTGCTTTAGAAGATGGGATCTTGCCACATATCCATCTGGACTCTAACTCACGATCCTCCTGCTTCAGCTTCCTGAGTGCTTAAGTGATAGTAATTTGCCATGGCCAGCTGATGTTTTATTGCCATAATGGGCTGATACCTATCATAAGGATCATAGACATTAAGTGTTACAGCTTTCCTATGTTAATGCTGGTGACTCCTTGGTAGCAATCTGTATGCCTATGTGATAATCTGTTATTTCACACAGATATCTGGAATTTCCGCATACACCAAGACTCAACATGCTCACTTTGTTATAGGGTGAGAGGGCTCAGGATCAAATTATCATAAAGTTTTGCCCATCCTTGTGTTATTTTAATTCAGAAAAACAAAGAGAGAGAGCCAGCATTCTGAACACTTTACCCAACGCGTCATCGAATACCAGCTGCGTTTGGCCCCTGTTCCGGTTTCCCTTTATGCCACTGTCAGAATGCCACGAGCAAAGCCGACTTGTGAGGCAAGGGTCTATTTCATCCCACCTTTACAACCTGTCACCCATGGGAGCTGGGCAGGAGCCGAAGACATGAACTTGAAGAGAAAACCAATGGAGGGATGCTGCTGTGGGCTCTCCTTGCCTGGCTTGCTCTGTTGCCTTTCTTACACAGCCCAGGCCCAGCTGCCCAGCAGCGGCAGCACCCACCCAGTCTACCCTCTTCCCGGGAGACTCTAGGTTTGTATCACATTGACAACTGACACTAACGGTGACTTGAAATAATCATTGTCTGTATTCTTCCTACAATCCGGAAAAATTTGTCCAGGCCTAGCACATACCCAGACATGGGCCACAATCACCATTTATATTGTATAATAGTTCTTAGGGACACTCCTGTGGGACAGCCATTTATGGAAGCCTTGGTTCTGTTAAGTAGAACAGAATTTCCTGAGTGATTTTTTTTTTTATATTTGATTACATCTAATTCTTCTTGCTATGTTTAAAAGAGTGGAGATCTGGAGTTTGCCTAATACCAAGCCACAGGGAGGGGGGATTGAACATTAAATACCTCCATAGGCTCATGTGTTTAAACACTTGGTCTCTAGATGGTGGCACTTAGGATGTTTAGGAAGTAGGGCTTCACTCAGTGCGTCATTGGAGGTAGGTTTTTAGAACTATACAGCCCATCCCTTGTTGGCTCTCTGCTTCCTAAATGCAGATATGACCAGCCTGGTTGCACACCAATGCAATGTTCACGAGCCAGTCTCATGTTCCTGCAACCAGGTCTTCCCTGCCTGGGGGGGGGGGTGTATTTTGTGTCACGATGGGCAATATCCCTCTGGAACTATAAGTCACAGTAAGTGCTTTGCCTCTTAAGTGACTTTTGTCAGCGTGTTTTCTCACAGCAGCAGGGAAAGCAGCCAAGACACCAAGCTATACTTCGCTGCCCAAACTGCTCCTTACATCCCTTGCGAGCCAAGAGAAGCACGTACTGCCTAGAGGTAGCAGAGACAGAAGAAGACAGTGCTGAGAAATGTCCTGATGCGGGACAGGAAGTGAGTGACTCACTGGCTTGTGTGCAAGCAAGGATCAGGGAGGATAAAAAACTAAGTCAGCAGAGGAGGCAGATGGGTGGATAGCGATGCTGAGACTCTGCTTGAGAGAGTTTTCGAGCCAAAGCCTTAAACAGGTGGGGGTGAGCTGTTGGGCCTCGTACTTGATTGAATTTTAGCAGGTCCTGGTCTCGATTTGCATCTGGTTCCACTTTATGATATGCCCCTTTCTCTCTGTCCCTGTGACTGTCACGTCCTTGATGTGAGAGCCACTTTCCCTGAGCATGACAGCAGTTATTAGAACAACATCAGACCCAAGGGCAAATTCAAAGCCATTCCCCAGCCCCACAGGGATATCTGTGTGCTGGGGTGCTCGCGGATGGAGTTTTCCAACTTTTCACTAGTTTTAACATGAACGACAGAAACGATGGCTTGAAAACTGACCCATGGTAATTGGTTGTAGGTTGCATAGAAGAGAGGAAGGGACAGAGAATAGGAGAGAGAAAGGGAGGGAGGGAGGGAGAGAGAGAGTGAGGGAGCAAAAGCAGGAACAACAGCACCATAGCTATCTGACAGAGGGTGGGGTATTTAAGAGCTCGGGGAGTTGGTTGGCTCCTTGTTGTACAGTCCATTGTGATAGCTTTGGGTGGATTTCAGCATTGGGTCAGCATCTCCTTCCTCTTCACCCTCTTTCATCCTAGCGTTAACATCTCACACACTCCCGATTTTTACCCACACTTTCAGAAATTCTGGGGAGATCTGCATTAATCTAGAATCTTCAGATCCACCTAACAATGGTGAGCTTACCTTTTCTGTGTTTCCTCAGATCAGGGTAAGAACCTATTTCTCCAGATGTTAGTGACCGGAATCCTGGGACTGTGGCACGGAGGGAGCAGTGGGTAGGTGGAGAAAGGGAAGGAAGTCTGGGTGGAAAAGAGCAGATGGCAGACCCTGGAGAACCCTGTAGCTGTGGACTGGCCAGCAACAAAAGCAGCAAACTATCATTAAAGATTTTATATTCTATTCACGTATTTGTTGTATTTATGTCTTATAACTATTCATAGTCTATTCACATATTTATTGTGTTTATGTCTTATAACTATTGGTTGATATGTAAGTATACTTGACAGTTTACAAGAGTTGCGTGTGGTTTCCTGTGATACCCTACAAAGGTGCTATTAGTTCCATATGAACAGCGAGAAAGTCGAATGATGCTGGATATTCTAAAGGTCACTGTTCTGCTTTCCTGTTTATGCCTACGACAAAAGGCAGCCTAGGGGAAGATTTGCCTAGCTTGTACCTCCAGGTCACAGGTCATCACTGAGGGAGGATGGGACAAGAGCTGAAGCAGGAGCTTTAAGAAGCTGTGAAGGCATACCTTCTTGCTGGATCATGTACAGACTCATGCTCAGCTCCTACTACCTTATACTTCCCAGAACCACCTGCCTAAGGATTGGTATTGCTCACAGTGGGCTATCTCTTCCTACATCAATTAACAATCAAGACAATCCCACAAAGACATTCCCATGGGCCAATATGATACTGGCAATTCCTCAACCTAGACTCCCTTTTCAAGTGACTCTTGGCTAAAGTTGGCTGTTAAAACTAGCTAGGAAGGTAACCCAGCTAGACTTCGTGCATACACGTTGAGTGCTCTGTCTACTACCTTCTGTCTGGAATTAAGATGTTCTAAAGAAACATTGTATCTTTGCCTTTCATTATCAGACTGCTGAAACAAAGGACCCTCAAGAAATTATAATTTACCCAGAAATCTCATGCTGAGAGAAACAAAGTGTTGGGGTTTTGGTGCCAGCCAGAGAAAGAACTTGTTTTCCTAGAAGAGATGTCACCCATTTCTGGTCACTTTACTGGAGAGATTGGGATTCAGAAAAGAGTGATGGGTGAGATCACACTTTGTCCGGATCCACCTAGTTGAGCATGTCTCTGGCTTTCTATTGAAACGTATACCTCATATTCAGGTCCTCAAGATAGATGTGGGCTATCACTGGACCTCTTTGTTCCCCTCTCAATGTGGCCACATTAAACGAATCTCCTTTCATTGCCTTTCACTATTTGCTGGTACCTTTAATTAGTCTTTGGAGGATGAGTGCCCGAGCCTGATTTACTGGGCTGCCAGAGCTCAGGCAACTAACAACTCTGGACACTAACAGCTCTGGTAATAGGGAGACACTCGTGGTGGAAGAAGGGGAAGGCTGGAACCTATGTGCTAGCTCTGTTGAGGTCTGTTGGGGGCTGGATGTCTCATTTATCCTGAACCTTGCCTCAATCAGTACCAATTTGTTTGTGGTC